>NC_063448.1:37720439-38335439 GCF_020379485.1 Brassica napus
TATTGTAGAACATCTTCACAGTTGGTGAGCAAATATGTTTGCAAATGAGCGTGCTCAGTGTCCGTAAGTCTCCGCTTCGTGAATTTTCCACTAAGTCGTCCTATTTCCTTGAACATGCTTGGGACAGTAACATGATATGTTGCTCTCTCCCCTCTATCATCATGCCGAGCAGGTCTTCGGTGTTTTGTATGCACTTCTGGTGGAAAATAATTTTCAGCAAAGATTGCAGTTTCTTCATTGATCACCTGTGCCACTATAGATCCTTCCACCCTGCTTTGATTTTTGACCATCTTCTTCAGATGATGCATATAACGCTCAAAAATATACATCCATCTGTACTGCACAGGACCACCAAGTTCCAATTCTCTTGCGAGATGAATAGCAAGATGTTCCATTACATCAAAGAATGATGGAGGAAATATCTTCTCAAGGTTGCACATGCTGACTGGTGCGTTTGTCTTCAAATTATTAATACCCTCTTCAGTCACTACTCTGCTGCATAAGTCGCGGAAGAAAACACTAATCCCTACATAGATAAAAGACATAATTTTCGTAAGTATCAAGTTTTTATAAGCATAATTGTTAAATATAAAAATAAATTAAATTGTAAAAATATAATATACCTGCAATTGCTTCATGAACATTACGTGGAAATAATGCTAAAAAAGCAAACAGAAGGAGGCGCTGCATAATTACATGACAATCATGACTCTTCAAGCCAGTAAACTTTCCTTCGCTTCTATCAACGCAGTTCCCCAAATTTGATGCATATCCGTCAGGAAATTTCACTTTATCTGTAATCCAATCAAAGAACTCTTCTTTTCTAGCACCATCCAGCCGATAAATGGGAAAATGGGCCGTACCGTTCTCATCAACGTGAAGTTCAGAACGATCACAAATATCGACTAAATCCAACCTTGACTTCAAATTATCCTTCGTTTTACCTTGGATGTTAAGGACTGTGTTCATCAGATTATCGAAGAAGTTCTTCTCAATATGCATGACATCTAAATTATGCCGCAATAGATGACTCTCCCAATATGGCAGATCCCAGAAAATACTCTTTTTGTGCCAGTTATGTAGCTCTCCAACCGCATTGACTCGAATGTTTTCATGTCCACCTACATCTGGCGTCCTTTATGCATCAAAATACCTAAACTGCTTCAACAAATATTTTCCACTAACTTCCTCAGGTGGACCATCAAACACCTGCTTGTTCTTCGTAAACGAAGTCTTACTCCTGCGGTATGGATGATCAGGTGGTAGAAATCGTCTGTGACAGTCAAACCAACACGTTTTCCTTCCGTTCTTTAGTTGGAAAGCATTTGTGTCATCTTGACAATATGGTCACGATAGCTTCCCATGTGTTGTCCATCCAGATAACATACCATATGCTGGAAAGTCACTTATTGTCCACATAAGTACTGCCCGCATCTGAAAGTTTTCTTTGCGCGAAACATCGTATGTCTCAAAACCATGCGCCCATAGTTGTTGCAACTCGTATATTAGTGGTTGAAGAAACACATCTAGTGATCTTTTAGGATGATCTGGCCCGGGGACGAGAATTGAGAGAAACAAAAACTCTCGTCGCATGCACAAGCTCGGCCGTAAGTTGTACGGTGTCACAATAACTGGCCATAGAGAATACTACCTTCCATGCTTTCCAAATGGGCTGAAACCATCAGTAGATAATCCAAGATAAACATTTCTTCTCTCTTCCGCGAATTCTGGATATGTTGACTGGAAATGTTTCCAAGCCTTTGCATCTGAAGGATGTCTAATCTCACCATTTGTGAAATGCTCTGCATGCCATCTCATTGCTTTTGCTGTGCGCTCACACTGATACAACCTCTTCAATCTTTCCGTCAAAGGCAAATACCACATTCTTTTGAATGGGATCGGAACTCTTCCCCTCGTCTCCTGATAACGAGGTTTCCCACAAAATTTGCATACATTCCGTATCTCATCCGCTCTCCAGTAGATCATGCAGTTGTCAATACATACATCTATCACTTCATACGGTAGTTGAAGACCTGCAACAAGTTTCTGAACCTCGTAGTATGAACCCGGTGCAAGGTTATCCTCAGGTAGAATACCTTTGACAAAATCAGTAATCGCATCCATACATTCTTCAGCCAAATTATAGTCTGTCTTAATACCCATTAATCTAGTTGCAGATGATAAGACTGAATGACCATCTCTACAATTTTGATACAAAGGTTGTTTTCCTGCATCCAACATGTCAAAAAATCTCCTAGATTCGGGGTTTGGTTCTTCCCCTCTATAATGATCATGTACCATCTGCTCAGTACCTACACCATAATCTATATCCGTTCTAGATTCTTCTAACCTAATATCAGGCTGAGGTTCACTAACAGGCTGAGGTTCGCTAGTACTACCATATTCATAACCAGTTTCCCCATGAAGGTACCAAACTTTATAATTACGTGAAAACCCTTTCATATACAAATGAGTCCAAACATCAAATTCTTTTATAACCTTATTATTATTGCAAGAAGAGCAGGGACATCTTAACATACCACTTTTTGCATCCGGTTGCTGTTGAACAAGCCTCATGAATTCTCCAATCCCTTGAACGTATTCTTCCGTAAGCAAATTGGTGTTCGGATCCAAATGAGGTTTATCCATCCACGAACGATAATAAACTTCTGAAGACATGATTTTCACGGAATTGTTATGACTAAAGAGAATGAAGAGAGAATGAAGTGTGAATGAGTTGAATGAGGAGGGGTTGTATTTATAGGAAATTGCTTACGGACCTCCGACGACTTTCCGACTGAATTCCGACGGATGTAAAGCAGTCCGTCGGAATTCCGTCGGTATTGTCCAATCTCAAACGGCTATACAACGGTCATATATATTTGTCGGCAACGGTCACATGGTTCGTCGGAATTCCGTCGGTATTTTCCGACGAACTTCCGACGACTTTGCTGTTAATCAGAATGTCGTCGGAAATTCGTCGGAATATACCGACGAACTTCCGACGACTACAACGGTTATATTTTTTATCGGAATGTCGTCGAAAAGTCGTCGGAAAGTTCCGACGAACCATATTTCGTCGGAATTCCGTCGGAAATGGCCGACGGAATTCCGACGACTTAATTTTTTTGGATTTGGTCAAAAATTTGTCAGTATTCCGTCACAAATGTCCGACGACATTGGTGTCCGTCGGAACCTCCGTCGGAATTCGGTGTGTTTTCTTGTAGTGGTTCCAACATAGCGTGTTCATCGAATCTATTTCTAGAGAAAAAAATCATCAATGTTGAGAGGTTCAACCAAATTTCCAACAACTGTTTTATCAAGAAATTCTCGACGGAAAACTTATCGAAAAGAATTAGTTGGGAATTTGTCAAAAATATTTAAGAAAATTATCAGATGACCAAATGTTGTGAGTGAATTTTAAAAATGAACCTGAGGTTGTGGGCAATGTTTTAAACCCGATTTAAACCTTGAACCAAATTAATTTTAAAATATTAATATCACATCTCAACTATTGAAAAATACAAATAATAAAATATATAATAAATTATTTAAATTTAATTTCATTTGACGTTCAAAATATCAAAAGAATAATTAAAGCTATTGAAATTTTGTTTGTAACAAGTTAAGAGTTAGACATATAATATAAATAAGGGAATTTGTCAAAAATAACTAAATTTTTAATAGAAATGCAAAAGTAGATCTCATATTCAATCAAATACAATAACATGCATGGTTAATAAAATTACTATATTCCCTTTGTGGCCAAACAAAAAAAAAATAGAAATTTATTTTACGATTCTATCATTCTAAAGTCTACACTTAACAGACAAGTTTTTGAGATATATTCCTCAAAAAATCTACAAGGTAGAGACTTCTCAAAAAATCTACTAGGTCGAGATTTCTCAAGAAGTTTACTAGGTGTAGACTTCCTAAGAAGTCTATTTCATAATTTGATCTAATAATTTTATTTAAAAGTTTTTAAAAAATTAATTTTTTTAAAAAATCATAAATCATCAATAAATGAACTAATATAAGGAATATAAATTAAAATTTAATACAATTAAACAATTTGAAAGAATATAACTTGGTTTGCTAAACATTTTTGTACAATGCTTATGGTTTGATAACAATAGGTTCAATGCATGTATTTCTATGGTTAGATCTTAGATTTTGATTTTTTTTTTGTATTTTTATATTTACATATAAATGTTGAGTTGTGTATACTTTACAAGATTTTCATATGTGATACAATGATAAAATAAGAGTTTTTGGTTATCAAGTGGACCTTTAGAATTTTGGATTTGTGGTTTAGTAGACTTCAGAAGAAGTTTACTTAATTTTTAGGATATAGTATACTTTTGTAGTCTACTAAAATTTGAGATTTTAAAAAATTAAAACAATTTAAAATTAGTTTTATATTTTTTATAAATAATATTTGTGTTGAAATCATATATTAAAAATGTTCAAAAATAAAGGAAAATTTGTGAAATCAAATATTAAATTATTACAACAATAAAGAATAAACCACAACAAAGAATAATATTATCGTAGTAAATTTCCAAAGGAGTCTACTAAACCGGAAAAAAAATTAACCTAACCGGATTTTAATCAAAGTAGTTTAACCTAGCCGAATTTAAAGCAACAAAAGTTTTAACCTAACCAAAAAGTTATCAGACATGTAAGTAGAATTGTTGTTGTGTTTACAGGATAAAATATCAAAAGCCTTAGCTGTTCTCTCTCGCTAAAGGTAGTTTCCGGTGAAGAAGGTGATTTCCGGTAAACTGACTCCACGCTGTTTCCGCCGCTTACAATGGTCGCCATCTTCACCGCAATATCTTCCTGTAAGATAATCATCTTCAGTGTTGGTTTTTAGGTGTCAAATTTAGTTTCTTTTTCAGATCCACGTCATCGCTGTTGGTTTATTGTACTCGTCGTGTCAGATTTTTCAGTTTGTAGTTCAAGTTCATCTTTTGTTTTTCGGATTTTTTTGTACTCGCCGTGTCACCGCCGCAATAGAAAAACCTTTTGTGTTTTTTTTTGTTTCAGGTCTGTGTCGTAGTTTCCCCACAAATCACCGTCCTGCTCTCGTCCATCTCGCTGCTTCCATTTGCTCTCTGCCACAAGTGAAGTTTTCCTTGACTTATTTCGTTTTGCTAACCTAACTAGTAGACTTAGCTTAATATGTGTAGGCTTTTCTCATGTAGACTTACAGGTTGAGATGTAGACTTCTGATTTAGGATTATAGGTTGAGATGTAGACTTCTCATGTAGAATCTGTTGATATGTAGACTTCTTGTGTAGATTTCTAAAGTTGATATATGTAAACTTCTTGGGTAATCTTCTAAGTTGATATGTTTACTTCTCGTGTAGAATTGATATCTAGATATCTCGTATAGACTTCTTTGTTGATATGTAAAATTCTTGTGTAGAATTATTTGTTGATATGTAAACTTCTCTTGTAGACGTCGTTGTTGATTTTCAGACTTCTTGGTTGATTTTCAGACTTATTATGTATGATTCTTAGTTTTTTTACATTTCATTTTTGCAGATTTAAAAATAGATACCCTTGATTTCCGGCCGTGGCTATTTAATAAAGGGTAGGAACCAGTTCCAACAAAAAACATTTCCTACTACAGTGATGCCACTAAGTTATTTCCAACTCTTAAAGAAGCAATCAAGGAAGCTGAATGGGATGATCTCAAGATTTTGAAATGAAGAGTGTTCTTAAGGTTCTACTAAATGGATTTTGGATGGGCTTCAAGGATGGTGCACTATATGCTATGTTTTCATCTTGAGTGCAAGAAGAAGTTTGAGATCTGGAGTCTTGTAGAAGGCTAGAAGCTCAACCAGTGAGGTTTTGTGAGTATGTGAAGAATCTTGAGAATCAGAGGTTGAGGTAACATATGAGATGAAAGAATTTTGGGAGCATATGAGAGTGTATTTTAAGCGGGGGTCAAGTATTGAGGAATTAATTCTAGCGTGCAAGATCGGTAGAGCATGGTCTCCAGAGGATCAGCTACATTTAGGGGCTTCTTTGAAGCATGAAGAACCTCTTCACCCACATGGGCTAACCTGGCTAGGTTAGTGATGGATCTAGATTGTTTTTAGAATCACATTTAATGTCTTGATGGAGTCGGTGAAGGATAAAGACTACACAAAATCGTATATCATTGAAATATTTATCCAGGTTCTTCAAGTGTGGATCTACTACCATTTCCCTGAATTTGCAGCTGGCTATGGAGAACTTATAGAAGGTAACCAATTCCACCTCTGATTTCTTTCAAAGGTAGAAAGGCACAAAAATGGAGCTATCATCTCATATATCCTTATATGAGAAAAGAAAATCCATTATATCCTACACTAATCTCAATATCCTCCATCATTTAATGAAAATATGAAAACCCGATTTTACCCTTATCTATTTTCGAAATTAATTATTTTAAATTTTTACATTTTCAAATTTTCAAATTTTCATTTTCGAGGTATAACTAGTCCAACTATGTTATATTGGTATAAGTAGTTATATTGAATCTTACTATTTGTACTAAATTTTACTAGTTGTACTGAGTTATACTAGTAATACTTATGCAGTTGTATTGAGTTCTACTAGTAATAATCACCTAGTTGTTATACTAGTAATACTTATGTTGTTGTACTGAGTTCTATTAGTAATACTTACGTAGTTATACTGAGTTATACTAGTAATATTTATGTTGTTGTACTGAGTTATACTAGTATTACTTATGTAGTTGTACTGAATTATACTAATATTACTTACGAAACAGGAAACATACAACCGGATACAAAAATTATACATCCATAACTTACTTAGAATAAGAAACCGACTTCAATAAATAAAAAATCCCGAAAACTCATAAATTGAAGAAAGAGAAGAACCCCGAATACAAAAAAACCCAGATTTCTTCATCAACACTATTTCTGTTTCGTCACCTTGGCAGTTTGCTTTAAGAACCCTAACTGAAAAAACCCAGAAAAAGCAAAGCCCTAACTCCAGAACAAGCGAAAATTGTAGACCCAAAATCATAGATCTGATTTTAGGTAGAACTATCTCAAGCAGAGCCGCCATCTTCGTTTCGTCATTTTCTCGCCATTGTTTTAGATTGAACAACAGTGGTTTGTCACAGAAATTGGAGAAAGAAGAAGAAAAGTTATGGTAAAAAGAAGTAGAGAAGTTTTACAGAGAAGGAGAAGATATAAGTCGGCAGAGAGAAGGAAGAGAAGAAGATAAGAAATCTGAAAAGTAAAAAACCATCGACACTTGTTTATTAATTAGGGCAAAGGATATTTTCATAATTTGATTATTTTATGAATTAAAAATAAATCAAAACAAATTTAATAATATAACAGGGATATCCTAGCTTTAAAATTTTCACCTACAGGCATCGAAGACGATTTTTCCACAAAAATGTCAAACAATATATTAAAAATAGGCATTCTTCTTCTTCGTTATATGAAAACTGTTATAAGTTTTATTTTTACTTTTAAAGTGGTTTGATACTAACTTTAGAAGTTTATGTTCCGCAATCTCGTGTGAAAAGCTATGTTTTGAATGATTACTTTGAAATTTTCCCTCACTGAGATGATGATGTGGTAGATAACAAGGATGATAACATAATAACATAATATAGGCAATGTGGAAACTAGAAGTGGGATCAAACTCATTGGCCGTCGTTGGAACAAATGTGAAGATTAAGCACCTTTAGGTAAAGACAAAGGCTGTTCATGTGATGGCATGCAATGCTCCAGAGACAAAGATAAGAATTGAGTCAGAAGAAGAATAACACAAGAAGGCTCATTCAGGATCCCTTTTTCTCATGAGTGGGGAAGAATTGGATAAGCAGACTTTGAAAGCAGAAATAGAAATTTGACTCACTCGCCTGACCTCTAAGCTGATTGAGGTGTTGAGCATATGTGAGTGCAAGATTGAGATCCTTACCGGTAAGGTAGAAGCTGTGGAGCAGATTGTGCGCGAAGGTGGGAGCAAGACCCTACCAAAACCGGTTCATTTGTTGTTGTACATGTGTCTGAGTGAGACAAAGCCACTGAACGTAGGGTTAGTACCAAACCTAAACCCAAAAGAGGGAAAAATACTTTATCTACTTGTTTGAAATTGTTGTTTTTCATTTTATGTGACAAACTTGGTTTGAAATCTTTATTAACTTGTTTGAGAAAACTGGTTTGTGCTACTTTCGAATGTTTGCTTTTGGTTTCTGAAACAATGTAATGATTGATTTTGTTTGTGTTACTTTGGAGTTGTTAATTAATGTGTTGACTTTTTATTGTGTCAAAATAATGCAGAGTGAGAGTGTGATTGGGAGAAAAGAACCAAGTGTTATGGTAGTAGACTAAAATCAATCACACATTGATTATGGTTCGGTGAAAAACAAAAACAAGTTGGAAAGATGAAAGTTGCCTTCATTTTAGCACATGCAAAGAGTGATCGGCTACGTAGGCTTGTTGCTACAAAACTTCTTCCATTTTAAAGAAACAATACGGAAAATGTTAACCTAACCAGCCAAAACGAGGCCATGGATATGACATGTTTTCTCTAGTTGATAGGCAAAATGTCAATGTTCTTGTTGATTGGCTGAAATTTGACCCATAAGTCATCCATTCTGATATATATGATGCTATTTTAACAACCATCTTAACTATTTAATTTGATTATTCACAATATTTGGCGATTAAATTGGTTGGGAGTTCAAGCTTTTGGCACTACACACTACTAACTCTTTAACAATGGATGCATGACATAATATGTAGACTTCTCTCTGATGTAGATGTTTATTTGTGTTAGTCTTTTCTTTGATGTAGACTTCTATCTGATGTAGACTTCTCTATTTTTAAAAATGTATCACATTGATGCTATATTTAATCTCTTAAGGCTTTGCTTCTCAAACCACGTGGAATGTTTTAGGTTGGACATAATTTTCCTGCTCAATGCTTTGTTTGGTTACGTGTGGATAGAAAAAATTACTAGTGTTTGTGAGCCTACTCTCAGGCCTAGCGAATGAGGTAAACAACTCCACTACAGGGCCTTAGACTACTATACAGGCGACGAGCCAGCGTACTACAAATAAAATAAGACATGGGGCTGAAGGTGGATGATATATATACGTCATTACACATTAAGACAGTCATTGTGAAGCGTTGTGGATATCAGTTCTTAGGAGACACATAGCGATTTGAGACTATAGCATATTATTCAATACCAAACACACCAAATGCACACTTTTGATGTTCCAAGCCAACAACACATTTCAATGTCCTCCATTCACAAAGCATCGCCAAACATGAAGTTGTTCCACAATCATCTTATTGCATACTATTGACGAACAACCAAAATGTGTTCAACTCTCTGTCTTTGTTGTGTCGTGAGACTCAAAGCATCTTCTCGCATTTTAAGCAACCACCTTCCTAGTTGCTCTCGTTTAAAATCCTGGCAGAATGAGATGGGATATCCTCCAGCTGGCTTAACTGATGAGTTAATAGCTTATGTGATGTTGCTAGTCTTAGTGTTGTATCTGTCACTTGGAAAGTGAACTCTTGACGATAAGAAGATTTCAGTGTTCTCCAAATATGTTGCAATATCGAGGTTTATACTATGTATCTCATTAATGTAGCGGTTAATATCAAAAAGCATATGTGCATAAGCATCACTTTTGACCAAGTACATCATGGGCTTTCCCTTAATACTAGTGGCTATGTTATTTTGTAGATTATAATAGCATATTTCCCGCCTCTCCTAATGGAAAACCTTCTCATGCGCCCTCTTAATAGAACTGTGCATGTCAAAAACTATCAACAAAGCATAATCATCCGAAACGCAACTCCACAATATGGTACAAATCCATTTCTATAAATCATCAATCTCCGCCTCCACAATCTCAAAAATAAATGAAAATATCTGAAATTACTGCCTTGGACAGCTGCCAATAGCATAACTTTTTCATACTTTCCACTTAAATAAGTCTTATTTATACATAGATGTCTCCATAAGTTTACCATATTTTTTTTTCAAAGGCAAAGGCATAAACTTCTAGTAAAAAATAAATTCGGTTAATTGCAAAACCAACTTGTGCATTGATAAGCAGATTGCAAAGTAAATCTACGGATAAGCGTAGACAAGCGTAGACATACAGAGAAATCTGATGTCTCGACACAAATTTGAATAGTAACAAAAACCATGTAAATAGTTATGTTTTTCCAATGGAAGCTCGTTTCCAAACGTTTCCACCATCCAAACTACAAATATCGGCAAAGTATAATATGGTTTGACGTTTCTTATGGAAGAATCACCAAAATATAAAAGTTGTGTTTATGAGAATGAAAAATATGAGATCTAGCTTTTAAGATGAAAGTGGAGAGGAAATGAGAGGAAAGAAAGCTAGTGTGGAGTGAGAAGAAAATATATGTAAATTTAATGTTTGAGCTTTAAGAGCTTCAAACTGAGTGTTCATGATGGTTGAAGAAATTGATGATTATAGGCAATTTTTGGGGGAAAAAAAACAAATAGTGATGGTATTTTTGAAAAAGTTAAGGATTGTATAGGGATAAAACGACAAAATATAGTAGACAAAAAAGATTATGTATGTAGTTTACTTCCATTTTTAAATTATTTTTGCAAAACTCATAAAAAGATAAATACTAATAAGTATTTAAATGTCTCATTTGATAATAAAATTAAATTTAAAATAAAAAATAAACTAGAATAAAAATATCAAAATTGTAATAAACTGACGATAACAAAAGTAATGTAATACCAAATCACATTCTAATTTAGGTTCTCTTCATCCTCATTCACTTTATTTTCTGGATAGCATAGTGAAATCTTCATCAAACAAACTATTAAGAATCAAAAGTCTAGTAATTTAGTTTATATTTTACACAATTAAAAGAAAAATCAGAAACCCAAATAAAATTTTAAATGTACCATCACTTCTAGGTTTGTTCTTCATCAGATTAAAGAAAACAAATCTATAACGTAACTTTAAAAAATAAGAAAAAGTTAATAATAATCACCAGTTTGTTCAAACGGTTGTCATATCCAATATTTTAGTGGTTTTTGTGGATTATTAAATAATAGGTTCTTAAAACTAAAACCGAATTACAAATATGCACCATCTCCCATATCGACCGAAGAACTGAGTTAGGTTTAAAAAAAATTGTTTTGGATAATATTCTCTATTTAAATAGTTATCGAGAATATTACCGACAATGTAAGTTTCGTCAGAAAATTCCGATGGACTTTGGAGAAAAAAATCTGAAAAGTTTTTGACTAATATTTCGACGAATTCCAATAAATTATTTCTAATTTTTGACGCATATTATAAATATTATTTTATTTTATTCATTTAAATAATATGATGTTCTAAGAAATTAATAAAAACTAATATGTAATTACTTTCATAAAAAATAATATTAAATATTTGGATAAAAACCTAAAACTAAAAATTTCTCTTACTGGATCGGTTCAATAAACTTTTTATTTTCCACAAGTTGATGAACATTTTCTTTATTTGGAGCAATGATCTTTGTAACAAATAAATATTTGATCTGTAATTTTTAGACGGAAATTGTCTTCCCTCGGTAATTTATGAGTTTTACATATATATATTGTTTCCTCAGGAATTTGTCGAGAACTTTTGATGGATTACTAACGAGTCCTAACATAAATGATTTCATAAATTTTACATTGGTATTCCACTAAGATCTCCTGACGAATAAACTTATCTATCTGAAAATCCGTTGGAAATAACCTGCTATTTTTTCTGGTGCTACCCATATATTTGGATATCGTTTCATATAATTTTGCGAAAAATTTAAGATGCACACATAAGCGACACCATATTTTTTCACTTTCAAATCTCTCTAAAATTTCAGTCATAGTAAAATCTTTGGTTTATTTAATCATCAAGAATTCATAAGCACAAAAATCTCTTAAATATAAGTAGACAATTGAGAGACCATGTACCAACATTGGTAGATTATAAAGTACATAGATAATATAAAAATTCATCAATTCCATTTCAAATTTAAATAACAATAAATGAATTAATTTATATTTCCTTTAATTTTTTTCTTTTCTAAAACGTCTGTTATATTGTAAGTGTTTTTATGGCAAATGTCTTCCAAGATGAAAAACATTCTTATTCATTTTTCATGATCTTATTTCACTTTTGAATTAGACATTTATTTTAAAAGCTTGACTTTTCATTAACCTAAACTAGAGTTAATATATACATCCTATGTTGAGCCGTTGACCATGTTTATTGCATGATTCTTAGTATGGGGTTCTTAGCGTAATATAAAAACTGTTTTTTAACTTTAACTAAGAAAAACTAAGAACCGTCTCTTAAAACTCTTATTTAAGAACTGGTTCTTAGTTTTTCTTAGTTAAAAGTTAAGACACGGTTCTTATATTACACTAAAAACTCCACCATAAGAACTTCCTAATGAACATGCCCTAACGGTCTCAATAAAAAATTTACAACACGAAATACTACAAGCAGACAAAATAGTATGTGATACAATCATCTGACATTCTCTGAATGAATAAAAACATAAGAACATTGACTTTCTTATATAGCATGGTTAACTAGTTTAGCTAAATTCGTAATAGTCGTAACTGCTATCAAAAATAATGCATCATGATTTAATTATTTACGGCTGGGAAAAGAAGATGTGAAATGAAGAAGATAATATAAATAAAGTGAGTTACAAAAAGAAAGAGTAGGAAATGATTGATTGGTGAGCGTGTCATATAATTCTGATCTCATTCTGAGTGCTTCATAGCAAACGTCGAAGATTGCATCCCACCGTTACTCCCACTTTCCACGCGTGTGTTTTTTTTCTCTTTCCATCTCATTTCACATCGTAGCTCTATATATTTATTAATATAAACTCATCGCAGTACTAACGACTACTACGAGTCCGTCGACTAGTGATCTCAATAAAATTGTTAATGGTGATAGTATATGAAACCGGAGTGAATGCAAAAGGTTAAGCAGATTAAGATATATATTGACTGAGTGCAGTGCCGTGCTCTGAAGCCTAAGTGAAAAAATAATTCATTTTATTTAAATAATAACACAAATAGTATAGTGTAATAATAAATTTTTAATATAAAAATTTAATCAAAATAATTTCTATTTATTACTTTGGATTTTAAAATTATTATATGAAAGAAAACATATACAAACCTCTAATGGCAAATGATATATCTCTTTAGTGGAAAGTTATATATTCTTTCTGTTTCATAAAGAGTGTTACTTAGACACTTTTCATACATATTAATAAAATGATTAAAATTTATTTATGATTTCATTAAGTACATCTGTTTAACCAATAATATTTGAGATAAATAAATTTATTTGTTATATCAATGCATTTTAAAATTAGTAATTAGTTGAAAGTAAGTATAAAATGCAATGAAATTCTAAAACGAAATCTTTTGGGTAACAAGAAAAAAAATACAAAAGTGACACCCTTTTAAAAAAAGGGAGTATATATATACACACAGAGAATAATCTTTCAACATTTAAAAGATGGTTAGTGTCCACAATAATAAATAAAAATAGAGAAGAATGTTAGAAATTGAATTATTAAAAAATACCTTGTTTCCGGTATTTTTTTTTCCATTAGCATAACAGCCTCGATTCATGCACTACTAATCAAATAGGGGACTCAGTGTTTGTGAAGACAAAATAGGTCGGTTAAACATCTAGTTCCTCGTGCTAGACTGTATGCACTTGTATTCTGAGTTATTGGTACATGAGTTATCCCAAAAATTATGAAGTTCTTCTTGATCTGTTGTGTTTTTTCAAGATAGGATGCAAACGCATTGTCATTTTTCTGGTTCCGAAACCATCTTACCAATTGAGAACAATCTGTTGAAACATGAAATTTTCGAAGTTTTGTCGTACATTTCACCGTCCATATAAAAGATTCAAATTCTGCGTGTAACGGAATAAAGAAATCTTTGTATTCGCCCTCATCAATCCGCCAAAACCCTCAAATATATTATACTAACTATTTCCGGAGTAATGATCCTTTTCTATTTATGATACATCTGTAAAACTTCATCTTCCTATTCTACTTATTATGCCTTGTTTTTACTCCTCTGGATTTACTGTGATTACTGATTGGGATCTATCTTGTTTCTCGGTGATTATATTAGCATTTTTCTTATGATTATCAATAAATGTGGAGTCTCAATATTTACAAATATGAGAAGGGCCTGCAGACAATGTCTCAAAACTTATGCCACTGGCACGGCTCTGGCTGAGTGGTCGAGAGACATGTACAATTCACTTGATTTTTTTCTTTTTACCAAGAAAAACACGGTGTTCCTGATTTCAAACTACAACTTTTTAGCTTCTATGATTAGTAAACATTAAAGCAGTATATCTCCTATAGCTATGGCAAAGGGTTACTAATAAAAGTTAGCAGCTGACTAATTTCATTTATGATTCAGGAGGGTTTTGCCAAAAAATGAATTAGAATTTCAATATAAACGGCCGTTCGAGCCATCAAACCAAGCCGCACCGGAGCTCCCGACAAACTAATCTGGCTGTTAACTCCACATGGAGACTACTCTGTTAAAACCGGATATGCGGCAGTGCAAGCGATAAAAGAGTTGGAAGCTGAAGCCCAAAATGCAGAAAACAGAATAGACTGGCGAAAATGTGTTTGGAAACTGCAAACAACCCCAAAGATCCAGATCTTTGTATGGAAGGTTTTCCATGGAGCCTTACCGGTGGGAGAGCAACTTATAATGAGGAATATCGCAATAGAGGGAAAGTGTAAAGTATGTGGTATGCCTGAATCTATAAATCATCTGTTCTTTGATTGTCGTTTTCTGCATAAGGTGTGGGCTGCGGCTCCGCTAATGCCTAACTTCGAGTCTAGAGGAACTATAGATTTAGAGACTACTTGGACTAACCTGTGCAAAAGAGTCAGCTTACCCCCATCTGGAGTATCGAAGAGCTGTCTAGCGCCATGGCTATTGTGGCAAATCTGGCTAGCTAGAAACAACACCATCTTTAACGACAAATGGCTCTCCTCTGAGGACATTGTTACCAGAGCAGTCTCATCTGCACGAGAATGGGAAGTCAGTCAATTCAAGGTGCAGAAGAAACCGCGCTTAGATCAAACGTATGCGCCATTACCGGAATATTGTGCGATAGTGAGATCAGATGCAGCCTGGAGGTCAAATTGTCTAACAGCGGGACTCGGCTGGACAATAACAGATAACGACCGAACTCGATCCTTCTCGACAACGACGCCGTTTGTCGTCTCCCCGTTGATTGCGGAAGGACTAGCACTCCGTGAAGCCGTCTGGAGCTGCAGGCAATTAGGATACACAAGCATCTGCTGTGAGTCGGACTCAACTAAGCTCATCCAAGGGTTGAACTCAGGATCAGTTGCAGCGGAACACTACGGCATTACAGCCGATATCATTTCTATTTCGGCCCCCTTGAAACCATCTCCTTTCGCTGGATCTCCAGAGTGAAAAATAGTGAAGATGATGAGTTGGCAAAACAATGGTTGGCAGATGAGATTGCCTTTAATTGTATCACCTAACATTTCTGATGATTTTAATAGAAGTTTGGGTTTCAAAAAAAAATGCAAAAGTAGACATTATTTTCAATCAAATACAAAAATAATTAAAATGGTTAGTAAAATTACCATTTACTCTTTGTTACCAAACAAAAACCAAAAGTTATTTTACTATTATGTTCTTCTGAAGTCTACATCTAACATAGAAGCATACGAGGTCGACTTCTCAAATAGTTTGATCTAATAATTTTATTTAAAAAAAGTAAAAAGTTAAATTCATTTAATTTTTTTATTAATCATCAATATATGAACCAATATGAGGTATATAAACTAAAATGTATTACAAAAGTTTTTTTAAAAGAATGTAAATTGGTTTTTAACCATATTTGTACAATGCTTGTGGTTTGGTAACAATATGTTCAAAGATGTATGTATTTCTAGGATTAGATTTTAGATTTAGATTTTATTTTGTTTTAGTGACTTAAATTTACGTACTAATATTGAGTGGTGTATATTTTAGAAGATTTTAATTTTGATATAATGATTAATTAAGAATTTTGGTTACCTTTGAAGTTTGGGATTTGGGGTTTAGTATACATTAAATGAAGTTTAATTGATTTTAGGGTATAATGGACTTCTTATGTAGTCTAGAAAATTTGAGACTACAAAAAAATAAAATAATTTTAAAACAGTTTTAGTTTTTGTATGAATAATTAAAACAATAGTCTTCAAAATAATATTCAACAATTGTGAAATCATATATTTAAACTATTAATAAAGAACAAATAAAAGTAATGAAATGATCATAATAGAGTTCCAAATGACAAAATGAGTATACTAAGTAAACTTCTACCAAAGTTTATTTCATAATTTTAAATATAGTAGACTTCTTTTGAAGTTTATTATGTCGTAGCTTATAACATAATTACAATTTTTATTTCTCTATATAAAGGAAATTCACACACACTCTCTAAAATGATTTCACAATTTTCCAAAACTCTCTTCTTTCTATATAGTAGACTTCTATTGAAGTTTATTATAACGTATGTTTTAGCATAATTACAATTTTTGTTTTTCTTTATAAAGGAAATTCACACACACTCTCTAAAATGATTTCATAATTTTCCAAAACTCTCTTCTTTTTATATAGTAGACTTCTTTTGAAGTTTATTATGTCGTAGCTTTTAGCATAATTACAATTTTTGTTTCTCTATATAAAGGAAATTTACACACACTCTCTAAAATGGTTTTTAACCATATTTGTACAATGCTTGTGGTTTGGTAACAATATGTTCAAAGATGTATGTATTTCTAGGATTAGATTTTAGATTTAGATTTTATTTTGTTTTAGTGACTTAAATTTACGTACTAATATTGAGTTGTGTATATTTTAGAAGATTTTAATTTTGATACAATGATTAATTAAGAATTTTGGCTATCTTTGAAGTTTGGGATTTGGGGTTTAGTATACATTAAATGAAGTTTAATTGATTTTAGGGTATAATGGACTTCTTATGTAGTCTAGAAAATTTGAGACTACAAAAAAAATAAAATAATTTTAAAACAGTGTTAGTTTTTGTATGAATAATTAAAGCAATAGTCTTCAAAATAATATTCAAGAAATCATCTATTTAAACTATTATAGTAATAAAGAAAAAATAAAACTAATGAAATGATCATATTAGAGTTCCAAATGACTAAATGAGTATACTAAGTAAACTTCTAACAAAGTTTATTTCATAATTTTAAATATAGTAGACTTCTTTTGAAGTTTATTATGTCGTAGCTTATAACATAATTACAATTTTTGTTTCTCTATAAAAAAGAAATTCACACACTCTCTCTAAAATGATTTCACAATTTTTCAAAACTCTCTTCTTTTTATATAGTAGATTTCTTTTGAAGTTTATTATGTCGTAGCTTTTAGCATAATTACAATTTTTGTTTCTCTATATAAAGGAAATTTACAAACACTCTCTAAAATGATTTCACAATTTTCTAAAACTCTCTTCTTTCTCTATAAAACTATTTTCACTTCTCTTTTCACTTCTCTCTAATTTCTTTCAATTTGAAGAAAATTTTAGTTTGTTTTCTTAAATTTTTCACTTCTTCATTATATAAATATATATATATATATAGAGAGAGAGAGATTGTATAATTACGATTCTATTTTACACTTCGTAAATATAACAAAACATAACAATATTTTATTATACTTTGCATATTTAATTTTGTAAATATATGTCTATTTTAAAAAGTTCAAAACATAGCATATACAAAAGCTATGTTTTTTATTGATAAATTATTAAATTGAATAAGTGATTTTAAGACCGGTAAAGTTAAATGAAAAGGAAAGGGAAAAATGATGAAGAACATAATGAAAATTATTATATGAATATACATCTTTTTTTTATTATGGTTAGTTTCTTAACTTATGTGTTTGTTATAATTATTTGCCCTAAATTTTTCTAATTAAAAAAAACTTATATAAATTCAGTCATTCAACAATAGTTTCATATATTATGTTGGAATATCATATTTACTAACTTCTATCATAATAAACTCTACATCACAATTTTAGTTAGTATATAGAATATAATTCCTAGAAGTAACATTACAAGAGAAAAATAAATAAAAATATATATTATGTATATCAAAATAGATTTAGTTGCCCAAAAGCTTCTCAAATATATATAATACTAAAGGTCTAACTGGTGACCAGTACATGAATATTAGGAATGAGTGAGGAAAAAATGCAGAGAAATAATATTAGAGGAATAAAAAGGAAAATAATTTCTTATCAATTTTAGTGAGGAACAAATTTGTTCTATATTCCTTTAAAATAAAGGAATGAGAAGAAATGCAAAGGAAAAAAAATTCCTTATAAATGGTAAAAAAAAATAGGAATAGTAAGAAATGCATTATTCTCTTTCATTCTTTGGTCACTAGTTACACCCTAAGGGATAACCTGCGCCTTGCGCGGAGTGAGCGACCAAAAGAAATTTTTATTTTTAATCTATAGATATTAGAAATTTTAAAGTTATAGGCATAAATATTAGATCTAATGATATATATCAAAAGAAAGTGTGCATATATATAAAAAATGTAAGGTTAATTGTTTCTTTGAAAAATCTTGTGTAATTGGTTATGTGTAAATTATATATATTTTATGTAAAAAATATATAATAGTATGCAATAACTTATATTAATTTATTTTGAATTTAAGACAAAACAAAACATAGGAAATAGAATTATTGGTTTCATAATAAAAATAGAATTTTTCCATAATTAAAGATAATATTACCTATTTAATTTCACATAACTTGTGCTCCAATTATATAACTTACCTTAATTTTGTAGAAACTATAATCAAACTCTCTTTTATATGACAAAATTGAAGAAAATGAATAAACGCACGATTATTAATTGATTCAAATAATTTGAATCCATAATCTAACTTCCTTATATACAACAGTTAAGTATTTGATAAAATTTTGTAACCATACTTGACTCCCTATTATTACCAAAAGTTATCAAAATTAATGGCGGAGCAAATTATTGACCAATAATTAAGGTTACCAAAATAATTAAACGTTACCAAAATCGTAAATTAAAAATATATCAAAGTTATTAGAAGTTTCTTTTTAACAATCATGTGGCCGGTTGTCCTTGCAAATCACGTTTTTTTAATATCACCTAGATTTGAATTTGTATTTTAATATTGATTACGATAAGTTTAAATTTTATAGGGTCGGGAATTTCTATATATGTCCTTTAATGGATTTATATGGATTTTTATTATTTGCTATTGGATGGACCATCGTGATGACATTATAGTTAGACATTTAATTTGTAGACACTATAGTTAGACATTATAGTTAGATTGCGTTTATATATAATGTCTAACTATATAAACTGCTATATGATTAATACTTGTAAAAACCAAAACAATATTTTTGTCTCAATCTATTTAACTATAAGAAGTATAATTTATAAAGACGTTGCGCGGGATGAACATATGTTAGACTTCTGCTAACATTGTGAAGATACTACATAGGACCTGGTCTGTCTAGAACAAATTTTTTATCGATCTAGGGTTTAGTGTATAAATCGATACAATCCTCTTCACGCGTATGTGGACAGATCACAAAATTGTAATCTCATAAATAATTACCTTTGTAAGTATAGGAAAATAATAATGACTAAGCATTAAATGTTGACGTGATATTTTGTTTTGTTAGTCAATAACGAAGAAGATTATAGTATAATAGTCAAGTTATAATCTAATGATCAATTGCAACTTTTGTAATTAGTTTAGTTAACAAAGAATTTTTTAATATAGCTGTGAGAGAGCTTGTGGTTCTGCCACGTAGGAAATGATAATTTCGATAATAATACATGAGCTAAAAGTTAGTTTTTTGTAATGCTCCTCAAATAATAAAAAAATAATATATTTAATTTCATTTGATATAAAAAATAATTTTATACTATATGATTAAAGGGAAATATATAATGGTAATAAAAGTTTATCATTTTATTTAAGATACCTTTACGAATTTGATTAAATTTTAAATATATTTTGTTTATCATTTACGACGATTTTGTCATTTTAATAATTCTTATACCAATTTTTACACAAATGGACTTTATGATGGATGGAAATATCATGCAAGGTATACAACCTCATTTCTTTGTTCTTTTCTTTTTTTTTGAAAAAGGGCTTACAACCTCATTTCTTTTAAAAGCCAGATCTAGACACAATCCAATGAAACATTGATCTTGGTTTCATAAAATTTGAATTTTTTTTACATAAATTCAATTTTTCAAATTAAAAAAAGAGTAAATTTTTGTATTGAGATTCTAAAAGAAATATTTATAGTCTTCTAAATTCAGATCTATATATTCAATAGTAATATAGAGATAGGTAGTCCCTAGAGGCAGATCTAGAACTGTATATAACCGGAGGTATACAATTTTTTTTACTACACTTCACAATTGGACAGAGAGCACGGTCAATGATTACCCTTTATTATTTAAAGGAAATGAAGATTTTGACCGGGGTGCGTGACCCAGTACATCCCTTACTAGGTCTGCCTCAGCAATGACAAATCCATGAAAGGTATACGATCTCACTTGTTTTCATTATCAATTTGAATATTTTTAAACTCCGGATATCTTAATTTTACGGAAAGCCCAAATTAATGTCTAAATAGAAGTATAATCCACATATGAACTATTTTCCGGATATTTAAATAGGTTGTAAGCGTTGAATTCATATCCACATGGTCATAAGACGAAATGTAGTGAAATATCTTTGAACATAAGTTGGTTAGTAAGATAAAGCTCATCAAATCTGATGCATATGCTTGAATATTGTTTTTAATATTTTACAAATACTGTAAATATAAGTCCTGATCCTAAGAAAATGGATCCGAATCCCATTCTTAGTTAACAATTCTGTATTAATTGTGAAACAACTATAATATTGGTAGATTAAAAAGTTTTAATATTTACAAAATTAAATGTATATATAAGACTTCATATAGTTGTTTGTAATTTTGAATCGTATACGTTCGTATAACTATAAACATACTATGTACCTTTCTGTCAACAAATATACTTCGTACTTGTTCTAAAAGAGATACGTCATACTTATTTGATTTTGCCATTCCTAGTTCAAAAACGAATATGTATAAACAAGTTCTAGTGAAATCAAATTTAATTACTGACTGGTCACATCTGCCATTATTTGAAAAATAGTAAACTTTCTTAAACAAGTAGTATTAGTTAATTACTTAATTTAACCTGACATGAGCACAAGCACCCACCACTAGATTGTCATAGTGAGCGACACGTGTTGACTTCCGAACTGGTATTCAAACTCACTAAATGACATTTATCCACCACCACGAGACATATCTATCATTTTAGTCTAGTTACTGTTTTTCGTTTCTTTGTTTCGTATTTCACTGTAAAACTAAATAGGGGTAGACAAATTGTAGTAATATCTATGCACACAAGCATATCAAAATAAATGGTGTTTAAAAACACACAAAATTTATCAAAAACATATTTATATGATTTACATCTTTTATATATAATTGATATATGCATATAAATACAAGCAAGTTGGGGGCAGAAAGTGGTGCTCTCGAAGAGGATGCGCACCAAAGATAGCTACCAAAGAAATTATTAATCAGTAAACAATAAATCAGAACGAAATTTTGAAAAGAAGAGAAAGAAAAAGGCAAAGACTGTCTGCCTCCACTTGGAGTCCACACACTAAAAAGATCAAGTGCTATTCGAAGATCTGAAATATATAGTACATATTATTTTACACATATATGTTTTATATATATTCTGCGTATTTAATATTCTGCAAAGATAATTAGATGCCCTTTTCTTTATATTATCTGCAACTTAAAATCAACGTATAAAGCGATCAAGGGTAATGCGTTTAATATCTTACTCTTAACAATGCATATGGTAGTTAGAATCTTGAGTAAGCCGAGTGTGTGTGGCTGTGCGTATAAAATAGATTGAAACAAGGTGAATAATTCTTTATTAAAAGGGAAGGTGAATAATTCTGTAATGGAGCCTTCGACACATGAACACCAATATAATGAATTATTTTAGTAAATGAAATAATGAATGGTCATATTGTATCTCGTTTTGAGGATTCGGGGTACGCGGAAATATCATTATATTACTGGAAATACGAATGAATTAGGCGAAAGTGAAGGGTATAAGTCTCTTTCACTAAGATTTTCTAAAACAAAAAGGACACAATTTATAATTGATGGTATATTACTAGCTATAGTATAAATCCAAATTTACATGTTGTGCAGACATTCTTTTTTTAGGGATTTAATCCTTGGCCAGTTGAAAGGGGACTATATGTACATATTAAGAGTGAAACTATAGAACAAATTCTTTTAGCGCAAAGAAAATACAATCTGTAGTACGAATACGTAAACTGCAATTATTAATATATAATCGGTATATAACCGAAGTGTTCACATAAGAAAAAAACAAAATTTCTGGTTCATGTAGTTCTGAAAGGAAAATTATTTAAGTGTAACTGATTCTTGGTTCTGTAGAACAAATTTTTTAATCGATATATGTATGTTAAAAAAATAATTGTATATTCTTAATTAATTAAACATCACCACATTATAAATTGATTGAAGCGCTAGCTTTTCTACGTATTCCCATTTAAACCTAGACTCTCAACATCTATTCTAAAATTTTTTAAATATGTGATTTGTTATCATTAACCATAAATCAACAGGTAACATTAGTTTGTTTTCATTAATTATTTATGATTAGGTGATTATGAAAATAACATCTACTACTATCTATATTAAGGTAATTAATCTCCAAAGAATAGAAATTATTAGATCTCACCATTTTAATAACCTGAACTCCCGTCATGCTCATTTGTCACCTCTTATACTCTCAAACTTCGCGTTTATTCAGCTATCGTGTTTTATTCTGTTTGATAAAAACCGAGCCATTTAAACCGTGAGATGGGCTTCACTTATTTTTCTTTGAGCTTGGCAAGCCTAATATAGCTCAAATCCCCCCATCTCTTGCTCATTGCTTCACAGCTGACTTTAAAGTGGAGCAGTTTAGTCTCTTTGACTAACCTCCTAAAAATATTTGATGCGTACACCAAATTTTTTACCGCAGACATCTTGTTCATATGGCGTATCTTGTCCGAAGAACATCTTGTGTTCTTAGGTACCGGCGTGTTCACCAGACTAATCACAACCACCACCATCATGAATTCCCTCTGCTGAGGAGCGAATGGTATAACTATATGCCTCGTCTCTGAGGTGTGCCTTCCCTCCTGATCTTATGTGGAGGACTCTGTCCATTTCTGTAACAGATTTGCTATTTTTTGGAGCGGAGGAGCGGTCCGCTCCGGGACCTGAAGATGAAACAGACTTCGTTCAGCGATATTCCCATTTGTGGATTGGGTGTTTTGTGGATTGGGTGTTAACGTCATACTTCAAAATGACTAAATCTCAAGCTTTCGGTGCTGCCGTGAACCTTGTTTCGATGCATTCGAGTTTTACTCTGAATTTGCTGGTATTTTATCTTAGAGATCTCTTTACATTTATCTTTTATGGTTTATTGTCTTTTTCTTGTAAAATTTGGGTAAACTCTCCTCTAATTTGTACCACGAATGATTGAGAAGTAATGAAAGTTATGTTCCACAAATAAACACAAAAGACATTTATGGTAAAATTTAGTTATTATTTGCTATTACTAACTTTCTTGTAATTTTATTTAATGAAATTATAATACTTATTTTTAATAGTTAAATAAAAATAAAGAATATTCTATTTTAAAATTACAGTACTGAAAATATATTTGTGTTTTAATAAATTTAATTTTAATCATATAAATATTGATAAAATATTATAAAATAAATATATAATTATGGGCTTTAGTACAAAATGAATAAATAAAAAATGATAATAATTAACCAGAAGCAAACCAAATAATTTTAATACAGTAGCTAATCTTTATAAACCTAAATACCAAAAATGAAAAACTGAATTAAAATAAAACTGAAATCCGAATTGAAAAACCCTAACAAACAAAGCAAATGATATTCAACACAATATTATACTCCCTTTGTTTATTAAAAAGTCACTTTAGCATTTTTTCTTCGTTGCAGAAAAAATATCGTTCTAGAATTCTAATGCATTTTAATTATATTTACTTTCAACTGACTATTAATTGTAAAATCGATTGATATAGTAGATAAATTTATTTATCACAAATATTGTTGGTTAAACATATGTAACTAAATGAAATTATAAACACATTTCGATTATTTTATTAATATGTGTGAAAAATATATAAGTGACATTCTTTATAAAACCGAGTAATAGTTTTTATACATTTTTCATTATGGGTACCTAACAAAAAAACGTTCCAAAGCTCCTTTCGAGTTTCGACCATCATTGACATAAAAAACAATAGAAACAAAACTGTATGTTATTTTAATTTGAAAGTCTTTGGTCAAAAAAAAAAACTATATGTTGCTGGCTGTTGGTATAGTCTTCTTGGATCCGGGTTCGAAACAAATTGTGCTGGAAAAGACAATTCATCCGCTACAACTGACCGTTTATTGGTGAGTTCTCGGGACGGGGTTCTTAGCGTAATATAAGAACCGTTTCTTAACTTTAACTAAGAAAAACTAAGAACCATTTCTTAAAACTCTTATTTAAGAGCCGGTTTTTAGTTTTTTTAGTTAAAATTTATGAGACGGTTCTTATATTACGCTAATAACCCCACCCTAAGAACTCTCCGATAAAGATGCCCTATTAAATGCCCCAAAGGTTTTCGAGTTTTCTGTTAACAAATTGTTAGAAAAAAAAATTGATATAGTAATGTGACGTTGGAAAAGATGCCTATAGCGTCAAATTTTGTCTGAAAATGTAACCCATTTTGTTGATATAACAACAAGAACAACGTGCGAAGATACTTTGTCTTTTATTTGGTTGATGGAGAATTCACTAGAGGTGTTAGCCTGATCATTCTATGTCTCTATCCATATATTTTCACCAGACACTAAATAATTCTTCTTATCAAAACGAGCTTACCATCTAGTCGGCCGGATATGACATATATATATTTTCAAAATCCAAGTTTTTTTTTTTTTGATAAATTTTCAAAATCCAAGATATTGCATATTTTATCTCTGGTGGTTACTCAAGAATAGTAGTATAATATTCTGAGGCTATCACAAGAATCTGATCTTTTTGTGAATGGTTGGTCTTGTGTCGTGGGCATGCTACAACCTTTTTCATGTGTGACATGAACTCCTACAAGAAAGGAAGAATCAAAACACTAGGACATTAACATAAAACTGCCGTGTACTAGGGAATTTTCAGTTTTTTGGCTAATAGACAAATGAAGGAAGTGTATCTATGACCAGATCGCCAGTTCTAAAAACTATTCTGCGTCATGTGCTGTTTTAGGAAGAAACTAGATCTCGATCTGCGTGGTCGCGCGGGTGTTTATTTTCAATTTTATATATGTAGATATTTATTTTAGATCATTAGTGGTATACATATTTAAAAAATTAATTATATATTCAAATGTTCATACAACTATTGCAGATACAATAATTTAATAATTTTATAGCTTATATGTTGTAGTTAATCAATCGTTTCAAACCGTCATATGTATTATTGCTTCTTATTATATATTTATCTTATTGTATTTGCGTTTAGTTATAAAACAATTAATATATGCATGAACCAACATATTTGAAAATTTATTGTGTATTTAATTTATGCTAAATTTTGACCCCCCCCCCTTTCAAAACTGGATTTTCTTTTAGCAATATTTTTTTTTTACTTTTATTCATTTTTGATAATATATTATTGTATATAGAAAAAACTTAATTTTATACATGTATTAAATAGTTTGCTAATATTAAGTCATTATGTCATCATATTATTTTTTTAACATGAATATTTTATATTTAAGAAAAATGAAATTTTTCAATTTTTCAATTTAATATAAATTTATCATTTTTAGTTCCATATAATAATTTTTTTAGCATGATAGATTATGATTATAAAATAGATAAAGATAAGATATATTTTTTCATTTTATAAACGATAATTGAATATATATTAATACATAATAATAGTTTATTGCTAATTAAAAAATTAGTGAAAATATTTACATAAATTTTTTGAAAATTAAAATATCGTTAAAATATTTATCAACAGATTTGTTAGAATACATTTAAATATATATATATATTGTTAAATGAAAATATATCATGATTAAAGTAGTTACGAATATTTATATTATTAGCTTTAATGAAATACATGTTGTATACATTGTATTATATAGTTTGTTAATGTTTTTGATCAAAAAAAAGTTTGTTAATGTTAAACCGTCTTACCAACGTATTATATTTTTGAACATAAATATTTATAATTATGAAAATAAATTATATATAAATTTAATATAATTTACCATATTTAGCTCAATATAGTAATTTTCTTTTAATATGATTGTTTATATTATATAATAGATAAATTAGGATATAATTTTTCTTTTTCGTTTTATAAACGATAACTGAATATACTAATTTATAATAATGTTCCAAAATTAATTTTGAAATTAGTGTAAATATTTATATTTAATTTTTGAAAACTAAGATCTTGTTAAAATCTTTTCAAACAGATTTGTTAGATTTTTTAATATATATTTTTATATTTAAAATGAAAAGGTATCAAAAGATATTATGATTAAAATAGTTCAAAGATTCTATATGCTATTAGTTTTAATAAAAATGCATTTAATAAAATGCATTTAATAAAATTTCTAAAGAATGGTCCAAACTAAAAAAATCACACATGAAAAAAATCATAACTTCTATTTTAATAGAATAGATGATTTCTCGAGGAAACCGTGTTTCACATGCAGACAACACCAGCACATGAGAGCTTGATAATGCAGAGATATAACAAATGATATGAGATGGCATGTGAAATATAAATCTAAAAAAAAAATAACATAGCGAAAATATTATTAGAAAAACTTATATAAGATATTTTACTCTTTTGAAGATTTAGAGGATCTTCCCACTTGGATTGGTTGTGGTATAGCTATTTTTGAGTTCTGAAATGGTGGAGAGCGTAATTATTGGTCATGTATAAGTATAATGCAAAAGCCGCAAAGTCTCTTCCTTTTTGTTTCCACTTTTTGTTTTATGTAAATGTAAATCATCTACGTGAAAGAAAATAGTTGAAGAAGTTACCAAAGATGGTTAAATAATTGAAGCATCTAGTGCTCATATGCTTTGAGCTTCTTTTTCAGAAGTTGCTTAAAAACTGTTCCACTCTGATTATCCGCAACCACATCAAACGGTTAAGAATATATCTGGGCATATTTACCATAAACCAAAAGAAACTAATCAAATATTTTTGTCTGAACAATCCAAATTATCTAGTATTTTATTTGAAAATTTTGAATTAATTGATACTTTTATCCTAAATATCTAAAATTGTCTAAAAACTGAAACAAAATCGCAATAACCGAATAGAACTCGAATTTTTGTTTCAGATTCTCAAGTTACTCGATTTGAACTGAACTGAAAAATCTTGAACTGAAACAATATCGAATTTTATAAATATTTGAACAGTTTCTTTATTGGGAGAATTTGCCGGATATTCATAAGGGCCAACAAAATGAAGAATATAGTCATGCTACAGTACAGACCCACATAAAAGATATGTTTGGTCTAAAATTGCCGAAAAGAACCTCATAAGCGCGTGTGCGTGTGAAAGCAGATAAAAGAAAAAATCTATGTGCTTAATTGGATTATACCAAACATGTACTGCGACCACTATACTATACTATATGTAATATAGTATGGCCACCTTTACAAAAGAGTACGAGGATGTGTGTCTTGTTTATGATTTGGCCATCCTAATCTCTTTTAACTTGGCAAAAGTCTTCCGTATTTTGTGAAAATTAGCGTCAATGTCTACAATTACGAAGGTTTACGGTTCATTCAGGCGCGGTATAAATGTGCATATATGAATCATGAGTTACATGTGGAGGCTAAGAAGATACTTCGTGGGGAGGGAGGCAACGCAACATATATGAATGTGGTTTGTGGGAATACAAAAGATCCCGACTATACTATATGAAGTGTAGTATGTACCAAAATTGCAAAAAACGAATGCAATCGAATACACATTTCTTTCCCCGTTCCAAAGTTATGTAGGTTATGCAATGGATCAAAGATATATGGATAATCAGTGGAGAAGTTAATGATTGTAGTAAAACAATCAGCACGCAACCCCTCAATATACTGGAGTGAGAGATAGAATATGTAAAAGATTAAAGGAACACAAACATAAATAAATATGTACATATACCTATCCTAGAATGTTAAGACACAGACCGCAAGTTTTTAAACAAACACGGTTAGCGTATAAAAGTTACAATTAAAGGAACCATAACAATGGTACAACAAACAATGTACTGTGATTATAAAATAGAATAGAAGAAGTGACGAAGAGGAGATGATGAATGGCGACGGTGTTGGAGGACAAAACAATGTAACTGATCAAGTAGTGAACATGAAGAATCAAGAAGCAGAGTAGGATAAACAAATAGCAAAAGAAGAGAAAGACAAATGTATCATACTATACTGTAATTTAAAAATAGTATGGAACATATGACACAAGATACTGTTTATCTTCCCCAATTCAATACATCGCATTATTTTTCATCTTCTTAAAGAGATTGATTCACATATTTATCTTATTGTCAATGAAATTGTTGTTTGACCCCATAATTCTATTCAATCATACTGGACTTACTGAGATTTAATAGTCCAAAAAATAGAATTTCGTAACTTTGAAACTTATAATGTGTCCCTTATGCTGTAAAATCATCATGGAATTACCTTGATTGGTTGACTTGTGCTCTGCAATCGCTCGCGCCGTCTTGAAAATAGAAGGTCTTATGTAATCCTGACTTTGAAGAGCCAATTGATGTCGCTTTGAACAACCGTTACTCGTCGAGTCAACCCTTTTCCCTTCTCGCGAAGAATTGTTCTTTTCACTTTCCAGTTTCCAAATTAAAAAACGACTTTCAACCTTTCATGCGAAAATAAGGGTATTGTTGGAATATTTCATAAAATTATACAAAATATCGTAGCATACAAATTGTTATGGTTATATAGTTAATTATTTTTTTGCTATGTATATGTAGCCTAATTGCCCCTTCTATATTCTTATTATATTAAAAAAAAAATCAAAAACAAAGTGAACCAAAACGGAACGCCTAGTGGAACTTAGGAGAACTTAACAACAGCTGATGAGGAAAACTTTGTGCAAATTGTGACAATTGCAGTATTAGAATCCACAGGAGTCAAAACTCCAAAGGGTGCTTTATTTAATTTATCTTAAGAGAAAAATGGAATTAGAGGTGAGATTCTCATAAATGGAAAAAGGAAGAGATAGGTATAAATATTTGGTAAAGAAATTAGCTTTAGAATAAATTAACGGGAGAGAGAGAAGGTGGGAACCCACCACAGACGATTGATCAGCCAACATCGTAAAGAAATCGTTTTTTTTTTAATCTCCCTCTTCCTCTTTCTTGCAAGGCACATGACTAATTCCAAGTGTGTAAGGGTGTTTCTCATACTACTATATATTCATGTGCTCACATGGGTTCCCTTAGAAGGAGATCAAGAAGAAAGCTACCAAAGACACTCACTTTTTAAGCTCTCTTACCTTTGTTGCTTACTTTGATACTCTTACCACTATTAAGAACTTTCCATAAACGCATCACAACTACAAGGACGAGTAAGGAAACTGGTTCAGGATCCATCATGCCACAGAACTGCATAGCACCAAGGCCTGAAGAAAGTGGCAGTGGCGAAGCCATGGTACAAGGTTTGACAGATATGTCAGAAACACAGAGCAAGTCTGTACAAGGTCTCCAGCTGTCCATGTACCCCATAACTCTCAAGGTGTGTGTCTCTCTCTCTCTCTCTATCTAACTCTCAAAAGGGAATCAGTTCTGTTCACTTCTTTTTTTTTTTAATGCACAGAAATCTCATAAAGAAATATCACTCTCTAGCTTGATAGTTGGTTCTTACAGAGCTTTCCATTGATTTATTTGTGGGTTGTACATGCAGTTTGAGGAGGTTGTGTACAAGGTTAAGATAGAGCAGACAGGTCAGTGTTTAGGATCATGGAGCTGCAAAGAGAAGACAATTCTGAACGGGATAACGGGTATGGTTTGTCCAGGAGAGATTCTAGCTATGTTAGGTCCATCAGGCAGTGGCAAAACCACTCTTCTCTCAGCTCTCGGGGGCCGCCTCTCCAAAACATTCTCGGGGAAAGTCATGTACAACGGCCAGCCTTTCTCTGGCTGCATCAAGCGGAGAACAGGGTTTGTTGCTCAGGATGATATCCTCTACCCTCACCTCACGGTTTGGGAGACTCTCTTCTTTACTGCGCTTCTACGGCTACCAAGCAGTTTGACAAGAGACGAGAAGGCGGAGCATGTGGACCGAGTTATCACTGAACTCGGATTGACTCGGTGTACTAACAGCATGATAGGAGGACCACTGTTCAGAGGAATATCAGGAGGGGAGAAAAAAAGAGTTAGCATTGGTCAAGAAATGCTGATCAATCCTAGCTTGCTCCTTCTTGATGAACCAACTTCAGGTCTTGACTCGACCACTGCTCATCGCATCGTGACCACAATTAAACGGCTGGCTTCTGGGGGAAGGACAGTAGTCACCACAATTCATCAGCCATCAAGCCGCATATACCATATGTTTGACAAGGTGGTTTTGCTGTCTGAAGGTAGTCCTATTTATTATGGTCCTGCATCTTCCGCTATGGAATATTTTAGCTCTGTTGGATTCTCTACTACCATGACAGTTAACCCAGCTGACCTTTTACTTGACCTTGCAAACGGTAAACAACCCCTTTCCTCTTTAAGCTTCTAGATAATGAAAAATGGGAAAAATGCCCTTTTTAATTCATCAAAATTTGGTAAACTACAGGAATACCACCTGATTCTCAAAAGGAGACATCAGAACAAGAACAGAAGACAGTAAAAGAAACTCTTGTTTCAGCTTATGAGAAGAACATATCTACTAAACTGAAAGCTGAACTCTGCAATGCAGATTCTCATAGCTATGAGTACACCAAAGCTGCTGGTAATTTTCCCTTTTCTTTAAAAAAAAAAGGTAGTTCTTGTATTATTCTGCTTCTGCTCCTCTACATCACTAATAATATCTGTTATTTAAATGGAGCAGCAAAAAGTATCAAGTCAGAACAGTGGTGCACAACTTGGTGGTACCAGTTCACTGTATTGCTCCAAAGAGGGGTCAGAGAGAGGAGATTTGAATCTTTCAACAAGCTAAGGATTTTCCAAGTCATCAGCGTGGCTTTCCTTGGTGGACTTCTATGGTGGCATACTCCAAAATCTCACCTACAAGATAGAGTAAGACTCTTCTTTTTGGCTGAATAAAATAGATAATGATTATCGTGACTTGTCACATTAGTGTTTTAACAATCATTCTGCATTGCAGACTGCCTTGCTCTTTTTCTTCTCAGTCTTCTGGGGATTCTACCCACTATACAACGCGGTTTTCACATTTCCCCAGGAGAAGAGAATGCTAATCAAGGAGCGGTCTTCCGGAATGTACCGTCTTTCCTCCTATTTCATGGCTAGAAACATTGGAGACCTACCCTTGGAACTCGCCCTTCCAACTGCTTTTGTGTTCATAATTTACTGGATGGGTGGGCTCAAACCTGACCCCACTACATTTATCCTCTCACTACTGGTTGTTCTCTACTCCGTCCTTGTTGCTCAAGGTCTTGGCTTAGCGTTCGGTGCTCTCCTTATGAACATCAAGCAAGCCACAACGTTGGCATCTGTTACAACACTTGTGTTTCTCATAGCTGGAGGGTATTACGTGCAGCAAATCCCTCCTTTCATCGTATGGCTCAAGTACCTAAGCTATAGCTACTACTGTTACAAGCTGCTTTTGGGTATTCAATACACTGATGAAGACTACTACGAGTGCTCAGAAGGGGTCTGGTGCAGAGTTGGAGACTTCCCAGGAATCAAAGCCATGGGACTGAACAATTTATGGATAGACGTGCTTGTTATGGGTGTTATGCTGGTGGGTTATCGACTCATGGCATACATGGCACTGCATCGAGTGAAGTTGAGGTAAAAAATACTGCAGCCAAAGGTAACCGCAAGAAGCTCCAAAGAAAATTTTCTCCCCACTGCAACCAAGGAATAATATTAGTACTAGAAAAGATTAAGTCGTCGAATTTTGATTGATTTTACTTAAGTATCCGAGATATATATCCGACGACTTTCTTTTGTTTTAGGCTTTAGATGATAACTATACTCCTAAGTTTGAGAATAAAACACTGAGATGATTATACATGTATGAGATAAGAAAGGGAAGCAAATTAGTATATACCATTTGCAAAATAGTGAAACGAAAGTGACTAAACTTTCAAGTCCACTCTCCTGTTGGAGATGAGTGTTGTATCTTTGTGGGGTTCCTTAAAACATTCGGTCCACTCTTTATACCTTACTAGTCACCTGCAACTGCAAGTGCATCAACTGGTGAAAACAATGACATGTATTATCAGATAAGAATAATTAAAGCAAGTTGCTGATAATTAGATGAACAGCGACAGGACATAATCAAACACACCTGACCGTGGCTCTCATTGTCATCTCAAGTTCTCTAGCGGTAGTTTATTGTTTCTTTTTTCACAAAAGCAAGGACAAAGATTAGAGTGCGATCAATTATAACCCATTATCGAAAAGAAAGAAAAAAGCAGACTTTCTAACTGCATAATCATGTCAACATAGCTAAAGGAATAAGCTTTCGCTTTCAGGCAATGGCTGTTATACTTCACATCGTTTGCTACAAAATAATTGCACCAAAAGAAGAAGTGGGAGGCTATAGTGTGTGGCAGAACAACATAGAGTAGTAAAGAAATAGAGAAAATCAAGGAAAGATAAAAACAAATCATTGGATGATAAGGCCCACAAGATATGCTTACACATTAAGACGTGATTCACTTTAGTCAAGTGGAAGCTGATGCAACAAGACATCACAAAGGGAAATCCATGTCACTCTCTACTTTGTCAAGTGTCATTGTCATCACCAAGAAGAACCATCTATGACCCCCAAGTAAATAAACAGAAACGTCATTCACTTAACCTCATGCCTGCTGCTTTCTTATACCTAAATACATCATCATCCTTGTAGTGATTTGCATACGAAAGCAAGAGATCATATGATCTAATCATGTTATATGTTATAAAACTAAAGAAAGTAACACTAGTTGCTCCTTTTTTAGTGTACTAAATTAAGATACAGTCGACCACAAGCCTATGTACCTGAACGAGATAACATAAATTAACCAGAGAATATGAAAAATTCCATCTCCTTGAAGTCATATATATTGAGACAACTTGGTGAAACGCATTGTCATTCACCATTTGAGTAACGTCATTCACTAAGCCTTGATGCTTTCTAGACCTAAATATACATCATCTTTGTAGTGATGATTCACATATGAAAAGCACGAAAACATATGATTTAATCATGTTCTTTCTCTTTATATATGTTATAAAACTAGAGAGAGTAACACTAGTTGCTGTTTTAGTGTACTACATTAAGATGCAAATGACCACAAGCTTTAACTACCTGAACGAGATAACATATATTATTCACTAAAGAGTATGAAGAAAACGCCATCTCCCTTAAGTCAAAAATATTTAACCAACTTCGTGAAAAGTATTGTCATTCACCATTTGAGTAACGTCATTCACTAAATCCTACTGCTTTCTTATACCTAAATAAATCATCATCATCCTTGTAGTGATTTGCATACGAAAGCAAGAAATCATATGATCTAATCATGTTCTTTCCCTTTATATATGTTAACAAAATACTACTTGCTGGGTTTTTTTTAGTATACTAAATTAAGAGACAGTTAAGCACAAGCCTATCTACCTGAACGAGATATATAGCATAAATTAACCAGAGAGTATGAAGAAACGCCATCTCCTTAAAGTCATATATATATATATATTTAACCAAAGTGGTGGTGAAACGCATTGTCATTCACTAACTCCTGCTTTCTCAGACCTAAACGCATCATCTTTGTAGTGATTTGCATACGAAAGCAAAAAAATATGATCTAATCTTCTTCCCTTTATATATTTCATAAAGCTGGAGAAACACTAGTTGCTGTTTTTGCACTGTACTAAATTAAGATACACATGACCACAAGCTAATCTACCATAACAAGATGCATAAGTTAACCAGAACAGATGAGAAAATGCCATCTCTATAAGTCAAGAGATATATAACCAAGAGCGTGAAACGCCTTGTCCATTCACCATTTGAGTGAACATGCAATGTAGTGGTGATATATGATGCTTAGATAAAAAAAAAAGGGAGCCAAAAGGTGAAGTATGCATCAGCTCAAAACATGGCCAGTGAACATAAACTCTGTTAAACCAAGAAAAATGCTGGATCATATTGAATGAAACACCAACATAGTCACATAGATTAGTTGAAAGGAGGTTAAAATATCAATAGCCATATATAACTCATCTATGTTATATACCATTCATGGAACTTGCATATATGCCGTTAATGTCACTAGCCATTTACAAAAGTAATCAACACAATGATGTTGGTTTACACTCACCGCAACGTTACCGTTAGGTAGCGGAGACGAAGACTTTGCGGCGGAGCATCCGCCAAGTAACTGATAGGGAGGAAAGCAACAAAAACGACGCCGTGTCGTCAAATTTGAAGAAAAATAATTTAAAAATTGCACATTAACCCTTACATTTTACTTAGCATCCGCCATGTGACGACCTAGAGGAGGTAGAGCAAAAGGAAACGAAGGCGTTTCCCTAACTTTAGCCCATATATCATTCCCCGAATTAACATTTTTTTATCGAAGCCCAAAGAAGCTCATATAAAGGCCCATAATGATTTAGCTACCTTCCTTGTTAATTAAAGCGTCTCTCATTCGACTTTGGTCTCTCGGTTCTAGGGTTTTAGTTGTTTCTCTTCTCGACAAGAAGAAAGTTCCAGAGCGTGTGAAGAAGACGAAGACATGGCGGCGGCTTTTTCTAGGGTTTTCGGAGGATGCAGGACACTGATGGCAAAGGCGGCGACTAATGCGGCGGCGGCAGCAGGCAGTGGAGCTGGTAAAGAAGGAAAAGGGATTCTCAAGACAGTTCCGGTCTCACAGACGCTGGCTAACTTCGCTGGAGAAAGCGAGCTCTCTCGTGCCACTGCCGTGAAGAAAGTGTGGGAGCATATCAAGGGAAACAACCTCCAGGTACAGTTTTCTAGGTCTTTTTTTTTTGAACTTTTCCATTGTTTATGCGCTTAGAGAGATTGCTTTCTCGGAGACTCTAGAGTGGGTAGAGAACTCAACTTGTCGTGCGTTGACAAGTCACTTGAGCAATTTTTATGTGGAAATTATTTAGTTCAAGTATCTTGGAGACAGTAAAATGACAACGTATTTGGGTTCAAGTGTCTGATTCTAAGAAGATTATGTTGTGTAGTAACTGAAAACATCATGTTTTGTTTGTGGAACTTGGTTTGTTCTGTCTGAAAATTTTTACAGACTTAGTATCTTCTTCAGTTAGCATCTGTTATTAGCTATGTGTTTCTCTGTTTACAAAGCATCTGTCTTCAATTATTATAGAGATTGTTTTACTAGAGATTGTAGAATAGTTAGAGAACAAATTGATGCGTGTAAGCAAAGTCGTTTGAGCAGTTTATGAAATTTCTTTGGAAAATAATTTGATTCTCGTGTTAATCAGTATCTTGGAGACTCAGTCTTTCGATTTGTGTTGTGTAATAGAACAATTTTTGGGTTCATTTGACTGATTCTAAGCAGCTGTATTATGTTGTAACTGTTTTGTTTGTCGGATTTGGTTTGTTCTGTCTCTGAAATGTTTACAGACTTAGTATGGATTTAGATGTTTTTGTTTAGAGATGATGGTATCTTAAAGAATGCATCTGTTTTATAATTGTAGAATCCGGAGAATAGGAAGCAGATCATATGCGACGATAAGTTGAAGACCATCTTCGGTGACAAAGACACAGTTGGATTCACAGAGATCGCAAAGCTCTTGTCTCCACATTTTCCTAAGTCTGTCTGATTTGGTGATCTCATTATCATTTTAGTTTGCTGTCTTTTGGTTCGTTTTTGATGTATATGAAAAAGAAGCAAAACTCTGCTTGATCCATCGGTTAGTGGAATATTTATGTATTCTGACAATTTTTTTATCATGATCTGGTTTGAGTCTTCGGGGTCTATTGAATCGAGGATTTTTTGGAAATTGTGAGATTTGATTAAAATCCCACGTTATTCAAGTAGTGATTTAAAAAAACAATTTCAAATCCCATGTTATTTAATGTGGAGTTTGTACAAAGTTATTAAATATCACTTGAAATCTCTTGTTATTCAATTAACAATTTATAAAAACTATATCATATCTAGTGTTTTTCAAAGTTAAACAATATTTTGAAAATAAATTTTGTAAAGAGGATTCAAGAATAGGTTACCTCATTTTTTTAGTTAAAAACAACCCCATAGAATAACATTTCTATAGATGTTATTCGAGAGAATTGAAAGAAAAAAAAATATTGACTTGCCGTAAAAAAAAACCTCCGACTCTTGCTGTAACAAGTTCTTTAACCTAAAATTCTGTGAAACCTGAACGGTGATTTCATCACTTGCACCTCGAATTGATTCAATTGAGTAAGTCATCGTAGAGAACGGGACGAAGAGAGTAAGGGCGAGTTCATGGATCTCGGTATTAATCACTTCTCAGGAAGCTTTCACCACCGTTTTTGTTGTAGAATTGTTGATCGGTTCGAGTTGCGATGCAATGAATCACTTTGACCTTTTTTCTTCTCAACTCAGAAGCTCATAGACAAAAACCAGGTCTTGTGAGTTTGTTCTTTATCTGTCCCTCGCATCTCTTTCTTTTTTGCCTTCCAATGTAAATATTGACGGTTTTGATAAGTTGAATTAGTGATAAATTGATGAATTTTATTCTTCCTATTGGTGGGATAAGTTAGTTACTCTAGACTTTCTCTCACTCTGTTAATGCTTTTTGGACATATTACAGAACTTACTGCAAGTTTTGTACACTATATTTTAGGTGAAGGAGAAAACCGTAGCGGCCAGACAGAGTCAAGTGAAGACTATAATATTTCTAGAGGCAAACCAGAGAGACTTTGAAGAGCTGGCGGATAATGCACAAGGTCTGGATGTTTACTTTGTGGATGACTATACTAAGATCTTCGAGCTTGCCTTTGGCTATGACAACCAACAAGATTGAGAGAACTTAGAAGCTTGATGCTTTACACTCAAGAGCCGCCGAGAATGGTGAGAGATATACTTGTATTAAGTCAACACATTCTGCCTACAGTGTGTTGAATGATTTAACACAAACTTGGGCATAAGAAGAAGCAGAGGAAGTGCTTCACACCAACAAGTCATGCCACAACCTGAGCATCATCTCTTTGATCAGAGGGGTCCCATGTACACATATCTTAGTTCAGATGCTCAATTTAGTTTAGTAAAAACGAACAGAACTTTTCAGACATTGAGAATGAGGAAACATGCGCACATGTCACGGTTAAAGTGGAACTCGATTATTAGTTAGGCTCGTAGAGTGAATACTAAGGACTTTATTCTAAAATGTCTTAGAACCTTACTCAAAAATTCTAATATGCCCCAGTTCTAAGAAGATTTTCTTTTTGAATATTTTTGAAACCAGAAAACAAGTAAAAGACATCTAAGGACTTAATGAATTTGCATAATAAAAAACCCAACCATGCTTCAATCGGATTATCCAAATCCAAACCCAAAGCATACGGATCATTCACTATTTTTTTGGGATTTTAATCAATTTTTTTTTTTTTGAGTTTTCTTTTTCTCTTCACCACACCATGAGAATCGTTCACCTCTATAACTCTGTCTTAATTCCGGTTACAATTGCGACGACTCAATCATAGCGAAGGACGACCGGCTATGCTTGATGTGAGGGCAGTCGTAATTCTCGTGGGGAAGCTAAGAGAGGAGAGGACGGGGTCGACAGCAGAGAGTCGTTCGTCATTATCGACGGCTGGAAATTTCGTGGCGGCATAACGTTGAGCCTATTATAAAAGGTAATAACTGAAGGAAAAAAACTTAGGAAATAATATTTTTTGAATCTGAAAAAATATTATTTTATAAATTATTAATTCAGTAATAAATATAGAACATCAAAATAAATGAATACAATATTTTAAATTTGAAATCATTTATGTAAATGAGATAAATAATTTGAACTTAGGAAAACTAATTTATTTAAATATTTTATTACATTAATTTTAAAAAATTAATTTCTGATTTAAATTTATTTAAATAGTTTTCCGGATATTTTATTGTTAATAATATTATTATGGAAATAAAAAATGAGAAAAGTGGAAGCCAACAAAATTATTTTCATTTTTGTAGTATATTAGGTGAATAATAATTTACAAGTAACTTATTACAAAAAAAAACAGGGAACAAAAAAAGACAGGTAAGACCCAGATTATTGCAAAAAAAGGAACCGATGAACAAAAAAGAGAATTGGGAAATTAAGAGGAAGTGGGAAATTATCAAAAAAAAAAACAAAAAAAATGTTGACCGCACGGAAAAGAGAAGAGGTGGGAAGTGAGATCCATATTTAAATTTAAATAAATAAAATATAAAAAACGTGGGACCTAGAGACAGATTTTATTTAAATTAAAAAGGATAAAATGAAAGAGTAACGGTGGGAAGGGAAAAAGAAGGGGATGGTAAGAAAATGGGTGGGATAGTCATAATAGAATTTTTGGAAATGAGGCTAATTAGAATACTTTCCGAATACTAATAATTGGAGAGCTAATATAGCAGAAACTTGTAGGCAGATGCTTTACATACGTGATCTCTGTGCAGTATCATTTTATTTTACTTTGTTTTATTTCTAAATTGTTTTTTATGAGTCATTGTCATTTGTCTATGCATCTATGTGCACGAGTATCTACTATCCATTAGTTTGAGAAATTTGACAAAGGATAATGGCCAAGTTTGATTTCTTTATGCATATTCATAGTGTTATTAGGTAGATAAACCCGTAAGAAGAAAAATATATTGACTAAAACTATTATTTACTATTTCAAATAACCTAAACAACTTTAAAATCTATGCAAGATATTTTATCAAATCACTTAAGATTTTTATTTCTATTTTTAAAATTTCATCAAAATCACCCAAATAACTTCAAAACTCACCTAAATCCCATAAAAACTAAAACACTCTAAAAGCTTCTAAAACCTTTGGTTCAATACACCCCCCTTCATTTGTTCGATGATTATCTGGTAGTTAAAGCAAATGTATATTTCTGTGTGTTTCATATCCAAATCCAAGTAGAATTTACATATGGCTTGGTTTGGTTTATACATATACATGCATGGAACCCCAAACCCTCTAGTTCATATAAATAAATTTGGTTAAGTTCATTTGGTTCTCCTCGTTTAACGTGCCAATAATTAACCATTTTCTCATCTTGTGAAAAAGACTCGGAGAAAAAGAGAAGGAAAAAACCTCGGAGGAGGAGCCGGGGATTAATAGCAGGAGTAGCAACAGCTGCGGCCGCTGCAATGAGAATTTGTCCAATGTAGGAGGTGGATTACATCTCTATTCAAGGCCCGAAAAACAGAAGATCTAGTCCAATAAACCGGTTAGAAACATCGGTTTACGATAAAAGTTTCTGGTTAAGCGCGCTTCGCCAGCTTAAGACCACTTCTACTCGGCTACGTACATGAGGCACATCAGCACGGCTTAAGAGCGGTATCTCCGCCGGTTTATTCGGCCCTCAAGCAGGACCAAGCCTATTAAGGCAAGGAAACCTAGGCGAACGGAGGCAGACACGCCTTGGGATACAAAAAGGGAGGAAAGAAGACCGAGAGGGGGATCCGAATATTCACACAGACTTGGTGGCTAAAATTAGGGTTTTACTCTTGTATTTTCGTCGAATTATACTTTCCGGCTAGCTCTCCGAGCACCGGCTTACTTTCTGACTGTCTTTCCTTTACTTGTAACCGAGCAACGCTTCCCGATCAAATAAAACATCTTCGTACTAACCCATCAACGAGTTCCGCCTCTCTTTACTTGTTTCCAACTGAACTTGATTCAAACATTTGGCGCCCACAGTGGGGTAAAACGAAGTAGCATTAAGAAAGATCAGCATGACTCTCGAAGATTCGACTTCCGGCGAGGAGCCAGCCTACTCCCGTCGAAGCATCACCAACCGAAGCAGCCTTCATCGACTCCATCATGGAGCGCTTCGCTCAGCAGGACGCAGCTCAAAAGGCGACGACCGAACAGCTTGATGCCTTAGCCGCCATCCTAGCCCCTCTGATTGGAAACCTAAATAACCCGACGGTGGCGATAAAGAGACAGCTGTTCAACACCGACCAAACGGTTGGCGTTGACAACCAACCTAATGGTACCGGGAAGCCGACTACCAGCGAGCCGTACAAACCTCAGAGGCAATGCCTTGGTTCATAAAGAAGAAGGTAGCCAAAATCACTGAAACACTTCTAGACCTAGGAATGAGTTTGCGGTGATGGCCCAGTACTTCCCTCAGATTAGGTCAAGAGGAAGATTGAGTTTGTGGTGAAATGGCCACTAAAAACCGTAGTTTGAAACTCTACAGTGCTTGGAGAAGAGAATCATCCCAAGGTGTAACGTGATCAACGCCCTCATTTCAAAATTAAGTGAAATCCTTCCTCTGTCTTTTGTTTTGGTATGTACTGATCAAGTGTTTTTGTATAAAGTATATGAGGAAGGTTACTGATCAAGTGTTGTTGTATATATGAGGAAGGTCGATGACACGGGACTTGTGGCCGAGTTGGTGGCTCCTGAAAAAACAAATAAAGTTTCTGAACTATAAAATTTATTGGCTTAGAACTTGTAAACAATGATCTTTGGGGCGAATTATTCTTAATTCCTATTGGATTCTTGAAAACTATGGGTTTGTTCAGCTTGTATCTTGTGGCTTTTTGAAATATCTGGCTACTACTTATAAGTGAGATATCATACAATAAGTAAAAGCCAAATACCAGCATCAGATAGAGGGTCCACGTCGGCCATAAAAATCAGCCAATAAGGTGAGTTTATTTGTCCACGTCACACTCGGCTTGGGTTTCATTTTTTTGTTTGTGATACGATGGGCCTATAAGCCCAATCCGCTTGAAGAAAGGAACCGCTGAATCATATCGGTGAAACAGCTCGAACCCTAATATGCTGAGTCTTCTCCCTTCGATGGCTTACGCTTCGTCGTTACCGCTTCTCGGCTGATCGTCGTTCAATCAACACAATAATAAATCTCTGTGCAATGAATCCTCCGAGAATCGCATTTATGGATTCCTTTCGACTTCCTTCATCTGAGTTCCTTTATAATGATCTTCTCAGCTCGTGTTTGTTATGCACAAGATCAATTCTCACAAGCGATGAAATCCAGCAGCAAATCCTCTGTTTACGGCGACCTTATCTCCAAGAAACGTAACGGAAAAGGAAGCTGAGCCGATCAACCGTACCGATCAACCCCGTGACTCTTCTGCCAAGGCTGTCTCTGTCGATCCCATGTCGAGAAAGCCAAACGCCAAGGCTGTTGTGAGCTCTGAAGCCTCGGCCAAAACCCATGAAGTGATGTTCTTCAAAGATGTCAAATTTGGTCCACAAGAAGGCGAGCTAAGGTTTCGTCTGATCCATTTTTGGGAGGCTCGAAACGCAATTAAGAAGGTGCTTATCGGTATAGAGATGCTACTTATTGATGAACAGGTGTATTCCGACATCTTTGTTCTCTTATTTTTTTTTGTTATGCTTGATCGATAAGTTTACTCACAGTCATTGCTTTCTTTACAACAGGGTACTGTGATCCAAGGATTCATCCCATCAGGAAGGATTGACACCTATTTGCCACACATGATCTCCAGTTCCATTTACAGACTCACTAATTTTTATGGGTCTATGAGCAAGACTGTGTACCGGGTTGCTGAACCAATCGTGACCATTACTTTCTCATGGACCTCTGTCCTCTCTCTTTTTGAGGACAGTTCGGTTCGTTTTCCTGAGGACCGGTTCCGGTTCCATGGGTATGAAGAGTTTGAAGCAGGCTGTGACCTCGGAGGGGATCTTTATGGTAAGCTATCAACGGTTTTTATTGTTTGTCACTGATTTTGGTTTGGGTAATATTATGTTTCGGTCTTATCTGTTTAGACTGGAATTTATTGTTTGTCATTGGTTTGATTTGGCTGATACTATGTTTCATGGTTATCTGTTTAGACTAGAATTTATGGTTTGACCACAGTTTGATTTGGCTGATATTATGTTTCAATCTTAGACGTTTATTTTTGATTTCTATGTTCTACGTTGTTTGGTATATAGAGTACTAAGTTCTGTTTTTCCTTGATATAGAGTATTAAGCTCTATTATTTTCTTATGGCAGATTATGTTGGTCACATAAAACTGGTGGGTGAACAGGCTCTGACTGACGGTCTTGTGCTTGATGAAGTCGAGATAGCTTCCTCTCGGCGTATTTTGATTCATGTCCAGACACATGAGTAAGTTATTCTCAGATTTTTCAATCTATGCATATATCGTTTCGCTTATCACATGTGTTTCTGTTTGTTGCAGTGGTCCTGTGATGAAGCTCTACCTATGGGACAAGGCTGCTACAGACTTCTGTAAGAAGTTTAAAGCGCATGGAAACACTCCGAGTGTTATTCTGGTGACTACTGTAAACCCGAAACGGTTTGGAGGTTAGTATTACCAAAATTCTGCTTATGGTTTAGAGATGTAATTAGGATGCTTGAGGAACATGGATTAGTCGCATTATGTGTTGAGTAATTTGTTTTTTTTTTTTTAACTTTATGATGTAATAATTTATTTTTGTATGTTATGCTAACAATTGTTGTTATGCAGGCGCTCTAACTCTCTCCTCCCTATCATCCTCCAGTGTCTTTCTTGACTTGGACGTTCAGCCAACCAGAGATTATCTGACTTGGTAGGCACACTTTTGTTGAGCAAGCATTGTAACTTTGTCTGACTTTTTTTTTTTTTTTTTGCTGAGCATTTTCAGGTTGGATTCAAACTCAGATGTTGCTAACAGGGTTAATCCCGACATTGTGACTAAGGCAGAGACGGTTACAATAGGGGAGCTGTTCTCCTACATCAAGCATGAAGGATCAAAGGTACAATAATTCATACTTTTACACCTTCTTTGCACTGGTCTTAGTTGTTTATACTATTTCATATTACTATTACGCAGGTTGCTTGGTTTGAGTGCACAGCCACCATTGATGATGTTGTGCATGGTTGTGCATGGTATTATATTTCCTGCGGTGGGTGCAAGACGAAGGCGACAAAAGGGCCTACTACGCTTATGTGTAAGAAATGTGGGAAAGCTGAAGTTGCCGGTGTTGCAGAGTAAGAGTTATAGTTTTGTAAACTCACACGTTCTGGCATTCATTATCACTGTTCCTCTGTTACATGTATCTTACGAAGCTCTCTGTCTATGACAACAATGACCATGGGTGTTTTTTGTGCTTCTCGGTGACGCTGGGCGTGAGTTGACTGGGAGCCAGCATCAGAATTGGTTGAGAGCTACTTTGAGGTGATTGTAAAACATGTCTTTCATACATGTTACGAAGTGCATTCTCATAAGGGTTTTTATTTATGATAGTCCAATGATAGCGTAGGAGATGATCACATAGTCCCGGTGCCACAGGCTCTGATTGATACCATTGGGCAAACTCGCAAGTTCGTTGTTAAGGTTTCAAAACACAATTTGGAAGGTAAGACCCAAGCTTTGACTGTTACAAAGGTGCTCCCTCTTGAAGCTACAGCACCTGATGGCAACTTAGAAGAGAATGTGATTGTTCCTGCGGTTGAAGAGACCTTACAGATGGGTAAGCGTGTGGATGGTCCTTCCAGTGAGCATGAAGATTCCGTAGATGAAGCGGTGAAAAGGAGTTTTGATAGGGATGAGTCAGGAGAAGCTAAGCGTACCAAATGTGGCTAACAAGTTTTAAAAGCTGATTTTGGTTTGTTAAGAGACTATGCTTTATTCCATATCACTTTCAGACTTTGCTTTGTTTCATTTCACTTTCAGACTTTGTCTTTGCAGTATTTTATCTATCTTGGTATTATTATCTTTTGGTTATAATTTGGGTTAGCTATCTTACCTTATGTTGATGTTTGATCAGATTATTGCTGTTAAGTCTTATATATATATATATATATATATATATGCTTTTTTTTTTGTGATTTTAAGTTTGCATCCAAGTGTTTATATATTTTATAATTAATTAGAAGAGACTATGAGACTTTGTCTTTTCAGTATTTTATCTACCTTGGTTATATTATCTTATTGTTTGAATTTTAGTTATCTATCTTACTCTATGTTGATGTGTGATCAGTTGATTGTTGTTAAATCTTATGCATGTTTATTTTATTTTTTTGATTTTAAGTTGTTATTCAAGTGTTTACGTATATTTTATAATTAGAATATATAATTATATTCGAAAATAGTATATATATTTACGTGTTTGACTATGAGGTGGTACTTTTGAATTGAGATTATGTGTAATAGTATGGTTTGATACATGTGTTTGCGAGTACTATAAATGTCCGATTGTTTTTAGAAAAAAAAATAAGAGACATTTAGCCATATAGGTGGATGACTACAAACACTATAACCAAATCCATTAGACGATTCATATGTTTACTACTCCTTCCGTTTTTGAATAAGTGTTGTTGTAGAAAATTTTTTTCGTTACAAAATAAGTATCGTTTTCGATTTTAATGCAAAATTTATTAGTTTTATTCAGTAATTTATTTTTCTATTGGTTGAAATATGGTTAGGTGTATTGGTAATTGTGTTTTTATATAGGAAATGTACAAAATTAATTATTTTTTTAATCCGTGTGCACAAACCCAAAACTTAATATGAAACAGGAGTACTGAATAAGATACATTGCTTGGATGACAAGATGACCGGAAGTGAATGTCATTTCTCAGATGCGAGTTGAAGAATGTCATTTTATTACCTAGAGCCGATAAAACCATGGACATTAGAAAGAAAGAGAGGAAAAGATTGATACTTTAACGCACCTCATAATTTCATTCGAAGAAGAGTTCGTAGATTTGAACCAAAACGATTGCGTTTCCATATGACTAAAGCAGAGTCGTAAAACGGTGGATTCGCCATAACAAATAATTTGTATTTTTTGAAAAGATCACAGCTAACAAAATCCCCTATATATTATTTGAGAAGCATTACAACTTCTTTTTGTAGCCACGTGTCATCACTAGAATAATTCTTAGAATCATTAGAGAAATATGTTGGTCCATCTAATTATATAATAAGTTTTTTATTAAACTAACAATAAATTTATCATTAATGTACTTTATTATTTTCTTAAATAAAATTTACGGAATTTCCTAATGTGGCTAAAGTATATATGGCAATTAATGATTTTGAATAATAAAGATTTGATAAAAAATAGTGTATCTTCTATCATATTTGTTTAATTTTAAGCTATTAAATAAATTAAATAACCACAATAACCATATAATAAAAATATAGATTTTTATGTATATGTTATATTTTGAATTTTTACAAACGGCTATAAATTACTAAAACTGTTAAAAGTCTTACATTCAAATTTTATGATCCATGGTTTAAAATTTTTGTTATGACAAAATACAAACGATTACAAAAATTATATAAGTAAAAAGTCTAATTTAATTAATTAATAAGATTAATATATATATCGTTTTAAATTAAACTATAAACCTTATAAAATACAATATTTTAGTTTCAAAATTTGCTTTGAACAATTTTTTTGAACGATCATTGACAACTTATTTTTTTTTAATTATAAATTACTAAAACTATTAATCCCACAATGAAAATTTTGTTATCAGTAATTTAATTTTTTTACTATAAAAGATACAAATGATCAAAAAACTATATGAGTATAAATCAGTATTTAATAGACATTAATATTAAAAATATACTAAAATATATTATCTATGTTAGTGTCATTTAAATTTAATAACATATCCTATCAAATAAAAAAAATTTGGATTAATACAATTGATTTATATGTTTGCACCAATTTAATTATATTTTTAATAGTTACTGACTTTTAATTATTTAATATATATTTATTATTTTATAATATGTAAAAATATTTAATACATAAAATAATTTATATATATAATGTTGATCCCGCGCAAGGCGCGGATCTTAACCTAGTCTTCTTAATAAACATGATCACAACATTTAAACGAAATCACTACAAAATCCCATATTTACAGAAATCTTAGTGAAAAAAAATCCTATAATCGATCTCTTGCCTAAAATCTTGGGGGTAAAAAAAAACAATTCTCCCAAAACCCTATCTCTCTCTCTTGCCTAAACAATTCTCCTAAAAAGTAAAATAAATTATGGTCTATGAATGAACAGTTGATTATGGTATTCGTCAACATCACATATATTTTTTTGCTCTATTAACCTATTTCAGATCACAAAGCAATATATGTGACAAAACAAATTACATATTTCATGACACCTATATATATATTAATTATAATGTACCGATTACAAAATACAACTCAAACATTATGTATTGAAATTATATGGCTCTTTTTACAATTTGTAATTAGTTTTGAAATTTTTATAAACGTAAAACATGGTTATAAATTGGTCAAATTAATATATTTATCTATTTATTGTTCGCTTTTATACATAATTAAAACTGAAACATATTTTATAACTATGATCAATTTATTAAGGTTAAGACCAAGTTATGTTTATTATTTCGTAACTTCTTTAATATTCAACATATATTAATGTTGTAACTTGTGGTGTATTTAAAAGACTTTTAGAACTTGCCACCTATATAAACCCCCACATTTTGATTCCATTATACAACTATTCCATACCTATAAACAACTCCTTCAAAATCTAAACATGAGTCAGGTATTTTGGGTTATACGCCACAAAACTGACACTACAAGAAAACATCAAGGATTCTGAGGGAAAAAATCGTCGGAATTTCGTCGGAATATCGTTATCCCGACGAAATTCCGACGAAACACGTCGTCGGAAATAATTCCTCGGAATTTCTTTTTTCCTCTGAAATCCCTCGGAATTTTCCGACGGAATTCCGAGGAAATAAATTTCCGAGAAAATTCCGAGGATCCCTTGTTTGTCGGAAAAGTCCTCGGAATATACCGAGGTAGAACTTCGTCGGGATAATTCCTCGGAAGTTCATCGATCGATGCGTGTTTGGACATATATACATCGATCGATAGGAGTATACCGACGGACTTTTTCCTCGGTTTATTCCGAGGAACTGTTCCCTCGGTATATTCCGAGGGATCCGTTCCTCGGAATTTTCCGAGGGAGTTGTCCCTCGGAAAATTCCGAGGGAAATGTCCCTCGCTATATTTTTTAAAAAAAACGGATCGATCGATGCGTTTTTGTTCAAAAACGCATCGATCGATCTAGTGAAAAATATAATTAATTTCCTCGGAATGTAAAAAATATTAATTTTTTTGAAAAAATAAAATTTCTGAAATTTAAATTCGAAAATATGAAATTAAAAGTAAAATTGAAATCATATTAATTAATATTCAAAGTTTCACAAATAAAAATAAAACATTCCGAGATTGGGGAAAAAAAAAACTACGGGTCTGGCACGTCCGGGAACACCTCGTTCGGGTACATCCTCTGCATCATCTCCATCATTTGCTGGTTCAGCCTCCTCTGTGCCTCATAGCCCGCCTGTTGAGCCGCCATCTGGGTCTCCAACAAAGATATTCGATCATCTTTGTCCTTCAACTGAGCCGTAAGTACTTCTGGATCAACAAAGGGCGGTGGTGCAGAAGAAGGAGGAACCGACCGGGTGCGACGACCCAAACCGAACAAACGTCCCTTCTTCTTTGGAACCGACTGAATAGAAAAAAGCCAAATTTAGAAATTTAAACCAAGAAATAAATGAATTGAACTTTAAAAAAAAAAACTGACGGATTCAACGATTTCGTTGATTCGAAACCGGGACAAGTTGGTCGAAGCCGTCGAAGCGTCATCCTCGGTTTGAAGCTGAGACACTTCGTCTACCACCTGAGTTTGGACCAGGTCGACCACGTCCCTCACAAGACCGTCATCAATCTGGCCGGTCTTCTTGTTGGTATACGCCCTCCTCATTAGGGCGAGATCATCGACCGGCTCGCCATCATTTTCTTCCGCCTTGAAAAAAAACATAAAATTAAAGAAACATTAGAAATTAGAAGAAATGCACAATAAATTTAAATTCTGAAACTCAAATAATTGAAGAAAAAGCGGTTGAACTTACCATGCGATCTCCGAGAGTGGCAATAGATTGAGCACCCAAGTTATGCTTGTAGATGCCCTTCCCTTTACGGTCGCTCCTGCGGTTGGTGGAGTTGGTGGAAGAAGTTTCTTTCGTCTCCTCCTTATCCCAATGCGCACACAACTCCTTCCAGACCGTGTCGTTCATCGACTTTGGGACCTTTTAATTAAAAAAAAAGAAAAAGTTTAATAAATTAAAAAATAGTTTAATAAATTAAAAAATTGTTTAATAAATTAAATCGAACCTTATTGATTTCCCACTTCTTCTTCCACTCGTGGATCTGCTTCCCATAGTTGTCCATTACTTTATGGACGAAGTGGTGATAGATAAAGAGCGTCTCATCGGAATTCCAGTTGAACTCTTGCTGAAAAAAAAACACAATTAGTAGAAAATTTATATTAAAGATTAAAAATATAAGTAAAAAATTAGAATACTTACCGCAAACTGACGAAACCACAGAACCTGCTTGTCGGTTGGGAAGTGAGTGAAAGTCGGATGTCCACTGTCGAGGGCCGAGTACATCATACGGTTGATCCATGCGCTGATCCCGTTCCCGGATCGGTTGAACCTTATTAAAAGAACAAACGGTTAATAATGAATCCAAATTTAAAGAAAAAAAATGTTTAATTACCATGTTTGACCCCGTCCATGTGGATACGGAGTGAGATACGGAAGATGGTCACGACCGGGCTGTTGAACCAACTCCGCAACCCTCATCACTCCCGGAGGACCCGGAGGAACAGGAGCGGATGCAGCAGCGGGAGCGAGAGGAGCATGAGCGGGTGCAGCAGAGGGAGATGTATGGTTGGAGCTGTGGGGCGAAGGGGAATCCTGAAAATGGCTGGAATCCCGAGACTGGCTCCCCGTACCACCACGACCACGACGCTGTCGAGGCCGGGTCTGATCATCATGAGACCTGTAAATTAAAAAAATATATTTAATAAATACAGAAATATATAAATTAATTTTTTTTATTAAAAAAAAATCCCAAATAATTTAATCACAGAAAAAGATTTATATATATTAAATTTTTTTAATAAATATATAAAAATAGTTCTAATAAACAAAAAATAGTTTTAATAAATAAAAATTGTTTAATAATTACAAAAAATAGTTTTAATAATATATATATATGAAAAATATTTTTAAATCCCAAATAATAGTATTTAATCACAAAAAAGTTTTATAGATATTTAAAATGTTTTGTAAAATCCAAAAAATCGAATTTATATAGAAATTTTTTTTGTAAAATCCAAAAAATCGAATTTATATAGAAAAATCGTTTTGTAAAATACAAAAATCGATTTTATATACAAAAATCGATTTTATAAATACAAAAAATAAAAAAAATTATAAAAAAATTCTAAATCAATTCAACAAAACAAATTATTCAACCAAATCACAATTCTAAACCTATTATACAACCAAATCACAATCCTAACCAATCACCCTAACAAAAATCTATCAAAACTACACAAAAACCTAACAAATAGAACCTAAGAGAGTGGGATAGGGTCCTTACATGATTTGTGTAAGAGAAGAGGGAGATCGCCGGAGATATCGTCGGATTTCAGGGGGAAATCGCCGGAGAGAAAGAGAGGAGTCGCGCAGAGGAAGAAGAGAGAAATGGGGAAGAAGAAGGGGCTCGTGGTTATAAAACCTAGGGTCCGACGGACATTATCCGTCGGAATTCCGTCGGAATTCTAATTTCAATTTTCGCGAAATATTTGCCCGGTAAAATGAAAATATTCCGAGGAAATTCCGACAGATAGTAAAATATCCGTCGGAATTTCCTCGGAATATTCCGAGGAAATACCGAGGAACTAGTGTTTGGGGTTTCAAAACATCAATTTTTTTTGCCGTATTTCATTTCTTATACAATTGTAATGCATACCATTGAGGATTCTTTGTATACATGAGCATAAACCATGAAATAACAAATTTCAAAACTAATTGAAAGTATTCCCTTTACCGTTCATTAAAAGGTATAAGTGTTTCTCTTATGTTGCGAGATTTCGTTCATACAATCGGAAAAGTGTTAATTATACGGTAAGGAACAAATTTTTGACTTCATAATGAACGTAAGACACTTAATAAGGGTTATATAGGTGTTATTCAAACGGCAAAACGTTGTTTTCGGTTTAAAAACCCTATTTCCTCGGAATTTCCTCGGATTATTCCGAGGGAACTCCGAGGAAACCCTCTTCTTCCTCGAAATTTCCTCGGAATATTCCGAGGAAATTCCGACGAACTAGTGTTTCGGGTTTCAAAACGTAATTTTTTAAAAAAAACGCATCGATCGATGCGTTTTTGAACAAAAACAAATCGATCGATTACTAAGATGGCCCGGGCCGTAAGATTGTGATCGATCGATGAGAGTATCCCATCGATCTATCGACAATCTGAATTGTTCCTCGGAATTTCCTCGGAAAATCTTGTATGTTTTTTTAAAAATGCATCGATCGATGCGTTATAGAACAAAAACGCATCGATCGATTACTAGGATGGACCGGGCCGTAAGATTGTGATCGATCGATGAGAGTAACCCATCGATCTATCGACAATCTGAATTGTTCCTCGGAATTTCCTCGGAAAATCTTGTATGTTTTTTTAAAAATGCATCGATCGATGCGTTATAGAACAAAAACGCATCGATCGATTACTAGGATGGACCGGGCCGTAAGATTGTGATCGATCGATGAGAGTATCCCATCGATCTATCGACAATCTGAATTGTTCCTCGGAATTTCCTCGGAAAATCTTGTATGTTTTTTTAAAAATGCATCGATCGATGCGTTATAGAACAAAAACGCATCGATCGATTACTAAGATGGACCGGGCCGTAAGATTGTGATCGATCGATGAGAGTATCCCATCGATCGATCGACAATCTGAATTGTTCCTCGGAATTTCCTCGGAAAATCTTGTATGTTTTTTTAAAAACGCATCGATCGATGCGTTATAGAACAAAAACGCATCGATCGATTACCAAGATGGCCCGGGCCGTAAGAATGTGATCGATCGATGCGTTATAGAAACAAAACGCATCGATCGATGCGTGTTCGGAAAACAGAATTATAAGGCAAAACCCGACCTTTTTTGGATCTAAACCTTAGAACTCTCATCCCCTCCGATTTCCCCTATAATTCGCCCCCCCCCCTTTCTCTCTCTATAATCATCCGATTTGAACAATTTTGGGCTCTATTCCACTTGATTTTTCGAGCTCTACCTGATTCCTACACTCGTCTTCACCCTAAGACAGGTATACTCCGCGAATCTCCACATTCTGAAATCGTGTTCTTGAGCAATTTTTTGGGTTTTGTGAATTTCTTATTTCCGTGTTGATTCCTTGATCAAATATGCATGAAACAGATGTTTAAACATGGAATAGAACACAATTGTCTGTGATCAACGAGTTTGGAACATGATTTGAGATGATTTAGGGATAGAGAATTTTTTTCAATTTCGTTTTTTTTTATCACAACTCGATTTCGCTTTTCATTTTCATGTTGCTTTGAGTTCTTAATTGATTATAACCATGTTGAGAGCAATGATTCTATTTTGTAGAGAATGAAGCGCACGAAAACATCAGCAAAGAAAAACACACAAGAAGCGGGTTCGTCACAGCTGGAGAAGCAAAGGCCAAAGAAGTGGGATAAGTCTGATACCACCCACTACAACAACATGAAGAAGGTAGCCGTTCCGGCTACACAACTAGCATGTCCTGAGACGATGACAATATTGGGAATCAAAGCAGACATTGAAGGACTGTTCCAGAACATGGGTCTAGGCCAACTATGCAACCTCAAGGAACCCACTTATCCGGAGTTGGTACGCCAGTTCATAGCATCCGCATACGTCACCCGTCCCGATGATAGCCATCAGGAAGGTTTTCTGGCATTCGTAGTGCAGAAAGTATACTATGAGGTATCTTTCACAGACCTCTGCGGACTATTTGGATTGAGTGCGGGGGAGAGGACATATGGTCTTTATTGGACTTCAGAGCTGTTGAACTTCTGGGAAACGATTGGCACAGGGGTTTATAGATCTTCTCAGGCAAAGGAGTCACTTATCCGGAGCCCAGTACTGAGATATGCGACACGCCTCATTGGCTCATTGCTATACGGGACAACCACAGCCGCATCAGTCACGCAATGGGAGTTGTGCCTCCTGTACCAAGGTGTGAGGCATTTGCTACCGGCATTTGGAAACTCTACATTCCCACCTGCTACTGCCTTCAACATGGGAGCGGTGCTGGCCGCAAACTTAGCAGGATACAAGGGGAAAGTAACCAAATCCAAGAGCAATGCATGTGGATTTGGTGCAGTGATTACTCGGATCCTTAGACATGTGGGTGTAGACTGTGAGAACCACCAGGTAGCACTGGACAGATCGAACAACATTGCTTGGAACTACCTGGATGTCATTTCTCTAGTAAGTAAGGAGTTCATAGCTGGTCCCCACTCGAGGATCGATCGGGATGGTCCTTACGTCTACGTATTCCAGGACCGAGCGAAGAAAACACTCTACTGCCACCTGCCTCAGATCGGCCTGACTGCTCTACTTTCAGAGGCTGCAGTTGAGTTCCTACCCCCTGCTACCGCACTAGTAGACAAGCCATCCTTCTTCACGCCAAAATATCAGACCAAAGGCAAGGGCGTGGTTGATGAAGAAGGACAAGATGAGGCTGCACAAGCCATTCCAGATGATTCACAACCCCATCAGCTACTCCCATCAGACTCCAGCCAGTACAAGCTGCAAGAGCTTCCACCGAACGCCACTTCGCGCCAGCAACAACATTGGAGAGATCAGAGCATAAAGACAAACAACGACATGCTACACAAGATCTGGGCTGCCATTTCACGTATCAGGCCGTGTCGTTGCCAAAAGGATGATGTAGTTCATCGGGACAACTCTCCATCCAGCTCTGGTTCGGGTTCGAGTGGTACACACAGGGTAAGAAAGAGGTCCAAGAGACCCAACGATGCAGGAACATCTGGAGCAGGAGACGAGGAGTAGGAGCTATCACCGGCTATTTTATTTTCTTTTCTATTCTAACGTTTTATGGTCTTATTTTCTGTTAATTTTGAACTGAGTTTTTTTTAGGTTTCTTAATTATGAGTTCGTATTTCTTTTACATGGTTTCTTTGTTTTATTTGGTTGTGTTTTGTGTAGCTTTTAATTCGTATTCAGCTTTGCCTTGCTAGATAAACCAAATAACTATTATCCGAGGAAAGAGGTTATATCAAGTGTTCCTCGGAATTTCCTCGGTATTTCTTAAAAAAAAAAAAAAATAAGTTCAATGGTAGTCTGTTTCCGAGTCATCATCACCAGATGAATCTGAATCTGGATCTTGGTGAAACTCTCCAATTACTGGTTCATCCTCTACGTGAACGACGGCTTCCTCTCCAAAGTCGGTTAAATCGACTACAAGGCCAACTCCAGCTAAATCTTCTGCTGCACTACAGTTGCCGGATGTGCTTGGTTGTAGTGGGTCTTCCAGCTCAGAACTTCCCTGAACTCGGCCTCTCGGGTTGAGTCTTGTAACAGTAACCCATGGATCATCTCTGTTCCTTACCCGGGGGTACTTGATATAACAAACCTGTAACATTTAGAAAAATTATAAATTAATACACATGATGATGAATCATTCTGAATAATTAACATTTAATTACCTGATCGGCCTGGGAAGCAAGAATGAAAGGATCATAATATTGCAGCTTTCGCCTCGAATTTACTGATGTAACACCAAATGCATCTGTTCTCACACCTCGATCTGGGGTGTTGTCGTGCCAATCACAATAGAAAACAGTACAGCGCAATCCAACCATGCCCAAATACTTGATTTCCAAAATCTCATGTATGTGTCCGTAGTATACATCATCTCCTGATGCAGAACAAACGCCAGCATCATAAGTCGTACTCGAACGTCTCCTCTTCTGAGTTGTGAATGCATATCCTCGAGTACAAAATCTCGGATATGACTTCACAACAAAGTTTGGTCCAACGACCATCTCACGTATCCAATCGTCAAATGTTTCACCTCTGGCCAAACCAGCAGACACCTATTAATAGCACATATATATATATTATATCAATAAATGTGAATTAGTATAAATATGTGATAAAATATATTTTAATTTGTTTAAAGCACTCACATAAGTAAACATCCATCCAGTAAATTCTCTCTGCTTCATTTCTTCTAGTTCGTCCTCTGTGGCGTATCTATACTCGAACCGCTTTTCTGCCATGAAAATCCTGTATATGATGACAATAATGTAATTAATTAAGATTTAAATTTCAACTTGTTAAAATAAAAATTTGTAAGCTCATTTATTTACCTCTCATATTGAAGAACGTCTTCGCAGTTGGTGAGCAAATATGTTTGCAAATGACTGCGCTCCTGCTCAGTAAGTCGACGGTCCTTTGGTTTTCCGCTAAGTCGTCCAACGTCTGTGAAAATGTCTGGAACCGTAACATGATATGTTGCCCGTTCGCCTCTATCATCATGCCGAGCAGGTCTTCTGTTTTTGGTCTGAACTTCTGCTGGAAAGTAGTACTCGGCAAAGTTTGAAGTTTCTTCATTGATCATCTGTGCGACTATAGAACCTTCCACCCTACTTAAATTTTTCACCATCTTCTTCAAATGGAACATATACCGCTCATACAGATACATCCATCTATACTGCACAGGACCACCAAGTTCCAATTCTCTTGCCAGGTGAATAACAAGATGCTCCATAACATCAAAAAATGAGGGAGGAAATATCTTCTCAAGGTTGCACTGAATCACGGCTATGTTAGTCTTCAAATTTTCAATACCTTCAAGAGTCACTGATCTCGTGCATAAATCGCGGAAGAAACCACTTATCCCTGCAATTGCTTCATGAACATTTCGTGGTAATATTTCCTTGAAGGCGAACGGAAGGAGGCGCTGCATCATTACATGGCAATCGTGGCTTTTCAAGCCAGTAAACTTTCCTTCCTTTCTGTCGATACAGTTACGCAAATTTGATGCGTAACCGTCTGGAAATTCCACATCGTTTGAAATCCAATCAAAGAACGCATCTTTTCCCGCTGCATCAAGTCGGTATATGGGAAAAGGAGCCCTACCATTCTCATCAACATGAAGTTCTGAACGAGCACATATATCGACTAAATCCAGTCTTGACTTCAAATTATCCTTTGTTTTACCTTGAACATTAAGGATCGTGTTCATGAGATTGTCAAAAAAGTTCTTCTCAATATGCATGACATCTAAATTATGCCTTAGCAGATGATCCTCCCAGTATGGCAGATCCCAGAAAATACTTTTTTTGTGCCAGTTATGTAGTTCTCCAACAGCATCTACCGGAAAACGCTCATGTCCACCGACTTCTGGCGTCCTTTCTGCACCAAAATCTCTTAGTTGTATCTTCAAATCTTTCCCACAAATTTCCGGAGGTGGACTGTCAAACACCCTCTTGTTCTTCGTAAACAAATTCCTACTCCTACGATATGGATGATCAGGTGGTAGGAATCTCCTGTGACAGTCAAACCAACACGTTTTCCTTCCGTGCTTTAGTTGGAAAGCATCAGTGTTATCTTGACAATATGGACATGATAGCCTTCCATGCGTTGTCCATCCAGACAACATACCATATGCTGGAAAATCACTTATTGTCCACATTAGTACTGCCCGCATTTGAAAGTTTTCTTTACACGAAACATCGTATGTTTCAGCACCTTGAGCCCATAGTTGTTGCAACTCATATATTAGTGGCTGAAGAAACACATCAAGTGATCTCTTAGGATGCTCTGGTCCGGGAACGAGAATCGAGAGAAACAAAAACTCTCGTCGCAAGCACAAGTTTGGGGGGAGGTTGTATGGTGTAAGAATGACGGGCCATAGAGAATACTGTCTTCCACTCTTGCCAAACGGACTGAAACCATCAGTACATAATCCAAGGTAGACATTTCTTCTCTCATACGCAAAGTCGGGATACTTTGATTGGAAATGCTTCCACGCTTTTGCATCTGAAGGATGTCTGATCTCACCATCTGTTGAGTGCTCCGCATGCCATCTCATTGGTTGCGCTGTGCGTTCAGACAGATACAACCTCTGCAACCTTTCCGTCAAAGGTAAATACCACATCCTTTTATATGGCACTGGAACTCTTCCACTTGTATCTTTATAACGAGGCTTTCCACAAAATTTGCATGTAACCCGCTGTTCATCCACCCTCCAATAAATCATGCAGTTGTCGCTGCATACATCTATTACCTGATACGATAAACCAAGACCAGCTACGAGTTTCTGAACCTCGTAGTATGAACCAGGAGCTACATTATCCTCGGGTAGAATACCTTTTACAAAATCAGCAATCGCATCCACACAGTCTTCAGCCAAATTATAATCTGTTTTAATGCCCATCAATCTTGTAGCAGATGATAAAGCTGAATGACCATCTCTGCAACCTTCGTACAATGGTTGCTTTCCAGCATCCAACATATCATAAAATCTCCTAGCTTCTGCATTGGGTAAATCTTCCCCTCTAAAATGATCATTTACCATCTGCTCAGTACCTACACCATAATCTACATCCGTTCTAATTGGTTCTTCTAATCTAACCGCTGGCTGAGGTTCACTAGTACTACCATGTTCATAATCAGTTTCCCCATGATGATACCAAATTTTGTAACTTCGTGTAAACCCACTCAAATATAGATGAGTCCAAACATCCCACTCTTTAATAACCTTTCTATTTTTACAATTAGAGCAAGGACATCTTAACATACCTGTTTTTGCTTCCGGTTGTCGGTGAACTAACCCCATGAATTCAGTTATACCTCGTTGGTATTCTTCCGTAAGCAATCTCGTGTTCGGATCCAAATGAGGTCGATCGATCCAAGAACGAAAATAATTTGAAGAAGACATATTTTTTATGAATCAAATTCGTGTGTAAATAGAGTAAGAGGGAGGATGAAGATATGAAGTGAATGAAGAGGAAGAGGAGTGCTTGTATTTATAGTTTAAATCCTGCCGACATACCGAGGAAATTCCGATGGAATTCCGACGGACAAAACTAGTTCGTCGGAATTTCCTCGGAATTTTGTAAAATCCCCCAACGGCTCTCCAACGGCTATAATATTTCCTCGGAATTCATCGGTTTTTTCCGAGGAACACAGTTTTCCTCGGAATTTCCTCGGAATATTCCGACGGACTGTAGTTTCCTCGGAATTCCGTCGGTATATTCCGAGGAAATTCCGAGGAAACCCAATTTTGTGTTTCCTCGGAATTTCCTCGGAAATTCCTCGGTATATTCCGAGGATTTCATTTTCCGTCGGAATGTCCGTCAGAATATCGCTGTTTTCTTGTAGTGTGAGACATCTTTATCATCTCCAAAAAGAGTCATTACCATGAAGATAAAGAGACCAAGGACACAGCAAACAGAAATTGTGATATCCGTCGCTTTGAAGACAGCAAGCCATGGGCACCTACTACACGATACGGTAGGCGATATGGAGAGCATGCTTGAATACCATGAGATAGATTTTGATTCGGCAATGGAGATTATCAAGCAGACTTCTGACTTTGTCGCACGCACCATTCCGACCCTTGGTGATCCCACGGTTACAGATATTGATATAATTGTTAAAATACCTAATCACAGCCTAGACGCTGTCCGCAGAATTGACCTAGACGTCTATTTCATCGAGCTTTGTGAAAACCGAAGGGAACCCACCCCTAGCGAAAAAGATGATATATGCCCAATTTCTTGCGAAGAGTTTGGCACAGAAAGAGAGATCAACTCTTTAAATTGTAAACATTCCTATCATCATCACTGCATCTTGGATTGGATTACAAAAACCTTAACATGCCCATACTGTAGGGCAAATCTTGCTTAATGTACATGAGATCCGCTATCTCATCTAACATATTTGTTTGCTTTATTTACCTTTTCGGAATAAGCCGTCTCAGATTTTGTTATCAAATCTTTATCTTAATAATCTAAGGAAAAACATGAAATTAAAAATAAAATTTTGATATTTTAGTTGTCATTGTCATAATATTTTCCTACACAAAAATTGTTGCACGTATTAAAATATTTGCTAAAAAATTAATTATTATCCATACATTTTTGGAAAATAATCATTCTTTCAAATTTAGTTTAGTTATCTTGATTTAATTGTTTCAATGTTTGTATTACTGATAACCAAGAATAAGAAGTGGTTGTGGGATAATATTTTATGTTTTTTATATTGCATAATTTACTGAATTTTAATGGGTGGTTGGTCGAGGAAAAGTTATATAGAAACCTAATTATCTACACAGACTATTAACTATAACGAAACTCCTTGGATAGTAAAAGTATTAGAGAGTTATATTACGTGACAACTCTATATTTTTTTATGAGAAATTCTTCGGATTCACCAACCAATAGTGTTTGAGTATTTGATATTTGATATCTTTTAAAAAAAAAAACAAAATTGAATTTCCAAATAAGATTATACTTTTAAAATAAAACAATAAAAATACATAAAAATAGTTACAAAAAATAAATAAATTAATATTGTTAAGTCTTCAGCAAAATACTAAACCCTATACCCTAAATCGTAAACCCTAAACCCTAAACGTTAAACCTTAAACTTTGGATAAACTCTAAATCGTTGAATAATCTTAAACCCTAAATCATACATTAAAAATAAATTTTAATAACACTAAACCCTAAATCCTAATCACTAAACCCTTGGGTAAAATCTGAACCCTTGGATAAATCATAAACTATAGGGTTTAATTTTAAATATTTTTGATTTAGAATTTATGATTTATCCAAGGGTTCAGGGTTTATCCAAGGGTTTAGGGTTTAGTGATTAGGGTTTAGAGTTTAGTGTTATTAAGATTTAGTTTTTAATGTATGATTTAGGGTTTATAATTTTCCAATGGTTTACGGTTTATCCAAGATTTAAGGTTTATAATTTAGGGTTTGGAGTTTAGGATTTAGGGTATAGGATTTAGTATTTTGTTAACTGTTTAACAATATTTATTTATTTATTTTTTTACCTATTTTTATGTATTTTTATTGTTTTATTTTAAAAATATAATTTTATTTGGAAATTCAATTTTGTTTCCTTTTTTAAAAGATATCAAATATCAAATACTCAAACACTATTGGTTGGTGAATCTAGGGATGAACCCAAGAATTTCTTTTTTTTTTTATTTATGAGTTCAACACCTTTTGTTATTCTTGGTAATATGGATGGTGATGGTGGTTAGCGAATTAATTGTAAAAACACATTAACTACGTTTATAACAAACTTTTGGAAAGAAATCAAAACTCACACAATCTTATCAATACACATTATTATTTTAATACAGAATCATTATTAAATCTCATAATCACAGGAAATCTTAATCTGAAAAGGAAAGGAGTATAATTAATTGTATCAACATTAGCAATATTTCTCTATACCTTACAAACAAAAAAAATAAAACCTATAACAAACCTCACCTCTTTCAAAACGCATCTTCCTCTCCCACAGCCGCAAGAAACGTACACGACCATTTTCGCAGGTCAGTGACAGAGGTGAGAAGGGAGGGAGCCGTTGAGTTTGTTGGAGTAAAGGTCGAAGCTTTAAAACCTACTCGACCATCTTCGCGACCAGTGACAGAGGTGAGAAGGGAGGGAGGTAAGGATCGGCTCTGTAAGAAGCTTTGTAAGCATAATGGTTACGCCACTGCTCCGACCAACCCGTTCAATCTGCAGGTAAATATGTTAACTTCGTTCTCACTCCTCACCAGCATCACCCTATCCAATCGAAAACAAATCCTACATGCTTGATGTCTATTTTCTAATACAATTTTATACTGTTGCTCTGATTTTTAGAACAATTATTTGGTGCCTGTTGCTTTGGTGCCTATTGTTATATATTTATCTCTTATAATACTGTTTGTGTGGTTAATTATATTATTGGTGCAAAATTTTATAAAATCGTATTTCTTAAAAAAACTTGAAAATATTAGCAATTCGATTTGACAAATTATTTTTTTTTGTTTATTGTAATTTTCTTAGATACTATTAAAACGTAAAAATTATAACCGAATTGATTAGTTTTAGAATGTCATAGAATTTAATATCTCTTTCTAATTTATTTAAAATAATACATAAATTTATTTTTCTAATATAACAATGCAAATTTTTAATATCATTAACTGTAACATATTTTGTATTTACGTTTACGAGTTAAAACTAAATTAAAACTTAATTACAACGTAAATTTCTGATAGATACAATAACCAATTTTGGAAATCTGTTTTCAAAAAAAAAAAGATTCCAAAGATTTCAAGAAGATTTGTTATTGTTTGATTATTAATATTTGTACCTTGAATAAACTAAAATAAAGATATGGTGCTAATATTATAAATCCATTTCATAAAAAAGTTGCTATATTTGAAAACAACATTTAAACGAAAATCTTCCAGAGATCGATTATACTAACATTAAATGTAACATATAATGAATGCAAATTTTTAATATAATTAAATGTAACATATTTAATATTTACGTTTACAAATTAAAACTAAATTAAGATTTAATTGCAAAGTATATTTCAGATAGATAAAATAACCATTTGTGGAAAATCTGTTTTCAAAAAAAAGATTCCAAAGATTTCAAGAAGATTTGTTATTGTTTGCTTATAAATTATGGTATCTTGAATAAACTAAAATAAAGATATTACAATATATTATAAATCCATTTTATATAAAAGTTGCTATATTTAAAATCACATGCTCATTGCAACAGCTACATAAAATAAATAGAACAATGCTATATATATTTTGATGAAAATTTAGTTTAATTACTTAATTTAATAAACAAAATTTTAATATATTTATCTCTTATAATACTGTTTGCGTGGGTAATTATATTATTGGATGCTGATCATTAACGCTATTGATCCTGAGAGCACGACCTCCACTACGCCACATTCAAGACAATCCCTTCTTCCTCCGTGTTAGCTGATCTTGACCTATAAATAGAGCAAGCTTTATTGATATGACATGCTCCCCATTCTCCCATTCGTAGATTTTACCTTCTCATAGAAACCAGCTACTCGCATCATTCAATGGAAAACAAAACGGTGAAATCAACCGGTAAGACCCCTATTGTTGCTGTCGCTGCTATAACTGTGGCCTCTTGAGATTCTGCCAAGATGGTTAGTTCTCTCACATTCTGATCTTTTGATTCCATTTCCTGAATCTTTTAGCCAAATTTCGAGTCTCGCAAAGTTTTAAGATTCTCCATTGTCTATATTATGATTTATGATTTGATTACTAACTCCATACCCTAAAACTGATTCGAAAACCTGATTCTAAGGTTTAAATCACATTTACCTTAATTTTGTGTTTTCATTGATATAAGCTAAGTTTTTTTTCTGCTTGAATGTAACAGGTTGAATCCAAACCAACAGGTTGAATCCTTTCGTGAATCATCCTTAGGTGATGCATTTACGTTTAAAGTACTTCTATATTTCAATCCATAATTGGATACGTTTATGCTTTTGTTCACACTTCTCAGATCAGAAAACGAATGCACACAACCAAGATATGCATTATAAGCTAAGACTAAGCTGGTGTTGAAGAAGAAGACAGAATCTGGAGAAAAAATCTGAGAAAAATAAATCCATCTGAAAAAAAATTATGAGGAAGAAATGTATCAGACCAAGCAAAGGGAAAGAGGAAGAAGAAGAGTGTTGGTACAAAGTTGTTTCTTTAGGAGCTTGGTTTATCGGGATTGAAGTTGAACATATTGATGATAGACGATTATGCGGCGGCCCCTAATTACGATAATATATACTTTGAAACTAAAGCCTTGAAGTGAAGAGATCCCTATCTTAAAAGAGATGTCTTGTCCTTATGGTGATTGAGCGTATAAATCAAAGGAACCATAAACTTTTATCCAAATAAGAAAGATATGTTGAGCAATGTTATTGAGGTTAAATATGAAAATGGAGAAACTTGAGATGACAATTGCTTTGCAAATCCAACTTTGAGATGACTTTGCTGAAGTGAATATTGAGTAATGAATGTCTTTGAAGGAACCATTGGACAGTCGTGGTTCCCGGATCATATTTTTCAGCAGCGGCGGAAAGGGGAACTGTAGCGAAGATGATACTGGAGTTTAGAACCATAACTAAGCTATGTACAGCTAGGACTGGACCGAAGGGAGAGGCCGCGTCAACGTTGGGTTGGGAGGATTGCAAGGAGAATGTTGACAGAGATGGTGGCGATGACATAAGATGAAATGAAGATAAAGAGAAGAAACCATGTGGAGGTAACAGAAGTTAACTATCTTAGGATGTTTTTTTAATCAGTCTTCCACTGTCTGAGAGGCCACTGCTCGGTATACGTATAAACGAAATCATAGTCCTGTGTATGTGAAAGAGAAAGGAATAAGCAGTTGAAAATTCAGGTGGGAAAATGACTAAATGAGAGATACTTCTATGTGACGATTATTATTTTCTGATCAGCTTTTTCTATTTGTAGTAGAGAAATATAGAGTGAAATAAGTTCTGCAATGATGATCACTTTTACTGTAATTTTCCAAGTACAGATTATGAATTGTTGAGTGTAGAGAAAATAACATTTGTTGTCATTCGTTCTGCAATGGTGATCACTTTTACTGCAATTTCCCAAGTAGAGATTAGTATGAGTTGTTGAGTGTATAGAAAATAACATTCGTTGTCATCATTGTGAAATCCAATAAGAATCTCTCCTCTGTTTCTTGGGATTGTTATGTAACTAGGGTCTGCAGTTTTGGTATGTATAATTGTTTGCTTGATGACATATTCTTTGATTGTTTTTGGCTGATATATAAAGCTAACATATTGTTTTGTTCCATTTGATTATGTAATTATATATGATATATGATGCTATGTTGTTACTATGTGGAAACTGAGAATGATATATTTGATTAGATAGGAATTATAGATTTTCATTCCATACAGAAAATACTGAAAAGATTAAAGGATTTAATTATTTATTTTGGTTTTAGTCTATAAAGAAAAAATAATTTTCAGAAAACATTTGTACGCAGTTTAGTTCATCTTAATTTCATGTGGTTCACTCTAAATGATTCGAAGTAAACTATTTGATATGATAGGGAAAGTCAAGTAAAATTCTGCTATAAATATAACACTTTATTATTTTATAACACTAAATATTTTTAAATAGCATGAGAAAAATTTCCAACAAATATTTTTTTTTATAAAAAATAATTCAGCAAGTGCTAAAATAATTTACAAAACATAATTAGTAAAACACTAAAAGTTTAAAGAAAATTTCATTATAAATTGAAATCTAATATAAACTGAAATAAACATATAATATAAAACATCATTTGATGTTACATAATATATACTAATTATGATTTATGCCACTATTGAGACTGTTAATATATTACTTTAAAATACGAATTTTAGAATTTTATCACATTACATTTGATTTTCAGTTCATTTAGCTTGGAGGTGATGTATTAATTTATTATTGTGAGAAAGTTAGCTATTGTAGTAATATTAAAATCTGATACCGTTAGAAATTAAAAAAAAATATTAGTTATATTACTTAAATTTCTTCAACTATATCAAACTGAAATAGATATCAAATACGAAAAGATAAATCATTACATTTTCCATATTTAGTTTAAAAATTATGTGTCCTCTAACAAAAAAAATGTTAGTGAATTTTTCAACTAAAACCAACAAAATTTAATAAAATTTACAATTTGATCATAGAATAAAAACATATTAAATTTTTTTATTTTCAATTTAAAATAAATTATCAAATATTTTATAACATTATAATATATTTGAATATAAAATAGTTTTAATGTAAACTCACCCGCCCGTAAGGCGGGCCAACCCCTAGTATATGTATAAACCTTAGTAAATTCTTGATTTCCAAGGTGAAGCTCTTGCTGGATATGTGTCTTGATCTCTTGTAGAATATCACCCTTGTGAAACACAAGGAGAAAGGGATCATCAAAAGCCTTCAGAACCTACACAAGAAGCCAATTCAAAACGTTTAGATAACTGCTACGTCATCACCAAAGTTTCCATACGTATATACTTACCAACGTATCACCAACTTCAGTGGTAGATGATTCAATGGGACAAACTGGAAAAATGATTCAGTTGAACTCTTCTCTTCATGGACCTCCTCAGCTTGTAAGTTAATCATAGTCACATTTTTATATATTCTGAGTTTGGGATAATCTACGAACAAAAAGAATGAGATAGTTGACAAGTAAACAAATGTAACTAGAAAATTGAGATGGTTAAAATTTTACATAGACAATCATGTGGCTAAGAACATAACACAACTTCAAATCAGAATCCTTGTGTGAGAGGACCACCTTTGATTTGATCTTCTTGATAATGTTCTCCACATGTGTGTCTTTATTGACCGAGAGTTTGAGCTTCATTTCTTGAATTATCATTTAATCCTTGTTTGTGGATGTAGAATGGAAAGCAACTTTAAATGACAGGATAAACATACTGGGTGGTGGTTTCACCACTTCTTCACTCTCATGTTTAGCATCTACTTCATTATTAGCCTCAAAAAAACATTCATTTGTGAGAGGGTCACCTAAAATACAAGAACATATCATTCATTATATACATTCCACTCAATATAGTACTACAACTAACCTTTCATTTGAACATATCCTTCATAACTATAAACAAATTCTGCACAAGTTTCGAACAGATATAACACCTGAGATTCATTGTATAACCACCATCGATTCTGAAAAATTACAAGACTTCCTCGAATAGAAGTATCAGTAAATTAGGAATTCCATATTTTGCAGAATAAATTAAAGCAAATTTCGACCACAACAAAACCTTAAATGGAGAAGCTGCCAATAGAAAAATCCGCATCAAGATGGATTGCTCACCAAAACCACGAACCAGAACAGATCAAATCGAGGAGCTATGATGCCAAATTAAGAAAATATTAGGAAAATTGATTGCGATAAATACAGAAAAGAGAGAAGGTAAGTAACCAAAGATAGATTGTTTGAGAAGTGAAAAAACTGATACGCTATATTATGATGACTTGGAGTACTTGGAATGATGATGCTGATGTGGATCTTTAAACCAAATTCAAAAGAAAGTGTACAAAGTTCTTGAAGGTATTGTTTTCAATGCCTTTAAGTTTACACTCTCGACTAGGCCAAGTATATTGATTCCTTTAGTGCCTATTTGACTTCTCGCTTAATCATCTAAATGTCATCATCGCTTCTAGCGGTCATCAAGATATTATATGCTTGCTTAATTTTTATTAAACAATAGATGACTAGCAATACATTGATTATTGATTTAAGCTTTCGTTATTAAATAAATCTTGACTACAAATGTTTCTGTTGCCATAGTTGTAGTACAACAGAGTTGTGATGGATTTGTTTTCAAAGAATCTCAAGGAGTTGCTTGAGGTGATGAACAATATATGCCATGTATGTCTCTGCTAAGCTCCATACATTTGATTGCGTGAAAGAAGGTAAGAAGCTAACGTTTTAGCTTTTTATGTGTATTTTGACCAAACGTATTTACGACAGGTTTCAATTTTAGAATCACATTTAGTTTCTAGTTTAGGGATATAGCCCTTCTAGATGCTCATGTGTTTTCCTGGTACATGATGATTTAAAAAGGCGAGAAAGGACAGTGTTTCTTCTTCTTTTCTACACAAACCAAAATGTTTTTACTTCCCTTGCTCGTTTCACCCGTATTCGAAAAAACTATTAAGAAGGTTGTTTACAGAATCAGCAACGACAAAACAGTAGAATAAAAGGTCAATAGCTATAAAAGGTTAGGCTTTGACGTACGGGAAATGTTTTTTTTGTTTTTGGGAAATGTTGCCATCCTCTTTAACAAATAAGATAAATATGAACTCTAAGAAAGTGTGGACTACACAAAGCAGCGATCCTCCCAATGTTCTTAAACTATATATCCGCAATGACTTGGTTCTTGAGAGAAGAAGGTAACCAAAATTACTGAAACACTTCTAGGCCAAGGAATGAGTTTGCAGTGATAGCCCATTTCTTCCCTCAGATTAGGTGAAGATGAAGATTGAGTTTGTGCTGACTTGGCCACTAAAATCTGTGGTTTGAAACCCTACAGTGCTTGGAGAAGAGAACCATCCCAAAGTGTATCGTGAACTTCTAAACAATGATCCTTGGAGCGAATGATTCCTATATTCTATTGGATTGTACTATTGGTTACTAGTTATGAGTGAGAGATATAAAATAAAAGAAAGCTACAGCTCTTACATAATAGTTTCCGTTAGTTTTTGATCTTTTACAATTGCAAATGGTAACTAAAAAGAAAGATGTTGACAAGAAATATGGAGAACTTTCACATACTCTTAAACATGCACATTCATGGAGAAGAGAAAATCAAAATAGATAGCAGAATATGGGAGACTTAAACACCGTTCAAAGCATAAGCGAAACATCTATTAGAGTGCTAAATAACAACATACGAAGTAAGAGATAATTCTCAATTTTTTTTCTTCAGATGAACTGGATGAGGCACTTAGATGAAAGTCTGGGAAGAGACATTAGCTTCCTTTTCAAGTACTTATTGTCTACCTCTTGCTGTACAACACCAATTTTCACTACTTCAAGACATTTCAAGTTCACAAGGAAATGCCTCATTTGTTGAATCTCTCTACGAGTTCCTCCATATCCAGAGATCTCTAGCACCTTCACAGCAAGTGTCGGTAAACAAGACTTCTTTGATACACTCTCCTTCACCTTATTACGCTTTTTTGTACGGAAGAGGCATGGGCACACGTCTCCACATCTACATGTAACTCGATGAATGAGACCCTTGATGACTAAGGTTTTGTTTAAGGTGAGTTTGGTCTCAGGTGAAGTAAACAATACTAAAATGGGTCGAACAGAGGCGTTTATTAGATTTCGAGATGAGGTTACAAAGGTGGAGAAAGTAATGGCAAGCCGGAGCTCGTGAGAGCTTAAACCGGAAAAGTATAAATAGCAGAGAGATGTACGGACAATAAACCCTAATCTCGCCGCTAAGTTTGTGTAGCCAAGTGTCGATTTCTTTCTCCTTTGCTTTCCTCTCATTTTATAGTCTTTATTCGATCGACTTAACCTAATTCATTTTTAATTGATTGGGCCTTGTCGGCCTTTCGGGCCTGGCTAGTGAATGCTCGTCCCGAGCTGCTAAGTCGATCACGCTCTGTCTGCTCTCTGTTCGACTAAAAGCAGTCTATAGTCGAGTCGAAACTCCGAATATCGGCTTCTGAGCCGACGACTATTCGGCTTATCGGATTGGGCATTTTGTTCGATGGGCTTTGTGGATGGGTTCAATCCATCCCCAACAGTAAGTCCCCCCCAGTTCATTGATGAGTCGAGTAATCGATCTTTGATGAATTTGGTGTTTTTAGTTCGGAGAATAAAAGACTTAATCCGAGCAAATAACCTGAACTGACGTTATCTTGAGGTGGACGGTTGTGATTGCTGTTGAGGAATCGAACCGATATGATCGCGAGACAAACGCTTTTCTGTCGAGAAAACGAACCGGCGCGTCTGTCGGTCACGCGCCAATAGGGTTTAGGCCCATTTAGGCCTTATTAGGCGTAATTATTACGCCTTGATCCCAGCGCTTGCCTTTTCCTATAAATAGCGCACCCCTCTTCGCTTCCTCTCATTTTTCTCCGCAGCATCAAGGTACTTTCTCTCTCTACTCTCCTTCTCTCTCTTAATCTCTTTGTTAGAACTTCGATTATCCGAGATGTCGTCGTCCCAACGGTTAACTCAGGAGCAAATGGGGAAGAAAGTAGCACTTGCTCAGGGTTCTTCCGAGGATCCGGAGGATATCCATCACGAAGCAATGATGGATACGGGGATCATGGATCTAGCGCAACGTCTCCTAGTCTCGGAGGCGAGGGAACAATTCTGGGATGACGATGATGGTCAAGAGGCGGTCGACATCCTGACCGTTCCGATCAGTTACTATCTGGGGAACATTTTTGCCGAGGAGAGTCCATTGGAGGCCTGGCGGATTCGACCTTCCGTTGCTGATGGACAAGAATGGCCGAACGTCGAGAAGACGAAGTCCACCGTAGAGTCGGTGGAAGCTATTCTCCGAGATCTCAACGCACACGGGGTTTTGTTCATAATCCCGAAGGAAGACCAGAGGCCTTGGTCACCGCCGAGAGGTTATCAATGCGTCTACGAGTCGTACTTTCTGAACGACACAAAGCTGTGGTTTCCGATTCCTCGAATCGTCACAGCTTACGCATTCCGCAGGGGAGTTGCTCTGAGTCAGTTGATGAACGGCTCACTTCGTCTGATGGTCGTTCTGTCGGTGATCGCAGCTGAGGCGGGGACATCGTTGAGCGTAAGATCGTTCGAGGAGCTGACTTCGGTCTCAATTTCCGATGATGGGCTAGTCTCGACGAGAATGCGCCCGAACTACAACGTGGTCACCGGGTATCCGACCAAAACCTCAGATTGGCAGCGTTCGTACTTCTATGTGAAGTCGAATAGGTCGGCGTTTGAGGAACCGCCGAGATCTAGTTATCGTGTTCTTTGGAATGCGGAGATGGGTATAGCATACTGATTTAGTGACGTCTATCGCGCGTACTCATCTGACATTTTGCATTTGTTGTTTTTTTTTTTTTTTTGCAGTTGGTCATCCGAATCTTGCCACCTACCCCGAGGACTGGAAGAAGAGTGCCCGAACTGTCGCGTTACAGAGACAGGATCATTGGGAAAACTTTACTCGGGAGAGGATCCAAAAATCTATCGATCGAATTGCCAATCGTGAGTTTCTACTCCCCTTTTCTGTTTCCAAGCAACCAATCGATAACTTAAGGGTTTTCTTTTTTTGCAGAGGATTGGATCTTGGATTCGCTTCCCCACATCAATCAGTCGACAAAGAAGAGGTTGTCGCTTTTCACACGAACTGAGCAGAAAGAAATTAACCGAGCCAAGTCCATGAAGCAATTGCCAGATCTCAGTCTTATTGTGGCCGGGAAGATAGGTGCCAAGAAAGGTGCTTCCGGAAGCAAAGTGGGTCCCTCGGGGACAGAGGTCGCTGCTGCTGCTCCCGTTGCCGCCGAGCAAGCGCTCACTAGCGGCTCTTCCCAAAGAAAGAACTTAAGGAAGAAGAAGAAAGATGTCGAGGCTCGGGGGGAGCCTAATGCGGAAGGGAACGTCGAGCAAACCGGCGCGGGCGGTTCCTCCAAGAAGGGAGGTAAGAAGAGGAAGGTCGGGGATCCGCCTACAGATGACGCTCCCAAGAAGAGGATGAAGAAGAAAGACTTCACTTTGCCCCGCCCATCCTCTGTCTGTGAAGAGGAACTTCAGCTCTGGTCCCTGAAGCTGTCTCCGAGGTTAGAACCTCTGATGATGAAGATGAGACCGTCGCATTACGTCTGCGGAGGCGGGAGAGACGGACTATTGATGAAGGGTCTCGTGGAGCCTTCGCGGATGATCGGGACATCTCGGAGACTCCGAGGAAATCGCCAGTCTCCGAGGGACGGCGAGGCCGCTTGCTCGACGAGTCTCTTGCTCGTATTGCAGAGGGATCCGAGACCCGTGTGTCCAGACGTCCCAAGGAAACCCCGGAAGATGGATTTAAATTTGAGTTCAATCGTGGGTTTCGATTGACCTTTCACCCGGAAGATTGTGGTCGTTTACTGCAGCTGATTAAGGGCGGTCCCGACCAGCTTCCTCCGGTGAAAGATCTCGTTTTTAAGGACAAGTATGAACACGCCGCTTGCTCGTCTGTAAAAGTAAGTGTTTGTCTATTCCTCTCCGCCATTTTTTTTTTTGCGAGGAATATTTTTCTAACTTTTCTTTGTTATGCCCGAGCAGAGTCAAGGCGATTGGAACGTACTCGTCGAAAAGTACGACACGACGCTGAAGCGAGCCAAAGAGCAGATTCGCGAGGGCGAGGAAGCGAGGAAGAAGGCCGAGGAGGCTCTCTGGGCTGCAGTGCGAGATAAGAGTGATGCAATCGCTCGGGAAAAGTCGCTCAGGAAGGCGTTCGACGAGACGAGGATGGCTGATGCGGCCGACTTGTAATTGTGCAATAAGTCCATGAAGGACCTCGAATCCGTGGTGGATAAGTTGGGGAAGGAAAAGGATGATCTTGAGAAGGTGAGGGCCGCGGAATCGCTGAAGCACACCGAGGAGATGAACAGACTTCGTAAATCTCGCAAATACGAAGTTACGCACGAGAGGATCCGTGTGATGATTGCTATGATCGTCAAAGCTGAAAAACGCTTTCATCGGATTTCTCTTCGCGAAGATCAAAGGGACAAATACGATGATGCTCGGTGCCTGTACAGCCAAGCTTTCGGGACGAGGAAATGTCTTGAGCAGATCAAGGACTCGGAAATTAAAATCCCGCAGGAGACCATTGATACTTTCGCCGAGCAAGAGGAGCATTATGAGCGGGAAGCAACTCGTTTGGAGGTTAAGGAGATTCCGGTGGAAGATCTTCGCCTTTCTCCGCTAGTGTTGGAATCTCGGTTCTTAATTGAAGATATTTGGCGGCAGATCAATCCGTTCGGGTCAAATGTCGATTTGATAGACTCTGAAGCCGCTATTGCTCTCTGTACTCCCCACGTCGACCGAGATCCCCGCTCCGAAGATCGCATGAAGGAGCTTGCTTAGACCACCAGATCTTTCACTCAGCGTACTGATCAAGACGTCGATCCTACGAAGCAGACGTCGGCTGGTGCGGTCGTTCCGAAGGACGGAGTCGTGCCTACCATCGTCCTGACTGATTCTCCCACGAAGGCATCTAAAAACGCGAGCTCGTCCTCATCTTCCTCTGAATATCCCGAGAAGGAAGACGGTGTTCCTGTGGGTCGTCCAAAAGAGGTTCCTACGGCGAACGCGGATCCGCCAGCCCCAACATTTGGTCGTGTCTTGGGTCCCGGAGAGGGAGATGGCGGCGGCAGCAAGGATCCTCCTGTTGTCGATGAGTGAAACTCGTTGTTTGTTGTAACTTTTTTTTTTTCTATCTCGGTCTCGGCTCGTTGAAGCCCTTGAACTCTTGTTTTGTCTTGTATTATTGGCCCGGATGGGTTTTGTTGTTCGGTACTCGGGAGGTTTCCCTTTCCTTTTTAAAACTTCGAATTGTTTTTAAGTGTTTTCATCTTAAGTGCATCACGAATGATCGTAAATGACTTAGTTGATTTTGAAATAATCCGTTGCCCGTTGATTTAATCCTACCAATCTTGTTTACGATTAGTCGGATGAATAAAGACAACGAATTTTAATAAATTTCCGAGGAAAAAAGGTATTCGGACGCTACACAGTAATCGAGAGAAATTTGGTCGGCCAACTCGTTATTCTTCGATTTGCGATGAGGTCCAAAAATTCCGCCCGTGAGTCGGTCAATGCGGAATGCATCAGTGACGCGGGACTTTATTTTTCTCTTCGTTCGATATCTGATCAGGATTCGTCCGATTGATCGGGACGAGTGCCCGTGCGCCGCTTATGAGTTAAGGGGCTGGCATCATTTGTTCGGGTTTTTTACTCTCGTCATTTGCTCAAGGGAGAAACGAGATGAGTAAAAAGGATTTTTGTTTTTGTTTTTGTTGGGGCTGGACCCCGTAGAGGGGTTGCCTATGTACCTCCGAGGAGGATCAAGCCTTTCGTAGTTCGTTTTGGTAACCTGCTCGAGAGGACGCGAGCGGACCTTCTTGTTGTAATAACTCTCGATTTGGTTGCGGTAATTCTGGATCCGAAGAAGAGCTTGGTCGCGTTTCTCCTTGAGTTCATCGAGGGCATCGAGCATCATCTCTTGGTTAAGCTCAACATATTTGGGCATCTTTGATCGGCGGAGACTTGTTATGTTGACCTCGGCCGGAGCCATTGCTTCCATCCCGTATGCGAGGGAGAAGGGAGTGGATTTAGTCATTCCTCGGGGGGTCGTACGATGCGACCAGAGGACACCGTCGAGTTCGTCGGCCCAGTGTCCTTTTTTTTGAGATCGAGACGCTTCTTGATCCCGTCGATGATGAGCTTATTCGAGGACTCCGCTTGTCCGTTTCCCTGAGGGTACCTTGGTGTCGAGGGGCTTAGTCGGATGTCCCACTTGTTGCAGAAATCTTTGAAATTTCCAGACATAAACTGAGATCCATTGTCGGTCACAATCTCGTATGGTAGGCCGTGACGACAGATAACGTTTTTCCAAACAGAGCCGCGAACTTCCTTCTCGGTAACCTGCGCGACGGCTTCGGCTTCAATTCACTTGGTGAAGTAGTCGGTTAATACTAACACGAAGCGGCGTTGACGGGATTTCGGCATTGGTCCGATGATATCCATCCCCCATCGCATGAATGGATAAGGGGTTGCGGAGGTTCGCAGTAGCTCGGTTGGGCTGTGGATGCTCGGAGCGTGTCGTTGGCATTTTTCGCATCGTCGAGCATACGCTTCACAGTCCGTATTCATTGTTGGCCAGAAGAATCCCATGTTTCGGATTTTTAAAGCTAGTGCTCGGCCTCCGGAGTGGTTGCCACCTGCTCCCTCATGAGTCTCGGCCATCACTAATCGTGTTTGCTCGCCGCAGATGCATTTGAGGAGGACCTTGCTAGCAGTTACTCGATGGAGTTCCTCTTCCATGATGACGTAGTGAGCACTGCGTCTTTTTAGCCGTCTCGCAGCCCACTTATCAGTTGGAATCGTGCCGTTGGTGAGGTACTTGATGAACTCAGTTCTCCAGTCGGGTGTCGGCTGATCTTGGTCTGTCATCTCGGCGTCGCCGTCAGTCAGAGATTGGGGCGTCGTTTCGGAGTCCGTAGTGACGAAGTTAGCTGCCTCCGCTGAGATATCGATGCTCGGTTTCTCGATCCGATGGATCGGGATAAACTTTTTGACTTGGTCGCGGAGCTTGCTTCCGAGTGCTGCCAATGCGTCAGCACACACATTCTCCTCGCGGGGAACCTTTGTGAGTTCGAAGAATTCGAACTCCTTAGCTAGTGATTGAACGACTCGGAGGTAGGCATCCATCCTGTCGTTGCGTGCATCATAGTCGCCGCTGAACTGAATGGTGACGAGCTGCGAGTCATAGTATGCACTGAGTCGCTTAGCTTTGACTGCTTTCGCGAGACGAAGGCCGGCAATGAGCGATTCGTACTCTGCTTCGTTATTCGACGCCGGGAAACCAAAGCTGAACGACTGTCGGATGAGTTCCCTTGTTGGTGATTGGAGTTGAACTCCTGCTCCCGAACCTTTGTTCGTCGAGGAACCGTCGACGTGCAGAATCCAGTTTGAATCTGGGACTTCGAGATCTTGGGCAAGTTCTGGAGATAATTCCACGAGGAAATCGGCGAGGACTTGAGCCTTAGCGGCGGTTCTACACTTGTAAGTGATGTCAAGCTCCCCGAGTTCTATCGCCCACTTGGTAAGACGGCCAGCTCTGTTCGTGTTTTGCAAAACAGTTCGGAGCGGCTGGTTGGTAAGAACTTCCACCGAATGTGACTGGAAGTAAGGACGAAGTTTCCTCGCTGATTCGACGATAGCTAGGGCCATCTTTTCGAGTGTCGGATACCTGGTTTCCGGTCCGGTCATCCTTCTACTCATGTAGAAAATGGGTCTTTGCTCTCCTCGGTCCTCCTTGATTAGTACACTGCTGACTGCTGCGGATAAGACCGCAATGTAGAGGGACAAGACGTCGCCTATGTCTGGCTTCGCCAAGATCGGGGGCGTCGTCAGGTAGTGTTTGAGCTGATTGAAAGCCTCTTCGCACTTGTCGTCCCAGATGAATTTCTTGTTTCCTCGGAGGAGATCGTAGAAGGGGAGACATTTGTCGGTGGATCGAGAGATGAAACGATTGAGTGCTGCGATTCGGCCGGTTAGTCGATGGACTTCTCGACAGTTTCTCGGGCTTGGGAGATCGAGGACAGCTGATATTTGCTTCGGGTTTGCTTCAATTCCTCGCTGCATTACTATGTAACCGAGAAATTCTCCGGACGAGACGCCAAAAGTGCACTTGACCGGGTTTAGCTTCATCTTGTATGTATTAAGAATGTCAAAACACTCTCGTAAATGCACCAGATGGTCGTCTGCTCGGAGTGACTTGACGAGCATATCATCGATATAGACTTCCATTGTGGTGCCAAGCTGCTTGGCGAACATACGGTTGACTAGTCGCTGGTACGTCGCTCCGGCGTTCTTTAGCCCGAAGGGCATCACCTTATAGCAGTAGGTTCCTCGGTCGGTTATGAATGATGTCTTCTCTCGGTCATCCGGATGCATCATGATCTGGTTGTATCCCGAGAAAGCATCCATAAACGTGAGCATTTCATTGCCGGCAGTTGACTCGACGAGTCTATCGATGTTCGGAAGCAGATAGCTGTCCTTAGGACAGGCTTTGTTGAGGTCGGTAAAGTCAACGCACATACGCCACTTGCCGTTTTTCTTCTTGACGACCACTGGGTTGGCGATCCACTCCGGGTAACGGACTTCCGTTATTGAGCCCGCATTGAGTAAACACTCGACTTCCTCGATGACTGCCTTAGATCTCTCGGGACCCAATTTTCGTCTCTTCTGTCGAATGGGCTTGATGTTTGGATCCACGTTCAGCTTGTGAGCCGTGATGGAAGGGTCGATCCCTTGCATGTCAGACATTGACCATGCAAAGGTAGATAAGTTCTGCTTTAGGAAATCCAGGATCGTGCGCTGCATCTCGTCTGATAAGTAGGCGCCTACTCGTAGCACTTTGCTTGGGTCCGACTCATCGACCGGAACCTCGAGCACTTCTTCCTTTTGTGGGCAGACCTTACTTATCGGAGGGGAAACCGAGTTGACGAGTGACTGCGAGTGCTGTAATTTGACCGTGGCGATCAAGAGATCTCGTGCGGCTCGTTGATCTCTTCTTACTGTCTTAATCGTTCCATCCATCCCCGGGAATTTGACGCACTGGTGGTATGTAGATGCAATTGCTCGCATAGAGTATAGCCATGGGGTACCTAGTATCACGTGATAGGGGGCCTTGGTACTGACCACCGAGAATTTGACCGTCCGAGTTACTCTCTCTGCTTGTACTGAGAGATGGATAGTCCCGAGGATTACTTCGGAGGAGCCGTTGAAGCCGGTGAGAGTTCTGGAAGATGATTTCACGTCTTTTAAGTCGATACCCATTTTTACGAGAGTTTCGCGAAAAATGATATTGACTGAGCTTCCTGTATCGATTAGTACTTTGGTAACGTCGTACTTATCGATAGCCAAGACGACGAGAAGTGGATCGTTATGAGGGAGGTTTACGCCGAGTAGATCTTCCGACGAGAAGGAGATTGGGGGATCGTTCGGGGGCTTCTGTGGCCAACGCTGTGAAGTGTCCACCAGTCGGTGGAGATCCTTGCTTTCCTCTGATTGCTCGGCCCTTTTGCGATTCAATTTCGTACGAAGATCGTCCATCCGGGTGTTAAGTTGGTCGCGCAAATCGACGATAAGGTTGCCGTCTGGAGATGCTGGTGAGGATCTTTGACTCGGCGCGTGCTTGGTTCTTTTGGCGTTGCGCTCGACTCGGAGATCAGAGGGACCGGGAGTCTCGCTAATCCTCGGAGTGGCCTTTCGCTTGAGGAGCATACGTAAGTCCGACAATTCGGGAGCTTCCTCGAGGTCACTCTCTTCGTCCGATGAGGACTCTGGTTGGGCGCGAATAACTTCGATCCTTTGTCTGACCGCGGGTTGGTCTTCGTCTGCTGAGACGTCACCATCGTCATCCTGACGAGGGGTCTGCTCGGCATCCTTCGGCTTTTGGTCGTCTTGACGCGGTTTCCCTTGATTTTTTCGCTGATTCTTCCTCTCCTTGTTCCTGCTCCAACTGCTTTCGCTTTTTGGCTTCGGAGGAGGGATCTTAAGCTCGCCGCTTTCGATCGAAGAGAGGAACTGTGCGAAAAGTGTTTTGCACTCTGACGTGTCGTGGCCTTTGACACCATGGAGCTTGCACGATTTGGAAAGTCCTGGAGGAGCCCGGGATGGACCCGCTACGGAATCGACCTGGGCGACTGCGGCGGCCGCCGTTGCTCAGGGGGATTCGCTAGGAGGATCTGTCTCTCGATGAAAGGTGTTCCATTTCTTCCCGTTTTCATCAACGACGTAGAGGAGACCATTCTTGCGGTTGTGTTTGTAGCTGGCAGCATGCTGACGAGGTTCGACGTGAGCGGTAGCAGCGTTTTTAGGTACCGATTGCTTCGCCGAGTTATGCTTGCTCATGATGGCTTTAGTGTCCTCCTCCATACGGATGAAGTTGTGGGACCGAGCAACGGCATCTTGTAGTGACGAGGTGGGACATCGATAGAGATCTTCTCGGAACCTACATTCTACCAGAAGATTGTTCCTTAAGGCGTCGACGGCGATGTGATCGGGAATGTTGATTCTCGACACGACCGACTTAAATCGCTCCATGTAGTCGCGAAGACTCTGGTCCTTCGCTTGCTTGAGGTTCCAAAGGCTCGAGGTTGTTGGTTCGCGCTTGGTGAACATGATGTAAGTCTTGAGAAATGCTGAGGAGAGCTCTTTGAAGCTGCTAATCGAGTTCTCCTCGAGGCCCGAGAACCAAGTCAGGGCTTGTTCGTTCAGTGTCTCGACAAAGAGTTGGCAGTATCCTGCGTCTCTTTCCTCGGGAGCAAGTCTAGCTCTCGCCACCGCGATGTTGAAAGCCGTCAAATGCTCGACGGGATCACCTCCTGGTTTGTACTCTGGGAGACGCAACTTGTCCATTTTCCGGAGCTTGACCTCCGTCAGTTCTTCGGTAAAAGGTGTGCGTGATGTTGAGGCGATGACGCTATCAATATCAGGAGCTGCGCTGGTTGCTTGGTGGATTCTCGAGCTCATTTGTTGGAAATTTAACTTGAGCTCGGCAATCTCTCGGATAGTTGAGGGATCGGACGCTGCTGGGAGAGCATCGGCGACGAGGGTCTCTGCAGGGTCAGCTGGGTTCGTCGTACGACCGTCCGTTGGAGTAGGGGGGTTTGTGTTGAAGAGGTGACGACGGAATGGTTGCGAGTTGCCGGTGGGTGCGCTGAGAGCAGCGACGATGGCAGCGAGCTGGTCGTTTGTCGTCTTCTGGACTTCCTCTTGATGAGCAAGTCGAGCCATGACTGAACTCATGAACTCTGACGAGAGAAGGGGAGGAGGCGGAGGAGGCGTGAGTTCCGGCCCCTCTCTCGAGATATCAGGGTTCGTACCTCCGGTGGTCATTTTGGTCTAGAAACGCTAGGTCTGTTCGGACCCCACGGTGGGCGCCAATTTTTTAAGGTGAGTTTGGTCTCAGGTGAAGTAAACAATACTAAAAATGGGTCAAACAGAGGCGTTTATTAGATTTCGAGATGAGGTTACAAAGGTGGAGAAAGTAATGGCAAGCCAGAGCTCGTGAGAGCTTAAACCGGAAAAGTACAAATAGCAGAGAGATGACTGTACGGACAATAAACCCTAATCTCGCCGCTAAGTTTGTGTAGCCAAGTGTCGATTTCTTTCTCCTTTGCTTTCCTCTCCTTTTATAGTCTTTATCCGATCGACTTAACCTAATTCATTTTTAATTGATTGGGCCTTGTCGGCCTTTCGGGCCTGGCTAGTGAATGCTCGTCCCGAGCTGCTAAGTCGATCACGCTCTGTCTGCTCTCTGTTCGACTAAAAGCAGTCTATAGTCGAGTCGAAACTCCGAATATCGGCTTCCGAGCCGACGACTATTCGGCTTATCGGATTGGGCCTTTTGTTCGATGGGCTTTGTGGATGGGTTCAATCCATCCCCAACAGGTTTGTAGATTAGGGGCCCTCTCGAGCAGACGAAGAATAACATGCCAGCCTTTATCCTTGTCACTTTCGAATGATAAAGTAAGGAGGTTTTCGAAAAAGGGATGTACTCACAACAGAAAAGAATAGCCTAAAAGACATATTTCTATCAATACCATGATGAGCATACATATCCAAAACAATCAATGAGGAGGTAGAGAGAAACTAACCTCTAGAGAATGAGGAGACAAATGAAGGGTCTTAACGTTGCGGCTTATGACATCAAGGAGAAAGGTAGTATTACCAAAGATAACATTAAAACCATTCACTGAACGGTGTCCATCCTCATAATCATCATCATAACGGATGGTTAACTCCCACAGTCGAAGATCTAGTTTAGCTTCGACAAGCGAGCGCATTCTCGACAACATATAAAAACTGGAGACATACCCAGAATATTCAAAGTAAGTAAGATTAGGTGCCATGACCGCAACTTCATCTTCATAAACCTTTCTATATTTGGGAACATGGAAATAAATCACAAGTCGCTTCAAGCAATAACTTTGCAAACGTCTAATCCAACTTGGCGGGTTGTCTCCTTCGTCGTTACGTATGAACAATTCTTCCAGGACAGGGCACATAATGATGAGGTTGATATAATTGGTGGTACCAATCACAATGTCGCCGGTAAAAAGTGATTTGAGAGCAGGGAAAATCACAGGACCATCCCTAGTAAATTTCTTAATCATCTCAATCAACAACACATCCATGGGATAGCGTGAGCTTAGTCAGTGTCTTGCTTTGGAACATAAACTCAGCGTGTCTATCAATCCGATTGTTGGACATGGAATTTGTCTCCAACAAGGCTTATAAGATAATGGGCTCAGCCCATTTAAAAGGGGGGCCACTAGGAAACCCTAGACCTATTCTTTCTATAAATAAGGAGGCAACCTCCTTTGAAACTCTCTTGGACTCTCTTTTGGTCTCTCCTCCATCTCTCTCTACTTCTAGAGAGAGAAACACTTCAATACATGCTTTCATCTAGGCACTTGTGATCCTTTGTTGTAGAACTACGATTTGCTTGATCCTCTTTCGGGGTACGTAGGCAACCCTTCAACGGGTCCAGCTATAATCATTAAACACTTTTTTTTTATTCTCTTCGAGTCGGCTCCATCAAATTCAAGCTCAGCATGAAGACTTCTCCTAAACCCACCGACGAGTCCTCGTCTCTTTCATTCACTAGTTTGTTGACAGTTCTCAGATCAAACAGTTGGCGCTCACCGTGGGGCATGGGGAAGTATCTTCGAAGAAGATTAAATTGGAGTCCGTTCTGTCGTCGTTCGATCGTTTAGTCGTCACTCGACCGTTCTGTCGTCACTCGGCGCAGATCGTTCTCTCGCGGTCACTCGGCACAGATCGTTCTCGTGCAGTCGCTTGGCTCGATCTCTCGCGGTCATTCGCTCGCTCTCCTCACTCGGCGCAGATCGTTCTGTCGTCACTTGACCGTTCTGTCGTCACTCGACCGTTCTGTCGTCACTCGATCGTTGTGTCGTCACTCGACCGTTCTGTCGTCACTCGACGCAGATCGTTCTCTCGCGGTCGCTCGACTCGATCTCTCGCGGTCACTCGTTGCAGAACGTTCTCGCGCAGTCGCTTGGCTCGATCTCTCACGGTCACTCTCTCGATCTCCTCACTCGGCGCAGATCGTTCTCTCGCAGTCGCTCGATTCGATCTCTCGCAGTCGCTCGACTCGATCTCTCGCAGTCACTTGGCTTGATCTCTCGCAGTCACTCGCTCGCTCTCCTCACTCGGCGCAGATCGTTCTCTCGCAGTTACTCGGATCGTTCTATCATACCATATGTATTAAAATGTATATTTTAAATTTCTATAATTTAATCTATGTATTTAATTGTTTCTATAAACAAATTATGTTAATTCTTCTATCTTTAAAATGTTTAATTGTTTGTATGGTAATATAGATTAGATTAGGTAGTTCTAGGATTAGTTTCCTTTTAAAAACTTTAATTAAATAAATAAAAATTCAAATACCAACAACCAATCAAATTAAGAGAATTAATTCTAAACTCCATCTATGAATGACACCTAAACAAAATTCACTTAAGTGACTTCTCAATTAATATATAGTAGGATAGGATTGAGACATTTTTTTGAGCAAATATATAGCGGCATTTGACATGACTTTAATGACATTTGACATGACTTTAATGACCGTAGTTATAAATAATACACACTAGACCCTGACCCGCGCGCCAGCGCGGGTTTGAATTTTCAGTTTTTGGTTACTTATTTAACTAAATAGTGTATTTGTAATATTTGATGTATTATATTCAGCAAGTAAATAATTTTTTTGGCATCTTAAACCATCTATTTACGATGAATATTTGATATCATATAAAAAATTGAACAAATAGACGTAATTAGAGAATTGTATACGATATATAAAAACAATGGTTATTAATGTAAAATATAAAGAAATATTATATTATGACTTAGTATGGCATAAAAGATTATAAATTAGGTATACATGTTTAAAGAAAATAAAATAATTTTTAGACTTCTATGAAAAATTTAACATATAAAAAATGGCGATGAATTAGTCATCAAATTGTAAATAATTTCATAATTTTATTAATAATAAATTATTTATAGTCTTTGTTTTTCGTCAAGATAATTATTAAATGTCCATAACATTAATATGTTAAAAGACCATATTATGAAAGCCCATGTTGTAACCGTTTTTTTCCGGGAAGTGTAACAAAAAAAAATTACATTTAACTCTTCGTTTTGTTTAAGTTTGTGTCGGTAAAAGATTAAAAAAAATCTCTCTATCTTTTTCAATGTTCAATTTGAAGCTTATTATGCGGAAATCATACGCAAATATAGGCAATTGGTTGGAATCTCTATATCTTTATATTCTTATAAATTTTAAATTTATTGTTTCCTCTTCTGCAAGCAAATCAATTACTGAAGTAATAGATCAATTGGTTGGAATCAAATCTATTCTTATAATTAGTGTAATTATGGTTACAGTTTCTATATTTAATAGGTATATTAAAGATACGACATTGAAGATATTCTGTTTTGATTAATAGAAGATATTGGATTTTGAGTTTGTATTTATTGATTTGATTTTTTATAAAGCTTATAAAATCAATGGGATGATTGGTTGGTTGATACATCCTATAAAGAAAACGAAAAACTATAGGTAGTTTGAATATTGTATATCGATCGATGCATGATGTAAGTTGACTATATAAAACTTGAATATGATCATTTCAAACTAAAGTATAGGTAGGTTATATGCATTTGTTATATTGTAGTTAATATATTTTAAATATTACATAAGTCAAGTGATTCACGTTTTCGTAAAAATAAAATTCAAGTTCATTATTGGGTCGTACTCGTACGTAATAAGGTACGTTAAATATGATGTATTTTTAGGTTCATTTAATGACATTAAGTTTAAATTTGATTAAGGAAAACTCATTAATTTAACTGGAAAAGACAAACATTAAAATAGGTAGGTTTATTTAATGACATTAAGTTTAAATTTGATTAAGGAAAACTCATTAATTTAATTGGAAAAGACAAGCTTTAAAATATGTAATTTAATTTAATTCTCAGTGGCATGGAAGTGTAAATAAGTTAGAAAAATTAGGAGTATTTTTTAATGAGTACTTCTCTTTTAATAATAGAGATGCATGAGTCCGTAGTTACATTTAAACAATACCAATTAAGAGAAAGAGATCTGACTTAAGACTATATACGGATGTTACCGCAACTTCAAACAATGTGGAGAGAATTTAAATGGATTGTTACTCTTATTTGTTTTGACAATTTTTCTGTGTCTAGTACTCTACCATCCGGGGTCACTTGTTCAACCAATGTTGTCGCAAGTTCCAAGCTCCGTTGCGTTTGTGCAACCGTCGATAGCAGCCAAACACGAGATGAACGACACTGATACTGTTAGAAATTTATTCTTCTACTTGTAAATCATACATTCATACTAGAGGAATCATGTTTATTCATCAAGTTTACGTCTATTATATATGTACTCACAAAAAAATACTTTTATAAATATATCTGATTTTTCTTTCTTTATATCTTTTAAGTCTAAGTATATTTAGAAAGTTACTATTGAATTTAAATAATACCTCAGCATTTTCAACCGGTCATCACGAAGTATAGTAATAGCTTACCATAGTGTGATATAAATTGCTATTTAGTATATAAAAATCATATCAATTACTCTTAGTTTTGTTTTGGTTGATAGATTGAGGCAGAAGAACAACTGATAGTCGAAATCGACGTTGATACACCAGTAAGAAGCGGTTGGACTGTTGCCTGACAAGAGCTCTTGGTGAGAAGCTCGAGGACTTTGGGCAACACCAAGAAGAAGTCCTATCTGACTTGATTTGGCACTGAAATTGGTAGGATCAGTTCTGAACTCAACAAAGCTTCTCAACGAGACTAGGTGCATCTCTAAAGCTAGTTTAGCCTTCTTAGTGATGCTTAGGACAATGGAGTTTGATGACGAACTCAACGGTTTACTCGGATCAAAACCTTGGACCTCAACATTACCGTGTCGAAGCCAATAATTAGTAACCGATTCCCATTAGTTCAATTTCTTTTGTAATTCAACTTCAAGTAAATTTTAACTTAAAAGTGATCATGCATTTTCTTTTGAATGATCCACCATGCATGTTTACTGTTACTATACACTACTTAGTACTAACTACTAACAGGTTCTTTTTGGCGGAGAGGGTAAAGATATAGTCTGAGTATTCTATTTAAACTTATTTTTTTTTTTGCTAAATTAAATTTTAAAACTTTCATCTGCATGTTATTCAGTTATCAAATCAACGGGAATGAGAATATTTCATTAATTAAAACTTAGCAGTGTTGTTAAAACCGGACCGATCCGATGGTTAGACCGGGTTCAACCATGAACCGGGTATATAAACGGGTTGGGTCTAATAATTGGTTCAACCATGAACCGATCACGTAGCCGGATTAGATCTTAAAGTTATTAAACTACGAAAACTATCAAAAATCTATAAATCATCCATATAAACATAAAACTAGTTTATATTTATAATGTTTTATGTTTAAGAGTTATTTATATTTTAATTATGTATCATATTTAATAACATTATTTGTATGTTCATATACTAAAAGTATATTAAACCAGATTATTGAACCATGTTTGATCCGGTCAGACCATATTAAACCGTGACCCAAACAATTTCCGGTTCAGCTCCTGGTCCGGTTTTAAAAACACTGAAACTTAGGCTTGTTTCTCATATCCAAGCCTAATAATTTAATTTCCACAATACACAAAGTGAATTTTGCATTCGTGTTCTTTAATCTTGAAACATAGATATTTAATACCTGAATCATGGGTTTGATACATGTTCAAATTTGAGGGTATGAAACTATATGTTCAACTTGTTTTAAGAAGAAAAAAAAGAATGTAAAAATATGGTTCATGTCTAAATCCTTGTAAAACGGATTCACAAGTGGGAATGGTTCCAAGCCACAACCCACAATGCAAATACCTTGTTGGAACCGTACAATCACAAAGCTAAAACATTCTCAACATTTTGCATAGAAGGAATTTTTCTTAAAAGTCTAGAGATGCATCGTATATTCTTTTTAGAAATGCATACGTGGGGGTTGGTCAGTTGTTCTGCTCCATGTTAGCTACACGTGTTTCACAAGCCTCTTTCTCCCTCGTCCAGTGCGCTCTCTGACCAACGTTGGCAGCAGTGTCTGGACGCAAGGCGAGAGCGGTAGTCAGCTCCTCAATTCTCTATAAGACAGATACCAATATAAGATCAAATGGAAGAAAAAAAAAAGTAAGAAAAAATAACCAGAAAAATAGTGAATATAGACAGACCTTCTTGTTTTTGTTCAAATTGTGCCTTTGATCCGTTTTCCCAATGTTGGAGGCAGTAGTCTGGAGGTTCTTTTCAGCGGTTCTCAAATCCTACAAAAGAGAGTAAAGGTTGATATATTGACATGCAATTAATGAAAGGAAACAATAAATTAAAAAAAAAAAAAAGGAGAACAAGTTGTTTCGTCTTTACCCTAATGCGGTCTGTTTCTTCAACTATGATGTTGAGTGTGGCTGAAGCTAAGAGCATGATTATTGGAGGATTCTTAGGGTGGGATTCTTAGCGGAATATAAGAATCCGTCTCTTAACTTTTAACTAAAAAAACTAAGAACCGGCTCTCATATGGGTTATCAGCAAAGTGTAGCTAGATATTCCAGCAGCATGTAGGAGTTGAACATGTCGTTCATGGATCAGACCCTGAAAAATCACTGTAAAAAAAAGCATTGTAACAATCTACAAGGACACCAAAGTGTTTTGTAGACTAAACAAACACCAAAGCTACATCATATCAGGTTTTCAGAACTCCAACAAACGCAAACAGTAATCTTTATCGTTGTAATCATGGTAGGAAAATAGATGGAAGTATAATCAGATCCTAACTCGAGAAATCTAACAAAAAAAAAAAATACAAAAAGCTCTACCTCAAATATGCAACAACATCAACCAAGCACATCCCAAAGAATGCCTTGATGAATACCAAAACTATAGATCACAAGATGATTATAACTCATCACAACAACAAGCGATGAACAAAGTAAACGCTTCCGGTATACATTTTTCATCGGATTCATGGCTAGCAACGGATAATCAACTTGAGAATCGAAGCATTATAACAAGTTAAAAACATAGAGCATGCGAAAGAGAATCTATCGGTGATCTAACCACAAACACTGCTTTCGACGAAGACTAAAATTACAAATCTCGATGAACAACAACGTAAACGATAACAGTTAACGATTCCATCGGAATTATGCGAATCAAACAGATCTATGGATCATCCGAACTCGAGGAATCGATCGAGCTTGAGCGATAATCACAGTCAGAAACAGAGATTACGATCATAAACTGTTTGAACTCAGAATCGAAGCAGTATAACAACACAGAGCATGCTAAAGAGAATTGTAGCTTCACGGTTAAACAGCATACAGTATGCGAAGAGAATCTATCTTTCAACTCAAACGATGATCTAACAACAAACACTGCTTTCATAGAAGAAGCGAACTCTAAAATTACAGATCTCCACCATTAGAAGTTACAACAACAAGCGAAGCTAATATATGAACACACGATAACAGTTTCCATCGGAATCATCATGCTAATCAAACAGATCGATGGATCATGGATTGAGGAGCTTAAGCGATAGTCACAGTCAGAAACAAAGATTACGATCAGAAAAATCTAAACGAAGGAGAGACACAGTATACATAAACGATCGAGAATCATATGAAGAAGAAGATGGTGATAGTGATGATAAGAGCTTACAGCTATCAGTGGCTTCGTTGAGCACATCTCCTAGCTGGTACATCTGCTGGTAAAGTTGTTCTTCAGCCATTCTTCTTCTGCAAAATCTGAGAGAGAAAGTAACGAAGTAGCCAACAAAATATATCGTCTCTCCAGCGGGAGAGTGAGTGTTTTTATATTTATTTTAATATTTCAGTTTTTGTTTTAACTAATGGAGTACTTTTTAACCACAGTTACTAAAAGTTTTGATTTTTTCACTGTTGTTAATATAAAGTTTAAAAACATATATATCAATTATATAACAAATGATTCAACATTTCTTAGTTTTTTTTTTCCAATATCTTAAATTCTTGGTGTTTACTTGTTCGCCAAAACGGGTGCAAATGATCAAATCAAGTCTTGGTGGTCAAACAATTTCAGATTGTTTTTTTTTTCGTAATCTCTGTTTTATAAATACCAGTTATATAATTAAGAAATCTATTTTAATAGTCTTTTTAGAAAGAAGCCGTGCATGGCAAGTAATTCAACCATTGTTGAACTTTCATGGTTTCAGAACTCTATAAGATTCATTTTAGAACCAGAACTCATTTAAAGTTTCGATAATTTTGGTTCGGATTTAATTACTTTTAGGTATCATATAAATATTTTATGACAAATCAAGTCATGGTGATCAAAAGGGCCGGCCTTGCATGTTAAATTTACTTTTTCACGAGCAGTACAATTCGAGCAATTTTCATCCAAAAGATGTTTTTTTTATTCTCCTGGATATTAACTTGGAATGGAATCTATTACCTAAATTATCAAGGCAGGGGAATCTCTTGTGCAGCTCTCTTCCTCCCACGAGCTCTGCTGCTTCTTCTTGTTATTGCCTTCTTTGAAGGTACACAGCCATTAAAAAGCAACTAAGATAGGTGCTAAAACACAGACTAGAAAAGCCAAGCATTCTAGTTTAAGCAATGAAGGACATGCCTTTGTATAAGTTGCACCCTCAAACTCCATTTTTTCTCATTGCAGAGTTTATCACCTTGCGTTAAGCTGCAATTCTCGGCTTCACTTTTCATCTTGTCAAAATATCTTGCCTTGCTCGCAACTTCTTCCTGTGGAGTATTAATCATAGAGGAACCTTTTTCTTTTTTTTTGGGTAAACACTAAGTATTGAGAGACCAATATAAGACAAAGAAACATATATAGATCAAACAACATCATTTGCATTCCCTATTCCCTAAATAGAATCGTATAAAGCCTTAGCCTTTTCATTACTCAGTCAAACATGACACCATTCGAAATGTGTTTTTCAATCAAGAAACTTAACTCCAGCAAGATTGCTACTTAGCTTTTGAGTTTCACTTAGATAAAATTGAAATCAGCAAAATATCAGAGGAAACAAGAAACGTGGAGCTGACCTGTTTACATCTCTCAAGAACATCAGAGAAACTGTAGACCGAGTCAGGCTGCTTAAACCCTAAGTACTGCTCGGAGAGTTAGAGATACCCCGATACCGGTTGGTTCCTGCGCCGCTCGCTCCGCCACTCCTCCTCGGTCGCTTCATTTCCGTCAAACCCTCGAAAGCCAATGGCGGTGTGAAGTTAGAGGATTTTTACCATTGCAATTTGCAAACCCAAGGGGTGAGCCATCAATGAAGGAAATAACAAAACGACAGTGATGCCAAGTGCCTTTCCCGTATATTGTATCCGCTCCGGAGAGTTCGAGTCTTAGACACGTGTGCTTCGTCTTTTCCACTAGTATAGTCTGAATCCTTTTTGCTATTGTGAATGCTGACTGAGCATCAGTGTTAAAACTCCATTGCTTACATGGATGATGACTCAGCCTATATATGTAAAATTCCAAAAAAAAAATTACATTACATTAACTACTGTGTTTATTCACGGACATTCTCATTACAAAATTAAGGAATTTTTGATTCTGTTTTCCAAATACTATGAAATATTTTATCGCAACATCCTCAGTTTATTTTCAATTCAAAAATATTTTTTTTTCTTTTTTTAAGGAACATTAATTCTTTTATGACACAAACCTGGATAATGTAGTATTTAGATTTATACTAGTACAAGAAAATGACACTAGAAGCCTCTCTCTAAAAATAAATATTTTCCACTGAATGTCATCCTTTGGCTCATAAATTTCCAGAGCCATGAAGGTCTGATTTCATCTCCTTTCGTTTCTCCTCTATGTTTTTCATATGCGGATATAAGATTTTTATTTGGAACAGTTTGATGTGGCGGATCTAGAGTCCCTCATCTTCTCGATTTTTCCTCGTAGTAGCGGTGTCTCTTCTCTCATGCATGTCTGGTACCGCTGAGGACATGTCTCAGTGTGCTCCTATAGGGGTTACATGTCTTCTCTTCCAGCTTGCGAACACCAAAGGTGTTTAGATTGGTGTGTTTGTCGGTGTAGGGGAGGCAGTGAACTGTTTGGTGGTGTGTAGCAGCGAGGAGCTTGAACTGCTAGATTCATGATCAAGATTTGCATTTTTAGGGGATAGCGAGTATATGAAGGGGATCTATGATAGCTGCTGACTATGACAACGGTTTCTACACCAGCTTGGCTCTGAAGATTTTCTCTATTGTTCGAGAAGCTAGCTCCTTCCCGGTGAACCATTCCACTCACAATGTTTCATTGTCTTTAGTCGATGTGGATCTTCTAGTGGTAAGTAAATAATTTTCTCAAAAAAAAAAGAGTAAGCAAAGAAGAACTCACTTAGAAGTTAGAACTTGTGCTTCTCTCTTGTAATGCGCCAGCGGGTATATCTTTTTGAGCAGGAAATGAAGCTATTGGCAGAAAATGGGAAAGTGAACATAAGGATATATATAATGGGACCATGAGACTCACGCAGGCCATTCATGGACCCATGCATGCACAAGAAACATGATATTGTGCTCGAGACCAGATAGAAAACAAAGCAGTAAGATTCAAATACCCAATCAGATGGAGAATCAGACTTTATGCAGGTTACTACTATATTACGTGTAATGCGATATTTAAAATTAAAAAGAAAATTTATCACGAAAATATCGTTGCCTGCTTATATATTCAACACTGAAGATTGATCTAATAATAGTACATTAAGTACAAAGTTACATAAGAAAATTAAAGACTTAAGGTGAAGACGAAACATTACTATTTCAGATGCTTTAAAATCGTGGAAGATGTAGTTATGTGCGCAAGCTTCCACCCTTAACTTTTTTAAGTCCATTAACTTAGCTCCAATAGCGTTCTGATGCTCTGAACGCAAGTATAATCGCTCCCGCAAGAAGACACATAATCATTCCTCGACACTCTAGAACCGAACTCCAAATCAGAAAACACAATCTTGTGACTCTTTCGTATTCCGAGGAATTCCGCCATAGGTCTTCTGGTGGAGTGATCAGGCCTGGCAGTCTCTCCGTGGTTACAACTTCTCAACCTAACTTTTTTGCCGACATCTGTTTCACCATTGCCATCCTCAGGTTCTGCTAGCTCGCAGGGGTTGTTGTTATTACATATTGTAGCTGATTCCTTAACATCGATGCATTGAATTTCTCTGCAATATTCTTGTGAGCTGAGCGCCTAGTCATCTCTTCAACAAGATCATCATTGTCAGAGAGAGACCAAACACAAGCTCCTGCTATCAGATATGAAACTTCGGTGTGGACATTCTATCAGATATGAAACTTCTTCTGTCTAAATGACCACGACTGATGTCTTTGATATTGAACGATCATCCGATTTGTCTCTATGTTTGCCGAGATACGGAGTTCAAGGCTTCAATAAATTAAAAAAAAAAAGAACACATTTAACAGAGATGTCATAGAACCGTGATAATTGGGAAAGCTTTATGAAAGATTGAACTATTTTTTTTCATAAAGTGATATTGTGGGAGGAGCCAGAAATACCTTTGACGCCTCATCATGTTAACCCATTCTCATGATATCATCAAGCAGGAATTGAGCAAGATCCACCTCTTTCCGTCTTTCCCCAACTTTGAGGTTTCTTTTTTCATATGCAGAACATTAGACCTTTAGTTAGCATTAACCCAAACCACAGTTGGAAAACCCAACTTAAAAAGAAATATATGAAAGCTATTTCTGCGTATTCACAAAAGAACAAACCTTTTGTATCTGAAGATTTTTTGTCCTCACCTTCATTACACAATCTCAGTTTGAGGCAGGGTCAAACTTTATATGATATGTCAATCCATCTGTGAATATACATCAATAGTGAAGCTATTAACACAGAAAAAAATCAGTAAAAATATATAATGGTCCCTTAACACTCTTCTCGTTGAGCATTGCAGTCTCTATAACTGCTTGCTGGTGTTCAATCCTTCGAGAATACCCCTAACAGCTTAACCGCCTTGGAGAGTTTATCATCGTAGTTATGAATATCAGAGACCCATCGTTTTGCATGATTGCATCATGACTCTATCTGCAGGAATCTTCTGATTCATATACATAGATTCATTATAAAGATTATAACCCTTATTTAAATATATTGAAGCACGAACTCTTACCTAATTTCAGTTGGCGAAGAAAGTACTCACCATCCTCGTCGTTGCTAGTAATACCGAAAAGCTAAAGTTGTCTTTGATTCTCTGAAAAATCTTTCAGTGATGATCGAGGTGATGGGTTCTCCAAAATATCGAGGTGAAAAGGATGATTGAAGGTTTGAAACTGGAACTGTTATAATAGGAGTACGAAACGGAAACTGATACTATAAAGTAAAGAAGCTGTAAAGGTTAACTGGAGCCATTAATTTGTAACTTTTGTGGAGAATAAACCGTCAATATCTGATTGATTTTGAGTCGTTATGGAGATCGAAACGACACACTAAATTTCTGAAAATCTCGTCGGGCGTAAAAGGAAGAAGAAACATAAGGACGTGGGCTTATTATAATCTTTAATAGTGACTGGGCTTAGTAACAAATGCAATAAAAGCCCAGTTCAAATAGAAGCCATGAGATAACCGGAAAAATAAAATGGATACGGCTTGGTTTGGTGAAGCACACATGGCGTAAAATGCCCCTCATTCTTTGATGGCGCAGACGCAGGAGGAGAAAAACGATTCAACTTTATTATTATAGATAGATTTATATCAAAATTTTGCATGTTTGGTGTCCACTAGCCGACTTGGTGAATGATTCCAAGCCATTGTTTTGTGGTTTCAGCAATTATTAAAAAAATATTACTTTGTAATCGAGTACACTTATTTTTAGCAAATATTATTAGGATGTGTGAGTGCCATGTAATATTAATTGATTGATATTTAGAAATCAAAAGTTCTATCAGTACATAAAATATAAATGTGATCTGAATGTAAAAAGTTAATTAGAGCATATATTGACTATTTACTATAGTTGTTGATAAAATCTAATAAAATACTAAAAATTCATACTTATACTTTTAAAATAATAAGTATAAAATATATTAAATCTGCCTGTTTCTAAAATATCTAATAAACACATTCACATTAAAATTTAAAAAATAAAAACTATTATACTATATTAAAATTTAAGATCTATTTATATCCACGAATTTGCAGGCAAGCACCTAATAATTATAAGTAAATAAACATAAATAATTACACAGATCATAAGTTAGAAAAGAAAAATGACATAATAGATGAGAATGATAAAAAGAATTATAGAAATGATTTAACTTTAAGAATCATTAAAAAAAATCAATTTTCTCTGTTGTCATGTTTTGCATGAATTCATTTTTCTTTTGTTTAAAAACTTACCACATCGACCAAACATGATAAAGTCATCGAATATTATCAAAGTTGTATAAAACCAATACTATCTGCAGCAAATATTTAACAGACGAAACTATTTGGCACATTTCACATAAGCAGATATCATGAAAATCCTACCTACTGCTGCTTCTTCAAAGGACTCTTACCTCTGGCTATTGCCTAATGAATGAAGTTGAACTTAAATCGTTCTCGACTGCTCATTCGTCGAAAGCGATCAGGCAAAGGGGCTCCTATGCAATTCTGATTATAGAATTATTATATATTTCTTGATTCTGAAGTGAGTGGAGAAATTTGAGCTCTTGGTAAGAGCATGATTATTGGGAGGTTCTTAGGGTGGGGTTCTTAGGGTGGGGTTTTTAACGGAATATAAGAATCCGTCTCTTAATTTTTAACTAAAAAATTTAAGAACCGTCTCTTAAAATTCTTATTTAAGAGCCGGTTCTAGCTTTTTTAGTTAAAAGTTAAGAGTCAGGTTCTTATATTCCGTTAAGAACTTCACCTTAAGAACCCTCTAATAATCATGTTCTTAGAAGGTTGGGACATACCTTCATCAAGCTTTTCACACTTGGACAGCTACGGTGAAAGTAACGTTTTGACAAAGTTCTATTTTGAAAGATATATATTTGACATTTTTTCACCCGTTGCTAAAAGCTCAAAAAAGGTTTAGGAACTTTTCTAGTATTGTATTATTAAATACTTTTGCAAATATGTTAAATTTTCTTTTAATGTCAAATCTATATATATAAAGAGGAGATTGGTCCAGCGATCATCGTCGGTTAGTAAGCAAAAACTTACAAGTTTCTTCTCCTCCAAGGTTGGAGTTGAGTTTTTCTTGGTTCGTCTCTGATTTACATCTGTGTTATGGCGAGCCCGTTATTTCCGTGGAAAGTGGTTTGACTTTTCATGATGTTTGTATATACCAATTCCAACCAATGGGAGGGATTGAGTACAGATTTCAAATAAATTTGTTGATTTCCGATCAGCTAATATGGAATCCGGGTATCATGCATTCACGGAGAATCGAAAAATCAATACAAGACAAGATATGGCTTTTTTGGTTTCAAATCAAAAGAATTTCAATGCCGTGGATAGTTAAAACAAAACATGTTATCTCCTTGGAAGTGTTTGGGACAGATTGCGATGTAACAGATGGATCGCATCCAATGATCTTTTTAGAGACAAAAGGCGATTACTCACAAAAACTGAGAGCCACAAGAAAGATCTTACAAGACCAAGAACAAAGTGGAGGAAAGCTAGCGAATCAGCTTGTCCTACGAATACGTTAGGAAGCATCGTGTTAATGATGCTTCTGTTAAAAGTTTTTTTTAACAACATGTTTTTTGTAATTTTTGATTCATGTAATATGTTACATTGATTTGTTATCAATAAAGTTAAGATGTAAAAAAAAAAAAATTCTTTCTTCTACGTTGAGCCACGTCACTAATTTGCTTAATATGGTGATGACACGTATCCCACCCGAATGAAACGCAGCACTTCATTTAAATGAGATACAATGCGGGCTCTTTATGTCTTGGGCTTCTGTTTCAATGGAAATATCAGCCTGCCAACAAGAGACCAAGATCTTCTTCACCGATAGCGATGTCTAAAACTAGGGTTTATCGTCTTTTTCGGCTTTGACAACCTAAGCCATCAATGGAGTTTCAGGAGGTTGAGTGAGATGAATCGTCGTGAAGAATCTATATATCCAGTTCGATTGCGTCGTTTCATCTTATTACCCTCTCCTCTAGAACGTTACCTGATTCATTGAATCATTGCCTTTAACAACCTTCTTAACTCAGCAAGATAAAACATTCATTGCTTCTTATATCTCTTCTAGGAGGTGGATCTCTATCTATAAAAAGGTCAGCTTTCATCCCTTGAACATCATTTTCACAATTCTTGATAACACTAAAAACTTATTCTCAGTTTAATGCTTCTTATTCTCATCATTCTCACATTCATCGAGAAGATCAAGATCACCATTAAAGATCATTCGATCAATCCTCCCAAATGCGTCTTTCTTTTCGAGGGTCCGAATGTGAAGAGGAGTTGCACTCAAGGGAGTTAAGTTCATCAATGTTGGGCAAGAAGACCATGAAGAAAAATGGTTTCGCTACACACCTCACCGGATCCAACGGCTTGAATCGTATTCTCTCTTATTCTCTACTTAACTGTTTTCTCCAGTTTTTTCTTTCTTTCTGCTCTCTTATGGTTTTGTTTGCAGGGCTTTCAATGAGTGTCTGACATTCAGATGAGAAACAGAGGATGCAATTTAGCATAGAATTGGATTTCAGATTCGATGAACACAGAAGAAGGTTTTCAACCTCTTCGCTTTCTCTTTTCTTAGCTTTGTCTCTTCTCCAAAGAAAAAGAGAGAGAGTCCTTTGTTTTGCTTCTCCATCGTTTCTTCTTGCAGGCACAACACGAGAGAACTGATATTTGTGGACTCAAAGAAGAGAATGATAGGATTCGTTGCGAAAACATTGCAATTAGAGAATCTCTCAAACACACCATTTGCCCCACCTGTTGTGATACTCCTGTTCATGAAGACTCCTACTTTGATGAACAGAAGCTTCGATTGAAAAGGCACAGCTTAGAGAAGAGGTTCTAGCTTTTTTTTTTATGAAACCTCTTTCATACATTGTGATTGATCTTACAGATTAAACATCCACTAACGTCTTTTTTTTGGCAGCTCGAGAGGGCTCCAAGCATTGCAGCCAAATCATGGGAGGCCACTTTCTCCTCTCCCACCACTACTAACGGATGCACATTTCTCCATTAGAGTTACTACACAGTGGTCCTTTGGTCCTTTGCTTGATTTTAATCTTCTACCAGGAAGTTGTTCTTCAATGACTCCAAACTTGGTTATCTCAGACATGTATAAGTCTCTGTTGATTAACATTGATGTGACCGCTATGAAAGAATTGCTTAGGCTTACACAAACTAATAAGCCTCTGTGGATCAAAACAGATGGATGCCTAGCACTACAAGAAAACATATTTTTTACTAGGTCAGTATTCGTTGTAAATTCGTCGTAAACGGGGTGTTACGACGAATTAACGTCGAAAGACGTTTCGTTGTTAAACGTCCGTCGTAACGGAGGTTTCGTCATAAACGACTCGTTACGTTTACGACAAAATATATTCCTCGTAAAGCGCAGGGAAAGGATTCGTCGTAAACGACACGTAAGCATTCGTCATAAAGCCCACGTAATTATTTCGATGTAAAGCACACGTAAATACTTTCGTTGTAAATCACTCGTAAACATTTCGATGTAAAACCCTCGTAAATATTTCGATGTTAATCACTCGTAACCATTCGATGTAAACTCCATGTAATGTGTACGAGTAGTTTACATCGAGTTTACATTGAATGTTTACATCGTTTCTTATTATATTATTATTAATTAGTATATAATAAATTTTAATTTATATTTAATATTCAGAATTTAAAATAATTTAAATTTTAAAACGAAATATGAAATTGGAAAACATATTTTAAAAAGTCATACAATAATATTTAAATTCATAATACAAAAAGAAAGAAAAAAAAACTACATATTCTCGAAGTAGTTGGTGGGGTTGCTCGGCTGTTGACGGGTTGGATCGGACTCTTGGGGATCTCGTGGTGGCATTCCAAGAGCGGCTCGTCTCTCACTCAACATTCTCTGCATAACCGGGTTTCCCACGGCCATCACGTCTAGCAAATCTTCAAGAGAGTCTAAACGAATCTGCTGGCTATCCATTCGAGCCTTCATCTGAGCAGTCTCTTCATCCCGTCTCGAAGTGTATGACGAAGTTGCCCTTGCAACTTCGTTAACAGAGACTATACCGACTATCTGTCCCTTCTTTTTAGGAGCCACCTATAAAATCAAAACATATATTAATATAGTTAATTATGTTAAAATATTTAAAATAATGTAAACAAAAATTTTAAATTGTACATCTTCGAAGATTCTGTCGACCTCTTCGGTGGACAATGTGACTGGTAATCCATCGGGAGACTCCTGGGTAAGTTGCGTCTCCCGTTCTTCAATCCGACCAGCCACTGTTTGGAAGAGTTTCTCAGATGCAGGATCCACAAAAACTCCGTCGGATGTGGCGTGAATCATCTTGAATAGGTCAGACAGAAAAGGTAAGACTCCCGTCTTCTCGAACTACAAAAAAAAATTTAAATTAAATATTATAAATTATATTAATTGAATATTTTAAAATATATATTTAAAACAAAACTTACAGCTTCTAGACGGACTCCTGCATGAGGTTTTTGTCCGGTTCTGTGAAGCATGGGCAAATGACCATCTTTATCCTTCGTCCTTCGAGAAGCCGAGCACGAATTGACCTTTTTGATCGAAGAGGGGTGCTCCCAATAGGCGATGAGGCCATCCCACACATCCATCGTGAGCTCAGTGGGCTTTCCCTCATACCCGTAGATCTCCCACTTGTCCTTCCAATCAGAGACTGTGTTGCAGAGGCGTATCTTTGCCTTTGCAACGAATTTCGTCTTCACCCTCTCGGTGATTCCCAAAGACCAATGCCACTTTTGCTGAAACATAAAATTTTTTAAAAAATTACAATTAATAATAAATATTAAAAATATATATATATATTTAAAAGTGAAAATTTAATTAAATTTAAAAATCTTACCGCAAAACATTTAAACCACGTGATCTTAACGTGATTTGGTGTCTTGCTCCAGTTCGGGTATGCCCCGTCGTAGTAACCCTTAATCGTCGCCGAAACGCTCCGGCTAACACGGTTGTTAGCCCCAAACCTGAAAAAAATACACTTTAACCGTTAGAAAATAAAAATTAATTTAATTTTAATGTAATAAAAATTAATAACTTACCAATAAGTTCCTCGAGGTCTATCGGGGTCTAGAACATCCAAACCCTCCCGTCCAGGCTGGGCAAGCAAATCCTCCACCGTATATCTCGCGAAGGGAGCATATGAAGGCACACGCAAATCCGGATGAACTGCACCTTCTGGGACAGGCTCAGGTGCAGCCGCTGGAGGAGGAGGTGGAGGCATCTGCGGTGGAAGAGGAGGACTCGAAAAAACTCTCTGAGAAGTCTGAGAGTCTGGAACTGCATCGGAAGACGATGGACCGGAAGAAGATGTACCGGAACCATCGCCAAACAACTGGGCATAAGTAGGTGCTGCTGGTTTCTTTCTAGGAGTAAAAAAAATTTAAATAAATTTAATCAATTATGACGACATAATTAAAAAATTATTCCGTTACCTAACTAATCACCTAAACTATAGTATTCCGTCATCTAACTAATCACCTAAACTAATTACCTAACTAATTAATAACCTAAACTAACTTAAAAAAAAAAGGAGGAAAGAGAATGTACCTTAGAGGGAGAGGAGAGGAGTTTGGGAGGAATGAACGAGGCAGCCTCGTCTCGGCGTCTCAATATATAGAAAAGGATTTGTCGTAAACGCGACGTAATATTACGACAAAGTTACCAGGCCCGCGTTTTTTCATTTACGACGAATTTACCAGGCCCGCGTTTTTCGATTTACGACGAAATTACGTCGAAACGTCGGTTTACGACGAATTTACCAGCCCCACGTTTACGACGAAGTTACCAGGCCCGCGTTTTTTCATTTACGACGAAATTACGTGGAATAGATAACCATTTACGACGATTTTACAACGCTTAACCCTAAACACCGAGAATGAAATCCCTAAACCCCAAAGTCCAATATCATCTAACATCATATCTCTTCTCTACTACTTTGTGCTCTTTCTCCAACTTAAACTCTAAAACCCTAAAACTCCAAATAATTTTTTAAAAACTAAAAAAATACATATTATATAAAACAACATTTGTTACACATACATTAGGATGGTAAAAAAACAATATTTCTTTAAACATACGTTACAATAGAGAAATACAACATTTGTTACATATATTACATCACTCTAAATCGTTTTCGTTCTCATCAATATTACATCACTCTAAATCGTTTTCGTTCTCATCACTATCATTACAATCATCATCGTCGCTTCTCTCGAACTCGTCTTCACGTGCTTCATCTGTCGCATCTTCGGGAATATCTTCATATTGAAAGTTTTGCGGGTCGATCAAAAGGATTTCATCAGTTGGTTGTTCTGGTACCTCAACTTCATTGATAGCGTCTTCTTCTTGCAAGGGCGGTTCTTCTCCAGCGACAATGCGTCCACGAGGTGTAATTTTGATAGCAGCTAACCAGTTTATCCCGGAAGTTCGAAGCCGAGGATAAGGAAGGAAGCTAACTTGCTCGGCTTGTGAAGCTAAAATGAAAGGCTCAAATTTGTTGTATCTTCTCCCAAAATTGACATCCACAACACCAAATTTGTTATACCGAATCCCTCGGTTCACAACAGGATCGAACCATTCACATTTGAAGAGGACGCATTTTAGCTTCAATAACCCCGGAAATTCCACTTCAATAATCTCCTGCAAGATCCCGTAAAAGTCTGTTTCACCTTTCACACATATTCCGTAGTTACTCGTTGCCCGATGTCTCCCATACTCGTATGTGTGAAAGGTAAATCCTCGTGTGAAATACATAGGTGATGTGGTGACCTTTGCAACTGGACCTTGAACCAATTCGTGAAACCATACGGGATAATAAGGATCGTCATAATCAACCTGCAAAAAGCAGTTATTCTTAATTAATATTGAAGTATCAAAACACTTACTTAATTAATCAATGTATGAGATATATTACGTACCTGTGATTTTAACCACTTGACAAAGTGCTTATCTTTACGTGTGTCCACATCAGTTGCAGATATTCCTGGTATTGCTTCTTCAACTTGAGATACAAACATGCTGCAAATTAAACAAATAATCAAGTCATACATAATTAACTTCAATTCATATAATTAACATTCACAAAAATATTTACCTTTCAAAGTAACGGGTCACTGCATCCTCGCAGTTGAGCAGAATATAAGTGTGGGCACTATGTTTATCCTCTTCACATGACCACCATACTTCTTTCGTTTTACCACCAAACCGTGCAATTTCGCAGAAAATGTCAGGAACACCATCAATTGGATATGATGTCGGTACTCCACCATCATCATATCTTCTAGGAACTCTTTTCCTCGTACGAACAGTTGGAGCAAAGTAGTATGATGTGAAGTTAGATGTTTCGGCTGTCAAACTCCCCGCAACTATTGAACCTTCCACCTTTGCAAGATTTCTTGCTTTCCCCTTCAAATGTTTCATCTGTCGCTCATACGGATACATCCATCCGTTGTGAACAGGTCCACGAAGCAATGCTTCATACGGTAGGTGGACAACTAGATGCTCCATGACGTCAAAAAATGAAGGAGGAAATATCTTCTCCAGGTTGCACAATATGATCGGAATGTTATGATGAAGTTGTTCGATGACTTCTTCCTTGAACGTACGTGTGCTAAGATCTCTGAAAAAAGCGCTGATGGCTGTATATTGCAAAAGTAATCAAATTAATAACATTTCATAACATATGTATATATATTATAAAATTATAATTACCTGCAAGTGCTTCATGGACATTTGCTGGAAGGAGCTCGGCAAAAGCAAATGGAAGTAGTCGTTGCATAAACACATGACAATCATGACTCTTCATTCCGGAGAACTTTTGACCTCGTTCAACACATCTTGACAGATTTGAAACATAACCATCAGGAAACTTAACTTCTGATGCAACCCAGTCAAACAAGGTTGTTTTGGCTTCTGATGACAACCGGAAGATGGGAACAGGAACGTTTCCATTGCTCTTGATATGTAACTCACTTCTTGAGCAAATATCAGGTAAGTCCATCCTTGACTTTTTGTTATCTTTTGTCTTCCCAGGGACGTTAAGTAATGTATTCATGATGTTCTCAAAAAAGTTCTTCTCAATATGCATGACATCCAGATTGTGGCGTAAGAGAAGATCCTTCCAATAGGGTAGCTCCCAAAATATACTCTTCTTATGCCAATTGTGAGACACACCATACCCATCAGGCATATTTCCAGGAACATGCCAATTTCCTCCAACTTTAACTGTTTCCTGAGCTCCGTAATAATCAATGTCTGCTTCGATCTGCTGGCCGGTGAGATATGGAGGAGGACCGTCTCTGACAATTTTTTTGTGCCGAAACAATGTCTTATTTCTTCTGTACGGATGGGCAAGTGGAAGAAAGCGACGATGACAATCAAACCAACAACTCTTCCTACCATTCTTCAGTTGAAAAGCATCCGTCGATCCAAGACAATATGGACAAGATAATCTTCCATGTGTTGTCCAGCCAGACAACATCCCATAAGCAGGGAAATCACTTATCGTCCACAGCAGAACTGCTCGCATCGTAAAATTGTTTTTCAAGGAACAATCGTACGTCCTCACCCCTTCTGACCACAATTGCTTTAGCTCTTCTATCAACGGTTGAAGAAAAACATCAAGAGACCGTTTTGGATGCTTCGGCCCAGGGATTAATATGGTCAAAAATAGAAATTCTTGTTCCATGCACATATCCGGCGGTAAATTGTACGGCGTAAGAATGACTGGCCACAAAGAATATTGTCTACCAGACATTCCAAATGGACTAAATCCATCGGTGCATAACCCAAGATAGACATTCCGAATATTTGTAGCAAAATCTGCGTGTACCTTGTTGAAATGTTTCCACGCTCTTGCGTCTGATGGATGTGCAACCTCACCATCTCTCTGGACATGTTCCGCATGCCACCTCATCGACGCAGCAGTCCTCTCAGATTGATATAATCTTTTCAATCTGTCTGTAATTGGTAGGTACCACATCCTTTGGTACGGTACCCTATTCCTCCCACGGCCTTGCGGTTTGAATCGTGGTTTTTTGCAGAATCGACACTCTTCTAACTTGTCATCTTCTTTCCAGTAGATCATGCAGTTGTCGATGCAAACATCAATCATCTCCGAAGGCAACCCAAGACTATAAACCAATTTCTGAATCTCATAATAAGATTCAGCAGACACGTTGTCTTCTGGCAAATACTCTTTAAACAACTCCGCCCATGCATCCATGCAATTCTCAGGTAAATTATGATCCGTTTTAATATTCATCATCCTAGCTGCTAGAGACAATTTAGAGAGACCTTCTCTACAACCAGTGTAGATTGGTTGATTTGCAGCATCTAGCATTTCATAAAACCTTTTTGCATCCAAATTAGGTTCTTCTACATTTCCAGTTCCATCAGCTATTGTTGTAGTTGTTTCTAAAAATGCATCACTAATCATATCTTGAACCCTATCATGATCTACCATCTGCTCATGATCTTGATGATAATTATATTCATTATGCAAATGATTCGGTTCTTCACTATGATGACCATCCTCAAAATTATTATTACTACTACTAGCTTCATTTCCCCCATAACCCTCTCCATGTTGATACCAAATGTAGTACTGTGGTGTAAATCCTCTGTTTACTAAATGCTTCCATACAGTTTCACTACGTGCAAATTTTGAATTCTTGCATTTTCGACAGGGGCAGAACATCTTACCGCTTTCCTGTGTGATCGGTGTACAGCCCGCCTGGTGCATGAATGTCTCTAGCCCGCTCAGAAATGCGTTCGTCACCCTCCCGTCGGAATCTTTGTGCAAATACATCCAACTCCGTAACTCGTAAATAGTACCGCCACCATTTTTTTCTTAGATTTTTTTTTGAAATCTTTTTTTTTCTGATTTTTTTTTCGGATTTTTTTTTCTCCCGTTTGTGTGTTGTGAGGAAGAGAGTTGTGGGAAATGACATATATATAGAGAAATTTTCGAGTTGGGTAGTTGAAATATAACATCGATTTTACAAGGAATATTTTACATGGTTTTAACATAATATTTACAACGACTTTACGACGAAATTAGGTAAGCTAAAGCACATTGAATACACGTTTTCACCTAAATATAACGGTAACATGTTTCGTTGTAATGTCGATGTAATGATTACGACATATTTCTCATTCCACGTACATTCGTCGTAAACTTACATGGATTTTACGACGAAAACTATTCGTCGTAAATTTACATGGCGTTTACGACGAAAGATGGATTCCTCGTAACTGCGTTGTAAACACCATGTAAATTTAAGACGAAATATTTTCGTCGTAAATGTTCGTTGTTATGGGCACGTTTTCTTGTAGTGTAGACATTCTCAGTCTCAAAAGCTATGAGAATGCATTCCCAAGATTGAGTAGTCACCACAACCTTAGAGTGGAAGTAATAGATCTTCTGGCATTGTTTTCACTAATGCAGTGACACTTGTGGAGTTGCTCATGGACTCTGTGAGTAACCAATTTGATGGATTTTACACAGATGGTTCGCTTTTTTGTCTCATATAGTACGTTTTTCATTAATTTTCAGGTCAAAGCTACATAGCTTTTTCCTTCAATCGTTGCAGAATCTAAAACTCTTGAAGTGGTTTCATCTAGATTGCGTGGAAATCACAGAGATGACTTACGTTTGACAACATCATGATCTGAAGGCGGTGGAATGATTCCGGAAGATCAGAGACGTGACTATTTTGTGTTTTGGAATCAATAAGATTTAGCTCTGTTAAGCCTCTGTGGAAATAAAAAGAAAAAGAAAAAAGATTAGCTCTGTTTTGCTTCACGCACCAAATGCTACTTTCAATTATTTATTGTACGAAACTCTACTTTCGTTTTAGAGCACTAAAACTCTTATTCTAATAGTTAAAATATATAATATGGAAGATAATATGACGCTTATAAATAACCAATTATAAATACAACTTCAAAAGGTAAACATTTGGCTAAAGACAATCAGGTGAAAAAAAATCAAAAATACAAAACAATGACCAATTTTTTGTGTTATATGTACTCTGCAATAATAAATAAATTATACAGCTTCTCACAAAACGCAAACACGTTAACTTCAAACCATATAAACTTTATATAGGTGTTCAATTCAGTAAATTCGAACCAATTAAAACCGAACAAACCGAATTAGAGAAAGTGGTTTGGATTTACTAATACTGAATATACAATGAATGTTATTTATAAGAAACCGTATTATATAAATATGACTTGGTATATAAACCGATCAAACCGAATAAACAGATCAAAACCGAATAAACCGATCAATTAAAATATAGTAGTACATTTATATGTAAATTATATAAATATAATTTATAATATATACAATTTTTTACAATTTACTTTATTGATATGATCTTTATACTTAAAATGTTGATTTTAGAAAAAATAATTTTGATGATCATGGTATCCGGATGCCCTCGAAAGAGCTCCGACAAGAGCGTAATGATTGTTCACAGGAGCTAAGCTGGGGAGCCCGCCGAAAGTCATCCAGGAGGGCCACCGATTTCACTCCATGTTAATTGACTGTGGCCAATGTGGATCGTGGCTATAATTATTTTTAGAAATTTCATATTTTATTTGAATTGATTTTTTTAACTTTTAATTAAACAATAAATAATTTTTAATTTTTGAAAAATATGTGTACTAATATTTAGTTATTTAATAATATTATGAATTACTAATTTTCTTATTTTTGTTCTATAAAAACTACTATTATTAACATAATATATATACTAATTATTTCAAAATAGTAAAAATAGTCTATTCAAAATCTTATATATCTTCGTGTTTTATTAAAGCTGATATCTAATCATATAAGATAAAATTCTAAAAAAAATATAAGAGATATATATTTATCCTAAGAACTGTGATTCTCTGCTAAACGGTAATTGAAAAAAACATAAAAATTATGTCTAAAACAATAAAAATAACCTAAGAAAATGTCAATTTCCTAAAAGAACACAGACACTAAAATGTATTTCTCTACCAGTTTATTGTATAATACACATATAATTATAATTTAAAAAATATACGTCAATACATTACATTACATGTAGAGCATATTATGCGCGTAGCGCGAACCGACCTTAGTTATCTATAGAAACTTATACATAATTGAGAATTTAGGTGTGTCTCTCTCATATTACAGATTTATTTTATTTGCAACATCGTATAATAAATTTAAAAAATTTCTTTTAAACGGCCAAGTTTTAGATATGTTTGCAAATATGTTAAATTTTCTTTTTGGGTTAAATTATATTTAAAGATAGGAAACCTATTGTTTCTTTTTTTTCGTAACACGTAGGAAACCTACTCTTTCTCTCACCCCATCCCTAGCTCGCGTATTAAAGATTTTTATTGAATCACACAGTAGCTATGGAGTGGAGAAACCTTCCAACGGATTTGGTAGAGGATATACTCTCTAGGATTCCAGCTATAACTCTGGCAAGATTTCGATCAACATCAAAACAATGGAGCGCTATATTGAAATCCACTAGCTTTGCTAAGATGCACACTGCCAAAGCACAAAAGAGGGAGGATGAGTCTCTGAACATCATGTTGATTGATTCTAATGTTTTCCAAGTAAGGATCAGTCTCGGTGCTCCATATGTTAAGGTTGCAGATAATCCATTCTACCTTAAAGACCCCCTTTCTAATTCTTCAAGAGTTGGTGTACTTAATCTCTTTCACTGCGACGGCTTGTTGCTATGCACCACAAAGGACAAGAGACTCGTGGTTTGGAATCCATGTTCAGGGGAAACCACGTGGATCAAACCTAGAGACATCTACAGAGAATCAGACTACTATGCTCTCGGTTACACTTACGACAGCAAATCATCCAGCAAGCAATATAAAATCTTGAGGGTGGATCGTCATAAAGATGTACCACCTAATAATGAGTACGAGATTTATGACTTCACCTCTAACACTTGGAGAATTCTTGGGGTTGCTACTGATTGGTTTTTAGCACTATATCGTCGTGGCATATCAGTGAAGGGAAATACTTTTTGGATTGCTACTCAAGCATGGAGTCCACATAACAATTTCTTACTTAGTTTTGATTTTTCAGCAGAGATGTTTCAAAGTCTATCTCTTCCTCGTCCGTTTCCGTATAGTATATTGGCTTTATCTGTGGTTAGAGAAGAGCAACTTTGTCTCTTATCTTTAACGAAGAAAGAGTTACAAGTGTGTGTGACAACTAGTACCGGATCATGGAGTCAGCTCCTAGATGTGACCTTTGAATATGAGATAAGTAGTAGTCAGTTTTCTAAAGGGATGAGTTTCCTGGCAGACAAGCAGAGCAAGGTTGTAAGGTGTTTGAACTCCGACAACGTCGTATACACTGTGCAAGAAAATAAACACATACAAGTGAATCGGCTTGGAAAAGGCAAAAGGGAAAGCATCACGCATGATAATTTTGAGTCTAGCTCAGTTCTTCTGAATTATGCTCCAAGTTTAACTCAAACCCAACAAGATTATACATGCAAAAGGAAATCACCAAGTACGTGACTTGTAATTGTCACACTAATCTAAATAAGTCTCTCTTTCCTTCTATGTTGTTTTGTTTTTGAGTTTTTTTTAGGACTTGTCAAATTTTTCGTTCCACCTATCTATCTACAAATATCTTTAGATTCAAACCAGTTTATGTTTTGTGTTATTTTTTTCCTCGAATCATATAGTTCTGGATGAATTCCTTTCAACGTGTATTGTGTTTGCTCAAATTGCAACCCCTTAATTACACGAAACTGATGATTTCATCGTTTGTTATGGTAATTATAGTTGTTTGTTTTTTTCAGTCTAATTAATATAACTGGAACATTCTATTGGTGAACTATTAAATGTTTGAATTGTATTTTTTTTTTTGGTGCTTGCATAATAGACCTAACAAAATTTGAGACCAGCGTGGGAGGATGAAAGGGTAAATGATTCCCTTTTTTTTTGTAACACGAAACTTATATTAAAGGGCTCAAAGAGGAGGAACGTTTCAACTGAAGCAGATGATTCCAGAGACATGCTCGACGGTACAACGAAAGTAGAAAGCATTATGAAACATAGAAAGAGAAGAACCCCATGGAGAAGTTTCACCTTAATCCCTAAGGCGATTGTTCGCAAGAACAACTGATAGTCGAAATCGACGTTGATACACCAGTAAGAAGCGGTTGGACTGTTGCCCGACAAGAGCTCTTGGTGAGAAGCTCCAGGACTTTGGGCAACACCAAGAAGAAGTCCTATCTGACTTGATTTGGCACTGAAATTGGTAGGATCAGTTCTGAACTCAACAAAGCTTCTTAACGAGACTAGGTGCATCTCTAAAGCTAGTTTAGCCTTCTTAGGGATGCTTAGGACAATGGAGTTTGATGACGAACTCAACGGTTTACTCGGGTCAAAACCTTGGACCTCAACATTACCGTGTCGAAGCCAATAATTAGTAACCGATTCCTATTAGTTCAATTTCTTTTGTAATTCAACTTCAAGTAAATTTTAACTTAAAAGTGATCATGCATTTTCTTTTGAATGATCCACCATGCATGTTTACTGTTACTATACACTACTTAGTACTAACTACTAACAGGTTTTTTTGGCGGAGAGGGTAAAGATATAGTCTGAGTATTCTATTTAGACTTCTTTTTTTTTTTGCTAAATTAAATTTTAAAACTTTCATCTGCATGTTATTCAGTTATCAAATCAACGGGAATGAGAATATTTCATTAATTAAAACTTAGCAGTGTTGTTAAAACCGGACCGATCCGATGGTTAGACCGGGTTCAACCATGAACCGGGTATATAAACGGGTTGGGTCTAATAATTGGTTCAACCATGAACCGACCACGTAGCCGGATTAGATCTTAAAGTTATTAAACTACGAAAACTATCAAAAATCTATAAATCATCCATATAAACATAAAACTAGTTTATATTTATAATGTTTTATGTTTAAGAGTTATTTATATTTTAATTATGTATCATATTTAATAACATTATTTGTATGTTCATATACTAAAAATATATTAAACCAGATTATTGAACCAGGTTTGATCCGGTCAGACCATATTAAACCGTGACCCAAACAATTTCCGGTTCAACTCCTGGTCCGGTTTTAAAAACACTGAAACTTAGGCTTGTTTCTCATATCCAAGCCTAATAATTTAATTTCCACAATACACAAAGTGAATTTTGCATTCGTGTTCTTTAATCTTGAAACATAGATATTTAATACCTGAATCATGGGTTTGATACATGTTCAAATTTGAGGGTATGAAACTATATGTTCAACTTGTTTTAAGAAGAAAAAAAAGGATGTAAAAATATGGTTCATGTCCAAAATCCTTGTAAAACGGATTCACAAGTGGGAATGGTTCCAAGCCACAACCCACAATGCAAATACCTTGTTGGAACCGTACAATCACAAAGCTAAAACATTCTCAACATTTTGCATAGAAGGAATTTTTCTTAAAAGTCTAGAGATGCATCGTATATTCTTTTTAGAAATGCATACGTGGGGATTGGTCAGTTGTTCTGCTCCATGTTAGCTACACGTGTTTCACAAGCCTCTTTCTCCCTCGTCCAGTGCGCTCTCTGACCAACGTTGGCAGCAGTGTCTGGACGCAAGGCGAGAGCGGTAGTCAGCTCCTCAATTCTCTATAAGACAGATACCAATATAAGATCAAATGGAAGAAAAAAAAAAGTAAGAAAAAATAACCAGAAAAATAGTGTTTCAAAAAAAAAAAGACAGACCTTCTTGTTTTTGTTCAAATTGTGCCTTTGATCCGTTTTCCCAATGTTGGAGGCAGTAGTCTGGAGGTTCTTTTCAGCGGTTCTCAAATCCTACAAAAGAGAGTAAAGGTTGATATATTGACATGCAATTAATGAAAGGAAACAATAAATTAAAAAAAAAAAAAGGAGAACAAGTTGTTTCGTCTTTACCCTAATGCGGTCTGTTTCTTCAACTATGATGTTGAGTGTGGCTGAAGCTAAGAGCATGATTATTGGAGGGTTCTTAGGGTGAGATTCTTAGCGGAATATAAGAATCCGTCTCTTAACTTTTAACTAAAAAAACTAAGAACCAGCTCTCATATAGGTTATCAGCAAAGTGTAGCTAGATATTCCAGCAGCATGTAGGAGTTGAACATGTCGTTCATGGATCAGACCCTGAAAAATCACTGTAAAAAAAAGCATTGTAACAATCTACAAGGACACCAAAGTGTTTTGTAGACTAAACAAACACCAAAGCTACATCATATCAGGTTTTCAGAACTCCAACAAACGCAAACAGTAATCTTTATCGTTGTAATCATGGTAGGAAAATAGATGGAAGTATAATCAGATCCTAACTCGAGAAATCTAACAAAAAAAAAAAAATACAAAAAGCTCTACCTCAAATATGCAACAACATCAACCAAGCACATCCCAAAGAATGCCTTGATGAATACCAAAACTATAGATCACAAGATGATTATAACTCATCACAACAACAAGCGATGAACAAAGTAAACGCTTACGGTATACGTTTTTCATCGGATTCATGGCTAGCAACGGATAATCAACTTGAGAATCAAAGCATTATAACAAGTTAAAAACATAGAGCATGCGAAAGAGAATCTATCGGTGATCTAACCACAAACACTGCTTTCGACGAAGACTAAAATTACAAATCTCGATGAACAACAACGTAAACGATAACAGTTAACGATTCCATCGGAATTATGCGAATCAAACAGATCTATGGATCATCCGAACTCGAGGAATCGATTGAGCTTGAGCGATAATCACAGTCAGAAACAGAGATTACGATCATAAACTGTTTGAACTCAGAATCGAAGCAGTATAACAACACAGAGCATGCTAAAGAGAATTGTAGCTTCACGGTTAAACAGCATACAGTATGCGAAGAGAATCTATCTTTCAACTCAAACTATGATCTAACAACAAACACTGCTTTCATAGAAGAAGCGAACTCTAAAATTACAGATCTCCACCATTAGAAGTTACAACAACAAGCGAAGCTAATATATGAACACACGATAACAGTTTCCATCGGAATCATCATGCTAATCAAACAGATCGATGGATCATGGATTGAGGAGCTTAAGCGATAGTCACAGTCAGAAACAGAGATTACGATCAGAAAAATCTAAACGAAGGAGAGACACAGTATACATAAACGATCGAGAATCATATGAAGAAGAAGATGGTGATAGTGATGATAAGAGCTTACAGCTATCAGTGGCTTCGTTGAGCACATCTCCTAGCTGGTACATCTGCTGGTAAAGTTGTTCTTCAGCCATTCTTCTTCTGCAAAATCTGAGAGAGAAAGTAATGAAGTAGCCAACAAAATATATCGTCTCTCCAGCGGGAGAGTGAGTGTTTTTATATTTATTTTAATATTTCAGTTTTTGTTTTAACTAATGGAGTACTTTTTAACCACAGTTACTAAAAGTTTTGATTTTTTCACTGTTGTTAATATAAAGTTTAAAAACATATATATCAATTATATAACAAATGATTCAACATTTCTTAGTTTTTTTTTTTCCAATATCTTAAATTCTTGGTGTTTACTTGTTCGCCAAAACGGGTGCAAATGATCAAATCAAGTCTTGGTGGTCAAACAATTTCAGATTGTTTTTTTTTCGTAATCTCTGTTTTATAAATACCAGTTATATAATTAAGAAATCTATTTTAATAGTCTTTTTAGAAAGAAGCCGTGCATGGCAAGTAATTCAACCATTGTTGAACTTTCATGGTTTCAGAACTCTATAAGCTTCATTTTAGAACCAGAACTCATTTAAAGTTTCGATAATTTTGGTTCGGATTTAATTACTTTTAGGTATCATATAAATATTTTATGACAAATCAAGTCATGGTGATCAAAAGGGCCGGCCTTGCATGTTAAATTTACTTTTTCACGAGCAGTACAATTCGAGCAATTTTCATCCAAAAGATGTTTTTTTTATTCTCCTGGATATTATACGCTTGACAAAACTTGGAATGGAATCTATTACCTAAATTATCAAGGCAGGGGAATCTCTTGTGCAGCTCTCTTCCTCCCACGGGCTCTGCTGCTTCTTCTTGTTATTGCCTTCTTTGAAGGTACACAGCCATTAAAAAGCAACTAAGATCGGTGCTAAAACACAGACTAGAAAAGCCAAGCATTCTAGTTTAAGCAATGAAGGACATGCCTTTGTATAAGTTGCACCCTCAAACTCCATTTTTTCTCATTGCAGAGTTTATCACCTTGCGTTAAGCTGCAATTCTCGGCTTCACTTTTCATCTTGTCAAAATATCTTGCCTTGCTCGCAACTTCTTCCTGTGGAGTATTAATCATAGAGGAACCTTTTTCTTTTTTTTTTGGGTAAACACTAAGTATTGAGAGACCAATAAAAGACAAAGAAACATATATAGATCAACAACATCATTTGCATTCCCTATTCCCTAAATAGAATCGTATAAAGCCTTAGCCTTTTCATTACTCAGTCAAACATGACACCATTCGAAATGTGTTTTTCAATCAAGAAACTTAACTCCAGCAAGATTGCTACTTAGCTTTTGAGTTTCACTTAGATAAAATTGAAATCAGCAAAATATCAGAGGAAACAAGAAACGTGGAGCTGACCTGTTTACATCTCTCAAGAACATCAGAGAAACTGTAGACCGAGTCAGGCTGCTTAAACCCTAAGTACTGCTCGGAGAGTTAGAGATACCCCGATACCGGTTGGTTCCTGCGCCGCTCGCTCCGCCACTCCTCCTCGGTCGCTTCATTTCCGTCAAACCCTCGAAAGCCAATGGCGGTGTGAAGTTAGAGGATTTTTACCATTGCAATTTGCAAACCCAAGGGGTGAGCCATCAATGAAGGAAATAACGAAACAAATGCTAGTATGGACCATTGGGTTCCAAAAAATCTGAATTAGACCCATCTTTTTTTTCTTTTTTTTTTACATTTAAATTTAAATAGAAATCTAACTAAAATAACTAAAAAGCCTAAGGACTTAAAGATATTTACTAACCTATGCCATTACTATCCTACCCAGAATCCGACCTGGTTTCAGACCCGAAATTCAACCCAACTTTAACCTAAAGTTTCTTCTTCTTCCCCTTTTCTTCTCCATTATTAGTTCTTTCACCATAAAACAAAATCAAAAATTTTCTTCAACCATCCACTAATTTTCACTTTCTTATCTCAAATCGATCAACCCATAGAAAGATTTAGTCAATTATATATTATCCAAAATCAAATTTCATCTTTTACATACGAGCTTCAAGATAAAGAAGAACGCAGAGTATTACTAGTACAACTAGTACAACTCCAACTAGTACAACTAAAACGAGTGTAACTAGTATAAATATATTAAGTATAACCTAGACGTTATTTGAGAAGTGATTTTCTTATGCGTCATCACCATGTTCATTATCACCAAAAAAAAAAGATGACACGGCTTTGAGAAATTATGAAATGGCATTATAATTTCTTTTATTTATTGTTTTCAGCATATGAAAATGCTATAAAAGAAGATGATGTAGAACCAATAAGACATATTGGTCTAATCTCCTCCGGCTGCATGTGTCAAATATATGAATAGCATATTTTTAATAATATTTGATTTGGATATTGATACGTTTACAAGTTGTACTAGTTATACTAGTTGTACTATTTTTCGGGAAAAATCATCTTCATATTTTTCTCTCGAGACCACAAAACTAGATGCGGAGCCAGAAAATTCTTCAACTATGGCTCTATAATGCAATTCACCGGAAAGAAGAAGGTGAGAGCGCTGACTACGAATAAGAACGACTCACCGGCGACGAACAAAAAAAGAAGAAGAATGGTGTGTCCTTGTCAAATCCAACCAAGCGAGCTTGGAATTGCGAAAGAGAAATAGCATCTCAACCGGACTCTCAAGGTGGTCTTTTCCCGAAACCGTTAACGGATGCACCATCTCAGCCCGGTAGTGAGCCCTATAAATCACCAAATTAACCCGAAGATCCTCTTTCTTATGAATTTTTTTAGTTTAAATTTACAGGTATTTTAGTCAATACTCGACACTAGTGTAAAACCACAATGCTTAAAACATGATACACATTTAAAATGTGATGCACATTTAAAACAATACTGAATAAAATACCAAGTAGTTGTGCCAGTTTGTTAGTTATACCGGCTATAACATAGTTGTACTAGTTTTTCAGTTATACCCGTTTGTGCATAGTTGTACAGTAGCTGTGAAATTGAAAAATATTAGTTGTACCACATAATAAATAAAGTTACTTCAGTTGTACCACTTATTTATGTTTACATGTCTGTGCCCGGTTACAATGAAATAAACAATTTTGTAAAAATATATTTCATGTATGTTTTCCAAAAATTATGTGGACAAACAAGTTTACAAACCTTAAAAGTATAAGGTAGATCATGTAAACTTATGGAATTGTGCAATAATTTTCAAAAAAATAATTCCAAAACTACAAATAAATGAAGAGAAACTTTTTGAGTACATAATAATTGTGATATTTGATTGTTTTCTCATATGGAATACCAAATTGGTTTTATTAATTTCTAAAATGTCAAAGTTGTACTAGTTGTACCAGTAATACTCGTCTAATATATAATAAAGATATATATCAATTGTTTATATGTTTATTTTTAGGGTTTTACCAATATTTTCACATCATAACATTGTAAAAATATGTTTGATATTTGTTTATCATAATAATATAGCTAATATAGTTAACAAACCTTAAAAGTAAAAAATATATAATGTAAAATTAATAGTGTAATGTAATAATTTAACAAAAATATGAAAAGTCTCAAATAAAATAGATGAAATTTTGTCTTCAGATACCAATTACGATATTTTCTTGTTTATTTCATATGTAAACCATGATTTATTAGTCGTGTTGATTATAGTAACTACATATAATACATAAATTATAACATTTATATACTAGTTATTCAATTTTTTAACATGTTTAGTTGTAAGAGTTATACTGGTTGTACCCAGTCGAATGCGGATGAAATAACGAAAATTGTGTGGCTGTGAGTTGATCACGTGGTTGAGATAAGGAAATAGAATGAGAGTGAAGGAGAGATGAGTGAAATCGATGGCCAAAATTAAAACATGATGAGAAGATCCGACAGCTCATGATTAAGTTTCATTAATGGCAATCTTGTAATATTTCATCCATTCTTTCTTCTCATGATTTAATGACTCTCATTAAAACAGAAATGATTTGATCAAAGGGTTCATATTGACCCATCATTAATGGCAAAAACGTCATTTACACATACTTGGTCCACATAGAATAATTTTGGTGGTGAGAGATTATTTTTTGGCCATTTGTTCCATATGAGATTTTTGTCCGGAAATAACAAAACGAGAGTGATGCCAAGTGCCTTTCCCGTATATTGGATCCGCTCCGGAGAGTTCGAGTCTTAGACATGTGTGCTTCGTCTTTTCCACTACTATAGTCTGAATCCTTTTTGCTATTGTGGATGCTGACTCAGCATCAGTGTTAAAACTCCATTGCTTACATGGATGATGACTCAGCCTATATGTGTAAAATTCCAAAAAAAAAATTACATTACATTAACTACTGTTTTTATTCACGGACATTCTCATTACAAAATTAAAGAATTTTTGATTCTGTTTTCCAAATACTATGAACTATTTTATCGCAACATCCTCAATTTATTTTCAATTCAAAAATATTTTTTTTTCTTTTTTTAAGGAACATTAATTCTTTTATGACACAAACCTGGATAATGTAGTATTTTGATTTATACTAGTACAAGAAAATGACACTAGAAGCCTCTCTATAAAAATAAATCTTTTCCATTGAATATCATCCTTTGGCTCATAAATTTCCAGAGCCACGAAGGTCTGATTTCATCTTCTTTCGTTTCTCATCTATGTTCTTCATATGCGGATATAAGATTTTTATTTGGAACAGTTTGATGTGGCGGATCTAGAGTCTCTTATCTTCTCGATTTTTCCACGTAGTAGCGGTGTATCTTCTCTCATGCATGTCTGGTTCCGTTGAGGACATGTCTCAGCGTGCTCCTTTAGGGGTTACATGTCTTCTCTTCCAGCTTGCGAACACCAAAGGTGTTTAGATTGGTGTGTTTGTCGGTGTAGGGGAGGCAGTGAACTGTTTGGTGGTGTGTAGCAGCGAGGAGCTTGAACTGCTAGATTCATGATCAAGATTTGCATTTTTAGGGGATAGCACTACAAAAAATATGGGTATTGGTAGCAATTCACGGTATCACGAATTCACCAACTGCTATTAAAAGTATCAAAATCGGATCGTAACTCTATTATAGCATTAAAATTGCGCTGCAAAAAAATTTCACTAAACGGAAACACAAAAATCACTGCAATAGCTAAAAAATAATTTAAGAGCCAAAACACTTGGCCAATTTTTGGTTTTCCGCCATTCTCACTCCAGACATCTCTTTATTTTATTTTATTTATTTTTTGATCAAATATCCCCTTTATTTCTTATGGCACAATCACCTTGAATTAAAAACTGAAAATCTAGAACCTCTTCTTCTTCATTGTTTGCTTACGATCTCTCATCATCCAAGTAAATGAAAAATTATCCCGTGGGGTTTAGGTCTAGTCCTATGGATGAGGAATTGATAAACTTTTATCAGAAGAACAGAATTCTGGGTAATAGTTGGCTCCTTGACGATTCGATCAGCGAGATCAACATCTATAGCTACGAACCAGCGTTTCTGCCTGGTAAGTTTCTCAATCTCAATTCACCTTGAAATCAATCGTGTTGTCTGATTTGGGTTATCGAAGATCGAATCGAATGATCTTGTGTGGTACTTCTTCTCTCGTATGAATCCACGAAGAAGAGGCCAAGGAGGACTACACGTTCTGGGTTTTGGAAAGTTACGATAGGAAAATCAAGGATAAGGGAACACTGGATCTGCTCTTTCCGAGAGAAAGTTCACCGGTTCGGGTGACACTCTTCATCTTGCTCCTCCTGTAACCTCTCTCTTCCGCCATCACTTATCACTGTGCTACACAGGACTCGCCGAACTTTATACCGTCCAATCCTCCTCCCCCTCTCGGCCGTCACTCCTCACTTCCTCGCCTCACCGTCAGATCTGCCGTCACATCCGTTCGGTCATTTAATCCTTTTCCAAGTCTTAGAAACACCAAAGTCTTTGTCTTTGCTCTGTTCTTGGCTAAAGTTTGGTTTTTTCCCTGTTCTTGTTCACCTTTATGCTCTATGTTACAATTTAAAGTCTTTACTTGCCTATAGTTTATGTATTTACTCCGTTTCTTCTCTGTTTTGGTCATGAAGAACACTTGACTAAAGTTTTTATCTTGACTAAAGTACGGTGCTTTGATTGTTACGACAGCAGAGAGGGAGCGTGGAAGTTGGAACCATGATGAATGCATTTTTGGGGGTTGATACACTTAAGCGATGAAGAGAGTTGTAGTCTGCTCTAATAAATTGATTTTGTTTGATACTCAAGATAATATATTGATATGGTATCAGTTGAACTCGAGAAGCAAAGCTATTGTGACCAAAGGTTTGGCTTTTAAAAACTTTTAGTTGTAGGGGAAGTTCAGAGCTTGAGATGTCTCGTTTTCGAAAATTGATTTGTGGTTCTTGTCGTCTCGTTATAGGACTTACACTTCGAAATCGATTCTGGGTTAAGTCTCTGACTGTTTTTTCATGTCTGTTGCAGATGAATGAATCCATCTTAAAGGCTGCTAGGTATTTGATTCAGTAGGAATGGTGTAGAGCTGTTGGTTCCTATATACACACACACGCTGAGATTATGTTAAGGAGAGGTGGCAATGAAGAGTATGCTTGGAATAAGTATTAGTGGCTTATTATTTATCAAACTACCGTTATAATCATGTCAAATATATATTTGTTGGTTTTAGTCGATTTGGTTTTGATTTTATTACCATTGTTTCTGTGTTGCTCTATTCGTAAAACTACACTGCATAATTGCCATAATTTTTATGAAAATGACTATTGTAACTACTTTTTACGTATACAAAAAAAGAGTTTAAAGTTTAAATTTATGATTTACGGTTTAGCTTTAGGGTTTCGGTATAGAATTCAAAATTCTTATCTTTTCACACTATAACTTCAAATCATAAATTTAAACTCAAAATTTAGTTTTCTCAAAACTTAAATTCTAAACTCCAAACACTATACCTAACTCCTAAATCATAAACAGTAAACCCTTAACTTTGTAAAAGTTATATATAAGTCTAATTTATGGAATATAAAAGTTATATAACTTCAAACCACGTACAATACTTCAATCTTAAACTTTGACTCAAAATTTAATCATTTTTTAAATCTAATATCAAATTTTAAATTTAACCCTCAAACACTAAATCTTAAATCTACACCCTAAATATAATATCCTAAACTCCAAACTTACACACTACATACAAAGTCATAAATGTAATCTTTTCAAATAATATAATTACTAAACTAAAACCTATTGAAATTAAATCATAATCATAAATCCAAATATAACAATTGTTTCTATATACAAATATTAAAAATCATTTTGTTTTTTAAGTCAAAATAAGATCATATATATATTTAAAAATAAGCAAGAAGGGTGGATTGTGGCGTGTAGAAAAGAAATAATAAGAAAGGTGAATTGTTGCTAGCCAATGAAATAAGAAGGCGAGGATTGCTAAATATTTTAATCTGAACCGTTGATAGAAGTTGATCTAACGATCCAGATCTCATTCGTATCTCTTTGTTCCTTTTTCCCCTCTTTCTCCAGATCTAACGATCCAGATCTTGTGACAAAAAAAAAACAATCCAGATCTAACTCATCTCCTCTTTCTTCTCCGCTGGTGTAAGGCTGGTCTCTTCTCCGGTTCAGTCTCTTCTCTGCTCCTCCGCAGTCTAGACTCCTCTCTGTTGCTCTGCAGTCGTGGCTCCTTTCTGTTCCTCTACATTCGGCATAGAAGATCTTTCCCTTGGCGGCAAACGATAACCGCGGTTCCATAGAAAACAATGTTGAATCGTTTCTTGAAGACAGAGAGATGACGTTGACGTGGTTGTCATGAGAAGAGGTGGTGGTCGTGAATCCGACGGGTAACTCTCTATCTCTCTCTTTCTCTCTCTCTCTGAATCTGATATTTTTGTTCTTGGTAAAGGTGGTGGTCGTGACAGAGCTTGTGGTCATGACCATAGAAGACGTTCGTGAGCAAATGTGGTGGTCATGACATTTGCCGAGGTGTTCGATTAAGTGAGAGTCCTGTTGTTGTTCTCTGTTAGTGTTTAAAGTTTATGTGGTTTTGAAGTTTTTTTTTGGTGCTAGTGAATGCTTTGTCGTGTTTCTAACGAATCTGAGATCGAGGAGTCGAGAATTATAAAGGAATTGCATCTCAGGTTTTGGTTTCTTTAAGATATATGTCCATTGAGTATCCCTTTTTCTGCTTGCTGTTGGTTTTGATAAAGAATGTGTTTTTCTTGTTGTTTCCAGGTCAGTGAAAGAGCTCAAGATCGACTCCTGAAACGTATAACATGATGGAGCAGCTGGCACTTTAGTGGTGGTGGTGGTGGTGGAGCCGAGCAAGAAGAAGAAGAAGAAGAAGAAGAAGAATAGAAAGGCGGAGTAGAAGATGACGACGGCGTAGATTAGTTTTAGGTTCAATTAGGTTTTAGTTTAATCTGTTCTAATTAGTTTTTGGTTTAATGTGTTTTGGTTTATTTAATCTTTTAATTCTGGTTTAGTTTTACATTTATTTGTAATCTAATTTTAATTAATAAATAAAATTTATCTTTTGGTTACAAATTAATTTTTGATTTAATTCTAAATTACGTTATTTTTAATTAATTAATTATAATTATTTTATTTTCAATTATAACATTACATCTTTGTCATTATCAAAATATTTCACAGCACTAAAAAAAGGCTATACAAAATTATATAATAGCACAAATCATATGCTAGAAAAAACTATCATATAGCTGATGATCAACGCTATAATATATTTACTTATAATAGCACATGAAAATACGTTATGATAGAGGAGGGGTCTATTATAGCTGCGGCTGTCAGAGCGTTTACAAAAACGCTACGAAAGCCCTATAGTAGCGTTTTTCGGGAGGGGTCTATTATAGCTGCGGCTGTCAGAGCGTTTACAAAAACGCTACGAAAGCACTATAGTAGCGTTTTTCGGGTGCTACCAATACCGATATTTCTTGTAGTGTAGCGAGTATATGAAAGGGATCTATGATAGCTGCTGACTATGACAACGGTATCTACACCAGCTTGGCTCTGAAGTTTTTCTCTATTGTTCGAGAAGCTAGCTCCTTCTCGGTGAACCATTCCACTCACAATCTTTCATTGTCTTTAGTCGATGTGGATCTTCTAGTGGAAGATGACTCAGCCTATATGTGTAAAATTCCAAAAAAGGTTTACATTTCACTGATAATAGTCATAAGGCCAATAGTAACTACTGTTTTCATTCACGGACATTCTCATTACAAAATTAAGGAATTTTTTATTCTGTTTTTCAAATACTATGAAATATTTTATCGCAACATCCTCAATTTATTTTCAATTCAAATATTTTTTTTCTTATTTTAGGAAACATTAATTCTTTTATGACACAAACCTGGATAATGTAGTATTTAAATTTATACTAGTACAAGAAAATGACACTAGAAGCATCTCTCTAAAAATAAATATTTCCTATTGAATGTCATCCTTTGGCTCATAAATTTCCAGAGCCAACAAGGTCTGATTTCATTTCCTTTCGTTTCTCCTCTATGTTCTTCATATGCGGATATAAGGATTTTTTTGGAACAGTTTGATGTGGCGGATCTAGAGTCCTCTGTCGTCTCGCTTTTTCCACGTAAAAGTGGTTACATGTCATCTCTTCCAGCTCGCGAACGCCAAGGGTGTTTAGATTGGTGTGTTTGTCGGTGTAGGGGAGGCAGTGAACTGTTTGGTGGTGTGTAGCAGCGAGGAGCTTGAACTGCTAGATTCATGATCAAGATTTGCATTTTTAGGGGATAGCGAGTATATGAAGGGGATCTATGACAGCTGCTGACTATGACAACGGTTTCTACACCAGCTTGGCTCTAAAGTTTTTCTCTATTGTTCGAGAAGCTAGCTCCTTCCCGGTGAACAATTCCACTCACAATATTTCATTGTCTTTAGTCTATGTGGATCCTCTAGTGGTGATGGTGTTTGCGTGTTTTTGTGTCATGTTTGGCTGTATCCTTCTTTTCTTTCGTTATCTTTCGTGGTTCGACTTGGGTTTTCACATTGGTTCGCATGTTTTATAGAGGCGTTACTCTTGAGCAGACAGCTAGGATTTGTTGGAACTTTTTGACATTAGATTTTTTGTGAGTCGGCTATTTTCGTATTTTCTTCACTTTCTAACCCATTTGAGGATGGCATTTGAACCTTTTTTTTTTATTATATCATTTATTCATTTTATGCATCTTTATTGTAGTAAAAACTCAAAAAAGAACTAATTAAGAAAAGCTTTTAAGAAAAAATTTGGCTAAAGATTTTCAATTTTTTTTTGGCAACAAATGGCTATTCTATTACTCAATCTTGAGGTGGTCTGGGTAACCAGACCGGAATAGAACAACCAATTAAACAAAGAAATCTATGAAAAGAACGAGCATTCCTAGCTAGCGAATCATCAATTTTATTTTGCGTCCTTGGGAAGTGGCTGATCTTGAAGTCCAGAAAACACATCTGGGGAATTTGAATAACCTCTCGCTCAGTTGAGAAGTTTGGCCAAGCTTGTGGGTCTGTTATCATTGCAATCAGGTCCTTGCAATATGTCTCAAATCTCTGACAGGTCAAATGTTATAGTATGCTCTCCATTGCCCATCTTAGCGCTTCCAGTTCCGAGTGTAATGCTGTCTCACGCCTCCTTAAGTTTCGGGTCTCCATAAGTTGGATCTTTCCCATGCTATCCTTCCAAACCGATCCAATTCCATTGAACTGATCTGTGGAGGTCCATGAACCATCCACCATACAAATATTTTCCAAGCTTAAGGCTTGTGTTTCTTCAACAATTTGTGCTTGTGGAGTAGCAGGTATAGTATCCTTTGCATTGTACCAAGTCTGACACTCATTCTCTACATACCTGACTACCTCCAACGGGTGCATGTCTATATCTCTGAATAGCTTATCATTCCTAGCCTTCCAAATGTACTAGATTATCCAAGGATAAGTGTCTCTATCATCTTCTGGATCCATAATACTATTATTCCTCTGAAAAAGATAGTCCATATTGGCGTAGATACTCGAGATAGGAAAAGTTTGAGAGCTTGACGGTGTTGATGATAATGCCATAATGCCCATGCTTGTAAGGTCGGTGGGCATTCGTAAATCGCATGAGTAACAATTTCTTCTGGCTCTCCATATCTTGGGCAGTAGTTATCACATCGTATATTACGGCGTACCAGATTTCTTGTGACTGCTACCTGCCCTGAGATTAATTGCCAAATAAGATGACAATTTTTTTGAGGTGCATTCACTTTCCAAGCAAAGGCTTGAAGTTTGGTTATACTGGGCTCTAGAACTTATTTTTCCCCGTCATTTGTCAGTATATTTGTAGCTACCCAATATCCAGACTTGACTATATATTGACCATTTTTGGTGTAGCTCCAGCAAAAGGTATTCCGTCGATGAGTATGGATTATGGCCAAACTTTGAATCATCGGTATGTCCTCTTGATCTACATACTGTTCTATTAGTCGGATTCAAAATTTATAAGACTACTGACGATCATTTTTGGATGTAATACTAGGCTCCTGGGGAGAGCACTACAAGGGAAGTGGATAAAGATATCTTAAGAAGATAGCGTTTTGTACTTGAATGCTATCGTTGACATAATCCTAACTTTACGATAGCGTTTGTATGTGAATGCTATTAAAAAGGGTATATATAACATCATTGATAAGTTTAAACGCTATATTTAGTTTAGGCGGAAAAATAATCTCACTTTTCCGCTAAGCACTTAGTGAAAAAAGAAGCGTTCAAATATTTTCATTGTCGCTCTTATTCTCATATAAAATCCAGAAAAAAAAAAGAATTTTTTCATTGGTCTATCCTCATTTACAAGGATTCTAATCTAAACCATTGAATACATTCAATCGAAAGAGGTTCAGATTTCTTATCATCTATCTCACCTCCTTCTACGTTATTCTCTTCTCTTCCAATTCTTTTTCTTCTCTCTCTCTCACAGATTTTGTTAGAAACGAAAGTAAATCTTGAAAAGTTTTCATCTTTCACAGATCTTTTTTTTTTGTCAACTGGGTATATATTAAACATGAACTATAACACAAAGTAGACCCAAAAGAAAGGCAATAAACCACTACAAAATAAGGCCCAAACAGAGGCAAATCATTAAGACCACGAGGCCTACTAGAAGCCCAGACCAAAAATGGTCGAAAGGGAAGCAGGTGAGGCGAATCGACACTCTTCCACGCGTTACCAAGTTAGCGTGTGAGGGACACGTGTCCACAGGTCAAGAAGCCACCGATCTTCGCCGACCGGAAAGTCACCGATAGAAGCTCTAACCGGCGTGTTCCACCGGAAACAGGAACCCGTTGTTAGAACCACCGCAGTCGACAAGAGGGAATTAACGCACCGTCGACAAAGAAGAACTTCAACGGAGATTCCAAAATCCCCGAAAGTCCATAAGCTGAAGGAAGCTCGACTGAGAACAGAGCCGCCAGATCCAAAAGCCACAAACACTGTCGATAAGAAACAGATCTTCACTTGTAAAAGAAATCCGATTGCATGCGTTCAATCACAAGAGGATTAAAAGCAGAAAGGATCGAAAACCCAGAAGCGAAGAACTATGAAGACGGAATCCGAGATAAACTCGAAACCAAGCCGGCCGAAACCACCGGAGAAGAAGGTGGCTCGCCAGAGTCAAAAGCCGGCGATTTCTCAGAGACTACATCATGAGAAAGAATGAGCCCCATAGTCGAAAGCCGACCAACCATCCCTGACGAAGCTGACGGCTGTCGGAAAAGGTCCCGATGGACAGGAAGTCGATCGCCGTAACGAACCGGCGGTCAAACAAAGTCTCCGACTCTCATCTCAATCTCTCTGTGAAAGGTATGAAGGAGAGAACAGAGAGAGGAGAGAGAGTCCTCATCTCTCACAGATCTGACAACACTTGTATTTTTTTCTTTTCATTTTCAAAAGCACGAAAATGAAAAGAAAAAAATACATAAAGAAAAAAGAAAAGAAAAAACTAAAAAGCTCTAAATTCTCTCTAGACTCTTGACAGTGAAATCGCTCCGGTGGCCGGCGTGCATCTCGCCGCCGGCCATCTCCTTTGTTTTTTTGTTTTTTGCTTTGTATCATATTTTTGATCTATCGATCGAAATAATCTTCCGGTAGCGGACTTTCGTTTTCGCAAGGCGACTTTTTGTTATGTTTAGTAAAAGTTTTAACCTTCTCTTCTCCTCTGATCTTCAACAATGATTTCTGAGAAATCAGATATCATATATCCTCTGTGAATCAAAAAGTATCTCTCTCTCTCATCGTTGGAGTTTTCTTGGTTTTCTATTCAAAGAGGAATCAATCTCTGCCTCTGTGTTGATATTGCAAAGTATCCAATCTTTTCGGGTTAGCTTCGTGGATTTATGGCAGATTCAGAAGAGATGGAGCTTCCACTATATGGATGCGTTCTGTCAATAATCTGCTCCAAATCTACCGAAGATCTCGCTGTGCTTATCAACTTTGACAAATTGTGATGGGCCTTGTTGGATTCAAGAGAGTATAGGAGGAAGAGTGATCAAGTGGAATCTAGGGAGCTGAATCGATAACGATATTGGAAATCATCGTTTGGTATAGAGGTGGCTGTTTTCAAACCGGCGGTGAAGTTTTCCGGCGACCTAAATGTCTCCCGCTCATTATTCAACACGTGGAGAAACCCTTTGATGCCTGTAGAACACGTGGTGTTACATGTCTATACACGTGCTAATATATGATTCTGATCTTATCTTTTATGATGGACTGGGTTTTGGGTTTTAACTTATATGTAATGGTTTTTTTTTTATTTCCACTTGTAATCATCAGTCCGTTTGAGCAATGAAATGAAATTGAAGTTGACAAAAAAAAATACAAGTGTTGTCAGATCTTAGTGTTTGTCTACTCGAAGCACCTAATTCTAGAAATCAACATAATAGAATACAACCCATTAAAATAGACCAAAAAAACTGTAAATACAGATTTGGGCCAATAGAATAAACCCAATTGATAAAACAGAGAGACCAAAGTGTAGCTTGAATCAGAGAACCAGTCAGAAGACATGTAAGAGGAGTGATCTACGGAAGAAGGCGAGAGATCTAGTGGGTGATGAAGATGATTACGGAGCCGCTAGAAACGGTAATGAAAATAGCCAGAATTTCATTATGAGGGAGGAACGGGTGGGTTTGAGTCTCGAGTAGCCTGAATCCGGTTACGGATAGTTCTGTCGAGGGAGGAAACAATCGTTGCTGCAGATTTGAATGACTGCATGTGTCAACTCAATGTTAAAGTTGCATGGCATCATCATAGGCAAAAGATCGATCCTAGAAATATTGTACGCTCTCAATAAAATTCCAAGTATTTGAATATTTTGTAAATGTTAACTGTGTTGTAGCATGTGCATTATCATTAGTATGTTTACATTGATTTTTTTTTCTGAACTTATCTACATTGATTTTGATTCTAATACTTTTTGAACCTTGATTATCACAATAGTAACTGATTTACTACATATACAACCTTTAACTTGACATTCTCGTTTCCAGTGCTCCTAACAAATTTGTCTTCGTACCGTGAGACAGATTTAAAATATTTATGCGGTTTGTCGAACATTTATGTTTCATTTGTGGTTTGGAAATTCTGATAGAAAATTCCCAATCAATAACAACATGTCAATACAAAGAACTATGATCAAACCGTTAAATTAATTATATTTAAATTAGCAGGGTAACAGGGAGGTTCCATATACATTTTCCAAACTAAAATATAATAGTTTCTGTAATTATTATTGTTTTTTTCTGTAACCTTCTTTAGGAATTATTATTATGGTTTGGCTATAGACAAATGGGACCGACCCACTTATTTGTTGGATAGTCTTTCTTTTACTCCACTCAGCGCATACCTCTATCACACACAGCTCAATCATCCCACGTCTTCTAATTAGTTTTCCTATATACCCTTGAAGATTGAGTTTGACCACTGCATACACGAGGGCTTATGAGGAATATATACATAATGAGATGCTTATCTTAGAATTAAATTAATAAACAAGGGTGGTGGGAAGGGTTTTTCAACAAGGGTTTAGGTGTGGGATAATCAAAATCAAAGAGAAAATAATAAGATTGGATGCAATGCCAATAAAGATGTTAGGTCTTTTCTATAATCACTTTATTTATTTTTTAATTTATGGATTGATTCCTTGCCAAGTCCAAAAGCACGTTTTGAAACATAAAATTATTCGTGTGGAAATGCTTTTTATTTTCATAACTGCTTAAATGATTCTTGTTGAGCAATGTTGTAATTCTGTTTTTTTGGTATGTTTGTAAACAGTTTATCATCAATTCATATATTTAAGAAGACAATTCTTAGTAAATATATACGAATAGTGATGTGTTTGTATAAAACAAAGATTTGTGAATAAACAAAATATAACAGGTGTACTTTGACTACTTGCACCAAAATACTATAGATGTTTGTAGCCGAACTCAAAAATGGAGGTTGGAAATAATAGTTTGATTTCTTGTCCCTTTGTGCTATCGTAATGATTGTCTGGTTATTTCAAAACTGTTCACATATATAAGAAGAAAGTTGCATAATTGCCGAAAATACTTTTTTTTTGTTGTAAAAGGGCATTAATTGCCGAAAATACTTACCCCACACTCCCTGAAAGTTATTCTGAACTAAATTACGATTAGAAACCAAATCGTTGTAGCTTAGTGACTTTGTTACGCGGATGTTGGTGTACTTATAAAATATGAATCAGTATTTACAGATACACATTTTTACTTCTCAAAATGTAAATGGATTTATGTTGTCTACTGACTCTAGGTTCATCTTAAAAACTCTGAAGTGATTGGTTGGATTTTATCTCTTTACTTTAACTTTATTTACTTTTAAATTACTGAACTTTACCAATCATGTTGTAGCTTTTATTTTTAATAGTTAAAATCTAAATCAAGTTTCTATAAACTTTTACCAATTATGCTTTAGTTTTATTTTTAAAGGTACATCAAAAAAATTAATGCAAAATTGTTTTTAATGTATTTTATGTAAAAAACCTAAAGCTTTCTTTTATAGGTGGTAGAATCTGTGAAATAAAAAACTATCTATAATATCAAATAAATTAGATAATCATAATTAAAAACATCTATAAATATTTAATTCAATTTTGAGTGTTGTAAAAATTATTGAAATATTTTAAATAAAATATATATTATTTATATATCACATTTTAAATAACAATAAACTTTGAGAATTTATAAAAAAAAATATTAATATAAATTATTTAATTGATAAAAAAGTAATTATTTTATATATACATCATAGATTTCACATATTTTATTTTAAAATATCTACAGCCTATAATTTACAACTACAACAAATTTAATTATAGCAAAAGTCTCTGGAAAAAAATCTACAATAACAACTTTACAGCTACAACCAATTTACCTACAGCTAAACTTTTACAGCTAAATTTTTAGAGCCACAGTCCAACCAATCACTGTTTACGAAAAAGGTAACTGGCGTAATATGTTAAATTAACTGATATCAATTTATGGATGTATAATTATCATAAAAATATTTTAGAAGTAATATAATATTTTTTGAATTTATGTATATTAATAATATGATATTTTCTTTATAAAAACATTTTTTGTAAATAAATGATAAAAACATAAATACACAATATATAAATACTATAATATAATTTATTAGCTTCTGTATGTTCTATAGTGTGTGGCTTATAAATTGATTCCATATTAGTCATTTCACAACAAATTCAATATTCTGTATTGCTGGAGTTTTGGTAATGAAAATAGTTCAACAATCATCCAAAGATGCAAACCATCAACACGAATATTTGTGTTTTATTTACCAACCAACATTACTTAAGATAAATAAAAACACTTTCCTTTTCCTTCAAATTATTTGTGAGGTAGTCTATAAAAATTAATATCTAGTAAACCCCAAGCTTTTTTATGTTTAAAAAACAAATGTTAATAGTGGAGCACTAAGAGACGGTGTCAAGTAACGGCGTTAGCACCGACGGGAAAGGAGGTGGTATAAAATGCACACCAACAACATAAATTGCATAGTATTCATCATTCTCAGAAGTCACAAACAAACACACACAAGAGAGATAAAAGAGCAGTTACAAGATTCTCTCGCCTGTCACGAGAACAATGGGTGAGCAATACAATCTTTTACTTCGATTTCATCTATGTCTTCCTTATTTGTTGATTGAGATTGATGATCATAGTTTCATAGAGGTCACTTCCTCATCTGAGATATATATTTTTTGATTCTTGACATTTTCAAGATTTTTTTTGGAAAAATCGCTCTGAAATGAAGGCAACTTAGGTTCTTAGCTGCATGTTCATTTTTATTTAAATGCAGGAATCATCGGCTTGTTTAACAACTAATATTTGAGTTTCTTATTGTTATATTTGGTTTTCATGTTTAATGTTTTGCTTAATTAAAACTTAGTTTGAAAATATTGACAATGAAAGTCCCAAAGTTTATGTTTGGTCCAAGCCATGATGAACAAAGCATCTTCTCTTCGTTGATCTTTTCTTGACTATGAAAAGGAGTTTGGCCGTGCCCGTGTGTACAGTTTAATTTATCTTTTAGGGAAATTGAAAGTTTATTGATTATTGTTATTATATTTGTATGCTTGTAGTTGATAATGCTTTAGAATACTATATTGTTTTCCTTCAAAACAAAAGCTGTATTCGTCTTTGAGGTCCCACGTTTGGTTAGCCTAATGTTTTTTAAGAGAATAATTTAGATGGTTAGTTGAATTCTTGGTCATCATTTGTAGCTAAGCATACTTTAGTTATTATACTATATAACCAAAATTGAGTTGTATTTTGTCTGTGATTTTAAGCAGCTATATTGAACCATATTAGATACTTTATCTTTTTGGTCTTGTGACAGATATCTGTATGGACAAGGAGCCAGATGGTGTGGTGGTCTATGCTAATAATGGTGATTCCTGTAACCCAATCCAAGAAAATGTTTCTGTACTGCCTCCCTTAGATATAGTACCAAGCGATGAAGACAATGGAAATACAGAGCTTCTATCTACAGAAGAGAGCATAGAAGTAAAAGAATACGATGTTAAGGAGTGTACTAATGAGATTCCAGTTGCTAAGCCATTGGAAGATGGCAATATGGAGATAGCTACCTTGAGAAAAGACGCTAAGTCGGTAAACAAGTCTGTTTTGCATGCAAAACATGTTTCTAAACCAGGTCGTGGGAGTAATAAAATAAGGAACACTGTTCCACAGCCATTTGCTTTAGCTACTGCAAAGCGTGCTTCATCTGCTACCCGTGAGTCTCATGAAGTAGCAGATATGTACAGTAAAATACAAAAGCAGGTTATAAAGGTCAGAATTTTATGTTATTATAAGCCTATATATACTCTCTTGAATTCACAGTTTCTTTTCTAGCTTAGCCATAATGACTATGGACTTATTGCGACTGTAGGTACCAAGGAAACCATTGCAGCCAAAGAACAAGAAGCTCTCTGATGAGGAAGAAGATTCTTGCTCTGTTGCTTCTTAGTATGTTTTTTTTTTAATCGCGATTAGTTTCTTTTTAACTTACTATTGCCTAAAACGTTTCTATACTGAACATGTGATTATTGTTGAAAGTGCCACGTCAGCTGCAAAGTCTGCTAAATCAAGAACCATTGTCACTGCAGCTCCTTCGTTTCGATCCACCGAGCGTGCAGAGAAGAGGAAGGAGGTAGACATAATATTCCATTTTTCTGTTTTCTTATAATACATTTTGCATTGGCTTTAAAAGTTGATTGGTGTTCTTTAGTTCTATACAAAACTAGAAGAGAAACACCAAGCCATGGAGGCAGAGAAAACGCAGAGCGAAGCAAGGAACAAGGAAGAGAAAGATGCAGCATTGAGGCAATTAAGAAAGAGTTTGATGTTCAAAGCAAACCCAATGCCTAACTTCTACCATGAAGGGCCTCCTCCAAAGGTTGAACTTAAGAAGGTAACACACAAGGTTGTCTACAACATTCAGAAAAAATAGACGTTACCATTAAACTTTTAAAACCCTTTTCGAGTTGTTAACTAATAATACTCATTATGATTGTTACAGCCTCCTCCAACTCGAGCAAAGTCGCCAAAACTAGGGCGTAGAAACACAAAAGAAGGGAACAGATCCAAAGGAGTTTCGAGGCGCCATGAAACTCGAAAGACTTTAATAGTGATCGCTAAAGAAGACAATGATGATGCAACCACACAGAAATCTGACCAGATAAACCAGTTTGCTGCTGAGGAAGTGAACCAAAATTTGAAACCGGAACCGGAGACTGCTTTTGCTTGCTAAACAGTCTTTTGGTAACAAGGAACTGAGAGTTGTGTTGTTTCTGTTGTGAGAATGTGTGGGATGGTTTGTGTTTTTTAAATTATTTTAACTTATGATTTGAAATGTACATGTGTGTAATTTAATGTTATTTATGTTGTGTTTAATTATGAATGTGTACGCATAAAAGCATGAATCTTTCCTGTTGAGCTTTTTAGACGCTTCCTGTTAAGTTAACGTATCGAAAACCCATAGTATTTCAATAATTTTATTATATATAAGGTAAGTTGTTTGATCAAAGCTCTCATTATTGGTGAGAAGTTGGTGGATGAAATGAACTGGTTATTCCTTTTTAATCATTGTTTTGTTGTTTAAGTATCTTATCAACATGTTGCAACTTGCAACTTACAACTAAAAAAAAAAATTGCAACTTTATATATCAGGTTATTTAAAATTCATTCAAAAAAAAAAAAGCTATACAAAGCAAAAGGTCCTAACGAGATAAGAATGAGGACAATTTACATCATTATCTTAGTCTAAATAGGAATTAGTAGGAGTTATCCTAATCCATATCTCATTAGCTTGCAACTCTGGAAAATAGATTAAAAGACATTGAAAGTGCAAAAACAGATTTGAGTGCATGGCCGAATAAAGAGAAGTGCTCTTTTGTCTTTCAGAGGATTGACCCGAGTTGTAATAGGGGTAGTTGGGTCGTAACTTTTTCTTGCACAATCGAGGTTTCATAAAGGACTGGATCTGATTAATGGGCCTAAGTAAAAGAGATTCGTGAATGATATGTGGCGCAGCGGATGGTGGCTGAGTGAGGCACTATATCTAACACTGACAAAAACATGTTGCAGCAAATCGGTTACAGTCATTGTCCAAATTATATCTCCACGTGTTGCGATTCTGAATAACCTCATGTTCACGTGAACCTCACTTTCTCATCTTCTAATTTCTCACCCTCTCATTTTATTGTTGTTTCAACTTCGAAATATTGCCGTCAAACTTTTTGCGAGGTAAAACTGTTTTTGTTTTCTGAAAAAGAAACATTTGTTTACTCATTTTTCTTCTTCTCTAGGGGAAACTTATCCACTATTTAAGGTATCATATAGAAAACAAATCTTGTATATATATGTACCACATATTAATAGATGTGATAAATAATACTTTTGTTCAAACATACTTGAAATGGCTACGTGTTTGTTATGCCATTTTAACTTGACAAAAAAAAAGTGAACCACACAGCCTGTTAGTTATCCACTGTGGATTAAACGAAAAGTTATCCTTATCCAAAGGGAAGAACACGCGCCTATATTGACGCGTGAGAGACTTGTTGTATAATGTATCAGTAACGAAACGAGAAAGCCATGTCAACGCCAGTGTGCTGTTCCTATCACTACTACCTACATACAAATCTCTCTATCACCCGCCAACGTCTTTTCGATACAGCAAACGCATTTATTAATTTCTCTTTCTCTGTAATCAGCGAAAAAATAATTAATTTATAATAAATAGGCGGAAACATTAAAATTACCTTCGTCGAATCTCTTTCCCGTCAATTGGTTCTTCGATGGACGAATCATCTTATCGCAACCTCACGGACTTACTCAGGAGAAGCTCTGTTACAGAGACATCTTGCTATGCTCAGTTCCTATCATGATCGGGCTTTTGATTGGGTGGTCTTGGCGTCCGAGGTGGACCGGTTTGGTTTATCTAGGTCTCCGTTTTCTCTGCACTGTTCCGCCCGGTTTCGGAGCTCGCCGTGTTTGGCTTGCTTTCACCGCTCTCTCAGTGTGTCGCACTTTATGGTCAAGGCTCGGTTCGAGTGACAAGAAATCGGAAGAGAGTGGTGAAACAGAAGCAATCTCAAGGTTAAGTCTCCATGAAGAAATCAATTATGTTCTTTGAGTTATGCTTTTGTTAGGGAAAGTTATAAGCTTTTGATGTGTCTCTTGAGATTGATTTTATTATACAGTTAATTGTAGATGGTCAGATAATTGATTTGTTCTTTTTTTTTTTTTTTTGGTGCTTATGGATTTGCAGAGTTAGTGATACAGAAGATACAGAGAAAGAGCAGGATCTAGAGCATTTGCTGCATCTGCTTGAAGCTGAAAATGCTAATATGGAATGGCAATCTATGATGGATAAGTCTACTCCCAATGTGAGCTACCAGGCCTGGCGACATGAGCCTCAGGTTATTTATTGATCTTTGGTTCCACAGTTTTGTGAATATGCTTGAAGAAAGCTGCTGCATATTCACTTCTTTGATTCATTAAGCTTTTTCACATTTTACCTGATAACTGATACTATTTTTTTAGCAGTTCATAGATTCTTTTAGTTCCTGAAAGGCAATGAATGTTGTTCGACAGTCAGGTCCTGTTGTGTATCGTAGTCGGACTGTTTTTGAGGACGCAACTCCAGAAACTGTTAGGGATTTCTTCTGGGACGATGAGTTTCGACCTAAATGGGATCCTATGCTTGCTTACTTCAAAACTTTGGAAGAAGATCCTAATACAGGAACAACTATTGTTCACTGGATTAAAAAGGTATTTTTGTGCTTTTCTTTTTTGTAAATATATTTGTTCCTCCTCTCGTCCATGAAGAGCTGTTGTATATACATCATTGGTAGGAGAATATGGGAATCTGAAAAGAAGTATTATGCTGTGACTAAGGTAACATCTCTTGCTTTTGCTTCCCCCTCATTTAGATTAAATTGTCTCAACTAGTTTGGAATAGCAGAACACATGTTTGATATACTGTACGTTTGTGTAGGGAGTACCGTATCCAGCTCTACCAAAGCGTGATAAACCCAGGCGAGTTGAGATTTATTTCTCAAGCTGGATTATCAAAGCGGGTAAGTTGGTTTTACAAACTGCAAGTTTCCATTACGTATTTTTGTCAGGTTTTAATTAAGCGGAATGCTTTAAAATGCAGTTGAATCTCGAAAAGGAGATGGACAACTGTCAGCTTGTGAAGTCTCTCTTGTCCACTGCGAAGACATGGGAATCCCAAAAGACGTAGCAAAGTTAGGAGTCCGTCATGGCATGTGGGGAGCCGTCAAAAAGCTAAACTCCGGGTTAAGGTCTTACCAAACCGCTAGAAAAGCAGGGGCGGCTCTGTCACTGAGCGCGCAAATTGCAAGAATCACTACAAAACTGAACATGGATGTGGCTGAAACATCGAGGGTAGATGAAGAAGAGAGAGGGCGAGACATGGAGAAGGCAAGGAGACGAAAGGATCAGTTCAGTGTAGATTGGAAGTTGATCGTTGTAGGAGGAGTTGCACTGGCGTGTGGGCTTCATTCAAGTGCTATTGGCAAGGCCTTAATGTTTGGAGCTGCGCAGAGACTTGCTCGTAGGTGAAATCATTGTCGTCGATTCATATTATGATGTGTTTCCATGGAGAATTCTTTAGCCAGCACAGAAAAAAACAATTTAGTTATATGCATTCATGGGTTGCAAAGAAAAATAATTTAGTTATATGCATTCATTTATGGGTAATGTGTTTTCTTCCAACTACATGAGAAGAGCATATCTATCGTTGCAGGCATAGTAAAGAGTGTAATCTGAACAAACCAGCTGAAACTTGGTCAAAAGCACATCATGTAATAACGGGTTTAAGACTATGGAACTTATTGGACATAGCCAACCTTGTTATCAACCCGAGACAACCTTTTACACATCTGTGGACAACTATTTAGCTCTCAATTTTATTTCTTTTTTGTTTTTCAGCGCTGATATTCAATGTTTTGATGCTGCAGACGAACTTTCTTGCCTATGTACATCTTCTGATTTGGTTTGAAGATCCTCTGCGTATGGTACAAAATCATCACCAAATCTTGTTTCCGATTCATCTGAATCCCAATCCTCATCGTCTATTTCAGAAACTTCTCCTTCTGCCAGAATAGCAGCTTCTTCTCCTTCTCCATATGTCTCTGAATATGCATCCACTTCTTCCTACAAGCCAGAATAGCACCAAGCCATGTGAGACCTTAATATACACAATCTTATGATGATGAAAACCAGAATACGCACGTCTGTTTCTTCTGTCTCCTCATCGCTAGAAGCATAAGCCACATCAAGCTTATTATATAACTCTTCATCTCCGTTGTCTGCTATCTTCTCCATTTGTTCCTGATAAATTGGTTGCAAAGACTTGTGTTAGTCTACCATTACATAACAAATTGCATTCTTTTGTTCAATCAATGAATGATAAAAGGGTAGAGCCATTACAAGTTCCGCTCTCAGCTGTTCTGCTCCTGCATGCATTGCCGAAATGTGTTTTATAAGTCCCTGTTGAAATGCAAACAGAACAAAGATTAGCTGACGTTCCAAATAAGAAGGCAAATGATGCATCTTCTGTCAAGGAACCTCGCGTCTTTGGAGTTCAATGGAACGTGCCAAAGCCTTCCTCTTTGTCAAAAGGTTCTTCGGTCTCAACATGGGCGGACGCTTATAGTCCTTTCCTCTATAAACAATAATGGCATATCCTTTAGAGACCTTGTCTATAGAAACCAAGATACCGCCACTCTCGGCTTCAAGTGCTAATGCCACTTTCTTTACACCCTCAAAAGTTTTAGCCTTCACGATTACTTTGACCAGTTCTCGGTATTTCCAGTGCAGGTGCATGTTCTCCACCGTACCATCAAACACTCCTCGCCTACCTGAAGCAACAGTTTCAAGTAAGTGTCCTAGAATATATGGAAAAGACATTCATCTGTTATTGATGATTTACCTAGAAGTAAGAAAGCTTTCATCTTCAAACCGAGCTTGCGGAACATGAACCTCTCTTCATCAGTTATGCTTTCTGGGTCTGCTCTCTGCTCTGCTGGCTGTAGACATTCTTCCACCTTAGCCAAACCACGTTCAGCTTTCAAGAGCTTTCTCTCAGCCTAAAAGCGAAAGAAAACAATCTAATTAGTTCAAGGAACCACTCTTCAACACATGCTAAGTTTAGAGAACTCACAAAAGCAAGTTTCTTTTCCAGCTTCCTGACGAGTTTCTCATGCCTCAGTTTCTCAACCTCGTGTTTCACTTCTTCTGCATGATGACCATCGTCCAGATTCTTTCCCCACTTACCCGTCGCGTCAAGAGTTTCACCAAGGGTACCAGCAGAAACAAGTTTATTACTAGGTTCTGTACTTGGCACAATCAGCGCCAACGATGATCCTCTTAAACGTGCCTCTTCTTCTTCGTCTTGTAAACTCCTTACAAACTTCTCTTGCTCCACCAATGCCTCGGCTACTTCTCGTGACAAAAAGTTCTTCCCTCTGTAGAAAACCAAGTAGTCTTTGTTCCTTGAGAGCAGTATCCCTCCTGTCAATTTCTGCAGTTACTTACCAACAACATGATATCAAATATTCAGCTTCAACTGTATATAAAAGACAAGAAGAGGAGCATAAATGTTGAGAACAGAACGAGCGATGCTTAGAATTAGAACTAGAAGAAATATCATAGAATAGACATTCTATATCATGACCAAATCAATTCAAACTTTTTCTTAATTCTCTTCTCAGTTTCCAGCAAACTCTTCTCGAAAAGGATTACATGCCATAACATTACTTGTACAAGTCTAAATACACAAAGTATTTTTCCATAATAACGAGTTAAGCAGCAGAGATGGTTGTCATTACCTTGAGCTCTTCAGCCATTCTCTCACTAGTGGTCAGTTGTACACCGCGTTTAATGGCAATCTTTGCAAGCATACTCTTTTCCCATAACGTAACCATTGCTGTCGCCAAGCCTTGGAGCTGCCTACTTCGACCTAGAAATCAAAAGGAAACTCCAACTCTTGAAAAGATTCTATCAGACTCCTCAAAATATAGAAACTTACCTAAAGCAAAGTGTGGAGGGAGAAATCTAGCAAGTCTTCTCAAAGCTGTTGCCTCCTTTGGTCCAAGAGATGATCTAACTCCATAAGGAAGTATCCTAAAAGGAGGTTCGTAACCAGGAACGGCGCCTGGAAGCAAATCAGCATCTATAGGTAATGGATGATCTCCAGTCCAGTCCTTGAACCTAGGACCAAGACCATCTAACAGTTCTTCAATTTCATCTTCGTATTCTACTTCTGGTTCCTGGTCTTTCTTTTCCACACTAGTTGTTTCCTCGTCTCGCTGAGGAAGAAGCACTTCTTCATCTCTACTTTCCACCACACTTGTAGTTGCAGGTAAGGAAGAAGGTGACTTCTCCTCTTTTTTCTGCTTATTCCATTTTCCTGCTGGAAGCTCATAACTAACACCTCTGTACAACGAGATGGAAGTCCCTGACCTCCAAATCACCAAACCACCAGTCTTTCTCTGCAACAGAGAGAGAGAGAACAAAAGAACATTTAAACAAAGATTCACAGCCTACATTTCTTAAGGAGCATATAAGAGCAAAACCTCTAATGTCTCATGCATCTTCCTCATGTTAAGCGCGCTTGCTCCTTCAATCTTCAACCTCACAATCTCAGAGCTCTTCCACTTCTCCTTAACCGCATCCACCACCACCTGAGTAACACCTGCTCCTCTAATCTTCATCTTGCTCGCCGTCCTAAACGTCAGATTCCTCAACCTCCTCAGCTCAGACTCCGGAAGAGTCATTTCCGCAAGAGAGTATCTACTCTCCTTCTTGGCAATCCACTCAGACTCCAACTCTTTCCTCTTCTCAGCACTTATCTTCTCCCAAGGAAACCCAACTTCTCCAAGCACTGACTCGTCACTGAACCCACCTCTTGTGTCCGGTAACATCCCTTCTTCAATGTAGAATATATCCTCCACTGACCCTTTCTCAATCCTTCTCTCTTGCTCAATCTCCTTACTATCATCACCTTCCATGTATCCGTACTTTCTCAACTTCTCCACGATTTTCTCCATTGTAACGCCATCACCATCTCTACTAACGGAATCACCACTCGTAAATCGACCTTCTTTTCTGTAATTTACAACTATCTTCGGAGGCTTAGGTTGATTCCGTTTCTGAGTTATGTTCCAATTCTCTAACCACTCAGCGTTACTACTACTCTTTACTTTGCTCACCAGAGAAAGGCTAAACCTTTTCGATTGAGTTTGATCACCAGAGGCGATAATCGCGTTACGGGTCGGTGTTAGAATCGAAAAACTGTTGTACCTCAAGAAACGGAAGCAGAAGGAGCTTTGGAACGAGTGTACAAGCTTCGTCTTCGTGAGAATGGTTGGGCAAAACTGGCGACTGGGTTTAATCGCCATCGCTGAGGTTAAATGTACGCGAGAGTGATGGTTTCAATCACAGAGAAATGTTTAAGCTTTAGCGGATTCATTGCCGCCGCTAAGCCATGGCTATCTGATTATCCATGGCGGGCAAAAGGATTGGAGATGGGAGACAATCTTAAAGGGTTGTTTGGATACAAGTCTTTCGTTAAACCTAGCCCTCACTCAGAGGAGATCGATCGGCTTATCTTAAAAGAAAGTCTGGCTAAAATGAGCCTCAGTTCGGAAACGGCGCCGGTTCCGTCACCACGACCAAACCAGAAAAATTTCCTAATTTTTTTGGGAAAATGGCCTTTTTTCATTTTCTTAAGAACAACCAGGAACTAGAAATAGAAAGCTAGGTAGTAAATATGAAATGGCGTTCTTTGTATCAAGAAAATAAACAAAGCTCTAAAAGAAGTAAACTACGCCTTACATAATATGGGCCCATGAGTTTTGGTTAGGCTTTTGGGTCTGTTAATGTACCAGGCTTTCAAATTCTATGGCTCATTCTGTCAGTCGGTCATTTCAAGAGTTCGAATTTAGTTTTAAAAAAAAAAAAAACAGAATTCAGACGCCGATAGCCTTTTTTTCTTCTTAAATGTCCGTAGCTATGCTATTACAATTATGAAAAATATTAAGTACGATTTTACTGCCTACAAGTCTGTTACTTTATTTTACAGTTGACAATTCTATTACTTTATAAGAATTCATGTTTGACTATGCTACTTCAAAATAGTCTTATGCAATCCATGTTCGATACACCTTGTACTATATTGAATATTTCATGTAACATTTTTTTCTATAATCAGCATAATTTGCATTTTTGGAGGCTTTTTTTTTTGAACGACATTTTTGGAGGCTTGATTTTCAGATTTCATGGTGTAGAAGCATTAATGAACCATTAGTCAAATCATTGGATTAAGGGAGCTTCCAAACGTGATGTGGATAAATTCATGGAGGTCAAAAGAGCTCATTTCTAGACATTTAAAGTCAGAATTTGAAAATTCACTTATTTGACTATTTCTAAATGAAACAATATTTTTGTTAAATTCAAATGAACATTTCAGATTTTTTCCGAATGATTTTTTCAATACTACTAAACATGCAATACCTATAAGCATTTTCATATTTATTGTTTGTGTAGTTTGGTTCTTTTATTATGTTTATACATTTTACGGTTAGTATTGTATCAGAAATTTATTAGTAAGACATATGGCGTTGTATTAGTTTTTTTTTCTCTCTTTTTTTACAAAAAATGAAAGGGTGTGAATTTACGAACAAATTCTCATAAAATTAAGAATATAGCATTGATTTTGACATAATTAAATCCATAACAATTTTGACAGTTTTTATCTTTTATTACCCATTTTATTTTCAAGTTTCCAGTGAGAGAGAGAGAAAATAATATCGTCGACGATTAAGAAGATCTATGGATCGAACAAGATAAAAGTTACAGTATTGAAAGTTAAATCATGCATATAAAATGACAACACTTAACTAATTACCACATACCGAAGTTCTATTTCTTAAACAGAAGATGGAAGAACAACGATGCAGGCGACAAACAATGATGAAGACAAAATAAGCAGGCGACAAACAATGATGAAGACAAAATAAAAAGTTTATTTTTCATGTAGAATACATAGTATAGATTCTCTACAAATAGATGTTCTATTTCATTTACATACATAAGTAATAAAGTTGAACATTATTTTTGTAAAGTTAATTAATAGAAACTCCATAAATATTATAATCATAAACCTTACCTCAAATTCTAATCTAATTCAACTTTCTAAATACCAAGTAATATTAACACGAAAATAAAAGAACAGAAAAGAAAAGAAAGAAGAAATGTAACTAGTAGAGAAGAAAGAGAAAAAATATAATATACAAAAAATATCATTTTGACTTTTTGGCTAGTTTGTGAATTTTTTTTTTGAACAACAAACTAGTTTGTGAATTATAACAAAGTTTTTGGTGGTTACTGGATCCAATTTACCGAAATGAGAAATCTACTTTCAGAAAAGAAAAGAAAAACTAATCTTCTTTATATACAAAGGAAACCTTGAATCACTCCTAGTGGATCCAGCTCGGATGCCACGTCGTCAATTCATGCAAGGAGAACGTGACACCTGTCCTCTCTCATTCAACGCTGCTTTTCATTAACTGTTTTACTTAATATTTTTGGACTTTGTGTGTTGGGCTTTACGATTCTTTATGCTGGTCGAACTAAAGCGACAAAACTCATATCGTCTTCCTTGGTTTCAGAAGAAGTTTAGGGTTCATCCTCTTCTTCCCGTGAACTTCTTCAACTTCAGCATCCCACTCTGGTCCATCGATTTTTTTTTGGTTTTTACAATGGAACTAAACTTTGGATTAAGGACCCTATCAATTTGGGTGAGGGTTGATCCAGGGTTACCCGAACCATAAAATCTTCCAGATCTCAATCTCCGTTATGGACCAATTACCTATCATGACGAAGTCAGCAGAATCTCATCATCAAAAGCCAAGGAGCATCACAAAGTCATCAGCTAGCTTCCGAGTCACAGTCTGCTGCGACAGATCTCGATCAGCTGCAATCGACGTGTTCATCCTAATCGCCCTTATTATAACTTATGAGTTCTTGATCATTCCTTAAAATAAATTCATCACCGTTAAAGCCGTTTTTAACAATTCCGCTGCGGGATGATTTCACTAGAATGGATTGGTACGGAAACAAAATTTTAAGTTTTGTGTTCTTCCTTTTTCCCTCTTTCCCTCTGTTTTATGTGTTCTCTACAGCCGTTTGTGTTGTGGTAAAGGGCTCGGCGGAAAGTGTTTATATGAGAAGAAATGCTGCATATCAAGCTATCAAGAGATAAAACAATGTACTGTTAGTGGACGAGACTGTAGCTCACCGTCAACGTCCCCCGTCTCACCACTTACCTCTGCTGATTCGGTTTAGTGATTCAACCGAATTTGAAGAGACGAGTGAGCTACTTGGACTGGCTAACACGAACACTCACTTTCCTATTGTAGAAGACATGATTTGGTTTAAAAGCTGGTGTAGAAGAAAATTTAGGATGAGTAGTTAACTCCTGTGTTACAGCCTTTTGTTTTTCTTTTTCAAGTTGCAACCAAAGGTATGCCATCTGGATTTTTTTTCCTTTTTCCAAATTGTAACAGAATCTATCGTTTCTTTCATTTGAGATTTGATATATTGTTTGCAATTAATTACTGTTTCTTCAGCAGCTACCAAAGCCTTGGATATATGCAAAACTGCGAAAGCCAGAGATATATGTCATCTTCCGGTAACTGAATAGCTCAAAAAGTGTGAATCTTTACGTTGTGAAGGTGAGTCCTATGGGGTCTGAACAATTTGAATTTCAGGTGGAGATTGAGGTGTTTGATTCTCAGATAACGTAGAAAATAGAGAATGTGATTTTAGGAGCTCTTATATGGTGGATGTGCTCTATTAATCCTTTCTCCTTTTTGCTATTTTCCTTGGTCTTTTTGAGCTGAAAGAAAACCAGTAGTACTAAGATCTTACCTCAAATCAAGCTATCAAATTCTCCAATGCCTCTACTAAAAAACTTTGGATTATGCTCGCATATATCAAGTTCCTCGAGTTTAAACCATCTGTGAATTTCAGGTGCTGCACTTCTCTTTGCTTCTCATTTGTGTCCTCTACAGTTTCCATTTTCAGTAGCTGAATCTGCCAATACACATTTACAAGATGAGCTAATGGGTTTTACAAAGCAACACACGAGAGAGATAGCATTAAACGTGATCAAGCTGCGAAGGAAACAATAAAAGCATCACAATCACACCTTCTTCACCTTAAGAAGACAATAATAGACGTTTTCTTTTTGCCATCATCATTCCCTTTTGTCCGGATACAAAGATGTTTGGTGGGACAAAAATACTTTGTATCACCTAATAATATATGTTGTATAATGTATACACTGTTATAAAAAGAACTGGAATTTTATTGTATCGCGGGAATTTAAATAAGGGCAAAATTTATACCCGTAGAATTTATAACACTGATAGAGAGTGTTTATTATTAGAGAGAAGAGAAGTTGAGGTATGCTCTTCTAAACGATCGAAATCGATCGTTTATATAGAGAAGAAATTCACTGTGCAAATAATGGAGCGGGTCCCACATCTTTATATTTTCAACAATTGCGGTGGCTGCTGCTTTTTTCTTTGACTTTCGTAACACTCCCCCTTGGGGGCCGGTGTCACTATCCGCTCTCGCTTAACGTCTTTGTTGCCTCGTTAAAAACCTTTCCAGGAAAACCCAATGGGAAAAACCATAGTAAGGTAAAAAGAGTACAACTACGTAAGCTCCCCCTCGAATGAACAGTCATAGATCCTTCTGATGACGCATCCCAATGTTATGGATGTGTTTTCTGAATACCGAGGTAGGGAGTGATTTTGTGAAGAGGTCGGCTGCATTGTCGCATGATCGAACATATCTTACTTCAATCTCTTTATTCTTCTCGAGCTCTTGAGTGTATGAGAAGAACTTCGGAGGTATATGTTTGGTTCTATCATTTTTGATATATCCTTCCTTCGTTTGAGCAACACATGCCGCGTTATCTTCATATAGAATAGTTGGCTCCGTATTTTCGTCAATCCCACTGCTTGAACAGATGTGTCGGCTTATTGATCTTAGCCATACACATTCTCTACTTGCTTCATGGAGTGCAATGATCTCAGCGTGATTTGAAGAAGTAGCAACAAGTGTCTGCTTCTGAGAACGCCAAGATATGGCGGTGCCTCCAATTGTAAAAACATATCCTGTCTGGGATCGAGCTTTGTGTGGATCTGACAAATAACCTGCATCTGCAAAACCAATCATTTGACCTTTTGAACTTTTAGGATAAAACAAGCCTAAATCAGTTGTTCCTTGAAGGTAACGAAAGACATGTTTAATTCCATTCCAATGTCTTCGCGTAGGAGACGAACTGAATCTCGATAAAAGATTAATGGCAAAAGATATGTCAGGTCGAGTACAATTTGCAAGATACATTAGAGCTCCAATTGCACTTAAGTATGGAGTTTCAGGACCAAGTATTTTTTTCATTTTCCTCAGATGGTCGAAACGGATCATTTTCAACATTAAGTGATCTAACGACCATCGGGGTGCTAAGAGGAGTTGCTTTATCCATGTTAAAGCGTTTCAATACTCGTTTGGTATATGTAGACTGGTGTACAAATATACCCTTTTGAGAATGCTCAATTTGTAATCCTAGACAATATTTTGTCTGCCCGAGATCTTTCATCTCAAATTCTCCTTTCAGATAGTTTGATGCCTTTTGGATTTCGTTTTGAGTTCCAATAATATTAAGATCATCAACGTACACCGCGATTATCACAAATCCGGATGTTGTTTTCTTTATGAAAACACAATGACATATAGGATCATTCGTGTATCCTTCTTTTGTTAAGTGTTCGCTGAGACGATTATAGCACATTCGTCCAGATTGTTTTAACCCATATAATGATCTTTGCAATTTTATTGCACATAACTCTTTAGGTTTGGAACTTAACGTTTCTGGCATTTTAAATCCATCTGGGATTCTCATATAGATATCAGTATCTAATGATCCATATAAATATGCCGTAACGACATCCATGAGACGCATTTCTAAATTTTCATTGGCCGCTAGGCTCATCAGGAATCTAAATGTGATTGCGTCCATAACAGGAGAATAAGTTTCCTCATAATCAATTCCTGGCCTTTGAGAGAAACCTTGGGCTACGAGACGAGCTTTGTATCTTGTAATCTCGTTTTTCTCATTTTTTTTTCGGACAAACACCCATTTGTACCCAACAGGTTTTACATCTTTGGGTGTGAGCACAATAGGTCCGAATACATTTCGTTTGTTAAGCGAATCTAATTCGACTTGAATTGCATCTTTCCATTTTATCCAGTCATGTCTCTTTTGACATTCATATACAGACTTTGGTTCTGGATCTTCGTTTTCTTCATTTATTTCCTTTGCTAAAAGGTATGAGAAAACGTCATCAATATCATCCATCTCATTTCGTTTCCATATCTTTCCATTATGGATGTAATTGATAGAAATCTCATGATTTCCTTCAGATTCAAGATGCTTTATATTGTCGTTAGATTCACAATTTTCTTCGTCCAAAATATTTTCTGTTATTTTGGGAGTATCATGCTTTTCACATTCCTTACGTTTTCTAGGAAGTTTATCCTTTGAACCAATAGGTCTACCGCGCTTTAAACGTGTTCCTGATTCACGTGTATCAACTGCCGTTCCACCATTTTGTGGTATTTCAATACGAGCAGGAGTATTTGCAGCGGGTATATGTGATTTAGTTACCATTTTGGTATCAGCAAATGCATCAGGTAGCTGATTTGCTATATTTTGTAAATGCATGATACGTCGAACTTCTAGTTCTGACTGTTTCGTAGGAGGATCAAGGTGTAATAACGATGGTACACTCCATTTGATCTCTTTTCCTACTTGTTTATTGTCTCCCCCTAGAGTTGGGAATTCTTTCTCATTGAAATGACAATCGGCAAATCGTGCCGTAAACACATCACCAGTTTGTGGTTCTAGGTATCTTATTATTGATGGAGAATCATAGCCAATATATATTCCCAACCGTCTTTGCGGTCCCATCTTTGTACGTTGCGGTGGTGCTATTGGAATATAAACCGCACAACCAAAGATTTTTAGATGAGAGATATTTGGTTCTTTTCCAAATGCTAACTGTAATGGGGAATATCTATGGTATGCACTTGGTCTTATCCGAATTAGTGCTTCTGCATGCAAAATAGCATGTCCCCATACAGATGTTGGGAGTTTTGATCTCATGATCAATGGCCTTGCAATTAGTTGCAGCCGTTTAATTAATGATTCTGCCAAACCATTTTGTGTATGAACATGAGCAACAGAATGCTCTACTTCAATCCCTGATACCATACAATAATCATTAAAAGCTTGGGATGTGAATTCACCAGCGTTATCTAATCTAACTCTTTTAATTGGATAATCTGAGAACTGTGCTCTTAATTTGATTATCTGAGTTAGAAATCTCGCAAATGCCATATTTCGAGATGATAACAAACAAACATGTGACCATCTACTCGATGCATCGATTAATACCATAAAGTAGTAGAATGGTCCACACGGTGGATGTATTGGTCCACAAATATCACCTTGGATTCTTTCCAAAAACTTTGGTGATTCTTTGTCAATTTTGGTTGGTGATGGTCTTATGATTAATTTCCCAAGAGCACACGCATCACATGTCATTTTATTACTTTGGTATATATCTTGGGTTTTTATTGAATGACCATGTGAGCTTTCAATGATTTTTCGCATCATTGTAGTGCCTGGGTGACCAAGACGATCATGCCATAATGTAACATCTTCTGGATTTCTTTTGATCACAAGATGTGATTCTATAGCATCAATATAAGTGTGATGCAATCCAGAAGGAAGTTCTGGAAATTTTTCCAGTACAAGGCCTTTGCCTGATTTTTCAGAAGTTATATACAAATACTTCTTTCCATTCTCAGTTGCAGACTGAGTGTTATACCCTTGACGGTATATATCTTTGAAACTCAACAAATTTCTCTTAGAATTTGGAGAATATAAGGCATTATCTATGGAAAACTTTGTTCCATTAGGCAACATAAAGTTCGCCTTGCCAATTCCTTCGATCAGGTCTGTAGGACCTGATATTGTGTTTATAGTCATTTTTACTGACTTTAAAGTAGAGAAATATCTCTTATCCTTCAGTATAGTGTGCGTTGTGCCACTATCTGGTATGCAAACTTCTCTACCAATTTGTTTAGTTGTTGTTCCATTTGCTTTCTTATCCATTTCTGTAACACACAGTTAATATTAATAAAGAAAATAAACTTTCATAAGTAAACATATTATGCATCAATAACAAGTACACAATAATTATACATTAGATATTTTGAAATACAACATTATTTTGAAAGTGAAATACATAATATTTTATGGCATCACTAGGCATTATTAAGCTTGATCAGTACAAGCACTTCAATTATTTTGATGAGTGGCCTCGTCGAAATCTCCCATAAAGTCAGAGGATTCGAGGTATGTCGATGTTGTACCCACAAGGTGTTCATTGAGATTTACTTCCTTTGCCTTGCCTTTAATAGATTCTTGGTACAATTGGCATAGATGCCGAGGAGTTCGACATACTTGAGACCAGTGTCCCTTCGATCCACATCTGTAACAGACGTTCTCATTTTTATGAGTAGGGTTTTCTTGGGTTTCTTTCCCTTTTACCCGATCAGATCGATTCCATGTGTTGGATCCCCTTCCTCTTGGGTTGTTACTCCTTTCATGGTTGCGGTTAAATCGATAACCACGACCACGACCAAAACCACGATTGTGACCACGGCCACGACCACGCCCACGATAGGAATAATTTCCTTTTTCCGGATTTTTTATATCCGTTGCATTTACCTCAGGAAATGCTTTGGTTCCCGTGGGTCGGGCATTGTGGTTTTTAATGAGGAGTTCATTATTTCTCTCCGCTATTATAAGCGCCACAGCGAGTTCAGAGAACCTCGTATACCCACAATTTCTATATTGTTCTTGTAGAACATAATGATTTTTGTGGAACGTTTGGTAAGTTTTCTCGAGCATTTCTGCTTCCGAGACAGGCTTACCGCAATAATCTAATTGCGCCGCTATTCTCAATATAGCGGAATTGTACGTTTCCACTTTTTCAAAATCTTGAAATCGTAGATTTTTCCACTCATCGAGTGCATGGGGGAGAGTAATTTTCTTTTGGTTATCAAACCTCTCCTTCAGAGCTTTCCAAAGATCTAAGGGATCTTTGGTTCTCGCATAATCATGCGTAAGATTTTCATCTAGATGCCTTCTCAGAAATATCACGGCCTTAGCCTTTTCATGAGAGGTTGATATATTGCCGTCTTTTATTGTTCCGAGTATTTCCTCGGAATCTAGATGAAGCTCCATGTTTGTAACCCATGCCGTGTAGTTTGTCCCAGTTACTTCCAATGCCGGAAACTGAAGTTTCTCGATTTTTGCCATTTGTATTTCTAAAGCACATAAATAAAAATTATTAGAATATTATTAATATTTAAAGGAACCGTTTACATTAATCATGCAAGCAATTACAAGGAGAAGCGATGTAAAGAAAATTAAACCGATATTCATCTTAAATTCACTCGGAGTAAATTCTCCAACGAATAAACCATAAATAGAAACACAAATAAAAATGGCACATAAAAACAAAAGTGCGCGAATCATCTTTCTTGAAATGAAAAATCGGAGGAGAGCGATTTAAAATTTTTGAGAGAAGATGAAATATTTTGGATGATGAAATGGAGTGAAAATGAGTTGTATTTATAGATGAAAATTACTGTTCATGACCGTTAGAGAAAGGGGAAATTTTTGAAAATTTTTCTTTGTGACCGTTGGGGTTAAATCGTGTGCACTAAAAATCAGTCTGAAAATATCGTATTAAACAGTCAATCAAATCTATAAAATTTCATAAAAGTAAAAATTATGGCAATGAAATATTTATGTTATGACAACAAATCATGTGACGGCTCAGCCGATCAATGCAGAGTAATAAATAAATTATACGGCGGCTCGGCCGACCAATTAATAATAAACAGAATATAAGGCGGCTCGGCCGACCAATAAATAATAAACAGGATATAAGGCGGCTCGGCCGACCTATAAATAATAAACAGGATATAAGGCGGCTCGGCCGACCAATAAATAAATTAAATTACTAGTAAAAAATATAGGCGGTATTCCGGCCATTATAACATGATATAAATAATAGTAGAGGCGGTATACCGACCATTATAACAGGGTATAAATGATACAAATAAATTTTACCGAATCGCAGAGTGATCGTGCTGATAACGTATTATAAAAAGAACTGGAATTTTATTGTATCGCGGGAACTTAAATAAGGGCAAAATTTATATCCGTAGAATTTATAACACTGATAGAGAGTGTTTATTATTAGAGAGAAGAGAAGTTGAGATATGCTCTTCTAAACGATCGAAATCGATCGTTTATATAGAGAAGAAATTCACTGTGCAAATAGTGCAGCGGGCCCCACATCTTTATATTTTCAACAATTGCGGTGGCTGCTGCTTTTTTCTTTGACTTTCGTAACATACACTGGTATATATATTTTTTTTTTCTGATAACCATGGTGTGATTCCAAATGCTTTCTAGGCCCAAAGATTAATCACCAAGAGGCTCATAGAAATCCGGGTTTTCTTGCCACTTAAGGCAAGGCGTCTATGGGTGGCCAAGGGGAATCGAACCCAGGGCGGAAGCTCCAGCTGGAACCCCTTTACCACTAGGCCAAGACCACTTGGTTTATACTCAAATATAATTTATAGGAGACTTATGTTTACGTAAATTACTTCAAAACAAATAATTCTTAGCTACATATGTTACGGCTACTAATTTCTGCCTACGGTGAAAAAGCTGTAAGAAGGCGAAACAAAAAGATCTCCGTAAATACTGACAATGTAACAAATAATGAACCTCGCGAGCTTTTTTAACATTTAATTATATTAATACCAATGAAAATTAAAAAAAATAATGAATCTCGCGAGTTTTTTCTTTTTTGAGTACCAAATTTAAAAGTTAACCTAAACAATAATTACTGATTAATACATAATCAAAATAGAAGGAAAAAAACCAGTATGTAAAACAAAAGCTAACAAAATACAAAAATAGAACAATTAAATTTAGTGATGATACATAATATATGAGTTTAGTGAAAAGTATGGTGAACATACAATACTTTAGTAAAATTACATAATATTTAAATATACTTCAAGAGAAACCTATAAGAACGAAAAGGAGAAAATTCAATTTTCCATATAGTTGTTTTTTCTAACGTTTCATCAAATCAAAACCAAAAGAAAAAAGTGAATCTCACTAAATTTGCTCTCTATTTTTAGGTCAATAAGCTCAAGGAAAAAAAAACAACAAAAAATGCTTGATAAATATTCAAACAAATATTTTAGAATTTTTAAAAATAAAAATAATAAGATATATCATCAAAACAATAAAAAAAAAGCATATTATAATTTCAGTTTGGTGAAAAGATTAGTTGACAAATAAATATACAATCTCATCCTAAATATATATACTTCAAGAATAAATAGCAAAAAGTTCGTATGAACAAAAAAGAAAGGAAATCCATTTAAGATATTATTTTTTCATGTTTTCTCAAACTCCAACTAACATAAATAAGAGATAAAATTTTACAAATAATTATTTTTCTTATGTGGTTACCAAGTTAATTTTTAGAGAAATTAACATGAAAATAATAGAAAAGAACAATAAGTGATTAATATATAATGAAAAATATATTTTTTAAAAGTAACAATCTATATATCTATATATAAAGTAGGGTTTCCTCACATGTACCACGTCATTAATTCGGTGAAGTTGGGTGCTACACGTGTCCATTCTCTTTATGCTCTTCATTTCATTAACATAACCAGCGAGAGTTGTGGGCTATTTCATGTGTGGGCTTTATGTTCGGCTCACTGATTCCATCCCATAACGAAAAACCTTAATCCTCTCATACGGCGCAGGATCTGATTCTATGGATTTAACTCACTCATTCTTCTCCACCATCCGAGAGGTTGAGATTATGAAATAAACGTGATGAATCTTTTCGCCATCCTAAATTTACAGTCTAAGAGAAATTACTTAATTTAAAAAACTATAGAATTAAAATCATAAAAATCTAACTCTTAGTATAATATTTTATACACAAACACTTAATATAAACACAACCACAAAAATCAAACATAATGAATCTTAGTATTTATAATACCTACACGCTAAAATATTTTTAAAAACCATAAATGTTATTATAAATCACTCCTGCAAAATTCTAAACGAAAACACAACCAATGAAAATCTACAATAATATAGTTACATATATCACACTACATATATCACACGATAATACCCAGGACCTCGTAGTCCAGTGGTACTACCTCCTTGGGGAGGGGAGGTCGGCTGTTCGACTCGCGGGGAGGGGGAGGCGTGTCCAGAGCCCGTAACAAGGTACAGACAAAGGCTGGCGCCGGGCCTAGGTGGGGGGCCGCAAGGTCAACACCTGGTTAATCAAAAAAAAATATATATATATATATCACACGATAATTAACATCCCACGCGTAGCATAGACCTACCCTAGCAAGATATAGTGCTTAAATTCATGAGAGTTGACGTAGAATGCAAATGCGTGGCCCTATAAACTTTTAGTATTTTCCATCGACTAGCTTACATATTTAAAAGGAAAGTCGCATCATTGCGTCGGATCCAATAAGGTGTCGGGTTCGTTTTCCATGACTTAAAGGTTTAACACTCATTTTCTTTCTTTTCTGTAACTTAGGCTATCACTCATTTTCTTTATAAACAGAAATATAACAAATAGATTTTGAGGTCCATTTCACTTCACCTTTGAAGTATAGTATATAATATTATGAAACAATGTTCATTCCTACAGCCATTTGTCAAATTTTTAATGGGAGCTGGCCTAGTTTGTAAAGTTTATGGGATTTTCTTGATTAGGTATATAATATTTTCTTGTCAATTGTATTGCACCCAAGTTCCGTTTTAAGCTTAGAACTACATTAAGATCCGCTCAGGATGAACATCGTATATAAAATTATTTTACATATTATATGTTCTTTTATATATTATAAAATAATATATATATATATATATTGGATAATAAAAAAGTTAGTAACTATTACGTATATAAATAAATTGGTATGAATAGGTAAATAAATTTTATTAATTCGAACGATCACTTTTTCTATTTTCTATTTTATATAATAAAATTTTCATAACATATACATAGATAAATAGCATATTTTTAATATTGATATATTTTTAAATGATGCATTCTACTTATTTGTATCTTTTTATAATAAAAAATGTAAATCGTTGATAACAAATTTTCATTGTGCAATGTTTTTGAAAGTTTTAGTAATTTATAATTTTTATAAACATTTAATGCAAATTTTCAATTTTAAATATTAAGTTTTCAGAATTTGTTCAAAGATTTTATCAAAAAATAATTGTTCAAAGCAAATTTCAAAATTAAAATCTTTATGTATTTTCTATGGTATATAGTTTAATTAAAAGATATTAATATATAAGAGACTTTTTACTTACATGATTTTGTAATAATTTGTATCTTGTCATAAAAAATAAATTATGGACCATAAAAATTTCAATGTGAGACTTTTTAAAAAGTTCAAAATATAACTTAAAGTTATTATTGTTTAATTTATTTTAATAACTTAAAGTTAAACAGAAATGATAGAAAATACACTAATTTGTATCAAATCTTTATTATTCAAAATCATTAATTGTCATATATACTTTAGCCACATTAGGTAATTTCGTAATTTTTTTAAGGAAATAATTGAGAATATTAATAATTAATTTATGTTTAGTTTAATTAAAAGTTTATTATATATTTAGATGAACCGACATATTTCTTTAAGGATTTTAAAAATCATTGTGGTGATAATGCGTGGTTACTTCAAATGTTGTAATGCTTCTCTTTTAATATACAGGAGATTCAAAATTATATTGGTAAGAAATATATACTAGTATAGTTACCATACACAGAAAGAACAAAATTGTCAAATATTGCTGGTGTATAATTACTTCATTAGGACCTTGCTTTAGTTAATTTTTTCTGTTCGCACTAATATAGTTCTCTGTTCGTCATTTTCATATTGCAGGCTTAACCTTGGTCTAGTTATTTTTCTCTCCCTAAAACGACCAAGAAAAAGTATAAAATATTTATATGAGTTAGAATATGACACAAACACTGAGACAAATTCTAAAATATGATAAATTTCTCATCTCGTGATCGGCAAAATAGGGTACAAGTTACAATATCATAATGGCCATGTGAATTAAAAGACCCATCAACATGCACATGCTCTTGTTCCCTGCCCCTCTCGTGGACCCCAGATTTAATAAATTTCTCATTAGATAGAAAATATCAAATTACATGATTAATTTATCTTATAAAAGTAGTAATTCATAATCTGAATAATAATAATTATAATGCTCGATCAAAAGGGTTTTAAAAACCATGGCATGTGGTTTTTTTTGACTAAAACATGCATGGGGTTTTTTGCCACTTGAGATTATTAATTTTTTCTTTGTAACTTGGAATTATTACATGTTAATAAATCAATTTTACTAGCTTTGATTCTTTTGTGTGCGATCTACGGCTCCTAATGGTCTTGATCTACTCGATTGCGTTTGATCTAAAGCTATAAAAATAACATGCAAGAGAGTATTTGGTCACCCGGAGTTCACCGCACTCTCCCAACGTGGAAGAGCCGCTATATATCTCCGGAGCTGGATCACCAGCAACTTCACTAGCTCAGCTTAACCCCGAGCTCAGATCACAACTCGATCTCTCTCTCAATCTGTGGTGACTCTCTCTATCTCTCTTTTTCGATACACCTCGAGAGATAGATAGTCTAACGGCTTATAAACGCACCGTTTTACATCACCCACAGCACGTGCTACACAACACGTGATTACTAACTCAAGCCACAAACCGGCTTAAGTAATCTCGGTTCTAATCGATTGATTCGAACCGGTTTACATTCAAATACAAGGACACTCATTCTTCAAATCTCTTCCTTGTCCTGTATTGAAATCCTCCATCATCTCTTGTTGACTCTTATTACCAACTCCTCCTGAAGCTACTGACTCTAGCTTCAACTGACTGTCTTCTCTTGTTGACACTTCTCATCAACTCTTCTTGAATAAACCCATTCAGCTTTAAAACTTATCTCCTCGGATTAGACCACCCGACTTCAATAACTTACTCCTCCACTGTACTCAGTTCTCAGAGATTCTGAGAAACCTCAGAGCCTCTCTCATCTTCCCAACTGGTAGAACTTTCGTAAAAATATCTGCATGGTTGTACTGAGTTGCAATCTTCACCACGTCAATGATCTTCTCACTCACCAACTCTCTGACAAAGTTATACTTCACATCAACGTGTTTAGTCTTCTCGTGATGCACCGGGTTTCTCGATAATGCAATAGCACTTTGAGAATCACAGAAGACTTCAACTCTATCCTGTTCAAACCCCATCTCATTAATAAAACCCCTTAGCCACATAGCTTCCTTCGAGGCTTCTCCTAGTGCGATCCACTCAGCTTCTGTAGTTGACAACGCTATAGACTTCTGAAGACTCGATCTCCAGCTCACTACATTTCCTCCAACAGTGAATGCCATTCATGTGATTGATCTCCTCTTATCTAGGTCTGCTCCATAATCCGCATCACAATACCCTCTTACTATGAACTGTCCTTCTTTTCTGAATGAAAGCTTCATCTTCGCTGTGCCTCGAACATACCTCAAGATCCACTTGACTGCTTGCCAATGAATCTTGATAGGATTACTCATGAACCGACACACCATTCCAATTGCATACGCAAGATCAGGCCTGGTTCCAACCATTGAGTACATAAGAGAACCCACTGCACTTTGATATGGAATATTTCTCATATACTCGCCTTCTTCTTTTATCTCCTTCTCAGTGGCTGAGCTTAGTCTGAAGTGAGCTCCTAATGGGGTTGAGACGCTCTTGGCTTTGTCCATGTTGAAGTTCCCAAGAAACTTCATAGCATACTCTTCTTGTGATATTGTGAGACTCCCCTTCTCTCTGTCTCGTGTAATCTTCATTCCCAGTATCTTCTTTGCATCTCCAAGATATTTCATTTTGAATTCTGAGCTGAGAATTTTCTTCAAACTTGTGACTTCACTCTTGCTCTTGGACGCTATGAGGATATCATCCACATACAAGAGCAGGTAGATGTACCCATTTGCTTCGTACTCCTTGTAGTAAACACAAATGTCATACTCGCTTCTAGTGAATCCATGCTTCGTGATGAACTCATCAAACCGTGTGTTCCACTGACGAGGTGACTGTCTCAGACCATACACTGACCTCTTGAGGAGACATACTTTCTCTGGGTGTTTCTTATCGACGTATCCTTCAGGCTGTTCCATGTAGATCACCTCATCCAGATATCCATGCAAGAACGCTGTCTTGACATCCATCTGTTGAAGCTCCATGTCGAAGTGAACCACCATGGACAACATGAATCTGATAGAGACATGTTTTGTAACCGGGGAAAAAATCTCTTGAAAATCTACTCCCTCCTTCTGAGCATAGTCCTTTGCAACCAGTCTCCCCTTATATCTAGAATCCTCCACGCCTACGATTCCAGCCTTTCTCTTGAAGATCCATCTACACCCGATAGGTTTCTGGTCTTTCACTCTATCAACAAGCACCAAGGTTCCATTTTTGATCAAGGATTCCATTTCTTCATCTGCAGCTCCCGTCCAGAGTTCACTATCAGGATCTTCTAAGGCTTCCTGATAACTCCCAGGCTCGGGCCTACCAGCATCTTCCGTCATGAGATACGCAAAGTCAGCTATCTCTTCGTCGCCCTCATACACTAGGTAGTCTTTGAATTTTGATGGCTGACGAACCTGCCGCTTCTCTCTGTCTCTGACCAACTGATACCCGCTTACATCTTGTTGAGCTGCAGGTGCAGTAGACTCGCTTGATGACTGTTGAGAACCAGACACAGGTTCCTCATTTGACTGTGTCTCTATCTCTTGATTACCATTACTTGTAACATGTTCTCTTGCATTCTCAAAACTCGAATTTTCATTAGTAGATAAAATATTTAAGTGAACAGAGTTACCTAAGTTTGTCTTGTTGATGTCTTTGTACATCAATTCTTCTCGGAAAATGACATTTCTGCTTATGACGCATTTTTCCTCATCCAGAAGCCAAACTCTAAAGCCTTTCACCTCTTTTGGATAATCTGTGAAAACGCCTCTCTTTGATCTTGGATTTAGCTTTCCCTTATCTGAATGAACATACACAATGCAGTCAAATCTCCTGAGCCCTGAGAGATCTGGAAGAGCTGATGTCCACATATGCTCTGGGATTTTGAACTCAATAGATGATGAGGGAAGTCTGTTGATGACGTATACAGACGTAGATGCCGCTTCTGCCCATAATTTCTGATCCAGACCACTCTCGCTCAACATGCTCCTAACCTTGTTCATAATACTCATGCTAAGCCGCTCTGCAACCCCGTTCTGTTGCGGGGTATATGTACACGTCCTATGCCTCGCCACTTCTTCGTCTTTACAGAACTGATCAAATCTGCGGTTGCAATACTCAAGACCATTGTCCGTTCTTAGCTTTTTCACTTTCCTTTCTGACTGCGTATCAGCCATCTTCTTCCACTCGACGAATTTATCGAAAGCTTCATCTTTGGTTTTAAGGAAATAGATCGACACCTTTTGAGACCAATCGTCTGTGAATGAGATAAAGTATTGACTGTGTCCCAAGCTCCTTGGAACATTTGGTGACCCCCAAAGATCTGAATGCACGTAGTCTAACTTCTCTTTGGTAACGTGCTTCGCTGGTCCAAAGCACACCCTTTGAGCCTTGCCTATGATACAATCTTCACAGAAATCTATATCAGTAATGCTCGCTTTGTCGATGCATCCTTCTTTAGCCAGCACCTCCAGGCCTTTCTGACCCACGTGACCAAGCCTACTGTGCCAAAGCTTGGTGGTAGCCAATCTCTCAGCAACGTCCTTTGTCTGACTTGAACTATTAGCTTCGCACGGTAAGGCTCCTCCTTGAAGTATGTAGAGAGTATCATTTCCTCTCCTTTCTCCCCCCATGATCACAAAACATCCCATAACTATCTTCAGCATACCATCAGAGCCTTTGAACTCACAGCCTTTCCTTTCAAGAGTTCCCAATGATATCAGGTTCCTTGCTATGCCTGGCATGTACCTGACTTCATGTAGTACGAACGTTGTACCATCTGGATTTCTGAACCTCACTGATCCTATACCCTGAACCTCTGTGATGTTGTTGTTAGCCAAACGAACCCTGCCCCCGGTAGCTTTCTGAAAATCGATGAACACGTCCTTTCTTGAAGTCATGTGGAATGAGCATCCAATGTCTAGTACCCACTCTTATGCTTCATTCTACCCTTGTGAAAGATTGACCTCTGATGCTATTAGTCCCACTAGGTCCTGGGCATCATCCATAGCCATAGACGACTCAGGTTGACTGTGTGACTGATTCTTTCCTTTGTTCCTCTCTAACCACTTGTAGCATTGCTTCTTGAAATGCCCTTCCTTTCCACATATCCAACAGACTTTATTCTTATCTATTGACTTGGACCTCGACCTCCCTGATGACTTGCCTCTGTTACTGGACCAGTTTCTTGAATCTGATCTCTCTCGAACATAATGGCCTTCTGAGCTGGGACGAGACCCGGAAGGTTTCCTTGATTTCCTTTTCTTTGGATTTTGCAGAGCTCGTAACATCTTCTACTTTGATGGCTTCGCGACTGTACTTCAAAGTCTCCTTCAGCTGATCATACCTCGTTGGTAAAGCATTCAACAAGAGTACTGCCTGAACTTCCTCGGGTACTTCGATACTAAGGTGACTCAGTTCACCAACAATCTTGAGGAAATCATCAACGTTCTCATCGATTGCTCGTTGATCTTGCATCTTGAAACCGTAGAGTTTCAGCTGAGCGTGTACTCTGTTTGGAAGAGACTTCGGTAGGTACAACACTTCTAGTAATGACCACGTCTCTGCCGCGGTGGTGCATCTCTCGATCTTCCTCAGAACATGATCTCCGACGTTGAGAAAGATCATGTTATTGCTTTATCACACCGTTCTAATCTTGATTCTTCGTGTGAGATCTTCTTCTTCTTGGCCTCAAGATCTTCTTCACCAGATCCGTCTTCTTTCCCCTCAGAGGTTGAGGTCTTCTCGGCAAGAACGTCTTTCAAGCCTGATACACTAAGGTAAGCGTATCCTTCTCTTCCAAAGAGAGAAGTCACCATCGCCATCGAATTGTTCGATCTCAAATTTTGTTCTGGTCATCGCTTCACCTCCGAAACCCTAGATTTGCAGATCGCTTCCTCCCGTTAGCTGAACCTCAGCTCTGATACCAATTTGTGCGATCTACGGCTCCTAATGGTCTTGATCTACTCGATTGCGTTTGATCTAAAGCTATAAAGAAAACATGCAAGAGAGTATTTGGTCACCCGAAGTTTACCGCACTCTCCCAACGTGGAAGAGCCGCTATATATCTCCGGAGCTGGATCACCAGCAACTTCACTAGCTTATCTTAACCCCGAGCTCAGATCACAACTCGATCTCTCTCTCAATCTGTGGTGACTCTCTCTATCTCTCGTTTTCGATACACCTCGAGAGATAGATATTTTAACGGCTTATAAACGTACCGCACCCACAGCACGTGCTACACAGCACATGATTACTAACTCAAGCCACATACCGGCTTAAATAATCTCGGTTCTAATTGATTGATTTGAACCGGTTTACGTTCAAATACAACGACACTCGGTCTTCATTTTGTTTCATGATGATCAATAATTTTGTTTTTCGAAAAAAAAGCACATCGCATCAGTGATAATAATAAGAACCATCAACAAGCGTATAAGAGTACGTATTATGTGTACACAATACTAAAATGTTGTCTTAAATGTATATCCACTCTTGCGAATGTATAATAATTAACTTATAAACTTTTTTCTTCATGAAAATATGAAAATTATTGATTTAAAATTAGGAAAAACATATATTTTGAGAGAGATGACTTAAATCTAAAGCCGCCACAAATATAATCATCAGTTAGTTTAAACATGACAGATTACGGACCACATGTCCAAGAAAATTCGGATACCAATGTATGATGAAATGACAACAGACCAACTTTAATTTCTTGTTTTTGGTTGCGTAATAAGATATGTTCAACCAAATTTTAGCTAACAAAAAAATGTTCATTGCTAAAATTTCGAGTAAAAGTTAATACATAATCAGGTTTTTAAAACCAACGAAAACTTCTAGTGTTAACAAGAAAATTCGATCAGCACTTTCTACAAAAAAAAATAAAACGATCAGCACTAGTAATACGTACGAGTATGTGACATGCCATGTTAATGCAAATGTTATTAGGCTTCAAATATCCATTTGGATATCCAAAATATCTCCCATTTCTTTGATAAAAAAACACCCCATTTACATTAACGATGCAAATTTAACTTATTAGACTAGTGATTTATATCATCCACGAAACCATTGCCTGAAACTGGTGTATCCATGCATCAAATTTGTGATAATTGAAGTAAAAAAGAGTACACTATTGTATAATAAAAGCTGAGGTTTAGTTTATTTTTATTATTATAGATTGCTTTATTTTTGAGTGGTAATAAAGAGAGAGTTATGAGTTGAAAGACCTTTTTCATTCAACTTATATCTCATCGTACAAGAAGAAGAGACCACTATTTATAGTGATCCAAGGTCGGTTCACGTGACCGACTTAGAAGAAAGCGACAAAATATGACATCATCCTTATCTCCTCTAATACATAATCATCACACATTTTTTTTTAACACTCCCTCTTGATTATCTATTTTGTACTACGTACGTAGTGCCTCGTTAAAAACCTAGTCATGGAAAAACCCATTGGGACAAAAACCATGACAAGGAAAAAAGAGTACACTACCGTAATCTCCCCCTGAAAATAGTGGACCTAACTTTCTCGTCACAGGTCACGCAAATGCCGCATTCCGATACCATAAATGTGTTTTCGGAACGTTGCAGTCGGAAGAGCTTTTATGAACAAGTCAGCCGGATTGTCGCATGACCGTACATATTCAATGTCCACTTCTTTATTTTTCTCGAGCTCCCTTATGTACAAGAAAAATCTTGGAGGGATGTGCTTTGTTTTATCACTCTTAATGTAGCCTTCTTTGAGTTGAGCAACACAAGCCGAATTGTCTTCAAATATTTTCGTCGGCTCTTTCTCTTTGACTATTCCGCTTGATTCTTGTATGTGGTGACTCATTGACCGAAGCCATACACATTCTCGACATGCTTCGTGAAGCGCGATAGTTTCTGCGTGATTCGAAGAAGTTGCAACCAGAGTTTAATTCTGGGACCGCGTAGAGATCGCGGTTCCACCAATTGTAAAAACGTAGCCGGTTTGCAATTGAGCCTTATGAGGATCTGATAAGTATCCTGCATCTGCAAAACCAACCATACCAAACTCGAGTTTTCTAAAATACATTAACCCTAAATCAATTGTACCTTGGAGGTAACGGAATACATGCTTTATTCCGTCCCAGTGCCTGCGAGTAGGAGCAGAACTATATCTTACCAGGAGGTTAGTAGCAAAGGCAATATCTGGTCTGGTACAGTTTGCAAGATATAACAGCCCACCGATAGCACTCATATAAGGTACTTCTGGACCTAATATCTTCTCGCTATCTTTGCAGGGCCTAAAAGGATCACTCTCAACATTGAGAGATCTACCAATCATTGGAGTACTCAAAGGAGTCGCTTTGTCCATACGAAAGCGTTTCAATATCCTTTTCGTATAGTTTGACTGATGCACAAATATCCGTTCTCGGAGATGCTCTATGTTGAGCCCAAGACAAAACTTTGTCTTGCCGAGATCTTTCATTTCGAACTCTTCTTTCATATGAGTTTGAGCATCATCAACCTCCTTTTGAGTTCCAATTATGTTCAGGTCATCTACATATACAACAATGATCACAAAGCCAGATGACGATTTCTTTATAAAAACGCATGGACATATCGCATTATTCACATATCCTTTACTCAAAAGATATTCACTTAAGCGATTGTACCACATGCGTCCGGATTGCTTTAATCCGTAAAGTGATCGCTGTAACTTGACCGAACAAATCTCCCTGGATTTTTCTTTCAATGCTTCAGGCATTTTCAATCCCTCAGGGAGCTTCATATATATATCGTTATCCAACGAACCATACAAATATGCAGTCACAACGTCCATGAGATGCATTTCAAGATTTTTAGACGCCGTTAGACTCATCAAAAATCTAAACGTAATTGCATCCATTACCGGAGAATATGTTTCCTCAAAATCAATTCCCGGTCTCTGAGAAAAACCTTGGGCAACTAATCGGGCTTTATATCGTGTTACTTCATTTTTCTCATTTACTTTTCTCACGAATGCCCACTTATACCCAACAGGATTTACGTTCTCAGGCGTTATGACTATAGGTCCAAAGACATTTCTTTTATTCAGGGAGAGTAATTCAATTTGAATGGCCTTTTTCCACTCCTCCCTATCATGTCTTTTATGACATTCCAAAATGGACCTTGGATCGGGATCATCATTTTCATGATCGATCTCTTTGGACACAGAAAAGGAGAACATTCCATCAACATCTTTTATCTTATTTCTGATCCATATTTTTTCATCTCGGGCGTAGTTGATGGAAATCTCATACTTTTCTGTTCCCTTCTCGTCATATGGATCATCTTTATATATGCCTTCTTTCAGACATTTTTCATTAACAGGTTCTTCTAGAACTTTTCCATTTATGTCTTCTTTCAGACATCTTTCAATATCAAGTTCTTCTAGAACCTTACTATTTTGCTCATCCAATTTCTTTTTCTTTCGGGGATTTTTATCTTTAGAACCCGCTGGCCTCCCCCTCTTTAACTGAACCCTAGGTTCATTCATTTTATTTCCATTAGTTTGTTCTTTAGGAACATCAACTCTTGATGGAACATTTTCAGCGGGTATACATGACTTCGTCACCCTTCTCGTATCTGTGAACGCATCTGGTAACTGGTTTGCCAAATTATGCAAATGCACAATTTTCTGAACTTCCAGCTCTCTTTGATTCGTAGGGGGATCAAGGTGTAACAACGACGGTGTACACCAAGTAATATCTTTAGGAATTCTATTAATTCCACCGCCTAACGCTGGAAATTCATCCTCATTAAAATGACAATCGGCAAATCGTGCCGGAAACATATCACCAGTTACTGGTTCCAGATATCTTATTATACTTAGTGACGTATAACCCACATATATTCCCAATCTCCTTTGTGGGCCCATTTTTGTTCTTTGTGGCGGTGCTATCGGAACATAGACCGCACACCCAAAGACACGGAGATGGGATACATCTGGCTCTTGCCCAGATGCCAATTGTAATGGGGAGTACTTATGATATGCACTCGGTCTTAGCCGAACCAGTGAAGCCGCATGCAATATAGCATAACCCCATATAGAAATTGGGAGCTTCGTTCTCAAGACTAACGGTCAAGCAATCAACTGCAACCGTTTTATCAATGACTCGGCCATGCCATTTTGTGTATGCACATGGGGAACTGGATGCTCCACATCAATCCCCATTGACATACAATAATCATCAAATGCTTACGATGTAAATTCACCAGCATTATCAAGCCTTACTTTCTTAATAGCATACTCTGAGAACTGCGTTCTCAGCTTTATTATCTGGGCAATGAACTTTGCGAAAGCCATATTTCGTGTCGTCAAAAGAGACACACTTGACCATCTACTAGATGCGTCAATCAATACCATGAAATACTTAAACGGCCCGCACGGTGGGTGGATCGGCCCACATATATCACCATGTATTCTTTCTAAAAACATTGGTGATTCATTGCCTACTTTTGCTGGTGATGGCCGAATTATAAGTTTTCCTTGAGAACATGCATTACATGTAAACTCCCCCGTTTGCAAAATTTTTCCATTTTTCAACGGATAACCATTCGAATTTTGCACTATCTTTCTCATCATGACTGAACCAGGATGTCCTAGTCTCTCATGCCAAATTTTAAATGTATCAGTAAACTTCATGTTTACCACAGCATATGACTCAGTCATGGTTATTTTCGTACAATATAGTCCAGAGGATAACATTCTTAACTCTTCCAATATATGTTTCCTCTCGGACTTAATGCAAAGAAATTCAATGCCATCTTTACTCATAGTATCAATATGATATCCATTTCTTCGGATATCCTTAAAACTTAATAAGTTTCTATGAGACTCAGGAGAATACAATGCATCACTTATTTCAAATATTGTTCCCCCTGGCATTGAAAATTTTGCTCTTCCAGAGCTCATAATAATCTTTGCATTACCAGATATTGTACGTACGCTTCCAGCGTAATCTTTTATTTTGAGACTGGAGAAATATTTCTTATCTTTAATTATCGTGTGCGTTGACGCACTATCTGCCAAACACAAATCTCCATCCATAGTCTCAAAGTTTGGCATTTTCTGAATATAAAACATATATTATTAAACATTAAACATGAAACATAACATATATCTTACAACAAAAGATATAGATACTATAGTACAGTCTACTTATATCACATCGATCTACATCACGCATCGATACTCTCTGGCTCAACCAGAAAATCTGATACGTCGAGATGAGTATCATCGTTTAAACCATGAAAGGATGGCCTAGGTTCATCAGAGATGAAGTTTGTTTCACCTCTTCCTTTTTCTTTTCCCTTTTGGGATTCTCTATACAGATCGGCTAAATATTTTGGCGTACGACAGTTACGTACCCAATGACCTTTGATGCCGCATCTGTAGCAAACCTTTCCTGTTTGCCTTTTATCATCCTGGCCCTTTTCATTCCTTTCATTTTCGTGGAAGTCTTTATTATTTCTTTCATCATAGGGACGGAATCTTCTTCCTCGTCCTCTTCCACGACCATGATAACGGTTTCCACTACGTCCACGACCTCGTCCTCTTCTATTATCATAACTGGATGATGCAACATTCACTTCAGGGAATGGAGCAGATCCAGTGGGACGAGCTTGATGGTTTAAAGTCACGAGTTGATTATTCTGCTCCGCTAAAAGGAGGACTTGCATCAACTCCGAGTAACGGGTATATCCATTCACCCGGTACTGTTGCTGCAGGATTACATTTTTAGGATTGAACGTGGAGAGAGTTTTCTCGATCATATCATAGTCATTTATTTTCTCTCCACATAACATCATCCTCGAAGTAATTCCGAACATCGCGGAATTAAACTCACTAACACTTTTGTAATCCTGGAACCGGAGATGAATCCACTCGTGTTTAGCTTTCGGTAAGATCACATATTTCTGGTGATCGAACCTCTCTTTTAAAGATTTCCAGAGGTCACAAGGATCCTCTTTCGTAATATATTCATCCTTTAAACCATCATGGATGTGGTGTCGTAAAAATATCATGGCTTTAGCCTTTTTTTCTCATCCGACACCGTTTTCGAACTATCGATGGTTTCCAAAAACCCGTTTCCTCTCAGGTGCATCTTTGCACCCACTGCTCAGGTCATATAATTATTTCTCGTAATATCCAGGGCATTAATTTTGAGCTTTTTCAAATTCGAGATGATAACTGTATTCATAGAATAATAATATAAATATAGTAAATACGAGAATTTAAATGCATAATATAAATGCATAATTTAACCGCAGAAATTAAAGGCATAAAATAAAACATAAACTTAAATTGCAGAAATTTAAATTGCAGGAATTTAAATAGCATAAATAAAATCGGGAGGCTTAGCCTACCACATGATCCGAGGAGTCATAGACTACCATATTGATCATTTTTCAAAGTCCGAGGAGACATGGTCTACCATTTTGACTTTTACTTATTTCAAAGTCCGAGGAGACTTAGTCTACCATTTTTGACCTTTTATTTTTATTCACGGAGGCAAAGCCTACCACGTGTTTCTCTGATCGTGAAGGCATAGCCTACCATAACGATCAGTCGGGGAAGGCAGCGCCTATCATCCCGAAAAATAAACGGAGAAGGTTCAGCCTCTCACTCCGAAATAATAATAAAATTTAAATAAATTAAGTATATTGAAATACATAAATTTAAACATTACCTCGGCTGGTTTAAGAACTTTCCGATTGATAAACTTCAGTTGTTCAGAGCTTCGTGCTGATAACGTATAGTATAATAAAAGCTGAGGTTTAGTTTATATTTATTATTATTGATTGCTTTATTTTTGAGTGGTAATAAAGAGAGGGTTATGAGTTGAAAGACTTTTTTCATTCAACTTATATCTCATCGTACAAGAAGAAGAGACCACTATTTATAATGATCCAAGGTCGGTTCACGTGACCGACTTAGAAGAAAAAGACAAAATATGACATCATCCTTATCTCCTCTAATAGATAATCATCTCACATTTTCTTTTTAACATACACATCAATAATGTCAAGACTCGAGAGGAGATGGTATCTGGGATTTATTTATTTTATTTTATTTTTGACAAAAGGCTTGGTATCTGGAATTTATTGCGATGATGATTGGAATACTCGGAACGAAGTGGCAAGTAAAGACTCGGATAATGGAGACCTCCCATATTATAAAACGAGCTTGTGTCAGTAAGTATCCATAGTAACTAAATATTGCTAACCAAAAAAATATTTCTATTTTTCTTCACATTTAATTTTTGACTGATATTTTTATTCACAGTTTTTTTTACTAAACTTTCTCCTTCACAGTTTTTCTTTTGAATTAAAAAAACTATCTTGGGTTAGAAAAACATATATTATACTGTAAATGATTTTTCTTATATGACAACAAACTAGGAGTTGATTACACTAAGAACACTTTTTGACTTTCTATTACACCTAGAGATATTTCTTACATGTGACACACTTTGTTGTGGGCCAGCAACAGATTGTGGACAATTTTGCCTTTAATGGAAATGACATTTGTGGATGAGTGATTTGTGGACGAGTGATGCGTGGTTGGGTGATTTGTGGATAGGTGATGTGTGGATGAGTGATGTTAATGTGTTTATAGTAGATAACGTGGACAAACTCTCTGTTTTGATTCCATAAAAATATACAACAATACGTGGACATAGACTCATGTTACTAAAATTACACCATAAAACGTGGACAATGACTCTGTTATCTCCAATACAAACATTTGGCTTCTTGAGCTCAATTGATAAATTATCTGCCGTTAACCTTCAATCAAAATGAGAAAGAGATGATATTGTGAGTATGAGCGGAGAGAAAAATCGAAGAAGCGTTTACCTTTTGTCGGAGAGTAATAGATCTTGCATGTCAGAGATTTCTGATCTAAGGAATTTGCGCTTTGTCATGATGTGGACGGATGTAATTTTGATTAGAGTTGAATTTAGATTCCGGGATAATGAATGGAATCGAATGAATATTGTCAATGTCCACAACTAGTTTATAATTTTGTTAAGATGTTCATGTCTACAACTAATTTATAATTCTGTTATCCACGTTTTGGTGTCCACGTCCACATTTTGTTTACACATTAATATATAATATATATATGAACATGGATCTTAAAAGATAGAAAATTTTATATATAGTTTATTATGATAATTATTTTTGTTTAATATATTTTAGAACTTGAGATAAAAGTAAATAAATACATAAAGTAGAATAAGAAAAATAATAAAATGAAATAATAAGAGGATAGATATTCTCTTTAGTTTAGGGTTATAAAAGTCTTTTTGACAAAAGAAAGTGTGTCTCAAGTGATAAGTGTCTTGTAGTGTAATTTGAATGTGAGAAAATGTCTCTGTAAAAAATTCACATACTAGAGTTACTAGACATTGTGTCGCTCCTTTACGTATGTTCTATGTATATTGTTTTCTAGAATACTACATAAAGGTAACTAAATACTAAAATAATTTATCAGCATATCAAAAACAAGTATTTAATTTGAAGGCAGGAATTTATTATACTCAAAAAGAAAAGTAAATTTATTTGTCGATGTTTATTTTATTTTGCAATTTTGTTATTTTATAATAAAAAATATATATGTTTTATAATAATGCACTGCTGCTACATGATGCTTGCCGCAACCGACTCCTTTCACACTATCACCGGAAACTACCATTCACGATCCTTTTTAATCCACTAGTTATCATTGCATCATGATTATAAATGATTGATTTTGTCAAAATTTAGTTAGTATAGTTTAAAATAGTGGCTATCCAATTATAAAATACATGCAATGTATTGGCATATAAAATCCATGCGATTTGTCGCAATATTTTGAATTTTTTTTGTCACAATATTATGATGAATCAAAAAATATATAGGGTATGAATGGTTACCAGGAAACGGCGAAGAATAATGCATTCTCTAACGTTCCTGAAAAAAAATTATCATTCACAAGAAATAATAATTCTCTCTTATTCTCTTTCATTTCTTTTTTTTTGTAGAGAATTAAAGAACAAAATTATTCCTTGTTAAATTTGATAAAAAATAATCATTCTTTTTCATTCCTGCTATTTTATTTCCGTACATTTTTTTTTATTTGTTCCTCTTGTTTTCCGGATGGTCACCAGTCAGACTCATAGTTTCATGAAAACCATACCTTTAAATTTATATCATCCTTCAAGTGCTAAATAGATTCAATAATTAGATTTTCTTGGTAATCTGGTTCTTGTAGTGAGTGAATGGAATTACGGTGATCTAACTACCCAATTAAAATATATGCAATGCATTGGCATGTAAAATCCATGCGATTTGTCACAATATTTTGATTTTTTTTTTGTCAAAATATTATGATGAATCACAAAATATATAGTTTCATGAAAAATGTACCTTTAAATTGATATCATCCTTCAAGTACTAAATAGATTCAGTAATTAGATTTTCTTGGTAATCTAGTTCTTGTAGTGAGTGAATGGAAATACGGTGATCTAAAATCAAGCGTTTAGTCATTTTAGAAGCAATTTTCCAAGCACTTTTTAATCAAAAAAGAAGCACTTCATTTTCATCATTTCTAAAAGTGCATTACAAAACTAGGGATTTCTTCACACATAAAACAACAACAAATTATAGAATTTGGAGAAACAAATTCTTACACATAAGAAACGACAAGAAACATAGTATAGATCAAACCCTTTAACAAAAAAAAAAAGAAGCATAGCAGGGATCAAAACAACATTGGGAAATTGCACCCTATAGCCATAAAAAAAACACAAACCCACTATCTAACTAAAAACACCCTCTCTATCTTTATTTATCTTCCTATCCCTCTCTAACCTCTTACTAAAAATCTAATTATTCTTTTTTTTAGTTATTTGGCAAATAAGCCCCAAAACATTCGTGACAAAAAAATAGGGATCAAAACACATGTACATATATATATATCTAGTGGTGACTGATCATCGACCCGACAGACACATGTTTGGTAATAAATATGACACAAACACAGAGATTTTTAAGTTTCCTCTCTTTTGGTCACATTACAAAGTTGTCCACATCTTACGGGTAAAACAATACTATTGCCCTATATACCGATCAAATATTTTATATTACAACACGTATATATAGGAGATAGCCACATAAAATCATAAAATTACATATAAAATCAAGAACCCGCCATATTGATCATGGATAGATACCTTTTCCTTATTATGAAGTTCAGGATCTGTTCTTGCAGTACTTCTCCATTGCTCTCGGAGCTATAACAGAAACAAGAAAAACAAATTAATTTTTATTCGAAAAATAGAAAAGTGGAAAGACACACAAAATGAGTTAGATATACCAAGTCCAATTGCTTCAGCTCCCTTCATAATGCGCAAACGTTTGCATGAGTCGACAAACATTCTGAAATAGATATTCAAGTTTACGGTTAGAACATTGGTATGTGAGTCCTTAACATTTATAGTTTATTCTAAGGTTTTAGCCAATAATGTGGTGAGAAGAAGTTGATTGTGCCAGCTACGAATGAGCTTATTAGACTTATTGATGTATATATATAGTATATACAATTGCATAATTGGAAGATCCTCTTGTCTCTTGCCAACCAATGCATGGGTGTACGTATTTATAACACATAGAGTTTGAATACTTTGGCTTATTCTCTACCAATTTCGGAAACGTGTAATGAGTCGAGTTATTAGTTAAAAATCTGACACATTAGAGATTAAACTTGACTTACTCCCATGGGACATCCCCGACGAGCATCCAATCGCTATCTTTGTCCTCGTAGCTTGGAACGTAATCAGAACTATTAAGCAGATCCATTAGCTTGCTCTCGTTCATGAAATCTATCATTCCTTGTGCTCCATAGTTTCCTTGAAATTATTCAAAACATTAACAAATCATATAAATTTATGCGTTTATATGTATACCATATAGTAACTCGCATACTTATTACAATCTAATCCTTAACATATGTATGTAAATGCAAATTTACGATTTTTGATTATTGTACACATACCTACGGCTTTACGTGTTAAAATAGATACGTGAGTTTCCAAAATTCTTTACATACTAATTTATATGTGTCCCACTTTTTCGATATTACATTCTAACGCGTACCCATAGTAAAGGAGCTGAACATTTTAGCCAAAGCATCAGAGAGATCCTGATAGCTTTTGTACATCTTAAGGTCCACTTTCCTTAGGTAGGGAGCTCCGTCCATGGATACCTTCACCAATGCAGCTCCGGAAGCTCCTCCGCCGCTATTTCCAGCCTTCTCGCTGCTGGCCTCCTCCTTGCCGCTTGTCTTCTGCTGTGTGATGATGTTCTTCCTGTAGTTCCTCACAGGTGGCCATCCCACAACTTGGGCTCTACATACAACGACATTTATTATATATGTAAACATATCAATGTTATTACTAGATCTTTAATTTACTGTTATGGCTTGACTATAGATAAATGCTTTAATGTTTGCTTTCGCGATGAATAAATTGCTGTTTAAGCATCAACCACGCTAAGTTGTTTCTTTTTTCTTTAGTGGTATATATATAATATTGCTAACAAAATTAACTTCAAAGTTATGGATTAATATATATATATATTAAAAAGTTTATGTATATATTAAAAGGTTATGTTTTTTTTGTAACACATTAAAATGTTATGTATATGGTAATATATATATATATGTATGTAATTTTCAACGTAACCAGTTTCAAAAAGAAAAATTGGTTGGTGGTATGTTTACTCAAATCAGTCACAAAATAGTAAGCTTGGAGGATAACTATTATATTTATATTATAATAAATTAGTGGTGAAGAGTGCGAATACGTCGTCCAAGAACTTACATAGAGATGGAGATTTTTTTTGGAACATTTCTTGCATAAATTAAGAGATGGAGATTTGTTATTTTATAACCATGTATTTATATATGTATGTATGTATAGCTTACTTAGCAGGAGGCTTAGCAGGGTCTTTGAGAAGAGTTGTCTCTTTGGAAGCTGAGGCGACGTTGTTAAGATCGACGGCTCCTTCTTTGTTGGATTGAAGATTGAGCATGAGATCAACGGTCTCTGAGAAGCCTCTCTTGTTTCCCACCGCCGATTTTGCCAGATTCTCGTTGGCCTCAGCGCCGCCGGGGAGGCCGAGACAGAGCTCCGTTGCCTTGAGGTTAATAAGCTGTCCGATCATGTTACCTGTAATAGATTATAGATGTTATTTCTCTCTCTCTCTCTGATTTGGTAAGAGGGGAAGAAGGGAGAGGAAGGGGGCAATAATAATATAAGGAGAGAGGATGGTGGTGGGGTGTATGAACTGCATGTGCATGTCCTTTGCACTTTTTTTCTTCATGTGTGGGGTTTTTGCCACTTGGGATTATTAGATGTTTTTTTTTCTTTGTAACTTATGATTATTAGATGTTAATAAATCATTTTTACTAGCTTTGGTTCTTTGTTTCATGATGATCAATAATTTTCTAGTTAAAACTTTTGATTGGTGATTGACAATGAATGATTTTGTCTAGCTATAAAGTAAAGGGACGGAATTAAAAATTAGTATCAACTTAAAACTATTTGGATTATTTTAGTAAATTTCTTTTGTTCTGATAACCAAAAAATTTTGAATTTTTATAGTCCCAGTTTCCTCATACTCTAATATACTGAATTTAAAAGGGATATTTCCTAGCAATGAACAACTAATCTACCCATTGTCTTTTTTGCCATAAAACCAATTTTTGACTATTTTAGACATTGGTTACTCTTGCACTATCTTAAAAAGTCATAATGAATGGTGACTAAGAAATGATGGGGAATAATGCATTCTCTGACGTTCCTACAAAAAATCACCATTCACAAGGAATAATGTTTTATTTCTCATTCTTTTTTTTCTGTAGAGAAATAAAGAACAAAATTATTCCTTGTTAAATTTGAAAACGAACAACCATTCCTTTTCATTCCTGCTATTTTATTCTTCTACGTTCTTTTTCTATTCGTTCCTTTTGTTTCCAGAATTGTCACCAGTCAGACCTATACTAATTTATTGAAAAGCCAAAAATGTAAAATTATAAAACATGCTATTAATATACATGTATACCTATGAAAAATACTTTGTGATGAAATTACTATCAAAATTAAAAATTAAAAACGTCTACAAGAGTTTTTTTAAACTCAATCTACCATCTACGACAACTTGAAAATGTAATTTCACTGAAGAAATAATCCATTGATTTTAGGATACGAAATATATCACATATGAATCCATCTATTTTGTATAATTTACACTCTACGACTATTTTATATTTTCAAAGTTAGCATATAAAATTTGTAAACTTTATGCACCAGTTTAGATATCATGTATTCTCTGAGAGAAAACTGATAAACAAAAACCATGGTTCCAAATTAAGTATTAAATTTCATTAACTCAACAAATGTAACTTTTATAAAATACACACAAAATATAACAAGAGAGAATAGGTTTGGGTATTTGTGTCTTCGACGTCTGGTACAATTCAGGTCTGATTTATCCGGATCCTCGACATTTGCATCCAACTAGGTATTTGAAAAAAAATTGGTTCGGGTTCGGGTCGATTTCTTTTGGATCCGGAATAGTCCGAGTCCATAATTCGACTACCTGTAACATACATGTAATTTTATACCAAATGAGACCGACTCGGTTTGGGTATTTAGGACCAAAAGAGACTCAAAGTACACGAAAACTGAAAAGCCGGACCACAAAAAAATGCCCGAAAATCAAACAATTACCTGAAAATATTCAAATATCCAAAAGACCCAAAATTTTACCCGAGGAACCAAAAACATCCAAAGTTTTATCTAAATACCCGAAATATATTTTTTAAAATTTGAAATTTCGTCTGGAACCTAAAATTATAACCGAAAAGGCGAAACAAAACTTTAAAAAAAAATTGTATACTGAAAACATATATTAAATACCCAATTAACGTAGTATTCACAAAATTTGGGTATTTTGGTTACTCGGACTCAAACAGAGACCCGCGGGTTCAAAAAAATTCAATAGGTATTTTTCCGATCACGGACCTGAACTTGTATTTCCTATCGGTTTCGGTTTACTTTTGGATTCAGGTAAAATTGTCATGCCTTAGAGAGAGTTAATAAGAGTGTACATGCAAAATTTCAAATAAAGTAATGCATAGATTATGTAATTTTAAACGAATTTACTTATTCGATATACTACAACTTTATAAAATAATAATATACAATAAGACCAAAGAACTAATTCATATCTAATTTTGTTTATAACCCAAAAATACTTGCGCTTTTGAAGCGCATGTCAAATCTAGTTTCCATTACAGAAAAATAAATAGAGCTAAATTTGAGAATACTTTCCTCTATTGTAGCATCCAAAGATAAAAATAGCAATTGGTTGAAGATTCTCTAAGATCACGAGCTAAATTTAAAATCAAAATTTCAAAAAAAAATTAAAAAGAATTTTCGAATTTCAAAAAGAAAATTTGAAGAAAAAAAATTGAAAACAAAATCCAAGAAATTTTTTTATAAAAATTTTAAATTTGAAAACCTATAGTTCGAAAATTATAAGAAAATTATAGTTTTTTTTTAGTTTTTTTGTTTTTATTTATTTAAATACTTATTTATATTTATGTATCTATAAATCAAGGGTATAGAAGTCTTTTCCCTCTTTAATGAAGAAGATATTTGTGAAAATGTCCTTTTAATGAAGGTAAACATGAATAATGTTACAAACAGTATGGTAAACTTGAAATTCTCCCATATATTAACTTATATTTTAAATATGAAATATTGTTATGATTATTTTAATTTTTTTTTAAAATGTTAACTGTAAATTTTTTTTTTGATATAAACATAATTTTTATATTCTTAAATAAAAAATTATCAAAATCTCCATATGAAAACATTGATCAAAAGATATTTAGAGAGAATTTACGTCTTCTAAATGCTTTTACAATAATTGTTGATTGAATAATTAAGAGAAATTGCTTGAAATATACTAAGTTTGATATCACTTTTCAAAACTACTTTAAAATTTGGATTTCGGGTTTAATGATTATTATTTAGAGTTTAGTATTTAAGGGGTGAGGTTAGGTTGATAATCTTTTATAAATAAATCTTAAACATTTATTAATGATTTAGGATGGTTAATTTTATTTTTGTACTAAACTTAAAAGTATTTATAAAAATATATCGTTTAAAGGTAAATTTGAAAAGTAGTATCAAATTTGAGGTAAAGTAGAAATTTCTCCAGTAATTAGGAGAATATTATTTTAGGCAGTTCTGTCTATTAATATGATAATGAACCATCTAATATGGAAATATTTGCATGAATCTGTTTTTGAATTTATTTCCAACAAAATCACATATTATTTACAATTGATATTTATTTATATATTAGATCAAATTAATCTAAATTTTTGAAATAAAATTTATATTGGTTTAAAAAAAATTTCTTTCAAACCAAAGAATATAAAAATCTTTTACCTTCAACCGTTTGTAAAACCCAAAAATATCTTGTAGACTTGTACCACTGCATTCAAATACAAACTAGCTAATCTTATAGGAACTCCTACAAAAACTTTCGACGTAAGTCAATTGTATATTTGTATATACTTTGTAAAGTCACCATGAGGGCAATCCTCCCACAAGGGAGCATGTATGATCGTTGATTTGAATATGCCATATACTACCCTTCATATCAAGTCTAGAACCATCGAACTTAAAATGATTTTGGCAATCTTGCAAATTATCATCATCTTGCTCTAATACCGTTTTAGTTTAAAAAAAAATTAAGCTCATGTCCAACTATATCTTTTTTTTTTGTCATCATGTCCAACTATATCTATTAGTGTAAGATAATTATCAGATTTTACAGAATGCTGAAAAGTTTTGTGCGTAACTTTAGTTTTAAAAATGATTGTTTATATGGTGGATCGTAACAGATGATCGGTTCACTTTCTAACATTAGTCGGAAGGTATTCCAAACTTGGGGCATGTAGTATGATAGCCATTCCACTCTTTAGCACTAAGTGCATCCTTCCGAGGACGACCGGATTAGCCGATAGAGTTTATAAAAAAAATGATTGTTAGGATATTAATACAAATTTACATTAAAATTTAGACAATTTTTTTATAAATAAAATACAATTCATTATCTTCCTAAAAAAAATAATTCCAATAAGAGCTACAAATTTTGGGTAACTGGATAAACAATGACTCTAGGTTACATAAATCAACAACAAGAATCCCCTTTTTGCTGTAAAGTATATAAGCAGATTAAGCTATGGATAGAATGGAAGCAATAGAAGCCCATGATTTTGGCCTCCAAAATAATAACTTTATTTTTGGCCAATTTCTTAAAAGAATCTGTTAGCTTTACATTAACAACGTAAAATTTGGTAGCTAACCAAAAAATATTATTTCATATATTAATTGATAAACTTAGATATAGGCTTTGAAACACCTACCATGTTGACAAAAAAAAGAAACACCTGCCATTATTTAATATGGTCAATTGGTGAAATAATCATATTAAGGACAAAATTAACAAAATAGATATACATTGGGAAGTGTGAAACTTTAAAACATACTTGGATCTTTGTCTCATGCATGCGCGTGGGCATATGCTATTCTATTTTTTTGTATAATATAGAACAAACAAACAGAGAAAGAGAGAAAAAGATAGAAGGAGAGGGAAAGATAGAGGGAGAGGGGAGGAAGATAAATATTGTAAGTTATAGTAGAATGTTAAGGACATGATCAAAAAGAGCGGAAGAGTTAGGAGTGAGATGGAGAAGTAGTAGAAAGAAAAAGAACAATGAGATGGAAGAAAAAGGATAAAGAGAAACAAGGATAAGAAAAATGAGTAAGCAGTGAAAAAGATATAAAGGAAGAGAAGATGAGAAAAGGGTAACAAAAAAGATGAAGAGGATGAAGATGAAAAAAATGTGAAGAAGAACAAAAAAATAAGAGAAGGAGGATGATATATTGTAACATACTATATTGTGTCACTAAAATATAATAGTATAATATTTACAATATAATATTACCAATCATCTATCGATTGTATGAAAAAAAATATGAGAGAAGGTCAAGAATTTAGTAGACTTATAATAGTAAACAATTCAATTTATATCGAATTTCTTTAAATATACATGTTTAAGTATGATGTCTCATTTGAATCTCCTATATATTAAAAGAGAAACATTACAACATTTGAGGTAGCCATGTGTCATCACCACAATGATTCTTAGAATCCTTAGAGAATTAGGTTGGTTCATATAAATATATAATAAGCTTTTTATTAAACTAACCATAAATTAATTATTAATATTCTCAATTCTTTCCTTAAATAAAAATTTACGGAATTTCCTAATGTGGTTAAAGTATATATGAAAATTAATGATTTTGAATCATAAAGATTTGATACAAATTAGTGTATTATCTATCATTTTTGTTTAACTTTAAGTTATTAAAATAAATAAAACAATCACATTAATCATATAATAAAAAATTATATATTTCTGTATATGTTATATTTTGATCTTTTTAAAAAGTTTCACATTGAAATTTTTATGATCCATGATTTAATTTTTTTTTATGACAAGATACTAATTATTACAAAATTATGTAAGTAGAAAGTCTCATATATATATATATATTAATATCTTTTAATTAACCTATATACCATAGAAAATACATAAATATTTTAATTTTGAAATTTGTTTTGAACAATTTTTTTCTGATAAAATCTTTGAACAAATACTCATAACGTAATATTTAAAATTTGCATTGAATGTTTATAAAAATTATAAATTACTAAAACTTTCAAAAACATTGCACAATGAAAATTTGTTATCAGCGATTTATTTTTTTTGTTATAAAAGATTCAAATAAGTAGAACGCATCATTTAACAATATATCAATATTAAAATATACTATTTATCTATGTATATATTATGTAAATTTAGTTATATAAAATAGAAAATAGAAAAAGTGACTGTATGGATTAATAAAAATTATTTACATATTCAACCAATTTAATTATATACGTAATAGTTACTGATTTTTTCATTATCCAATATATATATTATTTGTAATATATAAAATAACATATAATATGTAAAATATATTTATATATACAATGTTCATCCCGCGTAAGGCGCGGATCTTAATCTAGTTAGATATTAAAATATTCTATGTTTTTCAAATAAAATAGGGTGTGTGTGAGCGAGTGAGAGAGGGATATAGAAATATAACTTTCAGCTCTATACTACGTTTTCAGAAATCTTCAACACATATTCAGTTGTAATAAAAAACTAGTTACAGGTAAACTACGGAAATTTACTGGTAGTTTTAGCTACGCAACTTTTTGTTATAATCCATTGTTACTTTTAATAAGTTCGCATCACGTAAAGTACATAACATTTTTTTGTTATCTTGAGAAATTTCATGTTGAAATCCAGATTAATCTTCAGAGACCTATAATTAAGAAATTTGACAATTAGAATGATACAGATTAGACAGAAATGGTTGAAATTACAATGATAAAAAGTTCAAAATTTTGCTACAGATAAAAGCATTCACAATAATCTCAACTACTAATCACCAGACACCACAACTTAAAAAACATGTAACAAGCTAAAGTATCTCCTATATATTATTTGTGAAACATTACAACTTTTTTTTGTAGCCACATGTCATCACTAGGATGATTCTTAGAATTATTAGAGAAATAGGTTGGTCCATCTAATTATATAATAAGTTTTTTATTAAACTAACCATAAATTCATTATTAATGTCATTTATTATTTCCTTAAATAAAGATTACGGAATTGCCTAATGTGGATAAAGTATATATGGCAATTAATAATTTTGAATAATAAAGATCTGATAAAAAAATGTATCTTCTATCAAATTTGTTTAATTTAAAACTATTAAAATAATTTTTAAAAAAACACAATAACCATATTATAAAAATTTAGATTTTTCTGTATATTTTATATTTTGAATTTTTAAAAATGACAATAAATTACTAAAACTGTTAAAAGTCTCACATTCAAATTTTGAGATCCATGGTTTAAAATTTTTGTTATGATAAAATACAAATGATTACAAAATCATATAAATAAAAGTCTAATTTAATTAATCATTAAGATTTAAAATATATATGTATATATATCATTCTAAATTAAACTATAAACCATATTGAATAAATAAATATTTTAGTTTCAAAATTTACTTTGAATAATTTTTTTTGATAAAATTTTTGAACTAACATTGATAATTTTTTTAAAATTATCAATTACTAAAATTATTAATCCCACAATGAAAATTTTGTTATCAGTAATTTAAAGTTTTTGCTATTAAAAATACACATGATAAAAAAACATATGAGTAGAAAGCATCATTAAAAAAAAATAGACATTAATATTAAAATATACTATGTATGTTAATATCATTTAAATTTAATTACATATCCTATCAAATTTTTTTAAAAAAATGTTTGGATTAATAAAATTGATTTATACGTTCGCACCAATTTAATTATATATGTAATAGTTACTGATTTTTAATTATTCAATATATATTTATTATTTCATAATAATATGTAAGAACATATAATACATAAAATAATTTATATATATAATGTTTATCCCGCGCGGGTCTTAATTTAGTTATATACTATATTCTACGACTTTCTATCTTGTTAAATAGTCTTTGCAGTTAACCCGTATGCGTTCATCATTATCATTAGTAGCAGATAAATCGCCAAATGTAGTTACAGATGCAAATTAGCAATATAATTGGAGAAAATCTTCAAGCTAGCGGACTGATTACAAATGTCCCAATTGTGGAGCTTTGGAGTCAGCCATTCATCTACTCTTTCTCTGTCCATATGCTGTGAAGGTATTGGCTCTCGTCCCCCTTCAGATGCTGCATGCATTGTCATCTGTCTCCCACCAACAGCAATAAGCTCGGTCATCTTCTCATGGGTAGGCTAGCATCTATGGAATTGAAGAAACCGGTTTCTTTTACAGGAGATAAGTACATGAATATTCTAGTTCCTTGTATATAGGAGTATCTTGTATATTGTTAGAGTATATCTCCTTTCTATGTATATATATTGTACTCCTCTCAATTGTCAATACAACACATTACCCACATCTTGTTAAATCAACATTACTCTCTACATGGTATTAGAGTCGTCTTGTTAAATCAACAGATCCTCCGAAACTTTTTTTTCACGAAGATTGATACTTCATATTCTTTTTTTTGAATGAATGTAAATAATATTCAAGCAAAAAACTTTATCTTCTTCAAACATCATTCCAGGCTAATCTCAACCGTGATCCGCAAAACCCTATTATGGCGGTCAAAATGGTGAATATCACCAAACTCTCATCAACAAACTATCTAACTTGGAGTGTGCAAATCACATCTCTTCTCAGAGGTTATAATCTTGTCAAGACAACACTACTATTCCACCTCCTGGGATAATCAATGTCAACGATGTTCTCACTCCAAACCCTGCTCTCACGTTGATAGCGACATAACAATATTCTCTTCAACGGTCTCATGGGTGCTATTGAGACTCCGATTCAACCACTTATCGCTACATCCATGTCAACTCTTGAGGCTTGGAACACTCTATCTTGCTACGTATGGCAAACCAACACGGGGGGGGGGGGGGGAGAAGTATGGAGGTTTTTGTGAGGAAAGACTGTTTCATGAAACTGAACATGGCGAGAGATGAAGATTTTGGTGGAGGAAGGATTAAACCAGAGGTAGGCACTCTGAGTTTGGGAGTAACCTAAGAAGATGCAGGGAGTGGAGCGAGGTTCAAGTTTTTGTTGATGACGTTGTCGTCACAGGCAACAACTCTGCAGCGGTCGAGAAATTCACATAATGCATGGGCATCCGATTCTCTCTTAACGACTTAGGCTCTCTCGGTTATTTTCTGGGAATTGAAGCACATCGCACTGCTGAGGGGATCCTTCTCACTCAACAAAAATACATCACAGACTTGTTAGCTCATACTAAAATGCTTGATGCTAATCCAGTCTCAACTCCGATGGCCTCCGATGGCCTCCGATGGCCTCCAATTGTCACTTGCAACTTACTTCTCGTACACCTCTCATTGATGGTCGTGAGTATTGTAAACTTGTTGGAAGCTAGCAGTATCTTCATTTTACCAGATCAGATGTGGCTTTTGCTGTGAACAAGTTTTCACAATTTATGCATCATCCGTCGGATGAACAGTGGCAGGCAGCAAAACGTGTTCTTCGCTATCTCTCTGGAACTCGCGATCAAGGCATCTTTCTTCGCAGCAACAACACTCTCAACCTTCATGCCTTCTCGTACTCCGACTGGTCTGGAAATCGGGATGATTATACTTCAACAGGAGTATACATTGTTTCTCTGGCTCTCATCATGTGGTCTGGTCCTCAAAGAAACAAAAGACTGTTGCTCGTTCTTCAACTGAAGCTGAGTACAGGTCTATAGCTGACACTGCCGCTGAAGTTTGCTGGATGTCATATCTTCTGTCTGAATTGGGAGTCTCTACTGCGTCTCAACCTGTCATTTTTTTTTGACAATGTGGGTGCTATATATCTTGCCGCAAACCATGTTTTTCACTCTCGCATGAAGCACGTGGCGCTTGACTATCATTTTGTTCGTCATATGGTTCAGTCAAAGTTCCTCAGAGTCACTCATGTATCTTCTAAAGATCAGCTAGCCGATATACTTACTAAACTGTTACCTCGTCTGCCTCTACAACAACTCAATTCCAAGATTGGGCTCTCATTCGGCCGCTCATCTTGCGGGGGCGTATATGAGATAAATACATGAGTATTCTAGTTCTTTTATATAGAAGTATCTTGTATATGCTCTGTAGATAAGCTCTAGAGATCCTACGTGAGCTCCTCTAGTATATATATATATATATATATATATATATATATTATATTCCTGTCTATTATCAATACAACACATTATCCATATCTCTCTACGTCTTTTTGAGAACAGATCAGTAGCACCTGCACCGGAAACAGTCCTTAAGGCAGTTCTTCGAGCCCTCGAATGGCAGTCTGCTCAAGCTGAGGTACGACAGAACAGGCCTCCTCTTCACATCTCAGCTCCGCCTCTCCTTGCAATACCACCCGGAACAGTATGGTATTTTTTATATTATTAGTGATAGAGTTATTACTCGTGAACTAGTTATATAAGAACTACTGATTTCATTACGATGATAGGCTAATGTTTCATTGTATACTTTTGTTTTAGACGATCGAATTTTGGTCGATTTTTGTATTTTGGTATATATACTTTATTGATTGACAATTTTTTTAATAAAGTGGTAAACTTATCTCTTTCAGCGTTAAAGTTATTTAATCTTTTGAGTATTTTGCTCAAGTATTGGTAAATTTATGGTTTACTATGGTATAACTGATTTATAATAGTAGATTTGTAGTATTTATCAAACTGATAGTAAATTTGTATGCATACAATTATGTGAATTTATATAGTAGACATATATTTGCATTGAGGCACTGCAGACTTGTATGATTGTATTCAATTGTAAAAAAAATATTTACGATTTATTTAGAAATATTGTTTGAAATACCATAAATTCTTAACCACTTTTCAAAATGATGACAAAAAAAAAAGTTAACCAATTTTCAAAATAAATTCAGTCAGAAATATTTTAACATTTGGGTTTAAGGCTTAATGATTATTGTTTATAGTTTAATATTTAGAGGGTGATATTAAGTTTATAAACTTCTATAAATATTTTATAAATAATTTACAGAGTTAGTTTAATCTTTTTCACCATAAATTAAGATATTTATGAAAATAGTTATTCTTTAAAGATATATTTAAAAAGTCGTAAAATTGAAATTTACCCTTTATTTATCGATACAAATGCAAACTTCCTTCCTAAACACCAAGATACAAGTTTATCACCATCTAGAAAATAAATCAACATAAAATTTTACCATTGTTAAAAATATATACTTTGTCAAAAATTGTTTGTTAAATACCTAAAACAAATTTAGCACTAATTTATAAAATAAATGTCCACAGTTGACAAAGTGTATATTTGAAAAGTGTTTTCATTGCAGAAAAATTGTAGAATCATTTCATGATAAACTTTAACTAAATGTATAAAACAAATTATCAAAAAAAAACTCGACTAAACATATATTTTTTATTACCTGAACTAGACGTACATCTAGTTGAAATATTCGGAACTCACGACTGGATAAGTATATACACACTTGGACTTGGAGAGTCCTTTACTATCTAAGGAAATGCGAGAGAATGGTGCTGAGTGAGAGACAAATCACATCCAAAGAAACACACCAAACCCATCAAATCAGGCTCTTGTATTTGCCTTGTCAACATCATCATCACCCATCAACCATTTATTTCCATCATCCCACCCCATATCCATATCCCCCATTTTTCCACAATTTTCTTTTTAATTCAAGTAGAAATGTTAGTTGATCTTTCCTAACACTTCTTAAGTTTAATTTTTCGTCATCTAAAATATACTGAGTTTGATTGCTTGGATATATTTCTCCAACATGAGCTAATTAGAATTAGATATAAACAAGAAATTTGTTAGATTTTTAAGAGCATGCATATATTTGTTTCTGTGTACTCTTTAAAAAGATAACACATTGTACGATGCAAAACTGCAAATCGTCTCTATCGTCTTGTTATACTTACAATGAACAGTTCGATATTATATGTCTGATTGGTAAACATATCAGCGTAAAACGGAGTAAAACTATTTACGCTAGCCCACTATATATAGAGTAAAACCTTTTTTTGTTATCATGTGATTTAGTTTTTTTCTAGCGCAACTCTTTTCTTCATTAATAGGAAATAGAAAATATATCGCCCATTAAGTGGAGTCCATATAACTTTACCTTTACTTTTTGCTTTCACCATTTTATTTCACTTGGCTCTATTATTTTACCAATTAAAACCTATTTCATACTCTAATAGTTAATTGTCTTTTACCTTTTTACTTAAAAGGCATCAGGACTGTTTCAAGGATTCGTGTCACCAAGTACAAAAATATAATTTACTTACTTCAGATTATGATCTTTATGTACTTACATTATCCATGTGAAATGCCTACTTGAACTTAGTGATGTTGTGAATTTTCAACAAAGTTTAAAATACTGCAATGCCCTATGTTAATTTAACCGCTATTATGTTTATAGACGGATAGAATATATATATATATATAATTACTTAAATAATGCTGAAAAGATAATTAATTACTTTTGACCGAAAAAGGATAATTAATTAATTCTCGAACCTACATCATCTCGATACGAAATTGACCCTAATCCCCTTTTTTTCTGTCGACATCTCTCGATCTCTACTGCCGTCTATTCTCTGTTGCCGCTTTTTTCGCAGATAATCTCCGACATGGATGCCGACGGATCTCTGTAATGGAGATGAACACTGATGAAGTTATGTGCCGCCTCTGTCATCGACGCCGCATCTTCAGTGCCGCGTACGAGAAGCGACATTCCGAGATAAATCAAAAAGGGACACAACAAAGACTTCTGTTGTCGACACCGTAGTTTCAGTGGCAAGTATCTTGGGAGAGGGAGGAAGAAACAATGTTGTTGTCGGGGATATGTGAGGTGCGGATGTGACTGCTGTGAATAGAGGATGTGTGGATGTGATTGATGTGGACGGCAGTTGCGTGGATGTGGTGGTTGTGGACATGAGAGCCGGGGGTCAAGTGCGATGTGGTCAGATAAAAAGTGATCAGATGAAATATAGATAACAATGAAGATCTCGCTTGCATCTTCCATGCTCCGTGTTAGTTTCAATGGCGAGTGTGGAGATGTGTGAGGTGCAGATGTGACTGCTCTGGACAGAGGATGTGTGGATATGATCGGTGTGGACGGCAATTGTATGGATGTGGTGGCTGTGAACATGTGAGTTAGGGGGGGGGGGTCAAGTACGCAGTGGTCAGATAAGAGATGGTCAGTTGAGATATGGATAACAGTGAAGATCCCGCCTGCGTCTTCCATGCTCTGGGTATTTACAAAATTCATATAAGATGATAGTTTCTACACTTTGTAAACATTGATATTTCTTTTCGCATTATACAATAAATTTTTTGTTCGGATACTTTTTGTATAGAAACCAGAAGAAAGACTATTAGTATAAAAGTTAAAACTGTGAAACTAAAGTAACAAAACTTTAAACCTAGAATTCCACAACAATCGTTAGATTTTTTTTAGTTAAACATTTTATCATTTATTGTAATTGAACTCAAACTTAGTTACAATTCATGAATCTTGAAATTGCCTCTTTAAAAGCAAAACATGTCCCTTTAAACAAAAGCATGGTTACTTTTGTCCAAAAAAATACAACTAGAATGAGAATGTGTGCTAATTTGGTAATGTGTCTGTCAGCGAAAACCAAACTCATAATGTGTCTCTCAATGTAATTCTCTCTCTTTTACCTTTTCACTTAAAAGGCATCAACTTGAACGTAGAGATATTGTGAATTTTCAACAAAGTTTAAAATACTGCAATGTCCTATGTTAATTTAACCTTATAGACAGATATAATATATATATATATATATATAATTACTTAAATATAGCTGAAAAGATAATTAATTACTTTTGACCGAAAAAGTATAAATAATTACTTAGCCAATGTTTTTAAACAAATTATTAGACACAAGCATTTAAAAAGTTTTTATTTAAATAACAAAAGTGCTATTAATATTAAAATTATATAATAGAAATAATAATAACCAGCAAATATATTTGTTAAACATGTTAGTGCAAGATGACACTACAACAATACTGAATAAAGTAAACCGAAAGACAAAACAATACAAGCAAACACTATGTTTTATTAGAATCTCCTTTAAACAATCTATTACAAAATATGCTTAATTCAACTTTTACACGTCTAAGTTAACCCTAACACACACTACTGGAAGATTCCTAAGCTACCCACTTATGTCTCTCTTTCGTCAAGTACTTCAGCCACAACTTCAGCACGACCCAAGAACACTTTCAAGAGTTAATCTCTCTCTCTCTATACGATCAACCTATGTGTCTCTATCTCTCTACAGACAAACCATAGTTATCTTATATTATTCACCATGTTCCCGAAACCCTAGTCTCCAAGGCAACATGGATATGGACATCTTCCATAACACTAAGTACAACTTTCTTTATCTAGGAATGCATTTATTCTTCTTCCCTTAAGTCATAAACTTGCTTTTCAAGTTTATTCCTCTTTCCATATCTGCAAGATACACTTGCTCTTCAAGTCTACACGACTCCAGCTCAGCATCTTGACTCCACATGGTCTTCACCACTTAACACAATGTCTGCTTCAGCAACTACGTCAACGATTACGTCAGGGACTACTTCAGTGCAGACATCTTACATCTTCAGTCTCCCCCTTTTAGCTTTGTGCGCCGATCAAGCACAACATTCTTCTGGTTCAACAACCACGTTCCTCACTTGGAACCTTCCATACCAAATGTACTTTTCTCCCCCACGAGATGTGCACCACACCATGATTTTCTCCCTCATTAGATATGTCAAGCCTTACAACCATACCCATATGTTTCTCCATGTGTAATCATGTTACAGCCCCTGCTGCAGCGTAATAGATTACTTCATCACGATCTGACGCACCTGTCGAACTACCATTTGACCAGCTTCTGTTGAGGACCTGGCTTCCTTCATGTGTCGTCTTCTTGACCATGAGCCCTTCTCCATCCACACCAAGTGCATTTTGCACTCGTTGCTATTGTCTTGGATTGATTTCACTATCACCCTCTTGAAGATCATCTCGCATCACTTCCTGACGCACTTCGATATCCTTCCCCTTTGTGCCACAAACAATTCTGTGTTCTGTCTCCCGAGTTGAAGTTTCTTGATCTTCCTCAAGATCCCTCCTAACAGAGCTGCATCCATCTTCTGATGTCTGATCCTTGATCTCATCAAGTAAGCCACTCTTGGCTAAAGACACCTCTTCAACCCTCTTGGGTTTAATGAACGTCATGTTCACCGTTTTGGAAATGTTTATGTTTTTCTCACGAGCATAACACTCCACTTTGTTGTGTTCAACCTTTCCACAGAACCAACATCACATCTGATGTTGCTTCTTGTTTGACCTGACACAGTTGTTGATGCACCGATCAGTCACTTTCCTTGTATCAGATGCACAACCATGCTTCAGAACCTCATGTATGACCTTCATGTTGTTGCACTGATGTACTACCTTCGACTTGTTGCTCACAGCTACGTGCTGTAGAACTTCCTGTCATACTTCTTGTCGTACGTCCCGACGCACTCCCTGACAAGCATCTTTGGCTCCACTTTTTGATGTGCTCCCTTGCACGAAATGTGACAGCCCCTTCTTTTGTACCTCCTTAGTACTCTCAGCTCCTTGATATCCCAGTCCCCAGTTTACCTTGGCTGGTTGTCCCATCGAGAATATCTTATCCAAATTCTTGGATCCATTGTTGAGCATCCTGACCCGCTTGTGATTCTCAGCCAAATCATGTTCCAGCATCCTTGCTCTCTCGTTGACCAATAGCAACTTCTCTCAGCTTGCTAACTTCCTGTTCAAGAGACTCATTCTTCTCTTTTACAGCCGCAAGTTCTTCAAGCACTTCTTCAAGCAACTTGGTTTTCTTCTGAGCCACATTCTCCCATCTCAGATTCTGATCCTTGAGCTGCAACCATTTGTCGAGCATCACGTGATAATCCTTAGAGTCTGTATCAACATTTGAATCCAAAGATTCACTGGATTCCTCCTTGCGTGCACCAAATGCAACAATATCTTCTTCACACTTTGAATCATCAGACGACTGCAATGGAACGATTTTTCCCTTCTTTAAGTTTGGAAATTCACGCCGTGTGTGTCCAACACCTCTGCACTCAAAACACTTAAGTTCTCTTCGTTGTGTTATAGGACAGTCAAGCCTTATATGACCAACTCCTTCACACTCGTAGCACTTGAGACCTTCTCTTCTTCTGCCATTACCACGATCACCTCCCTGGAGTACATACTGATTCCTCCCACCAGAGGGATTCATCATCTTACCAATATTCCTAGTCAACATACCCATGACATCTTCAAGATTCAGAGATCTATCATCATTTTTTCCAGCCACAAGTGATGTACTCCTTGATGCACCACCTGACGTAGAGACCGAGCTACTATCTACCTTCATCTCTTTTGACTTCAGCATACCCACAAGTTTGTCAAATTTGAGCTCATTCATGTTTGTGGTCCTATTCAAGACCGTCTTGTGAGCTCCAAACTTCGTTGGAAGACAGTGTACTAACTTCTTTACCAGCTTCTTCTCCTTGTATTTCTTTTCAAGTACACATGCTTCATGCATCATAACACTGAGTTTGGCACTGAAGCTTGCCACATAATCATTATCAGACCACCTGAGATTCTCAAACTGCGACCCAAGATGATCCATACGTGTCCTCTTGACACTCTCATCTCCTTCAAACGAATTCGGCAGGATCTCTCACGCCTCTTTCGCTGAAGTACTCCCATGAATCAGCTGGAACTATTCTGCTTCAACGGCTCCAAAGATTACAAACAACGCCTTTGCATTAAACTTTGATGCATTGCGTTCCGCCTCTGACTAATCTTATTTTGGCTTGGGCTTCTTCTCATCTCATGTGACTATGGTAGGCTCCTCCCAACCAATCTCTGTAGATGTCTATGCATCTTCATTGATTCCTCGAATCATCTGCTTCATGCGAGCCTTCCAGTGACCATACAGGTTTGCGTTCAACATGATTGCCTTTTTCATCGAAACAATCGTGTCCATTTTCACCTTCAGGATTACACCAATAACTTAGCTGTCCGCTCTGATACCACTTGTTTGTGCAAGATGACACCACAATAGTACTGCAAAAAGTAAAACGAGAGACAAAACAATACAATATCTGCTTTAAACAATATATTACAAGATCTGCTTAATTCAGCTTTTACACGTCTAGTGTTAACTCCCTAACACACGCTACTGAAAGATTCCTAAGCTACCCGCTTATGTCTCTTTTCCATCAAGTACTTTAGCAATTGCTTTAGCACGACCCAAGAATACTTATAAGAGTTGATCTCTCTCTCTCTCTATAGGATCAGACTCTGTGTCTAGAGATGTCAAACAGGTTTACCCATCCCGTCCCGTACCGCGGCGAGTTAGTCATCGAGCGGGTCACAACAGGCCTGTCCCGCGCGGGCTGCGGTCCTCAGAATACCAGCCCAAACCCGTACCGCAGAACATATAGGCCTTCGCGGACCGTCCCGCGGGATGCCTCCTTATCAAACCACCTACTACAGCTTAATTCATGAATGTTCAAGTGGAAGAGTTGTGTAAGAGAGTTGAAGAGAGCTCATTAAGCTTCACTAAAGCCTTATAAAAATCAATGCCATAAAGCTCTGTTTGTGCTTGCGTTCTTGAGTTAAAAGCTTTTTTTTTGTTATCAGCATAAGATTTTACTAAGTTTGAATCTGATTGCGTTGTTGTCTTTGTAATAACTTGGCTCAAGTGTTGTATGTCTTCATCAAACCATCTCTCTGTGTAATTCTTTGGATTTCAAAAATAAATCGCGAATCACTTTTTCAAATTATACAAGTGACATGAATACAACTAAATTTTCTCCTAAACAACATCATTGTAACCAAATTTAATTTAAGAAAAACATAATTTTACAGTACTGAAAACAAAACCAATCAACTTAAACAAGAAATCTCACATTGTAATAAAGCAATTCATAGTTGTGTGTAATAAAAAGAGAAAACCAAATCAAAACACCACCAGAGCTCGAATCGTCATCGCCGGAGCTGGAGTCGTCATCGCCGGATCTCGAATCATCATCACCGGAGCTCGAATCATCATCGCCGGAACTACTTATGTTTTCTGGGGGAAAAGTCACAAGAATCATTTTCTTCTCACTCTCTCTCTAGTTTTTTTCAGGTAAATAAGAAATGAAAAATGCGGGTCCATGTAATCCCGCATGAACTGTTTCGTCCCATCCCGCAAAAGACTCAGTCCCGCAAATTTACGGACCTAGAAAACCTCGTCTCAATACCGTCCTGCGACAGTCCTTTACGGGCCAGGCCCGCGGTCCAAGTCCATGATTGCCATCTCTATATGTGTCTCTTTCTCTCTACAGATGACCCATAGCTATCTTATATTATTCACCGCATTCCCGAAACCCTAGTATCCAAGGCAACATGGATATGGACATCTTCCATAACATTAAGTGCAACTTTCCTTTTCTAGGAATGCACTTATTCCTCTTCATTTAAGTCATAAACTTAAGTCATAAACTTGCTCCTCAAGTTTATTCTTATTTCCATATCTCTAAGATATACACTTGCTCTCAAGTTTATTCTTATTTCCATATCTCTAAGATATACACTTGCTCTCCAAGTCTACACGACTCCAGCTCAGCATCTTGACTCCACATGGTCTTCACCACTCAACACGACGTCTGCTTCAGCAATTACGTCAGAGACTAATTCAGGGCAGACATCTTACATCTTCAAAACCTAGTTTTAATCCATATTTGATTTTCAATAATATTTTAGTTTATTCATGTAACACTTTTGTTGAAAATCTATAATGCCTCGACTACCTACGGTGGGCATCCCACGTCCACTCAAACGGTCTATGGTCCTTTTTCTTGCATGAAGGGCGGTGCGTTAATTTTTGTAAGCTGTAAAGTCTTGTTTAATAACCCTATAATCACTACATAACTTTTCTTCGTGCTATTGACTCATTTGCATGATATCGCAAATCACTTTTCAATATGTCACTTATCTTTCCCAGTACTCCATCTCAAGCACGTTTAACTGTAGAGTTCTTTCTAGATGTATAGCTGAAAAGGTAAGTGCAATTTGGTGACATATATATTAAAATCAATTCTTTTAAAAAATTTCTATACCACAAACAGGGATGTTACAATTTAGCTCTTCTCAAAGAACGCAACGTTCTTGTTGTGCTCCAAGATCGTTATCCATATTTGTGTGAGCCTGCACATGACTTCATATTCGTTTGGATTTAGTTTTGATACAACTTGTAACGCCACAACAACCCACATCCCTTGTTCGAAAACTCGCTAGGCGCTATACGTACGGCTGACGAAAGCCTAACGAATTATCAGAAAATCGGAAATAAATTAGGGAGTTCTCGGGAATTTTAATAGGGTTATAATTTTCAATAATCCCCTATATATTAATTGAGAAGCATTTGAAAAAGTAGAACCTTAATTTTGTATTAATTAAAAAAAAAAAACCCCAAATCCTAGGTGGCACTCTAAATGCCTTCTAAATTCTATTTCAAAGAATTCTAGAGCATCTACTATAAAGTATAGTTTAATCTAATGGTGTCACATTATTTTATAATTATATAACACTAGAGAACATTATATTAACCTAAAATATAGGAAGTGTGTATTCTTTCCTTAAATAAAAGCTACGGAATTACCTAATATGATTTACATATATATGACAATTAATTATTATGAATAATAAAAATTTGGTAACAATTTTTGCATCCTTCTTCATTTTTGTTTAAATTTATATTATTAAAAAAAATTAAACAATCACATTAACCATATAATAAAAAAATTAGATTTTTTCTTATATGTTATATTTTGAATTTTTTAAAATGACTTTAAATTAAAAAAATGAGGAAATCTTATATGTTATATATATATTTTTAAATGACTTTAAAATACAAAAATGAGGATACCTTATATGTTATACTTTTCTTATATGTTAGAATTTTCTTATATGTTATATTTTGAATTTTTTTAAAACGACTTTAAATTACAAAAATGTAAGTTTACCTTAAATAAACGACTAAAAACATTAAAATGACATGTATCAATTCGATAGTTGATTTGAAAGTTTTCAAAACCATATGCAAGATAAAATTCAAAATAATTTAACTGTGGAAACAATACTGTTAACTTTTTTCAAAAATGTGTTCGATGAAAAAAATAAGGTTTTTATGTCATAATTTGTTTAATGTTCACTAGAGAACATTATATTAACCTAAAATATAAGAAGTGTGTATTCCTTCCTTAAATAAAAGTTACAAAATTACCTAATATGATTTACATATATATGACAATTGATGATTATGAATAATAAAGATTTGATAACAATTTTTGCATCCTTCTTCATTTTTGTTTAATTTTATATTTTTTAAAAAAATAAACAATCACATTAACCATATAATAAAAAAATAAGATGTTTTCTTGTATGTTATATTTTGAATTTTTTAAAATTATTTTAAATTACAAAAATGAGGAAACCTTATATGTTATATATTTTTTTTAAACGACTTTAAAATACAAAAATGATGACACCTTATATGTTATATTTTTCTTATATGTTATATTTTGAATTTTTTAAAACGACTTTAAATTACCAAAATGTAAGTTTTTCTTAAGTATACGACTAAAAACATTGAAATGACATGTATCAGTTCGATGGTTGATTTAAAAGCTTTCAAAACCATATGTAAGATAAAAGTCAAAATAATTCTGGAAAACAACACTGTTCACTTTTTCAAGAATGTGTTCGAGGGGAAAAATAAGGTTTTTATGTCATAATTTGTTTAATGTCCACTAGAGAACATTATATTAACCTAAAATATAAGAAGTGTGTATTCTTTCCCTAAATAAAAGCTATGAAATTACTTAATATTATTTACATATATATGGCAATTAATGATTATGAATAATAAAGATTTGATAACAATTTTTGCATCCTTCTTCATTTTGTTTAATTTTATATTATTAAAAAAATAAACAATCACATTAATTATAAAAATGAGGAAACCTTATATGTTATATATTTTTTAAACGAATTTAAAATACAAAAATGAGGACACCTTATATGTTATATTTTTCTTATATGTTAGATTTTTTCTTATATGTTATATTTAAAATTTTTAAAACGAATTTAAATTAATGTAAGTTTTCTTTAAGTATACGACTAAAAATATTAAAATGACATGTATCAATTCGATGGTTGATTTGAAAGCTTTAAAAACTATATGTAAGATAAAAGTCAAAATAATTCAACTGTGAAAACAATACTGTTCACTTTTTTCAAGAATGTGTTCGATGGAAAAATAAGGTTTTTATGTCATAATTTGTTTAATGTCCAATCCGATCAACCCATGATGTATTAATTATACTTTTGTTCCATTATTTTTAATAAAAATTGATCCGATCCATCGGAAAGAAATTATATAATAACAACTAAAAATATTTTATATATATAAATAAAATGATCAAATATATAAAAGAAACTATCGATAATATATACAAATAAATTCATCGTTGCGCAGGTCTCAGTATATGTGTATTACATTTGTAGATACAAAACGTTATTATTGTTTAGGTTAATGGTCTGCCTTAGTCCATTTGGACTTTCGAAAATGTGGTTCGGCCCAAGAATGGTCATATTTTATAGTTTATTTATTTATTTTGTTTTGTGAATTACAAAAAGACACGATTTGCTCATCTGCTTCCTTCTTTAATCGGTTCTGCAACCAAACGTTTGCATCCATGGTTCTCACTTTCTTCTTTCTTTTGTTTTCACTTGTTTTTAATGATTTGTATACTATAATTATATCATATCTACAAATATAAACAATTTTCAGAGAATTTTTAGCTTTCCGAAAACAACATTACGCGGCGGCTACGTAACCGTATACCACGTTCTCGCGGTTAAAACACGGGTTAGCGTAGAATCCATCCGAACTGGCCAAACTCACCATAGTGACTGCACGATTTATTATTTTGCGGACGATTACTCGGCAACTCGGCCGCTTTTTAGTACAAGGCCCACATCTAATGGGTCTTCTTCCACGCCCACTCATTCCGCATTGAGGCGTGCTTTAACTTTTTAGAGATTCTAAATTCTTGTTTAGTGTTCATACAATCACCACATGACATTTCTTTTTCTTTTGATTTCACTCGCACGATATCGCGAATCACTTCTCTTCTCGATAGATCATTCGTCTTTTCACTACTACAATTCAAACACGTTTTACTCTGGAATTCTTTCTGAATGTATAATATTAAAAGTAAGTGCATTTTAGATATATAAATAGCCAAATCAATTCTTTTAATTTTGTCCATGTACTATAAACCGAGATATTACAAAATCTTTCAAAAAAATGTTTTAAGTATATAGAAGGGATATGCTATATCTAGGTACTGTACAACCTTCAATTATAAGTAAAAGATTAAAAACAGGCTACCTATTTTTTCCAAAACAATGGTTTCTATAGAGCGAAGCTTCTTCAAACCACAAACATTGATGTGAATACTCGTTGGCATAGTTCAGTTATATTGTTTAGACCTGGACTTTAACGTCTTTATCTTGCTGGTATCTTAACATAGCAGAAAATGTCCCCATTTTTAAGCCATCCAGATAGTGCAATAGCTTTTTTTTGGAACACAATTTTCATTAAATACTTAAACATCTGAACTACAATTAGAAATAGAGTTTTTCAAAACTTTACAAAGATAATACAATAAAATATAAGAGATAGCAAATACTCTAAGACAGAATGATAGCGAATTTAGAACAAGTCTCGAATGTGTTAGAGTAAAGGTCACAACACCACCAAAATTTTTAGAAATAGTCACTATAAAATGTGATTTTGACACCCAATCCGCACTTCGAAATATCTTTATGCTGACTTTCGTTTCATTTTCAGGCATAAGACAATAAAACATAAGAGATAACAAATAGTCGAAGATAGAATGACAGCGGATTTAGAACAAGTCTCGAATGTGTCAGAGTAAAAGTCACAGTACTACCGGAATATTTTGAAATAGTCACTCTAAAATGTGATGTTGACACCCAATCCACACCTCGAAAGATCGTCATGATGACTTCCGTTGCATTTTCGGGCCCCAAACAGACTGTTACACCAAATAGCATAACGGTTCTAGAAATAGGAAAATACCTATGTTAACAATTTGAGAGAAAGGACTCCTCATGGAAGAGGCAAGGGGTGATATGTTTGCTCCTCAGAAAAGAAGCATGATGATGAGCCCCGTGAATCCACCAGTAAATGGGGGAATGGCATACTCTTCAAGCAAGAGAGGTAAAGTCTTGTGTGTACAATAATCCTTAGAAAATTAGCCAAAAAAGCATTTCTTCCACAAGTAAATGGACTGTGAAAACTATTGGATTAAGATTATGACATTTGAACTCTAATGGGCTTACCAAGCCCATGTTCATATTTGCAGGCCCAACTTTGTGGATCTCAAGGAAAGATCATGCTAGTGAAGTAAATCAACGGAGTGAAACGGCGGCGTGTACACAGATGGGATAAGTCCAGTGGAGTGGGGGGGGGGGGGCTCTGGTTTGGAGATAGAGCATGGCGGAGGGGACTGTCTGAAGCTATCACTATTCCGGTGAGGGAAAGGAAGCTGCAGCGAGAGACCAAAGGCTTATGGTGGATATATTGGAGGATCTAACTGGTGAGACACAGACCAACAGTGTATACTCCAACAAGGAGTGGATAGTCGCCGATTGGGGGTCAGCGGAGTGGTTAAACATCTTTGGTAGGGTACAACGGTTGTAGGTGGTGAGATATGAAACAGAAAGGGGAACACCCCCCAATTTTTTTTGGTTCTGGGGAAACCGAAACCGTAGATTATGACAATGAATCTCCGAGGAGAGTTGCATGCGTGAATAAAAGCCTCGAAAAAAAACCGATGATAAAAACAGAGAAACTCAAGACAGAGATAAAAACGCAGCGAAACTAGACAAGAGAGTAAGCGAGATGAACAAAGGCTTGAGGCTGGCGGCCAGAGGCACCGCCGACCCCAAGAAACGGCAAGGGTGGTGGAGTCTTGATTTTCGAGTCTGAGAGAGAATTAGAACAAAGTTTAGAAAACCAGATAGTACAATAGTTATTTAATTGATTTATGTCTGCAAAGTAGTTGATAAAAGTTAGATTTGTAGTCAAATTTTTATTTTAAGTAACTATTGGTTATAAAATTTATTTGGGAAAATTGTATTTTTAGGTAAAGAAAGCACAAACATTATAATCCAACATATAATTGTCCCAATAGGCTAATGATATACAAAATCCCAATAATGTCCATGAAAATACAATTAACAAACTAATTATGAAAATATTAAAATAATATATAAAATAATTAAACTACATTCAACATTGACATAAGTTGTAAACTCGGTTGTGATAGGTGTGCGTGGCCTGAAACTGATAACACCTGGGAGCTTCTAGAGAATCTGCAGTCTATTTCTGCTTCTATAGATGCATTTGAAAAATGTAAGTTGCATCTAATGTAGCAGCTATGTGAATACTTTTTCGATGTTTGTGGATTTCTTTTGTTTAATGTATGCTTTCTTGTTTTCAAAGCTTAAGGCCAGGGAAGGCTGTTAAGAAGCGGAAGGGCCAGTATGGAGGTTGTAATTCTCAGTTGAATAAGAAGAAGAATCAGCAAGGGTTAGCATCTACATCAGATGATGCTTCGGAGAAAACCGATCCGACACTCAACGAGTTATGAGGACCAGTCATTGGTTCTGAGGGTGATAGTGCAAGAACAAATGGCCTTCTAAAGGTTAAGCGTAAGAAGATTCATGAAAGAGGTGCTAAAGTCTGGTATTGTGAAAAGATACATACCAGATGAAACCACAAGTAACAACCAGATAACAAAAGCTGCCGATCAGAACGGGACACCAGACTTGGACATCGTGAGGATCATCAAGGCAGTGGTGGGGGGGGGGGGGGGGGGGGGGGAGGGGGGGGGGGGGGGGGGGGGAGGGATTGGGGTTCTACTTATATAACAAACAATGGACAAGACTCGTTGGTAACTTTCTCGTCGCTGAGGTCAGTTTTTCACATTAGAGTTCAAATTGTTGTCTACTTGTTTTGGCTTTATACCTACTTATAGGTCTGATGGGGAGGAAGTAACGGTTGACAACAAGTTTCTCAGGGCTCATAAAGTCATAACCATCATCTGGTAAGATTTATTTTTCAGAGCTATGTACTATCTGGAAGATTCTAACTGATTTGTGCTTTTTGTGTTAATGGCAGCTGATTGATTTCTACGAGCAACATATCACTTACAAGCCGAAAAGCTAAGCAAATTGTTAGTGCTTATAGGTAGAATAAGATCATATTTGTAGACTGGAAGTAGTGGCAAGTTGTTATTCTTGGAGGTTTGAGATTTGTTTTTTCACCTCCTCGGGTTCGTTGATGAGTTAACTTTTTGTTATAGCAAATCTTGTCTCTTGGATTCTACATTTTTTCTAACCGAGAATTTTGTTAAGCTTGCTTGTTCAAAGATAAAGTTCATGTCTCGTTGATGTTATCAATGTTGATCCTCTTGAGAATAAAATATGTGAAAAGATTTGATTTTTTTCTTTTGGTTCGCGTCTTGTTTTGTTGTTACCTACAGGTTTGTGAATCGAGATACACACTGCTTGTAAGCGACTGATTCTTCTTACAAATCACTTTCCCATTTTCTTTGCATGTTCCTCAGCCAAAGCAAATAACCTTCCTTCTTTCTTTTCATCGACAAAGAATCCCCATACTGAAGCTGCATTCAATTCCTATACACAACATGAGGCATAGATATGCATTATGAAAGAAACTTTGTAAAAAATTAAGGGAAACTTAGGTGTTTAAAGAAGAAAGGTTAATAGACAATTTTTTGATTTTTTTGTTAACAAATTTGATTTTTTCGAACATAAAGATAATATTTTCATAACTGCACTTCCTATATTTTCGCAACTGTTCATTATTATATTCTACTATATGTAGAAACCAGAACACATGTTTGAACTCTATTTCTACGGATATTAGATTTTGAGTCGTTTGTAGATGATAGGTTAAATGTGTTCCAAATATATTTAGATAACTTTTATATAGGTAGATTGTTTATTCTAATCGTAGTGGATTCAATAACAAAACGTGAATTTCAATTTCCACTAATTCAGTTTTCGTAGTATGTAAATTATGTAGTCTGTAGAACGAAATCTGAATTTTTTTATGTAAATAGTTTTAGAACCCAAAAATTAACTCTATATTGATATATGTATTTTTCTAATAGTTACTATTTTTCCTTTTTTGGTTTGTAAAATTACTTATTTTAGTTTATTTTGATAAATAAAAAGGGAATTAAAGATAAAAAAATAGTACAAAATTGGTTTTATCTTATTGGGATAATGTAAGAATTTTCTGGCGTCAAAAAAAAAAAAATTCCCAATTTATTTTCTGAAATTGATCAGCAAAGGAGGTTATTAACTTTCAAACTAAAGATAAACAATACTTGTAGTCTTGGGGATAAGATGAGAATTTGGGGCAAAACGTAAATCCGTTAATCCTGAATTCAAATCACACCAGAAATTAAATTGACATTTGTTTGACCAGACGTCATAGGACCATGTAATAGATTTTTTTTTTGGAAACCTGACGTTAGGCTACTCGTCGATTTTAATCCCTTGAGAAATTATATGGAATTCGCCGACACCCAAAATTGCAAAAAGAAAAAAATTGAAGAAAAGTTGTTTCGTTGAAGAAGTAACTAGAAAAATCGACACCAAACAAAATCAATAGAAATTATATACTTGAATTGAGATCCAAGAATTATTTAATAATTTTTAGTATCTTAGTTTAACCAAATTCAATAATTATCTAGTATTTGATCCACGCTTTTGAAGTCTGAGAATATTTTATGGCTGAAAATTTTTTAATTAATAGAAATTATAATTTCTATACAAAAATTTATATAATATTTTTTTTTTATAACCGTGGAATCCCAAAAACTTTTTAGCATAATTCTGTTTAAATTTGTATATCTTATTTATTTTATTAGTTTTCATAACATATTTTTTTTTAGTTTTGATGAGAATTTGGATCCGTACTATATAACAACTTTTTATTTAAGATAACTAAAAGTTAGATTAAACAGTTTATTAGAAATTGTCATTTTGTCGTTTACTACGTGTGTAGAAGTTTAGATTTTTGATCGCTATGCACGAAACTTAAAATTTTGGCAGCAGAAGAATGAAGAAAAATCTCATTTATTGTTGTAGATGAATAGATAAGACGATAATTTAGTAAGAAAATTAAATATATAGCGAGTAAATGTTGTTGATTGGATACAATATACATGTCTACACATGTCTACGTGTAGACAGCGCCCTACGATGTAGAATATGAATGTGGTGGAGCTTTTCGTTTATTCATGTGTAATATTTAGCATGGACCACAAGTTAGGTTCTATTGTGAGTGACTAATATACCATTGGTGAAATTTTAAATATCTAAATAAAATCAGTGGCATAATCCATAATATATCACATGAGATCAATATTTTTTTTTGATAAAATGTGAAATTTATTGATCTTGGTAAAAAAGCATTTACAAGGCTATGAAAGCCTAAAAATTTACAAGGCTAAAAGAGGTAAGGTTTATATTCTTCCTATGTATTTGATGTAGCCATGAACCATCTTTGCATCAGTCCAGCAAGCTCATGACCAGCTTTGTAGCGCAGCGAAGTGATTCTGTTGCGCATTGCCTTGTCGATAGTGCGGATCAGTTAATCTACCGAGCGGAAACCCGTGCGATGTCTTCTTTGGTTTCTCTCCTGCCATATGTGGTATATGGAGGTTTGAAAAACCATTTTCAGCAAGATCCGATCAAGTATTTGCAGGTTGTTTGCGTTCACTAGTTGCAGAGAGCTCGTCCAGTTCGGGTATGTTCTGTTCCCACTGAGTCTGCTTGCCAGCTTTTCCCAAGCTGTGTAGGAGTAGGGACATGCGAAGAAGACATGATCACGCGTTTCATCTCTCTCCCCACACAGAACACAGCTCTGCTGTATGCCCCAAGCTCTCATTCTATCACCTGTAGATAATCTATTTCTGACCGCCAATCAGACAATAAATGTGTACCGCGGCACACCTTGAGTGAACCAGACAACGCAACTCCAAGGTACCGTAGCCTTCTTTTCTCGAATCTGCTCCCAAGTTTTATGAGAAGAGAACCAGGGCTTGAAGTCATCATCAGAATGCTTCCATAATACCACGTCACTGCCTTGCCGAGCATCTGGTTATCGGTTCTCTCTGAATGCGTTCATGAAGTGCGTGATAGTGTCGCCTTCTATGACCTCTAACATTCCACTGCTCGTGAGAAACTGCCTCACAGACTCTAGCATTACGAGGTATGCCTAGATACTGAGTACCGACAGCGCCAGTGATGTCAATAAGTTTTCCAAGCTGCAACCAATTATCAAACCAAAAGAACGCTAACTTCCCATCCTTAACCTCCATCCGAATGAACTGATACGCAAGAGGTCGAAGCTTCAGTAACTTTCTCCAAATCCACGATCCATTCTCCAAATAAGATCAAGATTAACTTCAAAACAGTTTTATTTTCACTACAAGAAATATCGGTATTGGTAGCACCCAAAAAACGCTACTATAGGGCTTTCGTAGCGTTTTTGTAAACGCTCTGACAGCCGCAGCTATAATAGACCCCCCCTCTATCGTAGCATATTTTCGTGTGCTATAAAAAATATAGATATTATAGCGTTTATTTGTGAGCTATAAATTAGTGTTTTTATAGCTTTTTATTCGTGCTATGGTTTATTTTTTTATGGCATTTTTTTAGTGTTGTATAATATTTTATAATGACATATATATGATGCTATTATATCTTATTTATATTTTAAAATTATTAGTATTAATTATTTAATTTTAATTATTAGTTAAAATTAAAATTGAATTATAATATAAATTAGAACTAATCCAAATTTAAAATTGAAATTGAATTATATTTATTAATTAAAATAATTTACAAATAAAATTATTTTTACAAAACTAAACCAGAATTAAAAAATTAAGTAAACCATAACACATGGACCAAAATCTAATTAACGCTAAACAAAAATCTAAACATAATTAACCCTAAACCTAATTTCTCTGCTGCCGCCTCCTTCCTCCTTTGCCTCTTTCTTCTCCATGTCTTCCTCCTTCCTCCCGCGACACCATCGATGACTATAGGGACGAGTTCGAGACCGGTGATGACAAGCTCAAGACCGGTGACGACGGGTTGAGACGGGGGTGAGTTCGAGATGTCTCCTCTTGGTCACGGCCACTACCTTTTCTAAACACAGAAAAAAATCAGATTAAAAGCAAATAGATAGAGAGAGATGAGAGATGACCGTTACAGATGAGAGATAGAGATAGAGAGACTTTACCTTTGCTTTGAGATGGCTACGGCACAGGTCCTCCAGAGCCTCTGTTAGCTTACTCGACAATTGCATTTCTCTCGTATAAACCTATTAAATAAAAAAAAGGAAACTGAATCTTAGATGAACTTTCTAAACAAAGGTGAATCTGAGATGAATTTATTGATCTCGTTTATTAATTGTGATGGTGGTTGAGACAATTTTGTTTTAAGGCATGGAGAAAGTGGAAGAGAAGAATACGAGAGGTAAGAGGGGAAAAGTAGAGAAAGTGGAAGAGAAGAATCTCGATGAAGAAATACATCTTTTCATCTTGTTCATTTTGGTCCATTAGATTTTACTTAATCGAACGGCTTTGGTCAAAAGAGAGTGTGATCCTAGTCCTTACACTTTATTGGTCGATTCGTTTTGACCAATAAGATTTTTGTAATTATTTTCCCATTCTATTTTCTGTTTTAATACACTGAGTATTAGTGTAAATATTAATGTACAAAAAATATTCTGAGACAAAATTCGAAGATTTAAATTTCACAATTTTAAATTTTAAAATTTAACTTTCAATTAAAATTGTTAAAATATAAATTTTGTTATTAATGTTTGGGGTATATGAAATGAAATATGGTTTATGAAATAGAGTTTAGGGTATAGAATTATGAGAATTTGCCTAAATTTAAAGATTATATATTATAATTTAACATATATAATATAAATTCGATTTGAATTATGTGGATTTATGATTTTTAAAAATTTCATGATAGGGTTTGAATAATTAGTTATTTTAAGTATTAAAATTTAGATTCGAGGTTCTTATTAAGTGGAGAGGTGGTTTATGTCTGAAGTTAGGGTTTAGGGTATATAGTTTGATTGAAGATTTTATGTTTTGTAAGTTATAGATTAAGATAAAAAAAATTTTGAGTTTAATTTTAAGATTATAGGTTATAGTGTGAAACATTAGAGTTTAATTATAAAGTTATAAAATTTAAAAGTTTGAAAAATTACAAATTGTGTTTTTTTTATTTCTATATTGTGTAAACAATGGTTTTAATGTTTAAAAACAGAATTTGGAGTTAAAAGATAAATTTTAGGGTTTAGGGCATGTTTAGGGTTTGGAACATGAGGTTAAAAATTTATTTTTTCCTAATTATTAGTATTAGCTTTTTTTATCATATTATTTGTTGTGTTATTTTTGAACTTTATAACAAAGCTCCAATTATCATCTAGACACTACAATTTGATCTATAATAAAAGTGTACATTCATTAAATTTATAAAAAATACATTATTTCATATATCATCCAAATACACAAAAACCAAAACAATTCCTAAGTCTAGGGACTTCATCTTCAACCTGCAAAACAATCCTAAGATCGCTGGAATCTCTGCAAGAGAGGTAACTGTCCGCATGAAAGGTGAGAAGAGACGACGACGGTCAAGAAGACATCACCAAAGATCAACCCTTGCATTTCAGAAACTAATGCATTTCCTCTGAAAAGTCTGCAGTCTGCTGATGTTGTAAACAAGAAGAGCTCCAACAGCACATCTGTACGCAGAAGTGACTGCACTGAAACATTTTTGACCTGCCGTTTCCCATATATGTGCTTTGATCTCCTTACCAGTTGTAATACGCAGATGGACATTCTTCGACTGCGAATACAATCAAGTGACAAAAATACCAAATTCAAGTTCGAGAAAAGAATGTTCAAAGAAAACAGCTCACGTGTAGAAACACCACCAATCAACTCCAACTTTCTTCAAAAACTCAAAGTTGACTCTCACTGTAGTTTCAACATTAAAAATTCAGGAACTCTTTCAATAAAGAGAAACGAGCAAAGATAACATATGTATGTACTTACTTCACCTCTTTAGCCATAGCGACAGAGTTAGTACCATCTTCCAAGTTCCAATACCCACTACTTGGTAGCAGCACCTGTAAGCAAGCGGGTTAATTAATCCAGTTCTTGAAATAGAAAAGATAATATCATCCATAGAAATGAAACGAAACAGAGGCAGTGCTGCTCTAAGATTTCATTCATAGATTCACGCAAAGACACAAAGTAAAAGAAGAAATAAAAATGCAGAGACTTAACCCCAGATACACACACTCCAAACCAAACATACACTACTCATGAAAAGAGCACTTACAAGGCCAATGCAAAGCCCTGAAACCTCCTCGTCACTTGTCAAACCAGCTCGCTTTTTTCCTCGTATATAAACCTCTCCCTGAGAAATACCAAGCTTTAGAGACAATCCAAGGCTACAGGAGAGAAAAAGGAAAGACTTGCACACCTTGTCTGAAGGAAGAAGAATCATCCTCATGCTCTAACTTTTTAAGCAAACCTCCTCCTCCTGACTTTGATAGACTCTGCATATATCAAAATATTAGCCAACACTGTCAATTTGCAGAAAAAGGCAGCAACTTTGTGAAATTACAATGAATTTGGTGGCGGTGGAACAAAGTGATACTTCTTCTTGCTGTAACGACGGATTGGTGGGAAGAAGCATGGAAGTGTAAACTTGAACGAAGCAACAAAGGGGAAGATAACGAAAAAATGATTCTGGGTTTTGAGATCTTGAAGATTGGTACCGATTTGGAGAAACTGAACCACAAGAATCAACACTGATCAAAGGTTATGAACCCTAATTTCAGTGAGGTGTTGGCAGTGAGGAGAGAATCCTAGCAGCGGCGAAGCGGAAATCTCCAGTTGCAACACCGTAGCAATGGGGTTTCAGTCAATCCAAGCAACGTTGAAGCAGAGAAGGAAAAGGAAACGATTTTTTTTTGTCAAAGTTGAAGAAAGAAACCCAAATTGATTAGAGAAATAAGTTCGACTATGGAGGAGGAGAAAGATGAGAGAATAGTTTTTTTTTCTATGAATTAGAATGAGTGATTTTTTTTTTGTAAAGAAAAAATAAAAACTCTACCTAAATGGCACAAAAGCTAAAATTTTGGCCAAGTGTTTTGCCTCCAACATGACTTTCCCGCTATAGTGGTGATTTTTAGGCTTTATTAAGTAAAAATATCTGTAGCCCGATTTTAATGCTACGATAGAGTTAGGATCCAGATTTTGACACTTTTAGCAGCAGTTCGTGAATTCGTGCTACCGCGAACTACTATCAATACCTATATGTCTTGTAGTGTTTATTTTAATACTCCCTCCGTTTTTAAATATAAATCGTTTTAGAAAAATTTTTATGTTCCAAATTATATGACGTTTTCAGTTTTCTATGTAAATTTTTTTTTTTAATGTAAAAATTTATTAACATTTAATGTTATATGACCAATGATAATATATCTTCTAATTTATTATTGGTTGATTTGTGGTTAGGTAAATAATTAATGATGTTTTTGTTTAGAAAATGTAAGAAATTAATGATTTTGTTAATTTGTGTGCACAATTCTAAAACGACTTATATTAAAAAACGGACTTATATTAAAAAACGGAGGGAGTAGTATAGTTGTAAAGACATCATTTATGTTTTATTTATCTGTTACAAATTTAGGTTATTTATATAGATATATGGGAATGATGTGATCTTGTCCTGGACAGCTTTATCTATCAGAAGAATAAAACGCTCATGTGCGATAATGGACCTTTGCCTATTACGTCCAAATAGTGTAAACTGTCATTTACAAAGCTAACCAAATTAGAGTGTAAGTATCTGTCACGGACCCGCGGTGGCTAGAGCTAAAAACCAGTATCTCAGACCAATACTTGTAATTGCAGCTCCTAGCTAGGTTTCCAAACACAATGCATGTAAGAACATGTAAAGGAAATGGGGGATATTCTCTCAGAGAACACATAACGTTAGCGTCTATCTAATGATGCGATATAATTCAATTATATCTACGACAGAGGCGGGTGCGGATTCTAAAGCAAGGTGATGAGCTGCGGTAGTGAACTTCAAGCAATGTGATGAACTCCTAGAGGTTGGTCATACTCTCTTGTTATAAAAGTTATAGATATTAGAATATGTCTCCCATTCAATTTTAATTTGGTATCTTGTGTTCTAGCTTTTTTTCATATTGCATATTAATACTCCATCCTATCGACGACTATTGACATCTCAGGACCGCCTAATGCATATACTATTATCAACTCTCTTATCACCTTTACTTTGATGTGTTACCATTCAAAACCATTCATTGTATTTGCTATACAAGCCGAGCTTTTTGTGGTCGCTTTCCTTGCTAAGGCCAAGCAGGTAATAATAATAACAATGCCAGACCTGTGATTACAAACCATGTGTGTGGTCGTCCTACCATTTAACAGTCTATGCTGTACAGTTTTTAGACTTTATATACGTGTACTATTTCTGCCTAAATAAACGCGTTTTCAAACTTTTAAAATACAAATATTTTAGAGCACCGGCTATAATTTTTCAATGAGTCTCTAGATATTAAAGTAAAAAATAAGAAAACAAAGATGGCAACAAGAAATTGAGAACAAATACAATTTGAAAAACCTAAATACACTCGTCATTCTGATGGTCTAAAAACTTATAACCAAATAAATAAATAAAAATTGATATTTTACTATTTTGAGAAAACTACCAAGTTTCTTTTCACCAATGATGTTCTAATTTTTTATATAAAATTTCTAAAGTTCATTCTTTGAGAAAATACATATTTCCTTACATAGAAATTTAAGCAGAGCCATAAGCTCAAACGACCAAACTGGACTTCAGCCAGCGATCTATTAAAAGACAAATACGCAAAAAGGCCTATTTTCTTTTTAGCTTTTGATCTTCTAAAACTTAGAATCGACTATGCTGTATGCATATAGGTGATTCATAAACAAACCGATTGCGTATATGGATTTTCACAAGGTTTACCGTCGCGAGGATACATGTGTTTTTTAAATGTCATTAAATATTTTGGGATGTTTATTTCAAAAAGGTTAAAGTGTCACACGTGCATGTATTTAAGGTACGGTATGGGTTACATGAATTAGTCATTTCGTTTTCTCATCTGCGTTGGCTTTCGGCCTTACTGGCTACGTAGATTAGATGTTTGGGCCATATACATTCGCAACATTCCAAGATTTGTCGGGACTCACACGAGTGTGTACTTGATACATATAATATGCATTCACCTATAGAGTGTAGGTGTATGGACATGCAAATAAACAAATAGTCTCTAGTTTCCTCTCTTTTCCACAGAAAAGGCAGGCTTGCACTAATCTCCACACTCGCATTTTACTCTGTAGAAAGCATGTTCTTTACAGCAAACCAAGTGATAAAAGCATATCTAGGCACACCTTGTGCAAACCAGATGAGCTTATGCCAAAGAACTGTTTCACGCCTAATTCCTAACTCTTTGTTTTGACTATGATTTTATCAATTTACAGTTTAATTACATTTTTTCATACTCATAAATATTTTGCAGATAATTACTCTCATGACATACAAATATAAATATTATGAGTTATGGGTTTGATTATTTTCTTGTTTTTTTAAATATGTTCATATATATAACCTGTGTAAAAAGAGTTTAAAAATAATTCAAGCAATCACAAATAAAAATAAAAATTAATTTCAAAATAAAAACTGAAAACATTATTTGAATTATAAAAATATTTCCCCTAAAATATCACTTAATATGATATAAACAGGGTAATTATTACTGGATTTATTTTTTTGAAAAAGTTATTACTGGATTTAGATCATATCTAATCACATTATTAAGGACTTTCACTTTTAATTTTTTTTTCCCAGTCTAAACATTTTAAATAGCAAGAACACCATGCTTTCTACACGTGCCAAAGACTAGCTAGTATATAAACTTCTATTTTAAATCGTGGATTAGTAAGAAAACATTTTTAAACTGAGAAAATGATTTTATTAAAAAAACTGATTGATGCACCGAGATATTTGGTTTATTTATTTTTATTATCTAATCTAGATTATATGATTTTATGGATGTTAGGATTTTGAACTTTATTACCAATAGTCTTTCCATGTTTAGAATTATATTCAGCTTATAAGTTCTTGATAGACGAAGAAATTAAGAATATTCTCAAATTTTTGTTTTGACTAAGCCAAGTTTTGACATTCAAAACGTAACTCAACGGAAGTGAGAAGAACTCTTCCATTGTCTATTCCGAAGTACTAAGGGACAGTAATCAGTTTCCTTTCGCTTCGAGCCCATCAAAAATTCACAACAATATGAGCCATAAAGCAACGAAGAGAGATAAACATTACAGTAAGGAGAAGCGAGCGTGTGCGTTTTCAAGATCATTAATGTATACCACTTACATGTTTCTTGTTTGCCCAACCACTTCCAAGTTCATTCAATTTTCATGCTCTTCGGTTTCATACCACACGAAAATTCATATCAAAATTCGTTGAATTGATGTTCAAAAAAAAAAAAAAAAAAAATTCGTTGAATAGTATTTTTAGATCTATTGGAATATCACCGTTTAATTAACAAGTTAAGACTACACTTTGCAGGTTAACCAAAAAACTATATACAATTTGTAGATATCATGACAGTTGAATCTAAGAAGATCTGCTAGGAAACCATTGGATTTTATCTTCTTTAAGAATTGTCCTCTTCAGCAGCAACATTATTTATATGTTCTGTGTACAGAGATATTAACAAGATCCCCATAATCTTAAATCATATTAAAAAGAGTAAAAAATACAAAACGACCTATACTATTGATGCCACCATATTATAATTGTTTACAGAACCAAACCAGTCCGAAACATAGTGTCTCTGTCATGATATATTAAATATGCACATTCGTTAAGAAACTAAAACCCAAATAAATATATATCAAAATAACTCTATGTTAGTTTCATAGCGTTTATGTTCATTTTTATAATAATTAATTAAAAAATATAACCTTAATGAATTACAATGTTATATGTAATTGCCATTATTTAAAATATTTAATAATTTATGCCAATTAAATTTTTTGTTTTAGTTTTCTTTTTAAATTTTTCTAAATAAGATATATAATAAAAGGAAATATTCATATAATACAAAACGAAAATTATATTTACAAAAGGAAAGAAAACATAGTTTATCAAAAAACAAATATATATATAATGTTATTTCTTAGAAAGGAAAGTTCAAAAAACCGTTTTGATCTTAAAAATAATCATCTCTTTAAAACATAATATTAAAAACATATATAACATATATTTTAAAATCAATAAAATGATTTTTTTTTAAATCATTCCATTTTCTCAGATTATTAAAAACTTAATTTAAGGTCTTACTATATTTATTTTTAAAAAATTATATACTTATACAACATAATATATATACATTTAATAAAAATACATAAACCAATACAAAATTTTATGGTTAATATTATTTAGAATAAATTTTAATTTATCTTGTTACATCTAAATTATAAAGTAATTTACACCAAAAATAATTTATTTTGTAAATATTTATAAATCTTCATTTATAAAACTTAGTACTAATCATCATTTTAGTTTTCTACTATTTTTACAAATGCACAAATATCAAATTATAAAAAAGAACTGACGAAAGTATATATGCATATTTAAGATGAAGAATTGAGCTAATGCAATAAATAAAATCACCCAAATTTAGTTTAACTAAAATAAAAAATGATTGTGCTTCATTTTGAAAATATATATGTAACTTAATATAATCCACAAAATGAGTAACTTGAACGACTAAATTTTTATGCCCAAACTAAAAAGTCTAAATGCAAAAAATAAAAATGAAATTTTAATCTACTTCAGCACAAAAAATAATTGTGGTTAATATGGGAAAAAAATATACCCAAGTAAAAACCAAATAGACTAGATATTATATATCCAAATTACATGTCTAATTAAAATAATATGATATTAATTAAAATAAATCATACATAGAAATAAAAAAATTGTTAAACAAAAATTAGAATATTAATAATTTTATCATATATTTATTTTGTAAATATTTTATCTGTGCATTGACATGGAAAAATCACCTAATATTTAACTGAGTCAGAAGATAACTAACACAAAATCATGATCGGCTATATTTCGTGCCACGATCACTGGTACGCTGTCCACAAGTTTCCTGTTTGTTGAAAACTGAATTATTTATCGACAATACTTCGAAGTTGGTTCAATGTTGCTCTCCGAAACTCCGAATGTATTGCCCCGTCCCTACTTTGCCTTTTGAACAGCTTATGTTATTAATGCTTCAACGAAAAGACAGTAAGACATATCCAGCTAATTAGGGTTGCTCTTGTTTGAATCATTTAAGCCCCACGAATATGTAATTAAGGCACAAAAATAAAGCCAGATCCTCGTGTGGAGATCCCGAGTAAATGTGAATCCAAAACAAGTCATGTCAAGATTTCAAATCATAGCGTTTTTTTTTTTGAAACACTAAATCATAGCGTTTTTATTCGAATTTTGGACCATAAAAGGGATTATTGGATTCACTAGATATTTTGTGGGTTATCAGTTTTGTTTGCGATAATTGAGAGTTGTTTTGAAAACCTGTTGATTGAAACAAGGCAAAAGAAACTAGAAAGTAAGATGTACGTTAATAGTTAACAAGAATTACATAAAAATAGAAGATATATGGTGGAGATAAGACTGAGATAGTGATGAGTCTAAAAGGGAACAAAAACTTTAATAATTTAAAAACTCAGCTTTTTTGAGATGGACACGGATGCGATTTGCAAAGGACACGCCTCTTTGGAGTCTAGCTTGTGTTTGCATCACAAGACAAGTTGTTTGTTTCAACTTTCAACGCCATCCATTTAACTTACTGTTTTTCTACCAAATGTAGCGATTTTAATATATACTACAATATGTATATTTTTACAAATCCTTTAAACATGCTTTCCGTTTCCTATATATTTCGACCTTTAGCAAATACTGATGTTTCGTACCGAACTACAGTGATATTAAACATAGGAAAATTAAATTGAAAATGGCTCATTTTTTTTTTTGAACTTTAATGGCTCATTTTTTCTGTTATCGAATTAAGCAAAATCAGGTAACTAATATATAAGTACTTCCTTCAACATATCTATATTATTAAAAGAGAAGTACCCATTTGAAAATGTTCTTATTTCATTAATTAAATTCCTTTTTTTTGCTTGTCTTTTTCAGTTGCATTTATGAAATATCCTAAAACGAATAAAACTGCTTAATTTATTACTTGTCTTTTTAGTTACATTAATGAAATATACTTAAATGAATTTAAACTTTCTATTTTATTATTTGTCTTTTTCAGTTACCTTAATGAAATATACTTAAATAAATTTGGACATAATGTCATTTAATCAACCAAAAAAACTCATGAGTTATCCTTACGTGCATAATTTTAATAATGGAGATTTTTAAAAACGTGCATCATTAAAATGTTACCTAAAACATGCAGCACTAATATATAACAGAACCGCATCCCGGGTTTGACAGAGGGAAATTATTCGCGGAGCCACCCATTAATAGTAATGGAACTCTGTGCAAAGTTTCCTCCGGTAATATGAGTTACCACCCCTTGATCGCTTATACTACCCCAAACATCTGACTGTAAAAAATATAGTGAAATAACCTTTCCTAACATGCATCAATAAAACTAGAATTTGACTCACATAATTGTACGGATATTATTTTCAGTTGATTAAATTTAAAAATCTATATTATTAAAAGAGAAGTACCCATTTAAAAATGTTCTTACTTCATTAATTAAACTCTTTTTTTTTCTTGTCTTTTTCAGTTGCATTTATGAAATATTCTAAAACGAATAAAACTGCCTAATTTATTACTTGTCTTTTTAGTTACATTAATGAAATATGCTTAAATGAATTTAAACTTCCTATTTTATTGTTTGTCTTTTTCAGTTACCTTAATGAAATATCCTTAAATAAATTTGGACATAATGTCATTTAATCAACCAAAAAAACTCATGAGTTATCCTTACGTGCATAATTTTAATAATGAAGATTTTTAAAAACGTGCATCATTAAAATGTTACCTAAAGCATGCAGCACTAATATATAACATGCATCAATAAAACAAGAATTTGACTCACACAATTGTACGGATATTATTTTCAGTTGATTAAATTTAAAAATAATTTTTTATTCAAAAAATATTTAAGAATGGCTATGTTTTTAAAAATTATATGGTCTTATTTGCTCATAACTCATTTGTCATTTGATAAATTGTTAGAAAGAAAATTTTAGCATAATATAACTCAGTTGTCATTTGCTAAATTTATGGTATTTATTTATATTTTTTATTATTTAATTATAATATTTTTATTTTATATTTGAAAGATAAATGAATTTTCTTCCAAAAAATATTTTTGTAAATGTATTTTTTAAAAAATAATCAATTAAAATTGTTATTATCATTGAATATCATTATTTTTGACATAATTTGAGTCTTCGTTTATATCAAAACTTATCATATTTTAGGATAATTTTAATTAAAAATGTAATTTTCATATTTTTCAAACAAATTCTAAAAATAGTTTTTAAATATTTTGTTATAATTGTTAAAAAAATATTGAGTTGCATTTCAAATAAAAAGGTAGAGATATTAAAAATATTATAATTAAAATATGTAAAATTTAATATAGTTTTAAGGAAATGGTCAAAATAAAAAAATTTACACATAAAATAATCATGATTTTTGTTAACTGGGCGGATCATTATTTATATGATATCGCACACGAAAGAAAATTTCTGTTTTTAAAATTATCTAATTAACTCTATATTCATTTTTTTATATTTTTTATATGATATCACACATTCGTAAAAAAAATAGATAGTTTAAGATGCAACAAAAAAAATATTTACTTAATGAATATAACATGAACGAATATTACAAATACATCATTTAATAAAATAAATAATTAAAAACTAAAAATTCATATCCGCGCTGGCGCGCGGATCAAGGTCTAGTATATGTTAAAAAATAATATGTATGTTACACTTTTGTTGATACATACGATGAGTTATTCTAATCTTTATATATTAATTGAGAAACATTACAGCGTTGTTTTGTAGCCACGTGTCACCATGACAATGAAATTCAGAATTCTTAAAGAAATAGGTTGGTACATCTTAACTTATATTATATTTTTTATTAAAATAACTATTAATTTGATAAATAGTGTACAAAATAATATTCTCGCACCTCCCTTAAATAAAAGCTATGGAATTGTCTAATATAGTTAACGTATATATGAGAATTAATGATTATGAATAATAAATATTTGATAATAATTTTTGTATTTTAGCTCTTTTTGTTTAATTTTATATTATTAAAAGATATTAAACAACCACATTAACCATATAATATAAAAATTATTTTTTTTACTTTTATGCTATATTTTGAATTTTTCAAACGACTATAAATTACTAAAAACGTTAAATGTCTCACACTAAAATTTTGTGATCAATGGTTTAACTTTTGTTTTGATAATAACAAGATATAAATTATCATAAATCGTATGAATATGAAGTCTCATTTACTAGACATTCATAACATAGAAAAATATTTAAATATGATAATTTTTAAATTTGTATTGAAAAAGTATTGAAAACTTAATATTTAATTTTTGAATTTTGCATTCAAAAAATCGTACATTAGAAATTTTGTGTTTATCACATGAGTATGAATTCTCAATAATAAATATTTATATTAAATATATTATATATCTATGTTCATGTCATTGAAATTTAGTTATATACTATATAAAATAAATAAAATGATTGTTTTGATTTATTTACTAAAAAATATCATAAATAAACAAGATGTATTGTTTTGATTTATTTGTTTAGTCTAATTTAATTATATACATAATATAATACGTAAATGAATACAAATAAAAAATAATAGATAAAAATTATTTTTATATATAACATTCATCCCGCGTAAATCTCTTACCACCATTGTTGATACATACGATGAGTTATTATTCTAAATAAAAAACTGTAGTCTAATCTTAGTCCTTTATGATTACATAAAGGAAAAGAAAATCTCTTACCACTATTTGATTAAGAAAGTAAAACAAAAATATAAACATAACATTAACCAAAACAATCCAAATGACATAATTTTTTCCTTTGTCAATATATACATCTTCTAATGTAATTCAATCACTACTTTACAGTTTCTACCCTCGCGGTTTCTCAAGTCCGTTTAGTAAAAAATTGTGGGTTTAAGCAACAACTAGCTTTAGAAATCATCTACATAAGTATCAAAGATATCTAGTAGATATATTCAACGGGTACTCTCAGTAACCTAATGGAGCTCATCCTATTTTTAGAAGCTCTTTCAAAGTTTTGATCAAGACTATAAAAACGCATGAACAATACAAACATATAAAATAACTATTTTCAAGAATTAAGTTTCCCACAATGTAAAGTGATTTTAGAAATATGTGGTTAACTAAAATATGCATTCGTGCAATTAACCAAAATTGGTATACACTCGTGCATGCTTCTCTTAGGGCTTGATTGGTTTCTCTAACGCAGCTTTTGCGGTTGGTAGCGGTTGACAACGTTTCGTAACAAACCGTTACAAACCGCTTCAAACCGCTCTGAACTTCTTAAAATCAAACTCTGGTTCCAGCTAACGTTTGCGGTTGCGGGCGGCTGCAGGAGGATAATTTTTTTTTCTTTTTTTAAAAACCATATAAATACACAAATAAAAATGTTCAATAAAAAATTTAAATTGGAATTATAAAAATACTAAAATATATCTATTATATTTTAATTAATAATATAAATTTTAAAACAAAAATATTTTCTATAAGTTTTAAAATTTTAAAACTATAATTTTCTAAATATAATTTTCATATTTATTATAATATTATTATTTTTGATATTTTTATAATTATATAAAATGTAAATATTTCTAATTTATGATTTAACAGCTGTTGTATTTGGTAGTTAATCAGTCATAAGTATCCCGCAAACGCACCAATTTTTAATAGCTGAACCAGTCGTACAAATCTCTTAAAATCGCTAGAAACCGCAACCACCCGCATCTGCAAACTCCCGCAACCGCAACCACTGCATTTAAGCCAGTCAGAGCCTTAATTAGTTAGCAGATACATTTCAGGAGTTAGTTATAACTGAAATAAATACATGAAACTCTGACAACATAACCTTCTAAAATATATTTCCTCCGTTTTTAAGTAAGATTTTCTGAATTCTTGTTCCACAAAGATAAATTTTCTATATATTTTAAGATATTTTTGTATACTTTTGAGACACATTAATCATGAATATTTGAATTGATTAAATTTCATTAGTATATAGTTGGAAAGTGAATAGAAAAATAAATAGTAAATTAAAATTGTAAATATTTATTATATTTTTAATATGCGTAAACACAGCAGAAATTTTTTTTTCCGGGAATAGAGGGAGTACATAAACTTATCTCAAATCTTTGGGATATTGGAGAAGGCAAGAACATAGAAGGAATCTATATCTCAAAAGTAGGAAAAATATATATATCTAAAACTGCTAAATCCATTGAATAAATCCCAACCTAAACATCAAAACGCATGCGGATTAGAAGCTAAATGTACATAGTTAAACGCAATCTATGGGGAGAATTAAAATTACAGTGGTTCATACTTTTAGATTTTATGATTCAAAGTAGATATAGCACGTGGAGACTCTCCCCCACAATCCATTTTAAGGAAAATAATTTTATGATTAAAAGACAAATATATAAGAAAGCACATGGCGTTACCATTCATCTATCAGTTACCAACACATTTGACCTTATCCACCACATGGGCATCCCTCTCTAATTCTCCATTAATCTACCCAAAAAAGAATTATTAACATTTTCCAACTCATAATATACAAATGCGGTGTAAATTATGATGGAGGATTCCCCAAGATACATAAACTTAAAATAAACTACAGTTGCTACAATTTATATATCTAAAGTAAAACGTATTTATACGCACAAATGATAAATGTGAATTACTTGGTCGTTAACATTTGAATGTAACTTCCATAAATTCCTGAGCTAGAAGAGCGCTTGGAAACTCTGGATATTCCCATCATGGAATTATATGATGTTTTCAGCGGAATTTTATTTTTTCCTTTGAATGTCGTTTTAGTATGATTGTATATAATACATTTGTCACATATACCAAAATGAAAAAAAAAATCTATATATATTACCGTTACGAAACAACTCTTACAATTAAATTCTAAGGCACACTTTTATATATGACACTGTGAAAATTAATTCCAAACAAAACTAGTAATAACATTGTAAACCGGCACTATTTCAGAAACATTTATATCTTAAAACAATAGTTTTTTTGGTTAAAAAAATATGTTTCTGTATTTTCTTTAAAAATATTCAAGTTACTATTAAACAAAGAGAGTAATAATTATCAACACACATATTTTATACCAAGATATAAACAAAAAGGCTATATTTTCAAAAGATGCAAAACAAAGAAACTTTAAGAAAACGTACATAAAATGTTTTAGTATTATGTACACATATATTTTAGTATTACACTATACTTTTCTATATATACATATATTTTAGTATTACACTATATTTTTCTAATGGTTGCTTTATTTCCGTGTCGGCAGATAGAATTCCAAGTTTTAACTCATCATTTCTTCTTTCATTTTTTCTCTATTTCCTTTGGTCCTTTGTAATAATTATATCCTTTGAAAAAGGAAAAAGGAAAGACATATCAACGGCTAAGATGTAGCGTAAGCAAAGTTGGCGGAGGCAAATAAGGAGCGTGGAATAAAGACAGAGTCGAGTCCACATGGGCGGCCATAGCGTTTGTGTCCTACCTTTGTCCCCTTGCCTCATTCTTGCCTTTCATGCTCCCGACAACTTCTATCTCTCTTCTTTTAAACCTAACTTCTATGCATCTTCTCCCACCTTTATATATCTCTCTCCTATTTCCTCCAAGTCCATCATCAACCAAACTCACCAACAAGAACAATATCAAGAACAAGAACAAGAACAAGAGAAGGATTTTGCGTTGGATATTACACAAAAGCATATAGAGAGAAAGAAATCTTGATTTTGAAAAAAAAATGGCGTACGAGAAAGTCAACGAGCTTAACCTTAAGGACACAGAGCTTCGTCTTGGATTACCTGGAACAGGGCAAGTAAAGGAAGAACAAGAAGTTTCTTGTGTTAGAAGCAACAAGCGTCAACACCAAAGCGATAACGAGGAAGAATCTACACCTCCTACGAAGTAAGTAAACATCTGACTTCCGATCTATTCTTTCAAATTATTTGATGAATTATTGTACTAATGATGATTCTTTGCTAATTTACAGAACTCAAATCGTTGGTTGGCCTCCGGTGAGATCTTACCGCAAGAACAACAACAGTGTTGTGAGCTATGTGAAAGTGAGTAAGGACGGAGCCCCTTACCTACGTAAAATCGATCTCAAAACATACAAAAACTATTCAGAGCTTCTCAAGGAGTTAGAGAACATGTTCAAGTTCACAATAGGTGAATACAGCGAAAGAGAAGGATACAGAGGATCTGGAGTTGTACCAACGTACGAGGATAAAGATGGAGACTGGATGTTGGTTGGTGATGTTCCATGGGATATGTTCTCTTCTTCTTGTAAGAGACTCAGAATCATGAAAGGATCCGATGCTCTTGCTTTAGACTCTGCCTTATGATGATGATGAAGAAGACATTTCGATGAGATTTGGATGAATGAACCCTTTTTGATTTGATTCGGCGTTTGAGTAGTTGACCACACCAAAAAACAAAACATTTCAGGGTTTTGAGATATATCCATCTCCAAGTGATTTTCTTTTTCCTTTTTGTTTGATTTGTTGTTAGATTTGAAGGAGTTTGATGTAAAGATACATGAAATTTTATGTATAAGACGGACATATACACAATATAGATGCATATGTAGCAATATTCTTGACGAACAGTCTTTAATTTCATAATAGTACAAAATCAAATACAAAAATATAGGAAAGTAGATGATTGCTTCCATATTCTTACACACCATCCTCATATTACCATTTTTCTAGATATGTTAGGACTTAGGAAGTAAGACAATATATATATTCTGGCTATTATATAAACAAAATCACTCGAAAGGATAAAAACTGAAACCGTATGGGAAACTAAAGTATAAAATATCTTCAATGAACCTACAGTATTGTGACTGGCTTATAATAGTGGCGCCGATAAAATTACATTTTGTGATTCGCAACACATTTCTCCGATACTTTCTACAATAGCAACAATGAAGTGTTAAAGATATCTAGGATTACGAGATCATCTTTAATATTTTTTTTTTTGATCAAACATCTTTAATATATTTATTTATAGATATTAGAAAGTTAATTGTTGCGTATAGAGTACATGAAGTAAATTAGTAATCTTGTTTTAGGTGTGATCTTTGAAGATTCACTGATGCACACCTGAGGAAGTTATCAAGAGAAGTTTAGATCATCAGAGTGCTGTAATCAGCAGAAACAGTCTCACAAAGACGTTATATTCACGGTTGTTTGATTGGTTAGTGGCTGGTTTAACGAGGCTTTTTGTCATTACAACCAGATGTGATTTTCAAGATTTGAATCTCAGTTGATATCTCTAGTTGTTGCAGGTTGGTAGAAAAGATTAACGTCTCAATTTGACAAGATGCGAGTTCTAGATTCGAGCACTCAAAAATCAAATAGGTAGGCAATGTCCGCACTAAAAGCATTTTGTGTGTTTCCTATGTTAATAACACAACTTTTGCAGCTTCGAACACTTCTTTACTAGTTTCACAAACAAGAAGTTGCAACAACATGTCAATCAAGATCGGGTGACCATACAAAAAAAAAACATTTTCAGGAAACGAATTTAACGCCCACTGTAGGATTCTAACCAACAACCACAAAGATCAAGAGTAAGGCTTTCTATAACTGGGTTAGAAATAAAAATTACTAGCAAGTCTTGTTCAAAATAACATGAAGAAAGAGCATGAAACGTCGACTATGCAAGAAAACAATTAAGTATCTCTTTCATTCTTTTTGCGTGGTTAGTTAACTTGCACTAAACTTGGAAGATAAGAAGAGAACACGTGTGGAGGATAAAACATACCCACACCAAATCCACACACTAGCTTCCTCCTCTTGTCTTTACGAGATTCTCCAAGTCTCACAGATTTGAAACATTCTTCTCCAATGATGTACGCTGTTTTGTAGGTATTGGTTGAGTCGCCTTCCCTTTGGCCAAAAACCACAGCAACTCTCTTTGCCTCGTCAATGAAGAAGCTAAGCGCATATGCATTGGGTAGTCTGATGCTCTAATAGGTCCCAAAGACTTAAGAGAACAAGAACACAAGTTTACTGCAATTTTATTTTCATATCATTCCATAAAACAATAGTTACTTAAATAGACAAAGAAAGATAACTAAATAACTGCCAAGTACGGAACATGTTAAACAAGTTGAGATGATCCCATTAATAATGGACAACACACGATGCCATGACTCTTGTTATGATCTTATCAATACTCCACCCTCCAAAGAACCTTGTCCTCAAGGTTCGACACAACATGACTAGCCTTTATGATCATGTTATGTTTCTTCTCCATAGCAACATAGGATTGTACAAGTACAACTTCTTTATCATGTAGTGGTGGAGGTTTACCAGAAACTGGTTCTTCTTGGCTGAGCTTCTTTGGTGTTGGGGTGAATGGTTCATGGCTTTGGTTTGGACGTGACGGAGCGGAAATGGCATGCCAGTGTGTTTTGTGAGCAACGTTCGAGATCCAGAACTGTGCGATTAGAGCTTCATCATTAGACACATCAATGGTTTCTTTGAATAACTCATTGTTTCTTGATGAAGAAGCAAAGCTTGAACAGCCTAGAACCGCCAAGCCTTCATCACCATTGATTTTGACAGCTTTGGTAATTTCCACCGGAGGACTCATGACTTGCCGGAGACGTTTGAATTCATTCATCATAACATGCTTCAATTTCTGCAACTCATCATGCACTGCAAGGAGGAGGTTGATCTTCACATCTTCCATGCTCCCACGGTTGTCAAGCTAGTCGTATGAGGACTACAAGGAGGAGGATTTTTTTTTCTTTTTTCTTTTTGAATAGAAGTTTTGATACCACAAATTGCGGTCCGGATCAAAACAGAGATAGATAGAAGTTTTTGATACCACAAGGTGGGGGAAAATGGCCTATTCCTATATAAACTAATTGTTCCCGGTTTTTTCACACATGAACTTTTAAGCCATGCCAAAAACTACATGAACAGCGGAAAAATGGTTTATTCCCCTATGAACTACTTGTTCCTGGTTTTTTCACACACAAACTTTTAATTCATGCCAAAAACCACATGAACAACTCTATTTTTTGAATTACATACACAAACTATCGATTTTAAATTAATTCTCATGAAACCGTAAACAGTGGTATTTAAACGTCAACTTGATTTATGACAGGTGGAGAGCCAATTTATTCTTTTTTTTCTTTTTTAGTCAACTGCTTTTCTTCAGAAATCATTTTATTATCGATTGGGGATAAAATTTATTATTCTGCAGAAGAATAAAATGTTTTACATGATGCATAAAGAAATAAGAGCATCAACTACTAGCTTACCAATCTCCATGTATTGCCACAAGGAACTATAAAATCGATGCAGTATCTCCAATTGATGTTGGAAAATAAAACGATTTATGAAGAAAATGAGCAATTGAAAAAAAAAAGAATAAAACGAAATTGTATTTTTTTTATCAACTCAAATTAAACCGGTTCTCCATCTGTCATAAACTAAGTTAACTTTCAAATAACACATTTACGGTTTTAGGGGAATTAGTTTAAAATCGATAGTTTGTGTATGTAATTCAAAAAATAGAGTTGTTCATGTGGTTTTTGACATGATTTAAAAGTTCATGTGTGAAAAAACCAGGAACAACTAGTTCATAGGGGAAGAAGCAATTTTTTTGTTGTTCATGTGGTTTTTGACATGACTTCAAAGTTCGTGTGTGAAAAAACCGGGAACAACTAGTTTATAGGGGAATAGACAATTTTCCCCCACAAGGTGGTCCAGATCAAAAACAAAATTGTGCTTTGATGCCAGTTAAGGCCCCTCCTTAAAGCTAAGAGAGTTTGCTCTGATACCAAATAATAGGTCCCAAAGACTTAAGAGAACAAGAACACAAGTTTACTGCAATTTTATTTTCATATCATTCCATAAAACAATAGTTACTTAAATAGACAAAGAAAGATAACTAAATAACTGCCAAGTACGGAACATGTTAAACAAGTTGAGATGATCCCATTAATAATGGACAACACACGATGCCATGACTCTTGTTATGATCTTATCATGCTCATAGACACCTTCAGAAACTTGCTCCACGACACTGTGTTGGACTCAAATCTTATTTGTAACCCAAATCTCCAGTATCTTATCTTCTATCTCTAGATTGAGCACCGCGAGATGCTCTTCCCTAGCACAGGACAGAGTCACCGTCACAGGATATCCATAAGTGTAAGAATGAAACGGAAGAGGCAGCAACTGTCCAAGTCTCTCTCTTGTAAAATCAAAACAAATTAAAAACCAAGCTACTTCACTATGTCGTATTCTTACATCCTTCACAACAAAGTAAGCGTTTCCCTTCAAAGACATGCCGCCGAGTTGGTGATGTGGAATACTCCAGTCGCAAGTTATACTAAGAACCTTCCACGAATGGGAGCTAAAATCGTAGATCTCATACTCAAAAACAGCTGGCTGACAATAAAAAAATTTCAACATCTTATGGCTACCGTTGCTGTCGTATCCAAGCGCATACTTGTCAGTGGTTTTGAAGTTTCGTTCAATCAACCTTGTTTGCCCCAAATACGGATTCCACAACAAGACCTTCTCATTCTCATGGTATTTAGTGAAGCATAACACTAAACCGTCGCAGTGAAACACCCTAGATATCTCGTTGTGATTAAGTCTTTCTATTTCCTTTACAGATACATCGACCAAGACATTGCGGATTCCTTGGAGATCGAACCTCACTGAGCAAAGCTTATAATCCATCGTTATGAACCCTATAAACTGCTTTCTTGCTACTGCTCTAGGTTCATGTGATAATTAATTTGATAGCCAATTTTTTGTTTTATTTTTATGTCAAAACAATTTTCATATTATCTAATTTTTGTGATTGTGATAAATTTACGGTGTGTTTATTTTATTAATGAAACACAGCATTATTGTCTTTTTGGTGGGCCATTTTTCCTACATGTAAATTGAAGTGAAATCAATGTTAACTTTAAACCAAATTTCATTTGATTTATCCTTCGATTCTGAACTAAATATGAGCTCTATACCAGTCTTGCATAAGACTTCGCAGACGCGGTTTCTCCCAATATCTTGTGGCCGCATGGCCATGATCCGGTTGCGGACTGTCTTGTCAATAATCTTAGCCAGTTGACTATGTTGTCTTGGCTTCTTGAGATGTAGGGCTGGACATTTTATCCGTTAAATTTGATTCGATTCGCTATTCGTCTCGATTCGATCTAAAATTTCCGGATATCCGTAGACTTCCGTAGCAAAGTAAATACTAAAAATCAATATCCGTTAAAATCGAAGCAAATCACAAATATCAAAATTTTTAAGAAGCGGATATCCGATCCGATCCGAAAATATATAAATACATGTACATATTGATTATGCTTAATGTTTTAAATGTATAAGTTGATATCCCCTATATATTATTTGTGAAACATTACAACTTCTTTTTGTAGCCACATGTCATCACTAGGATGATTCTTAGAATTATTATAGAAATAGGTTGGTCCATCTAATTATATAATAAGCTTTTTATTAAACTAACCATAAATTCATTATTAATGTCATTTATTATTTCTTTAAATAAAGATTACGGAATTGCCTAATGTGGGTAAAGTATATATGACAATTAATAATTTTGAATAATAAAGGTCTAATAAAAAAATATATCTTCTATCAAATTTGTTTAATTTAAAACTATTAAAATAATTTTTTTAAAAACACAATAACCATATTATAAAAATTTAGATTTTTCTGTATATTTTATATTTTGAATTTTAAAAAATGACTATAAATTACTAAAACTGTTAAAAGTCTCACATTCAAATTTTGTGATCCATGGTTTAAAATTTTTGTTATGACAAAATACAAATGATTACAAAATCATATAAATAAAAGTCTAATTTAATTAATCATTAAGATTTAAAATATATATGTATATATATCATTCTAAATTAAACTATAAACCATATTAAATAAATAAATATTTGAGTTTCAAAATTTATTTTGAATAATTTTTTTTGATAAAAGTTTTGAACTAACATTGATAAATTTTTTTAAATTATCAATTACTAAAATTATTAATCCCACAATGAAAATTTTGTTATCAGTAATTTAAAGTTTTTGCTATTAAAAATACACATGATAAAAAAACATATGAGTAGAAAGAATCATTTTTAAAAAAATAGACATTAATATTAAAAATATACTATGTATGTTAATATCATTTAAATTTAATTACATATCCTATCAAAATTTTTTAAAAAATGTTTGGATTAATAAAATTGATTTATACGTTCGCACCAATTTAATTATATATGTAATAGTTACTGACTTTTAATTATTCAATATATTTATTATTTCATAATATGTAAGAACATATAATACATAAAATAATTTTTATATATAATGTTTATCCCGCGCAAGGCGCGGGTCTTAATCTAGTAATTATTATTATAACATATGATTTGACAAATTTTATTCACATTATTACTTATATAAAAGTATTACATGAAAAGAAGAGAAAAAAATTTATAAAACAATTATAACTTTTTCTTAAAATTTTTTGTTATTATAATTGTTAACTAAGTTTAAAATTTACAAAATATGTAGTTTCACTATTTCTTTTAGTTTTTTATTTTATATATCATGCAAAAAAATATATTAAAAAATGAATTCGTATTGAATTTTTAAGATTATTTCTATTAATCAAAGCGGCTGAGATATCCGTAAATATTCGTAAATATCCGTAAATATCTATTTATTTTCTGAATATCTGTTTTTCTAGATATCCGTTTTTTTCCGAAGCAAAGGAAATAAAAAAATTAGATATCCGTAACATACGAAGCAAATCACAAATACCTTCAAGAACCTGGATATCCGATCTGTGTCCAAGCCCTATTGAGATGCTTCCTTTCATTTATTCTTTGTTTCTCTTTATTCATTGTATACTTGGTGGATTTTGACTGTTTGACTAGATAACTTTCATTTTTATTGGTGACATCAACTTTAGCTATTTTAATATAAATAATGCATTTGTTTTACCTTTTAAAGTTTTTTTTATGAAAAAGAAATGTCTTATTTTGTTGTTAATGTTTATTTTACTTTCACAATGAAAGTAACTATAATTTTATTTTTTTAAAACTACGGTTGTCTGAATTCAACACGACAAACATGGATTATTATTTTTATTATATGTTGTTTCTTGATTTTAGTGGTACCGTTTTATGAATTTTTAAAAATTATTAGTTTATAAGTTGTTAGAGAGTTACAGTCCATATGTTAGAATTACTGTTTAGAAATATACAGATTTATTTGAATATTGTATATGCTATTATATTTAAAAACCAAGTAAATTATTTTATCCAAATAACTAATTAGAGTTTCCATATACAATGATATTATTAATTTTACATCAATGTATATTATGTATAAGGAGTTGCACCAAAAAAAGAAAAAGAAAAAAATAGAACGAAGGAAATAAATCTATAATATCAAAGCAGAATCCCTAATAGGATTCTGACATTTAATTTTAATATAAATATTACTTATTTAAGCTAACAACAAAATATTCTCTCTACATCTAAGGTAAATATTATTTTCCATATTTTGTGAATGATAATAATTCTAATTTAAGAAATATATATTCTTCATTTAATTTGGATATCATTTTTATGCATTGTATTATTTAACGATCAAATATGAATATATACATGAAAATTAGAAAAATATTATTAACTATGTCGTTTTTACATAATAATGATATAACGATTTTGAGTGTTCAAAAATATTCAAAAAATTATCATAAAATTAAGCTTTAGATCTAAAATAAAAAAATACAAACTTATCACAATTTGTTAGTAACGAAAAAGAAGCTAATATTATCATATCAATAAAGTTTCTTTTTTCTATTACCATTGTTTCATTTTCTTCAACATAATAAAAATTTCATTAAAGTGTTTTCAATTTTATATAATATTAAAAAATATGAGAAATTTAATTAAAAAAATTAAAAATATTATTATTTTTTTTTTTGGATTTTCAGCGGATCATAAGTTTTTGGATTTTATACAATTTTGAGTTTTTAGATTTTTACCGGGTTATCTAGGATTTTTAGTTAAAATTATCCTCCTATATATTAAATGAGAAGTCACTTTAGTGAATTTTGGTAACATGTCGCTCATAGGTGAAGTTTCAAGAAATTGTTTTAATTTGATTGGTCGATTGTTCTTAATTTTTATTTATTTAATTTATATCTAAAAATTTAAGGTAAGTCTTAAATCATTTAACATCATTTGCCATATAATCTAAAGAATATTACAAATAACAATTTATGGAAACCAATTCTCGAAATTATAGAAAGATTAATAATGTTTTATTTATTACTTTTAATATTTATAAACTATAAAATATAATGAACGAAAATTTATATAAGATAATTATAATAGTTTTATACTCTACTTGATGAACTGTATTCGAATATAATTATATAATAACTATTTTAAATATTACAAAATCCAAACATGTTTATTAATATTATTTTTAAATTATTTATCGTTGTTTAAAGAATAAATTTCTCAGAATTTTAAAATAATTTATAAAATGTTATAAATTATTTATAAAATTGATTGAGCAGTCACATAAGTGATTTTTTATTATGTGTCGATCATAAATGAACTCTTCAAATTGTTATAATTTGATTGGCCGATGATTTTTAATTTTATTTATTATAATTATATCTAAAAGGAAAGGATAATTCAATTACCACTTTCTAAAATAATCTACATAATTTTAGAAATAATTATTTATGGTAACTAATTGTTGAGACTATGAAAGAGTAGTAATGTGATCAAATTTTTTATATATTTATAAATTACATAAAATAAGAAATAAAAATGTTTATTTGAATTGATATAATGATTTTGTATTCGTATAGAAAGCCTTATATTTGTATATAAAGTATCATAATAACTATTAATGTCTAATAAATTCCATGCATGCTTTATAAATCATTTATTAAATTATAAATAAATTTATAAAATTAATTATATTGTAGACATGGATCTTTAAAATGTAATTTACACTGATGTTTTAATTAATTGTAACGTTTATAATAACTTACCTTAATTTTCTATTACTTGCGCTAATTGCTAATATTTATTGCATTGTTTAAATGTAATTTACTTTATTGTTTTTAATAACTTACCTAAGTAACCTTAATGTTTATAATTTTTTGCCCGTTTATTTATAACCTTACCATTTTTTGAATTCCCCTATTACTTGCGCAAGTTGATAATAGTTAATGCATTCTAATTTGTTAGCTCGCTTTTAATAATTTATCATTTTTGAATATGAATTACTTTCGCAAGTTGGTATTGTGTTTATTGCATTTCACCTCATGGCAATATAATTTTAATTTCTTACTTGATAAAAATCATTTCGAAAACGTCATTTATTATGTAAAATATCCCCTAATAAATGTCTAACGTGGAAGGTAGAATATATATATAGCTGAGACCCCAAACGTCTAACGTCTTACAATACAACTATTCTATTTTCCTAACAATTTTTAAAAACCCGTCTAAAGATACAAGGCGTATTGAAGTACGGATTCTTCGTTTGTGGAGAAATTATAACAAAGAATCCGGCAACACCATCGAAATGGTATTTGTTTTTATTACTACATTTTTCAAAACTCAGAATCGTCATATATTATATTTACTTTACAATGAACAATATTTTTTTATAGTGTTTCATAACTACTTATTCTGCTTTCCGTCAACTCTTATAATTTATTTGTCTAACTCATAACTTTCATATATTCGATCAGGGACAAAATTTCATGCTTTAGTTTGTGAACAACTCATAAAAAATTTGAAGGTTGTCCAGTTATTCAAAGTGTACGATGTTATTGGTAATTATCGGACAAGCTTTCATCCGTACAAAATTGGGTTCTTCCACGCGACTTTTGTTGCAAAACCAAATGATTTTCCAAGTGAAGTTCCCGAGAAGTATTTGGCTGATTACACTGAAATTCCTGGTGGAAAAGCTGATAACAGCTGTTTGGTTGGTAAGTAATTTTCAACTGGGAATTGTTCATGCACTAATAATTTATATATGATTTTAAGGCTATTAATCTGTTTATTAAATAACTTTAATATTATACCTACTTAATTGAATTTTTAATGTTTAGATATTCTTTTGGTTTTGTATTATTTGTGTTAATTTAATTATTTTTATTTTGGAATGTAGATGTTATTGGTCAAATAGTTAACTTCGGTTCTCTTGAAAACAAAATGATAAAAGGAAAAGATAACATGAGGCTATTGATTGAGTTACATGACCAAAAGTAAGCTTAAGTACTTTACTTTTTCTTATTTGCTACCTAAATATGTATATTAGATTTATTAACTTAAGTTTATATTATACAGTAATGTGAAGATGATGTGTACTCTGTAGGGTCGTTATGCTAAACAAGTATACGATTATAGTATGAGTAACATGTCCACAATGATTATTTGTGTTAGTTCTCTTCTATTAAAGAGTGGAAAGGTATATAATACATCTATCTTTCTAAAATAATTATATGTACAACATGTTAATAAAATCTATATATTGTAGGTGCTTACTCCTTATCTAGCGGGTGAAATTCAATACAAATTTTACTCAACCCAACATGGATTTGGTTGACCAGTTCAAAACAAGGTACTCCTCCAGTTAGTACTTTTTTTTTAGCTAATTTTGAATTTATATACATTACCTTGGCAACATAATACAATGTTTTTATAAGCTTGATTTATCTTGATTTTGCAGTCTCCCTAATGATTCACTTGCTCTTACAAACGACGATAGTACCCAATGGTATGTTGGTACTGCTACATCTGTTCGTGCCAAATTTTTTGTTATTAATGAGAAGAGAACCATAAGAGAGATCATTGATAGTACTCTGGTATATAAACTAAAAACTCTCCATTTTAGTTGACTACAATCCAATTTTCACACTATTTCGATGATGGTATGTAAATTTAATATTATTTTCTATTCAATAAAATTTAGAAATTTATAAATCTATGAAATTATTTTATTTCGTATAACTGCTTACAAAATTTAATAATTTTTTGCAGGTTTCTAATGGATTTTGCTTTCTTTATCGAAAATGGTACTTCTTAATTTATATTACTTATGGATTATATTCTGGCTTTTATTATATTTTCTTTGAATATGTCATTATTTTTAAATACAATGGAAGATATATAGAGTTGGCAATCCAATCTCTTTGGCAAAACTTAATATACAGAATATGTATGCATATGAAGCTCTATTTATAAGAACATAGATCCATGAGAAATAATATATAGCATCTTGAAAATATATGCTAGCTATCTATGAAATTATTTTATTTCGTACAACTGCTTACAAAATTTAATATTTTTTTGCAGGTTTGTTTTCTTTATTGAGAATTGTACTTCTTAATTTATATTACTTATAGATTATATTTCGACTTTTATTATATTTTCTTTAAATATGTCACTATTTTAAAACGAAAAATATAAACATAAATATATTCGTCACCTAAAATACACAGTTACAACATATATACAATACAATTCTACTTAGTGATAATATAAAATCTGCAACTTCAACAATTGTATACTATTTATTCCACATTTTGAATATTTTTATGTCCGCACAGGGTGCGAACCAGTCACCTAGTTTCTATTAAATTTGAACCAGATTATACACATTTCACCGGATCTATCAGTTTAGCCACGGGTCTTGATCGAATATGAAAACACTGCTAAAAGTCAAATATTATAGTAGAACAACTTTTTTGAAACACAAATAGAAAAAAAATTAAAATTATTTGTTTTCTAAGAAAGGTTATAAATTCAAACAAATTTTAATAAAATGGTAAAAAAATACCTTCGCTTTAAAGCGGAAAAAATTCTAGTATCCTATTAGTCCCTTAGGAATTACACATTTCAGAATTTTCACCCGAATGGCTAATACTTTAAACTATTACACAGCTACAAAATTATTTAAAAACAAACTAGCAATCCTCTAAAGGGGTTTGGTTACATGTTACGTACCTCTGCGTTTTCTACTGAGGTAGTAATTGTGTTAGCATTACGGAGTAGTATGGTTAGATGCTCAAGGCTGTTTATAAAATTAAAATGATGGAGCACCCAGGGCAATATCGAGGCCAATAATTAATATGTTGAGAAACAGTAAAAAAGAAAGCTTGAGGGAAGGTTTGAACCTATGATGTTAAGATGTGAGAAGAAAATGTAAATACCACTAGACTACAATAGAAATTTTGAATAAATTTGGCCCCTAAATTAATTAATATGAAAAAGGCCCCAAGCCAATGCTTGCTTAGCTTGCATCCAGGACCGGCCCTGGGAGCACCCAAAATCTGTACCATAGTGTTCCTTAATACTCTGGCTTTTCAAGTGCTGCCTGGTAAGGAAGAGTTTGAATCTATTGGCTGTTCAGTAGAAAAATTTGAAGAACCGGTTCAGAGAAACATTATTCTACCTGCGTGTATACTATTTTTTTGAGGGTGGAATTTTGTTGCGTTAGAGTTGGAGCTATACTCCTCTGCTAACCATAGACGATGTTGATGGTCATTAAGATTGTTTGTGGAAACACTACCTTCTGCAAGCACATAAGCAGAGTTGTAACTACTGATCGTAAGTGTTGACAGATAGCACATTTGATGAGAGAACTCTGTACCTGGAAATGCAATAGGCCTTCCTCGACAGCGTCTTTTAAAGGGTTGAGACGCAGCTAGGGACATCAACAATTAGCAGTCAGTAATAGTGAGTGTGAATCAAATATCTTAACTGAATTAGTAACTGTAATACAGTTTGTATGAATCTCGGTAAAGATCTATGTGAAGAAGTTTTCAGTGATTTACCTCCTGGAAATATTTGGAAGCTTTTAGTTGATCGCAGTAGCTCTTGTTAGGAAATATGCGGTCAAATTTTGCGGTAAACCAGAATTTATGGGAGCGGGAAAGAAGCACACACACAAAATTGTTAACGGAGTTCGGCCAATGTTGCCTACGTCTCCGGACCTGCTACAGATCTTTTATTATCAACCAGGGAAATTTTACAAGCTCACAACTCACACCCCGATCCCAAATACACTCAGAAATTACTCGTAATTTTTTTAAAGAATATTTTTTTGTGAGAAAAAAAAAACTTTTTTTTTTTCTTCTTCTTCTCTTCTCTTCTCTCGTTCTCTCTCTGTTTTCTTGTTTTGGGATGCCTTTCCTCTTCTCCTTACGTTTATTATTTATAGGAGAAGATTGGATATGTGAAAGCCACAAAGCCACAATTATTGACAAAATGAAGTTCCTCTTTCACCGTCCATCACCGGCCAACACAATAAACGTGTTTCTTTGACTAACAATCTCCCACTTGAAGACTGATTTCAATCTGTCTTCACACCTTGATCAATGTAGCAGGTCTCCCCAGCTTGTTACTCCAACAAGCCAACTGAGGTTGCACACAACCTCAGCTTGTCATACGGCACGATCTTCGTCAACATGTCTGCCGGATTCTTGCTTCCTGGGATCTTCTCAAGCACCAACATTTCATCTTCCAACGCTGATCTGATGAAATGATACCAACGATGTATGTGCTTCGTCCGAGCATGGTAAACCGGATTCTTTGCCAAATCGAAGGCACTTTTACTGTCACAGTACAACACACCTTTCCCTTGGTCATGGCCTAGCTCTTCTAGAAAAGACTGTAGCCATATCATCTCTTTTGTTGCCTCCGTTACAGCAACATACTCAGCTTCACAGCTTGATAGAGATACAATTTTCTGCAACTTTGAAACCCAACAAATTGCAGTACCGCCAAAGGTGTAGACATACCCGGTTGTGCTCTTCGTGCTGTCAATGTCACCTCCATTGTCAGCATCAACATATCCCTGCAATCCCGTCTTAGACTTCGTGAAACATAGCGATAAACTTGGATTTCCTTTTAGATATCTGAAAATCCACTTAACGGCTTCCCAATGTTCCTTTCCTGGATTGCTCATAAATCTGCTAACGACTCCCACTGCATGTGCAATGTCTGGCCTTGTACATATCATCGCGTACATCAGGCTTCCTATAGCAGAAGCATATGGAACTTTATCCATACATGCCATCTCGTCTTCCGTCTTTGGAGACTGTTCTCTGGATAACCGAAAGTGACTTGCCAGGGGAGTACTAACTGGCTTCGCGTCATCCATGTTAAACCTCTTGAGGACTTTCTTCACATACTCCTCTTGTGATAGCTTAAGACCTTCCTTGCTCCTACTGATTCTCATCCCTAGAATCTGTCTTGCTTCTCCAAGGTCTTTCATCGCAAACTCTTCTGAGAGTTTCGTCTTCAATCTATTGATCTCGTGCAAGTCTGCTCCTACTATCAGCATGTCATCGACATATAGGAGCAATATCAAGTAGGACTCTTCAAGCGTCTTGAAGTAACAACAGTGGTCAGCTTCACACCTCAAGAAACCAACGCCTTTAATAAAGTTGTCGAACCGTTTATACCACTGTCTTGGAGCTTGTTTTAAGCCGTACAAACTCCTTTTCAGCTTGCAAACAAGGCTTTCCTTCCCTTTGATCTCAAAGCCTTCGGGTTGCTTCATATAAATTTCCTCATCCAAATCACCGTGAAGAAATGTCGTCTTCACATCCATCTGTTGAAGATACAGATCTTCTTGTGCTACCAGCCCAAGAACCGTTCTAATGGTCACCATCTTGACTACAGGAGAAAAGGTGTAGTCAACGCCTTCTTTTTGTTGGAATCCCTTCACAACAAGCCTCGCTTTATAGCGCTTACTCCCATCAGGTTCTTCTTTTATTCGGTAGACTCACTTGTTATGCAATGCCTTTTTCTCCTTAGGCAAATCTGCTAACTCCCACGTGTGATTGGATAACAACGAGTCCATCTCGTCGTTCATTGCAAGCTCCCACTTGATCGACTCATCAACTTGCATAGCTTCCTCATAACATTCAGACTCGCCTCTGTCTGTGAACAGAATGTAGTTGAGCGATGGAGAGAATCTTACTGGCTTTCTGATGATTCTGCTTGACCGTCGTAACTCCGTGACTGGTGTATATGGGATCACTTCAGAATCATCACTTTCTTCAGCCTCACCACTCTCGTCTTGAGAGATTTCTTCTTCTGCTGTTGCGGTATCCTGTGGCAACTCCGGTGTCAGGATATCTTCTAAGTCAACAGCTCCAGGCTCTTTCTTCTCCGAGCCTTCTCTTAGCTTATCCTTGTACAACGCTTCTTCGTTGAACACAACATTCTTGCTGCGGATGATCTTCCGATTTTCATCATCCCAAAACCGGTAACCAAACTCCGCGTTACCATAACCGATGAAGTAACACTTCTTAGACTTCGAGTCAAGTTTACTTCTTGCAGCATCATCAATATGAACATAAGCTAAGCATCCGAACACCTTTAGATAAGAAAGATTTACTTTCTTTCCACTCCAAAATTCTTCAGGGATCTTAAATCCCAACGGTACAGACGGTCCTCTGTTTATTAAGAAGGCTGCGGTATTGATTGCATCTGCCCAAAACGTCTTTGGCAATCCACAGTGCAATCTCATGCTCCTTGCACGCTCATTCAAGGTTCGGTTCATCCTTTCCGCTATTCCATTCTGTTGAGGCGTTCCAGGAATAGTCTTTTCCATCTTGATCCCATTATCAGCGCAATATCTCTTGAACTCGTCGCTGATGTACTCTCCACCATTATCAGACCTTAAACACTTCAACTTGAGATTCGTCTCAATCTCAACCATGGCTTTCCATATTTTGAAAACCGAAAACACTTCATGCTTGTTCTTCATGAAGTAAACCCACACCTTTCTTGTGGAGTCGTCGATAAAGGTCACATAGTAGTACGAACCTCCCAGCGATGCAACAGGAGCGGGTCCCCACACGTCAGTGTGCACCAGCTCTAACTTCTCATATTTTGGCTCTCTTCCTCCTTTAGAGAAACTAACTCGTTTCTGTTTCCCAAGGATGCAGCTTTCACACATCTGATGATCCACCGTCTTCAGATCCGGAAGAGCGCCATTTTCCACCATGAGTTTCATCCCTTTCTCACTCATGTGCCCCAACCTACAATGCCACAACTTGGTCTGTTTGGCATTCTCGACAACAGCAACAGTGTCTTGATAACTCGTCGTCATATAAAGAGTGCCTCTTTTATGACCTCTAGCCACCACCATGGAACCTTTCTTGACTCTCCAGGCTCCACCACCAAAATTAACATCGTGCCCCATATCATCAAGTTGACCTACTGAAATCAGATTTCGCGTCAACTTTGGCACATGTCTGACCTTCGTAATCTTCCACACACGTCCGTCTGACATTTTCAGGTTGATATCTCCAATACCAACTATGTCCAAAGGTAATCCATCAACAAGATATACCTTTCCGTAATTTCCCGCAACATAATTCTCCATAATGTTATGGTGCGGTGTGGTGTGGAATGACGCTCCTGAGTCAAGAACCCATGAATCGACTGGGCTATCAACATAGGATATTGACGCTTTGGTGGTACTTGTAGCTGCATCATGAGCTTCAATTTTCCTCGGGGAATCAACAGACACTACCAATGCATCAGCGATTTCACGTGTCACTACATTGGCTCCGCCTCTAGTGTTGTCTTCCTTCTTTGGTGGTGCTCGGCAATTCTTCTTAATGTGACCTGTCTTTCCACATTTCCAGCACTCTGCAGGCTGTCGGAATTTGGACTGACCCCGTCCATTCCTTGACTTCGATCTGCCATTACTCCGGTTATTTCTATCTGGGTTTCTCCCTCTGTTTTCCACGTTGAAAGTAGAGCTCGTTGATGCCTCCCCAGAGTCTATCCTTCGAACTTCCTCAGCAAGGATACGATCTCGAACATCATTGAATTTGAGCTTTTGAGTACCCACAGAATTACTAACCGCTGCCCTCATTGGCTCCCAACTATTTGGCAGAGATGCCAACAAAATCAGTGCTCACACTTCATCTTCAAACTCGATTTCAACTGATGACAGTTGGTTGACAATCGTGTTGAACTCGTTCACATGTGCGGCAACCAGGCCACCTTCTTCCATCTTCAGATGAAAGAGTTTCTTCATGAGAAACACCTTATTGTTTGTCGAAGGTTTCTCATACATATCAGAGAGAACTTTCATGAGCCCTTCTGTGGTCTTCTCCTTCGCAACGTTGTGAGCAACGTTTTTCGACAGCGTTAACCTTATAACACCCAGAGCTTGTATGTCAAGGAGCTCCCACTCATCCTGATCCATCTTCTCAGGCTTCTTGCTCAGCGGTTGATGAAGCTTCTTTCCGTACAGATAATCTTCAATTTGCATTCTCCAAAATGCATAATCTGTACCGTCAAATTTCCCGATACTGTGTGCCGAACCGTCTTCGCCTCCCATCGTTTCTGGAACCACCGTGTATTAGAACACCTACGTCGACAAACCGATGTTACCGACAAAAATTCACTATTCACGAATTACTGTTCACGTGAATAGTAACTCCGCAAAAAATTTGACCGATCAACGTAACTCAAGCTCTGATACCAGTTGTTAGGAAATATGCGGTCAAATTTTGCGGTAAACCAGAATTTATGGGAGCGGGAAAGAAGCACACACACAAAATTGTTAACGGAGTTCGGCCAATGTTGCCTACGTCTCCGGACCTGCTATAGATCTTTTATTATCAACCAGGGAAATTTTACAAGCTCAGAACTCACACCCCGATCCCAAATACACTCAGAAATTACTCGTAATTTCTTAAAGAATATTTTTTTGTGAGAAAAAAAAAACTTTTTTTTTTGTTCTTCTTCTCTTCTCTTCTCTTCTTTCGTTCTCTCTCTTTTTTCTTGTTTTGGGATGTCTTTCCTCTTCTCCTTACGTTTATTATTTATAGGAGAAGATTGGATATGTGAAAGCCACAAAGCCACAATTATTGACAAAATGAAGTTCCTCTTTCACCGTCCATCGGCCAACACAATAAACGTGTTTCTTTGACTAACAGCTCTGTGTCTGCCGACATACTCGTGCAGTATTTTCTGTTGGAGTAAACGCTGAGCAATGTTAATACCAAAAGATTCAAGTATAATGTATGCATTAAACCTGAACATGCATAAGTCGTGAAAACAAATTTTTAAAGAGTGTATGTAAACTACTATGGATAATGTCTGAATGATTTGTATAAGAATCAGCCAAAACTGGTAATTTGTTTTTAGCAGTTTTGTTCATAAAGCAGAGATGATGATAGAAGACACAGTTAGTACCTTTACGCGGACTTGTTGGTGAACTATCTTAGACATACTTATTGCTGAAACTTAAGAAAAATAAAAGATTGATAGGATTGTGCTGATGACTTTCAAAGGTTAGGGCCTATTTATAGTCCAAGATTCCCACAAAAGGTTGAAGGAAGTAATGGAGATTCATTAAATAAGAGATCGTGAGAGGAGTGAAGAGACGATTTTAATGAATACGTTAAAGACTACGTTCGGGTTAAGCGACTTCCGTAGTTTGCCGATTGGCTTCAACTGGAATATGACTGTGGTGACGAAACAATTTTGAGAAGAGGATGACTATCTATATTACACGGCCCAAGAGGTTTATGCAGTCCCAACAAAACAAATTCATTCTGGCAAGAAAAAGCCGGAAAAGACTCATCTATGCTACTAAGTCACGAATCAACTTGCCGTGAATCTATTCGATAAAGACACGTGACGACTTCTCCTTCACCTATTTAGTGATTTGGTAGCACCAGAATGAAAGAAAGTTTTTTATATAATAAGATAATTTAAATAAGTAAAAAAAAACATTGTATTATTTGTTTTATATTAGTATCTCTATTTTTCTTAACAATTCATAATATTTTGTGATATTGAAAATTAAATCTAAAATACATTTAAATTTTATAAAACATATTTCACATACGTGAAATAATACAATAAAAATAAAATTGAAAGTCATATTTCTAAAATTTATATATATATATATATATATATATATATATATATATATTTTATATATATATATACATATACGCAATAAAATCACTGTCTGTCTTATTTTATAAAAAAATATATATTGTAAAATAAAAAATCTATAAAATGAATTTAAAAAAAAATTAATAACTCTATAAATTAAAAAAAATATCATAGTAATATTATTAATTATAAAGTTTTTACTGTACGTTCTCCATTCTTTTCCTTTTTCCTCTTTTATTTTACATCAAGCTGTTTCCTTTTCATATATGGAAATTATATTAGAAATCTATAATTTTTCTCTTTCTTAAATATACGTACATATATATATTACCAGAGGCATGTGATATAAAAATCAAATAGTTACGTTCAGAATTATCATAAGAGAATATTCTATAATATGGACTGGGCTGGGGTGAGGGGTTATATGATAAATGAGACATGAATTTCATTGGAATTTCAATATACATATGGTGTCATGTATAAGAGTATGCATAATCTGTTGACATTTTGAATATTCAACAAGGTATTACTGGATTTTTGTTTAGTTTAGTTTTTTCGCGAAAATTTGGTTTGTTTTTTTCGTTAAAAAGGTCATTACAAATTCAAGGAAAGTGACTAAGAAAATGAAACTGTAACCAAAGCAAAAATAGGGGTTGTCGTGTTGATTTAAACTCAGTGAAACTGACTAAGGAAATGACAAACAAGACAACCTTTTGTTACTACCTTCAGGTCGCTAGCCTCAGGAGCTAACCACCGTGGAGCTTCTGCACTTGCTTGATAGAATATTTTTCCTTGTGGTCGGGCTTCCTTTCCAAGGGAATTAATCTGCACAAAAGTTTAAAGATCGGAAAATGTAAGTAATATTAGATACTCAAGAATCATCACGAATTTGTGACTCTATTATTTGTTATACAAGAATAATTATTTGGTAAAGTTCCAATAAGGTTTCTTGGCGTTATACCTCATGGCTTTTCTAGTGAACTGATCTTATTAAGGTAAATTTAATGATTTTGGAGTTATGACGAGCGGTTCATAGGAGAAGAAATGCTATGTACATGCATTCCTTTTAATTTATTAGGCTTTGGCTTTTTGATGCGAGTTGAATTAACTAACAAAACCCTTCATTCTTTATCTCTTGTCAGCTGGAAGCTCTATACTCAGATGTATATAGAAATTTTCATGAATACGGTAGTAGATACTAATTAGGAGTCTAAATAACGAAAGTTGGTGAAACAGTTTATAGAAAAAGAGAGAAAAAAATATGTCTTATTTTTTGGAAATTGTCAAAAATACAATTTTCAAAGTACCATTTTTCATGTTTACACTAATTAATTTTACCTTCATCTTTAACGAATGGTAAAAGACATTTATAATTAACCCTTTAATTAACTTTGAAAAAAAAAAGATATGGTTAACTAATCTAAACTTAAATCACCAACTCTAAACCCTACAACATGAAACATCAATTCTAAACCCTAAACTCCCAAAACATCAACTCTAAACTCTAAACCCTAAATCTTCAAATCTAAACCCTAAAACATCAACTTTAAACCCTAAACGTAAACCCTAAACCCTATATTTTTCTGAAATTTGAACCCTAAACCCTAAAACCCTAAACTTTCAAATCTAAACCCTAAAACATCAACTCTAAACCCTAAACGTAAACCCTAAACGTAAACCCTAAACCTTCAAATCTAAACCCTAAAACATCAACTCTAGGATTTTAGGGTTTAGGGTTTTGAGTTTAGGGTTTAGAGTTGATGTTTTAGGTGTTGTCGTGTTGATTTAACCTCAGTGAAATTGACTAAGGAAATGATAAACAAGACAACCTTTTGTTACTACCTTCAGTGTTATATATTTAAGTGAATAGATGTAATGTTTCATGTGAACCATTGCAATTGTTTGTATGAACAGTTGCAACTATAGAAATAAAACATTGCAACTATTGATGATTGCAACTTTTGGTAATAACCATATTAATTAATTGCAACCTTTGGTGATTAGCCATTGTAACTCTTCACTAACCATTGTAACTCTTCATTAACCTTTGTACTTTTGGTTTAACCATTGCAACTATGGGTTGCAACTCTTCACTCTCTATATAAAGAGGTGCTGGCATTGGCAAATGAAGATAGAAAAAAATCAGAAACTAATAGTTAGTAAGAAAGATAGAGAAAAAAAGATTTATTGTTCAAAGATCATCAAAACCTTTGAAGAAACACATATAAACATTAAAGCTCTATTTGTTACTCTTGTATCTAAGCCTAAAACAAGATTGAGACTTTGATTGTCTTATCCTGCAAAGGAGTTTCGTGTAACCCAAAGTTTGAAATATGGTCGAAATACTCTTTAAGTAAAGCACGACGATTCAATCATTATCCAAGTATATAACCAAATTAACCAACATTCAGGTCGCTAGCCTCAATCGCTAACCACCGTGGAGCTTCTGCACTTGCTTGATAGAATATATTTTCTTGTGGTTGGGCTTCCTTTCCTAGGGAATCTGCAAAATTTTAAATATCAGAAAATGTAAGTAATATTAGATACTCAAGAATCATCGCGAATGTATTGTATCTCATCAAGTTCTAGTTCCATCGATGGCCATAACTCTATGCTTCGGAGGCGTTTCACTAGTTTCTCGGGGTCGGATTCTAAGATGATTGATTTGTATCCCCTTTTTAGAATTTCTGTAACCCCTCTACCGTAAATGTTTAATGGGCCTTCTATACCCGTTCACTCAATCTGTCGATCAATTTCGTGCGATGACAGGTGCATTATTTTGGCAGAGGCTTGAAATACTTGTATACTAACCTTTTGAATCACCGCATGATCTTTTCATGATCTCATTTGAACGGTATCTCGAATTACTTCTGACTATGTGATTTTTCCGTGTTCATACATGGGTATAAATATTTCAAATATAAATATATTATAATAATTGATTGCTATTTACTTTTACTTTTAAATTAATTTATAATATGTATGCATCATTTATATTAATAATATTATATTACTTTAATTATACATATGATTTTATATATGTTATATCTAATCGGTTTTGTTGTTTTTACAGTCGATTAGTTATCATTGGGTAAATTGGATTGCATATCTGAATTCAGCTGTAATATTTTTTATTCTATATATCAAAATTTTGATTAATTTTTATTTGCATTTATGTGGTTGTTGTCTTAGATATGTAAATATATTTTTATGAAGATTATGTATAACTTGAGAAATACTGTGCTTATAATGAAATGAAAAAAAAAAACCGAAGTGTCTGATTCCAAATTACATAAATTAATATAATGATAATATTATGAATACTTTACAAAAGAACTAAATTGTAACAGGTGGTTAAATATATGAATTTTATAAAAGAACTAAATTGTAACAGTTGGTTAAAAATAAATTAAAGTGTCATATGATTTATATTTATAAAATAAATTACTATCTTATAAAATTATATATTCTTATATTAGTTAAATATATGATTTTAGATATAAGTTGGATTAGTTGAGTCACTCATGTTGTAAATATATTGAGTTACATATATTCTTTCAAATTCAAAATGAAGTATAATTATTTTTATTATAATTACGTCAAATCAAATCAATTTTATTTATCATTTAAATGTGCATGTATTTTCATAACATTTATCAAATTATATGTTGATGTTTTTTAAAAAATATTAGAAAATAAAGTGATGATCAACAATTACATGCATAAGTAGTTGATACATTTTTGAAAGCTCATGAACACATATCAATATTTACAACAAATAAAATATTTTATAATTTCTAAATAACTTTATGCATTTAATTTATTGAATGAAGACTGAAATTTATTTTAAATAATCTTAAGAATGAGAATTCATATTTGAATTGGTATTTTGATTATGGTTCTATTAAGTTCCACAAACATAAAAACATAAAATTTAAAAGAAAATTTAATATTAAGAAAATATATAACGTTAATAATGATAAAATATAATATATCTACCCTATTGAACTATTTTGTAACTATTTCATCAAGTGATTTTTTTTTTTAAAACATTAGTTTTTAATATCTGTTAAAAATAAACAGTAAACAAAATTGTGATTGTATTTGAAAATAATATTATATAGATAAAGTATAATTTATTCATTTTTTTTTGCTGTAATTGAAAAATATTATAATCAACTAAATATATGAAAAAAATAATAAATTCAATATTACTAATTATAATCTATTTTTAGTCAATTAAACATATATCAATATATATTACTTAATTATCTTATGTAATCATCTAAGAAAATAGATAGATATATAAAAATATTTCTATTACTTTTAATTTTTTTGTGTTGCTTAAAATTATGTTTTAAAGGAAATAATATTTCTTTTTCTAATATCAAGATTATTTGTGTAAATTGTTTTTCATGAAATCACATTATATACAAAAGTATATTTTATGTTATTTATAAATATCTTTTAAATGTAATATTACTATTTTGTTAACTTTTCTTTTTTTATGAAATCATATTTTATATACATATATTTTTCGTTTTTCAATTCGTTTTCCTTTACTATTTTGTTAATTTTCCTTTTTTATTATATGTATATGTTCTTGGAAAATTTTTAAAAGTAGACTAAATAAAAAATAAATAATAGTATTTTAATGTAAATTAATTTATTAAATGTATTAGTGTAATCAACCATCGTGAGAGTTAATGTGAGAGCGACACATAGAAAACTGACTTCTCAAATAATATTATAGAAATATATCACACGTTTTTCTATTATTCCATCTCAAACACGTTTAACTTTAGAATTATTTATGGATATGTGACTGAAAAAATAAATACAATTTAGTAACATAGTAGTAAAATTAATTCTTTTCAGTCTTTTCAACATAAACTAACATATACCATAAATGGCGGGATGCTACAATTTCTTTTAGTGATCATAATAGACTTTATGCTTTTGCGTGGAGTGGTATCCCTTTGCTCCTATTAGATGACCTCATCTCCGCCAAATAGTGCGAACCCCAGCTCCGATACTGTATCATCTTCCTTTTAATATATCCTATGGGCTGATCCGGTAGACCAGGAGAAACAAACTTAGTGATATAGAGTAGACTATCTCGAAAACGTACCATACTGCTTAACTCGAGTTTGGAATACCTTCCGACAAATGTCAAGTGATAGACCAATCGTCTGTTATAGCCCATCATGTTAACCATTTGGGCTGAAACTTAAATCCAGATTGGCCAAATAATGAAAATTTAGCTTCCAACCGGAATCGAATTCAAGACCAACGTGTATACATGTTGAACCCTAAAAAATTACCATTATACTACCACCACTTGATTTTTATCATCTTTCTTTTACGACGCGCCGACTTGGTATTGCCATTGAAACTACAGAGTATGAAACTTATTTGGGTGATGATAATTGGTGCTCCGTCTGACCGTCCAGCACTCCTCTTCGTGGGGGATGATCTGAGCTACTCTCCAGCATTCCTCTTCTTGTCCTACATATTCTCCAGCATTCCTCTTCTTGTCCTACATATTGATTAGTACGTAGAAATGAGGCATTTTTATCATTGAAGACTTTTTGTTGTGTGCCCAAAGTCGTGCTTATGAGTAGAATTTTTAAGCATTGGCTTATGGCATCATTTTCATGCTAAAACATATAGGGCATATTTCTAAAATTACTATTTTATGGTCTATTGGTAAAACATCATTAGCTAAGTTTTTTTTACTAATTTAAACCTAGACTACCACTACTGTTTTACGACATGTTTTCTACAATCACAATTTAGTTTTGAAACTGACTAATTACATTTAAATTAATTTTTATTTACAATCTGTATATGTTAATTGTCTATATTTTATGTAATAAAAATATTATGAATCTAGATCTCTATTAATATCACTCTGTATATTATTGTTTATTTAAAAAAAAATTAAAATAAGCTTTGTGATAGAAGTTAATAGTAAATATTATTTCTGTTCAAAATAATATTTTGTGTATTAATTAAACATAAATTAATAAGAGCTAATTATTTTTGGGTAAAGTTTTCTATGAAAATTTTATTTCATAAAATATATTATATTGTATTTACATGGCAAAACAAGTAACATTATTAGATTTTTTTTTTTTGGCCTATGGCATGAAACGGAAGCACGGCTCTTTGTGCGTCTTTCAATGTACCATATCAGCCATCGGAATGATGCCAAGGATTCTGCACTCGCTTCATTTTCTTTTGCTCCCCACATTAAATACACAAAATTTGCAAGAATGGACTGATTCGGAAAAATATCTAGAGGCGTCGGGATTATCGGAAGAGCCCAAACCTGGATCGTAGGAGGGAATTCAAAAAGAAAATGGTTGATCGCATCTTCCTCTGCTCTAAACTGCACACAAAAGCTATCGTTCCCATAGTTCTGATCAGCTGGTCAGCTAGCAGACGCCAAAAAATCGGACAACGCTTGCCATAGAAAGTATATGATCTTCCTCGGGTTCTTCAGCTTCCATACTGCCTTTTTACTGGCATTATGGATTGGTTCTAGCACTTGTGGGTGATCACTTTGCGTCCTCTGTTCATGAGACCAATTACGTAAAGGGCTCACTATAGGAATGACAGACGGACTAGCAGCAACCAATATTCTCTTCTTCAAAGAAAAGCTTTGAATGGCTTACCTTCTTTCTGAATAGGTATTAGTTTGGTAATAGTTAGAGCACCGGAAAACCTTACGGAAAGCCTAACCAGACTGAGAAAGGCATAGGTTTTGATTCCTGGAGATTGAGCAAATTAGAAAAACTTTTGACTCGAAAGAACTCCACTAAAAGGAATTCATTGGACTTTCCGATACAGCACCTTGGACGAGCACGAGGCTTAGTCAAGTAGAAAAACTCGACTGAAAGGAGAGGTTGTTTACATACTCGAGCACTTGTTGCGAGAGTTCCAACGGAAGGTGAGGATAGATTTTGTGGATACACTTTATCGATTGAATATGAGAAGCTTAGTAGCTGTTCAGCGGGTGCAGCTAAAGGAGGACCTCCAGCCCTCCTTCCTTTACTCTTGGTACCTAGACACTTTGAATCAAGGCTACGCGGCAGGAAGCGAGGGGTGGGACCGTGGGAGAACAGTGCCTATCGCCGTAATCGCCTTTGTGTATCCTGCAACAAAAAGGTAATCTAAAGACCATATAAGACACTACAACAAAACAGGGGATTAAGGACTGCACAATTCGTCATTAAATCGTCATTAATCTCTTATTACGACGATTTAACGACGATTCTCCAATCGTCGTTAGTAGCTCGTCATAAAATTGTCGTAAATATAACGACGAACAATAGTAGTCTTTAAATCATCGTAAAATTATCCGTCGTAAGTAGACTTAATATTAGGTCCACATATCTCATCGTAAATCAGTCGTAAAATGTCCTTGTTATGCTGTTGTAAAACCGGGCGTAAAAATCAGGTTAGATGGCCATAAAATTTACGACAAATTCACATCGACATTCGACGTGAATTAGTCGTAAGTTTTACGACTAGTTTACGGCCAATTAACATCCTTATTAATTATTCATTTAAAAAAATAATTTTTTTTTAAATTATAAATTCAGAAAATAATTTTTTTTGCAAAATTTTTTAAATTCGAAAAATTAAAATTAAAATCTAATACATTAACATTTTGACGTAATTGAGTCGTAATGTAACAACTACTTTAAGACGATATTTAGAAATTGTCGCCAGTCGTCGATTTTTACGATGATTTTGATATGAACGTAATGTCGGCGAAAATTCGTCGTAAAATTACGACCACACTTATTTAGTCGTAGTCGTAACGCGCAGTCGTTATTGGCGTGTTTTCCTGTAGTGAGAGGACTAAGACATGTAAGAAACCAAAAACACCAAATACCAATAATAAATCTCAAAGATTCATATAGCAAAGATCAACTGAAAATACCAAATGAAAACACTAAATCCATATATAAAACACCAATGATTCATATACACATCATTTGATAGAGCTTCTTTTTCTTCAGATTTTCTGACCATGTAGTTCTGCAACTCAACTCTGACATGTTCTGGACAGACTTCACACTTCATTGCATTCTTAAACCCTCCAACAAAATGTTGTTTAGGCGTGAAAATCCACCTGTAGTCACCTTGTAGCAGAAGATACACTTCCAATGATGTGCTTATCAACAATGGTTCCATACTTCCTTCTCGGACCCACTTGTGGTCCTTCTCTTTAGAATCTTTTCCTTGAGACCTTCCTTTTTGAGATGATCCAGCTCCAGCTTCAGACATTATCACAAATACAATGCAGAAAACAAGGAATGAGAAGAAGCTACGAGCCTATGATCATAAACCAACTTGAAGAAGAAGCTACTACCTTAATGAGAAGAAGCTATGATCACATATAAGAGAAGAAGCTACTGTCTTAAATAAGAGAGTTACTAACCAACTTAAAATCTTGAAAAGGAGAAGCTACTGTAGTAAGCTCAAGATAAGAGAAGCTAATGATTTTAACTTAAGGGTTTGAAGGGTTATTATATAAGAGAAGAATTAGGGTTAGTTGGATTGTATCCTAGGTTAGTGTGATTGTGGATATCCTCCTCTACATGCCAAATACGGGAAAAAAGTACATACTCTTTGATACACTAAATATACTTACAATAAAACGATGCCATTAGCACTCTAGAAAAAGCACAAAAGCGAGAAAAAGAGAAGGAATGCGAGGGCAATGTGTACCTCTCTTGGCAATGGGGTCCCAAGGCGTTAAGATCCTCGCTATAGCGCCAAAAGCCATAGCTAACAAGATGATTATTGGATCCTTTTTTGTTTTGTTAAAGAGGTCACTGTTGAATTAAGTGAAAGTGACTAAGGCAATGGGTCTGTAACCGAAGCAAAATACAGGTGTTGATTTAACCTTTTGTGAAACTGAGTAAGGAAGTGATAAACAAGACTGCCTTTACAAGATTGAGATTTAAAACTACAAAAGGGGTCAATGGGATGGGATGTGTAACACCTCAAGTTTCGAGAATAGTTTTTCATTTAAGTGACCTGAAGTACAAATATTTCACAACACAAGTTCTTCTGGTAGAGCATGGATTGTAATGACAGAATCACAGGTTCTTTAGGCATCCATAATGAAATGCCAGGAAACGACATGGTTAGTAAAGTGCACGTCAGGTGTTCGTCGAAAGGTCTGTGTGAGGTTTGGTCAAAGTCCATCAGACATGTTTAATGTTGGGCCGGCTTGCAAAAGTTACGCGCGTACAACATATGGGCTTACTCGTTGAAGGCCATTAGGTCAAGTGCTGATACAAAGAAGGAGAGATCACGACAGGGATCTCCAAGCTCAAGCTGAGCCTCTAGGAGGCGGGAGCTTCCATGGCGTCTCTTGGAGAGGTAGAGTAAGCTAGTGATAGATATGTAATCCTAGGCTTAGCTCTTAGCCATGTACTTCTCTTGTATTCTCTTGTATACTCTCTAGGATTTACATACCAAGGAACAGAGAGAGTCTATGATGGAGCAAATGACTATTTGTGGTAACATCATGAAGTAGCTTTAGTAAAGTCGTGTGAGTGACAGGAAACCAAAGAGAAAGGCGATTCAAGGTTAGATTTAGCTTGAAGATTCTGGTCAAAGGCAGAGAAAAATGCACAGACGGAATCAGGTTGAACATGTTGTTACGATTGGTTGTAATCCTGAGGAAAAAGGGTATGAGACAACAGTCATCAACACTTGTTCAAAAAGCATAAAGTCGCTACCACAGCTAGTAGAAGCATGTGTGAGTTATACATTAGAGGAATCATCGTGGATGCCTGAGTCGGAAATTCAAGATGAATAGACTCAGAAGAGGAGTAAGGAACACCAGTCTGGTGTCATGACCATAAGTGTCAAGGTGGAACTCTCGGACAATAATCGAAGCTCATAAGCAAAAGAAGAAATTTGCAGACTTGACCGGGTCGGAACTTCATGCTTGAACAAGTCAGGGTTCACGTATGATTACAGCTTGAGAAACTCGTCATGGGTTCGAGTTTTGACACGAGAGAAGCTGTAAGGGAGTATCTCAGGAGCATCACAGGGTTGGATGATGAGAGGTACAGTGAAAGGCCGACATGAACAATGAACAGTTGCAGAAACTTAGTTACAGAGATGGTACTTCTAAAAGGTTATTTGATTCAGGTGGAGCCACTGAGTTTATATAAGGATTGATGCATCAGGGATATATATAATCTGATTCCAGGTGGAGTGAGTCACTGGTTAGAAGATGTCTTGATTGGTTCAGCTGAAGGGTAAAAGTTTCGGTTATCAACATAGTCAGCTCAAGAGAGTAAGAGCTGAAAGGAAAGGTTATTCCATGCATGACAAGAGGGTCGTGGATATGTTCAGTATGTCAAGGCCAGGAGTGTCAAGGTCAGTTAACAAGTACAAGGCACATCATAAGGAGATTTGTAAGAGGAGTCTTACAGAAAGTAACTCGTAGGCAAAACAAGTGAAATCGTCATTTGTATCATGAGTACACTGCAGTGAGGTTGATACAAAGGACCACGAAATCAGAGCCGAGTATGATGCAAGATAACACGTGGTGAGGTACTTGGTGTGGGAACCGGAAATCACACCGTCGAAATTTGTTAATCGGAGGAAAGCCAAGCTAACCTAGCCTTCCCTGAAGGTCCCGGTTATCTGCTGGGCCACACACAACACAATCAATATGAAAGAGTCGAAAGTAGTAAATCGTAAAAGAGCGAAAAGAGAACAAAGAGGTCTTATTTCTGAATTCGCGTTTGAGCGTGAACAATAGGTAAGATCCTAGGCCACGAGAGCTGTCGGTACATTCACTAGTCTAGCCACCTAATTTCTAACCTAGTTGAGTCGCAGCTCAATAGTAAAAACAGAAAAATGCCTAAATTGCTCTAAGTATTAAGTTTGCTCTGAGAAAGCTCTCTCTTGCTCCTCGCCTTAAGCCCTCCTTATATACTCTCTCTAGGTCGGTTTGCGCCTTTTCCTGGGCCGGATTCGTCGCGAGATGGGCTTTTTCATTTTTCGTCACCCTTCATGATTATCTTCGTAAACTTGACGTTTATCTTTTCCTGCGAAATAAAAAATAGACCGTCATATCAGCCTTGGTCTCAATCCTGTTCTAAAATCGTAAGTGGGCCGTTTAGCCGCGGTTCAGACCCCTTTTGGGCCGTTTTGCGACTTAGACGTTTTTACGATTTTTCCTAAGAAACAGCCGTTGGTTTTTTCGAAAGGATTCCAATTCCCCGTATAGTTAAGGCAAATGGTGTTCAAGCTAACCATAGTCGTTTTATATGGCAGGTAGGAATCCGTTTCGACGACCAAGTTTTTTATAACTTTTCCTGAAGTCTTTCTTTGATAATCCTAAGCGAGACAAGACATGGGTATTGCGTCCAAGGGCCCGAGGATTGTGTTACGGGAACTTAGACGAGGATGCACGGTTTCGTGACAGGAAGTCGGTCCTCACCCATGGACGAGGTGACCTTGGTGCGGGTCGTCCTCCCCCATGGGCGAGGTGACCTCGGTGTGGGTCGTCCTCCCCCATGGGCAAGGTGACCCGTGTTGAGACGGTCCTCGCCCTAGGGGGAGGTGGTCGGTCCTTGCTTACGATTGAGACCTCATCCAGACTGATCCTCTTCTCGATGTTCCTCGGTTCGCATCCGCGAAAAACTGTCTTTTACTTGATTAACCATTTTCCGGAAATGTCTAATTTTCAAGGATCGATCGAGAGTTGGTTTTCCGGGAATTTTCAGGCATTGATTCCGCCGTGAACGGTTTTGACCCCAACAGTTAGCTCTCCAGCTAGCTAGGATCCGTGGACCTGGGTGTGAGGTCCTAGCTTGCGGTATGACTTGTTTTGATGGAATTAGACGTTATCGCTTGCCGAAAGTCCGAGAATGAATAGTAACTTTTTTTCCTATATATAGGTGGAGTAAGTTTTTTTTTTCAAAGTCTTCATTAACTTCTCTTCACAAGAAAATTTCTCTAAGGTAGAAATTTCTCTCATCCTCTCTCTTTTTACCTTTGTTTCAAAGTTTTCGTTTTTCAAAAAAAAATGACTTCAAGAAAGAGATCCTCTAAGAAAAAGACTTCCCCTCAATGAGGAGATTGTTCCCAAAGAGGAATTTGAGGTCGAGCAAGAAGAGAAGGAAGCGTACTGGGACGCTTTATGCGGTTCGATAACTCCTACGCCCGAAGTCTTCTATCCCACAAGACCCGCAACGCAGCTTGATCTTACCCTTCCGAGCAGAACCTCTCCCGCCTATCTTAAGACCCTTCGGGAGTTTTTAAGAGTTCCGAGCGGGGTTGTGTTTCGAGTCCCGGTGCATGGGGAGAGTGCGGAGGATCCCCCGGAAGGATTCTTCACATGCTACGAAGCTTTCCTGACACGTTGTCGCACTCGGCCGTTTTGAGCTGTCGATCAGTCAGCTAAACGTTGCGGCATTGCAGAACTTTTTTGGCGTGTTGATCCTGAGCTACGAGCTCGGAATGGACCTCAGCCCCGACGACTTTGAAGGGCTATGGTCGACACGAAAGACCTCGATTGACTACTCATATCGCATGGCTCCTAAGAGACATATGTCGATAATCCAGGGGCATACTTCAAATGCCAAGGGATGGTTCGAGCGTTTTTTCTATGTTCGAATCGATGGCGCATCCATCGAGGAGAACTGTCTCCCCTTGTTCTGTGGCAAATGAAAATTTCATCGTGGTACGATGGTTGGAAATTTGGTTAGTATAGATACTCAGAGGTATCTAACGCATTTTTTTTGTAGCGAACAGTGTTCTCCCCAAGATCCCCAGGGACTTGTTTGCTAAGCGCGACCTTCTCCTCAACGGTCCGTTCTTTTGGGATTCCTTCACCCTAGACAGGATCCGGAATGCAGTGGCGCTCTACCGATCGCGAGGCATCTCCCGACCATTACGTGCATCGGACATGGACGAGCCACACCCCGATGCTGTTCCCGATCAAAGGGAGAGAGTTAGGCCCCGAAAGGACAAGGGAATCGCTCTCGAAGACAGAAACTTTGTCTCATAAGATCTTCCGCTACCCGGATGGAACTCGGGTTTCACCCCGGGTGATGGGAGTGAAACCAGCGAGGCTCCCCTTCCGGACGACTTCTTTGCCAACCTTCCTCCCGGTTTTACTACTCCAGCGTCACTGAATGAAGCGTCAAGGACAGAAGTGGTCGCGGAAGGTTCTCGGCTGATCAACGAGGCTTAGTCTCTGAAATTTTTTTTTTTTGCGAGTCTTCGTTTGTCGCTTCCATGTTTGACCCTTGATTTGTGTAGGGAATGCGGGTCTTTAATTCAACGCTTGATGGAAGTTTCAGAGAGGCGCTCTTTCGCACTTCAAGGCCGAAGAGATCGAGAGGAAATTTATTCGTTTTCAGAACGAGGTTGCGGAAAGTGAGTGCAGACAGGCTGAGTCCCATTCCTGAGCTCTCATTCGTGCGGAGAGGAAAGGGAGGAGGACGATTGCTGCTGAGTTAGCGAGGAGAGCTACATTGTTTGATGCTGAGTTCAGGAGCTTCAAGGACGCTCAATATTACGTGGGTGACTTCCGCGAATGCCGCGGTTCGGTTGGTACCCTTTGGAAGTCGAAGAACGCTGATTTCTCTTTTCTCTCCGAGGTTGCTGAGATCTCGGGCCTCATGGATGGGTGCGCCCAGGCCGAGTCGTTGGTTCCTCCAATCGAGGGGAGGATCCGAGAGCTTTGGGAACCCATCGACGTTTCAGAGGACATGACGGAAGCGGGAGCCGATGCTGCGGATGAAGGAGGAGAAGTAGATCAGCCCGCGGAATCATTTGGATTCTCGATGTCCGGGTATCTTGACCTTGATCTCTGAAGGTCGTTGGGATTGTTTTCCCTTTGCCTTTATCTCAAGATTTCGTGTGGTGTTTTAGGCCGAGTGTGGCCCTTTTTTATTTGAGGGTGCTATGGCCTTGCAAGGTCATTTGACTATGTATGTGGGATGGCCGTTGGTGGCTTCGAATCCCAGCTGCTATGCGGCCTTTTTATATATAACGAATGTTCTTTTAGCATTCTATGGGTTTTAGTTTGTACTTCTGCCAAGTGTCGAGGGAAAGACACGAGTAGCCACTTCGCATCTTAACTCTTAATTTGTCGTTCCGTTCGTTTTCTCTTTCGAGGGTATTCGAAAACGTTTAGGAGTTTTATGAAGTTTCGTGAGCGTTTTAGATGTGGACGATGAGACATGTTTTAAGATCTCGTATCAGTTTCGATATCATGTCTTGAGATGTTAATAGACCAGTAGGACTGGGTTTAGGGCAAAACCTAGGTTTACTTTCGGCTATAAGGCTATGCGACGACTAATCGGCTTTCATTTTGCCCGTTGGCGATTTCTACCTGATTCTTTCCGATTAAAGTCTGCAACTGGGCGCCGGCTTATATGACTAGTGTGGGAAGAATCGAGCATTCTCCAGAGAACGTCTAGTGTGCTGACCAAAATTTCAGATTTTCTTGTATAGCGCGCTATTGTATCCTCGTCGGATGTAAGAGAACCTTTAGTTTTTATGAAAGGTTTGACTACGAGTTCTTTTTTAGAGAACGTTTTGGACTTGTCCGTCGGGGCCAATCGACGGGCATTTTGTATTTTAGAGTCACGGACGGACTGTGTATTTGGATAATATCTTTCGAGAAATATTTGTGACGTCTCGCTTTCTCGAAGATATGTCTTTTGCTGTGAGATGGCTACGATCTTCGTTTATAGAAGATGCATTTTTCCGGTCTTACTTGACCACGGGTATGTGTGAATTATGTAGGAATTAGTTTTCTTCCAACGACTGCTTGGACGGTATGCCCTTATCTTGGGCGTTTCTTAGGCCAACCTTAGATTACTGTGACTTATTGCAAGTGAATCGTGAGATCGGAAGAAGGTAGAATTCATTGAAAAAGTTTCGAAAATATCGAGTACATTCATGGATATTTCGGATTTTGTGGGAGTATACGTACCCACCCCCCCCCCTTTTTTTACGAGGGGGATAGCTGAACTTGTCGATATGACAAGCTGCCTACGTACCTCTTTTGAGGATCAAGCCATCTCGTAGTTCTACTTGTTGCTGCGGGTGTTCCTACTAGCTGGATGGGATCGTTCCGGTTACTTCAGCCGTTGGGACTTCAGTTGGATCGACGACCGTTTCAGGAGTTGGGCTGTCCGCTGGCAAGGCGATGGACTCGGGGACTATGTCGCTGTCTGGAGTCGTTTCCTGGTCGGGTGATTCTGGATCACTTTTTATGGAGCTCTCGGGAGCATTTTGAGCTTTCTTAGCCCGCTTCGGGTTGACCGCGGGGGTGTTCCGAGTTTGTCGTAGTTTATGCTCCGCCAAGAAGCAGAGCCTAGACTGTTTCTGGCATCCCCAGATTACTGCTGTTCCGTTTGGAGTTGGGAACTTGATGCCAAGGTGGTAAGTCGACGGTACCGCTTTCATGGCGTTGATCCAAGGAGTTCCCATGATCACATTGTAGATGGCCGAGTTATCGGCTACCGCGAAGTCAACGATTTTCGTCACCACTTTAGCCATCACTGGGAGTTAGATTGATCTAAGGGTCATTGACGTTGCACCTGAGAAACCGGTAAGATGTTTTGGTTCTGGGACGACTTCTCCGAGTTCAATGTTCATCCTCCGGAGGGTATCGCAGAAAATGACGTTGACTGTGCTTCCCGTGTCGATAGGGTTCCTTCCCACTTCCAGGTCTCGGATTACCAGATCGATAACCAATGGGTTGTAGTGAGGTTTATCGATTTTGATGGCTTCCCGCTCTTCGAAGACGATCGTATCGTTAGAGGAGTCGTCGGTTGGGGACCGAGCCAGCCAGCTTGAACTCGTCTCAGCCTTCCGTCCATAAGCTTTGATTGACGAGATCGAATCGCGATAGAATTGCGATCCCCCGATGATCATGCTCACCCTTCGACGGTTGATGTCGTTTCCTCGGTCATCCTGCCTCCTTCCGCGTTTCTCGCCTGACTGATTTTCGCGGCTGTCGTTTTCGGGGGACTCTTTATCAGTTTTGGGAGGCAGATCGGAATCCAGGAGGAGGTCTTTTATGCATATGACCTTCGAAATTTCGCCGGTGAGGAGCTTTGCAGCAAGCCTTGCGCCGAGAACCTTGCAGTTCATAGTGGAATGACCTCTGGTCTGGTGGAACTCGCAGTAGGAATTATCCTTGAACTGGTTCCTGGTTCAGGTATTTTCGGAAGTCTTTCCCTGTTCGGAGTTGATAGCGTAATTATGCTCGCCCTGGAGATCTTCTCCCTCGTGGTGGACATACCTATCGTTACCAGGGTTTTTCCTTCTCGCGGACGTCTTCTACGGGTTGTACTTCTGGGAGAGGACTTACATCTCTTCTTCCATCATGATGAAGTCCGTTGCCTTGTGAAAAGCGTCTTGGATTGTTCTCGGTTTTTCAAAGAATATCCATTGCCGGAGTTTCGACCTGTACCAGAGAGTTTTTCGCAAAGCATCGACTGCCACTTTGTCGCTGATTCCAGTGACTCTTGCCATTACCAGCTTGAATATGTTCATGAATTCGCGGAGTGGTTCGTCTTCTCTTTGAGATAGACTCCAAAGGTCGACGTCTGATGTTTCCCTGTCCATGAACATGGAATACTGTTTGAGAAACTCCGAGGCGAGCTAACGAAAACTTCCGATGGAGTTTCGTTTCAGATGAGAAAACCATTCGAGTGCGGCCCCTTTGAGGTTTTCGACGAAGAGGAGGCAGTAGCCAGCGTCTCGTTCGCCTTCCTTGAGTTTGCACCTTCCCATCGCGATCTGGAAAGACTGCAGATGCGCCTTCGGGTCGGTGGTGCCATCGTAGACGGGAATTTTGATCTTCCCAGGATCTGAGATGTTAGTTTCCGTGATTTGGGCAGTGAACAGAGTTTTCCGCGCTTCCTCGAGTAGTCTGTCGATCGCGGGTGCAGCGCTTGTCGCGTGGTGAATCTGCGACTTTACCGCCTTGACTTCTGCCGCAGTTTTTGCGATGTACTCGCGGAGATCATGGATCTCATCAGGATTTCTAGCACCCTTGCGAGCCTGTCGGCATTGCCTGCGGTGGATCCAAGCCTGATTCTCGGCCAGTTCTTCCTGCTCTACCCAATAGAGGTTTTCTTCTTCCTATGTCATGGGCTTTTCGAATGACACATCCTTGCCGAGCGGACTGGCTTCGCGTTCTTCTCGGATGGACGTCGGCACCTCCGTCCGAGTGATCGGACTGGTCGCTTATGTCCAGATCGATCTGCTCGAAATCGCCTCCTTCGTTCCTCCCGACGGGAGGTGGAAGGTTCTCCGCGGTCGGTTGTGCGCCTGGCGGGACTGTTTCGTCAGGGTTCTGACCTGAAGAATCCTTGTCTGCTCGTGTGGCCCGATCGCTCGGAGTCTCGAAATCGAGTCTTCTGCCGCTGCGGGCTCTTGTGGCCCCGCGCGAATTTTTACTCTTGGCCTTCGCCGTTAAGGTTTCCACATGTTTTGCGAGAGAGGCCACGAGCTTTCCTTGTTCGTCCGACTTTTTCTGAGCAGAGGCGAACATTTCTTTCATCTGGTCCAGTATAACGGCGTTTGTAGTGACCGTGGATACATTTCCAGCTGGAGTTCTGTCAGCGTTGGCATCGATGGAAGTCCCATCGTACGTTTGCTTGTATTTGTCAGCGTTGATCGTCATACCTGACTGAGCATGTGCGGTTGCGTGAGAGATAGATCCGTACCCCCCTCCTTCTAGCGCCAAACTGTGGGAACCGGAATTCACACCGTCGAGATTTGTTAATCATAGGAAAGCCAAGCTAACCTAGCCTTCCCTGAAGGTCCCGGTTATCTGCTGGGCCACACATGACACAATCAATATGAAAGAGTCGAAAGTAGTAAATCGTAAAAGAGCGAAAAGAGAACAAAGATGTCTTCTTTCCTAATTCGCGTTTGAGCGTGAACAACAAGTAAGATCCTAGGCCACGAGAGCTGTCGGTACGTTCGCTAGTCTAGCCACCTAAGTTTTAACCTAGTCGAGTCGCAGCTCGATAGTAAACACGAAAAAATGCCTAAATTGCTCTAAGTATTAAGTTTGCTCTGAGAAAGCTCTCTCTTGCTCCTCGTCTTAAGCCCTCCTTATATACTCTCTCTAGGTTGGTTTCCGCCTTTTCCTGGGCCGGATTCGTCGCGAGATGGGTTTTTTCATTTTTCGTCACCCTTCATGATTATCTTCGGAAACTTGACGTTTATCTTTTCCTGCAAAATAAAAAATAGACCGTCATATCAGCCTTGGGCTCAATCATGTTCTAAAATCGTAAGTGGGCCATTTAGCCGCGGTTCAGGCCCCTTTTGAGCCGTTTTGGGACTTAGACGTTTTTACGATTTTTCCTAAGAAACAGCCGTTGGTTTTTCCGAAAGTATTCCAATTCCCCGTATAGTTAAGGCAACTGGTGTTCAAGCTAATGATAGCCGTTTTATACGGCAGGCAGGAATCCGTTTCGATGACCAAGTTTTTTATAACTTTTCCCGAAGTCTTTCTTTGATAATCCTAAGCGAGACGAGACATGGGTATTGCGTCCAAGGGCCCGAGGATTGTGTTATGGGAACTTAGACGAGGATGCACGGTTTCGGGACAGGAGGTCAGTCCTCACCCATGGGCGAGGTGACCTCGGTGCGGGTCGTCCTCCCCCAAGGGCGAGGTGACCTCGGTGCGGGTCCTCCTCGCCCATGGGCGAGGTGACCTCGGTGCAGGTCGTCCTCGCCCATGGGCGAGGTGACCTCGGTGCAGGTCGTCCTCGCCCATGGGCGAGGGGACCTCGGTGCAGGTCGTCCTCGCCCATGGGCGAGGGGACCTCGGTGCAGGTCGTCCTCGCCCATGGGCGAGGCGACCTCGGTGCAGGTCGTCCTCGTCCATGGGCGAGGCGACCTCGGTGCGGGTTGTCCTCGCCCATGGGCGAGGCGACCTCGGTGCGGGTCGTCCTCGCCCATGGGCGAAGTGTCCTCGGTGCGGGTCGTCCTCGCCCATGGGCGAGGTGACCTTGGTGCGGGTCGTCCTCGCCCATGGGCGAGGTGACCTCGGTGTGGGTCATCCTCGCCCATGGGCAAGGTGACCCGTGTTGAGACGGTCCTCGTCCTAGGGCGAGGTGGTCGGTCCTTGCTTACGATTGAGACCTCATCCAGACTGATCCTCTTCTCGACGTTCCCCGGTTCGCATCCGCGAAAAACTATCTTTTACTTGATTAACCGTTTTCCGGGAATGTCTAATTTTCAAGGATTGATCGAGAGTTGGTTTTCCGGGAAATTTCAGGCATTGATTCCTTCGTGACCGGTTTTGACCCCAACACTTGGTTAAACTGAAGGGAAGTAAGTATCAAGAGATACTGAAATATTGAGCAGTGAAGATGAAGAATTGTGAGATGAAGCAAAGTAAGAAACTGTTAGAAGACATTGTAGGGATTGCAGGGAATTGTCTTACAGTTTGTCCATCTCAGGAAGGGTAAGACTTGTTCTCCACAAGCAGGCTCATCTTAAGCTTAGGTCATGGAACTGAAAGAAGTTTCATGAAGGTATAAGTGCAGGAAAAGCCGATTGCATTTATGGATCAGAACATGTGGAGTTCTGGATATATGGTCGCATCACAGGGGAATATTGAGGTAGTGTCCTCAGGAAAGTCTATTAGCTAATGGCCAGATACTCATCGATGGCCAGGTACTCATCAAACTAATGGCGAGTTACAATGAGTAACAGGTGTGTTCAAGTCGTTGATGGTGATGCACATGTTTCGGTGTTTGGAGACATCTTAATACAAGAAGGGTAATGAGATAATGATTTCACAGCTGAGTAAAAGAGGGATATCAAGGATTCTTGATAAGATATCACAGGCAGCTCGTGAGGAGAGCCAAGGCGTATCATGGATTCGATGGTATGAGGCTCAGTTCATTCAACTAGCAGTGGGGTCTAAATCTGTTAGTGGAGGTTATGTTATTGCATAACAGTTTGATCAGATGGTGGAGCAAAGATATTTGTGTCGATAGTCTTCCTAATCATGTGGTTTTAGGCGGCGTGTCCAGCTTAAATGTGCAGCGGTACAAAGTGATGCTCAAGTGTAATCTGGTCTAGAACATCAAGGTTAAGTCAAAGACTGTTTCAGAGATATGGAGCATAAGTGACTTCAAGGTTTTGCGGTTGATTCAAGGAGAATTATGTGGTAGCAATTTCTGTTAACAACATGAAGGGTGAACCAAGGTTGTGTCGAAAGTCTGTCCAGCAGTGATGATTGGATGGCAGGTCATGTTCAGAGTAGCAGCGGTACAAAACGTGTTCAAGGCTGGAGTGTTTTAAACAAGTAGAGAATCAGAGGTTGTTTCAGGTCTGAAGCATATGTGGTTCGAAGGTTGTTGCACAATATTCAAGGAATTTGATTCAAGGCTCAGTGCACATGGGTGGAATCGAAAGGCCAAAGAGGAAATCAACTTGCATAAGGATGTTCAGGTCTCTGTTCAAGCACTTGAACAGGTTCGTGATTTTGACAACAAGGTTGTGTTGTTGATAAGTTCACGAGGAGTAACAAGATATGTAACACGACGTCAATGAGGAGTTGAGCTTGACATTTGGAGTGTAGCAGCTGGGTTCGCAACTCAAGACACTAGATGAAGGTGATGAAAATTCAGAATGGCAATGAGATTGTCACATACCTTTCATCAGGCGTGATGTCTATGTTCATTGATGGGGCTAGTGGATTTAAGTGTTTAATATACTTAAGCGGTCTTGGTGTATAAATGTAAGCTTATGCAGGTTTCAAGAAGATCATGAAGAAACTTCAAGCTTGGCTCAAGGTGGAGCTGAGATAAGTGAGAAGAGATAAGAGAAGACAAGGAGATGCAGAAGATGAGCAGCCTTGCTCAAGCATAAAGAGGTGTCGGCACAAAGTAAGGGTTATGGACTTGGACTAAACATATGGAGTTTTGTGAGGTTTGGTCAAAGCCCATCATGTTCAGTGTTGGGCCGGGTTGCACAAGTTACGCGCATACAACATATGGACCTAATCGTTGAAGCCCATTAGGTCAAGTGTTGATATAAAGAAGGAGAGATCACGACATGGATCTCCAAGCTCAAGTTGAGCCCCTAGGAGGCTTGAGCTTGCATGGCAACTCTTGGAGAGATAGAGTAAGCTAGTGATAGATATGTAATCCTAGGCTTAGTTCTTAGCCATGTACTTCTCTTGTATTCTCTTGTATACTCTCTAGGGTTTACATACCCAGGAACACATACCCAGGAACAGAGAGAGTCTATGATCTTGTAAACTACATCGGAGGTGTTTTCCGATACTTCATAGTGGATCCTGGATCCACCCAAGATGTAGCGAGTTGTAGCCGTGAACTGGATGAAAAATTTTTGAGTCATGAACAACGATGAATCGTATGAACAGTGAAAGGAACATGGGTATTACGAGCTTGTATTCCGTAACAAGTGGGTATCATAACCCTCACAGTCTGAGTTATGGAGGATGTATTCCCGCTATTCTGGAGTCTCTGGATCGTATTGAGAATGTTGGAGATGCGTTACGTAGGCCCGTGGGAGGTTAGGCTTAGCAACAAGGAAAGGACGCATTATCTTGAAAGAGCAGACACGGTGGGAGAGAGCGGTGGTGATTTTCGAGTGGTTTAAGAGCAAAGAATGCTATGAGCTGAACGTGATTCATTACAACATCATGCTTCGGATTCTTGGGAAAGCTCGTAAATGGAGGTATGTGCAGAGTTTATGGGAAGAAATTATCAGAAAAGGCATCAAGCCGATTAATTCAAAGTATGGAACTCTCATTGATGTTTATAACAAAGGTGGGCTTAAAGTACACGCCCTTTTGGTTAGGGAAGATGAGTAAGATAGGGATGACGACGCCTGACAAAGTCACAACGGGTATCTTTCTTCAAATGTATAAAAAGGCAAGAGTTTCAAAAAGCAGAGGACTTTTTCAAGAAATGGTCGTACGGCAAAGACTTAAACTCATGGGCAGTGAGTTAATTAACCTTAAAAACTACTCTAGTAACAGCAGCATGTGCCTTAGAATGTAATAAAAAGGCAAAATGTAATCATGAATGTGTTATCCAAAAAAAAAAAAGAAGATCATGAATGTAAATCACCTTATCAAAAGTCTTAACAGTAAAATTGCTAAACAAATACTAAACAATCACAAGTATCTCTTTCTTTTATTTTTGCGCGGTTGGTAAATTTGCACTAAACTTGGAAGATAAGAAGAGAACACAAGTGGCTTCCTCATGTCTTTACGAGATTCCCCAATTCTCACAGATTTTAAACATTGATCTTCTCCAATGATGTAAGCTGTTTTGTAGGTACTGGTCGAGTCTTTTTCGCCTTTGGCAAAAACCGCAGCAACTCTCTTCTCCTCATCAATGAAGGAGCTAAGCCCATAAACACTGAATGGTTTGATAGTACTAATAGACACCTTCAAAAACTTGCTCCACTACACTGTTGGACTCGATCTTATTCGTAACCCAAATCTCCAGTATCTCATCTGTTTTCTCTAGATTGAGCACCGCGAGCTGCTCTTCCCGCACACAGGACAGGGTCACAGGATATCCCAAAGTGTGACAAGGAAGAGGTAGACGCTGTCCGAATCTCTCTCTTGTAAAATCAAAACAGAGTAAAAAATAAGCTAGTCCTTTTATACTAGAAGCAATAAAGTAAGTATTTCTCTTCAAAGAAAGGCCGCATTGGCATGGTGGAATTCTCCAGTCACTAGGTATATGCTAAGAACCTTCCACGAATCCGAGCTAAAATCGTAGATCTCATACTTAAACACAGCTTTGCGACAATCAGAAAATTTCAAGATCTTTTGGTTACCGTTGCTGTCGTGTCCAAGTGCATACTGGTTAGTAATTTGGAAGTTTCGTATAGGTTCAATCCACTTTGTTTGCCCCAAATACGGATTCCACACCAAGATCTTCGCATGGTCACTGGTGACACATAACACTAAACCGTCACAGTGGAACACTTTAGATATCTCTAAATTTGGACTTTGGAATTTGAAGTTTTTCTGTTAACTTTTTTTCAGCAAAATTTGGTTTTGGTTACTCTAGGTTCTGGTAACTGTTTTAGTTTTTATTTTACAAAAAAGTTGATTATTTTCACAACATTTGTCATGTTTTCCATTTGTTCTACACCTTTGAAGAACTCTGCTTCTGTTCAAGTTCGACATAAGTGTCGTTTATGCGGCTAAATGGATTCTGAAATTGCTGAGCACAAAACTTGCAAATGCTCGTTCTAGTTCCATACTCTTATCTGACTGATACCATGAGAGAACTCCATACATGAACGAGTTAGGTTTGAAACTACGTTGCAATTAGAACTTTCAGGTTATGTTAACACTCACTAAAAAGAGTTTCTGATCCATTAGATCATAATACATATTTGAACCGTGTCTGTATCCAAACACCTTAAAACCTACAAGAAATATTTGATTCTTTCGTCTCTCCTCATTTGTATACACAGTAACACAGCTTGAACCTGTCAAACCAACGAATACAAAAGTTTTTTTATCACACAAATCTTCAACTCCAGCTTTCTATCATCCTCTCAGTTTGTGTTTCTTTTTAAAAAACATATCATATTTGCTTTTGCTTGATAATGTCTACTTTACACTTTTATCTTAAATATTAATTTCAAATTTATATCTTAATTACTGAAATATCTAATTTGGGTAAAAAAAAAAATTCAAATTTAACAAAGTGTAGTTTTCAAAAAAAAAAATTAGAAGGTGTAATTATCAAATTGCAAACTGTTATTGGAGTAATTTACAAATTATCCCTATCAAATATGTATTTTAGTATATGTAAATTAAACTATATTAGACATTTGTAAGACGTAAAACATAAGGTGAAACCACAACTAAGCAAGGAAACAAAACAAATGTTTTTTGAAACAAAATAGATGTTACAAAAAAGTAAGGAAACAAAACAATATGATTAATATATCACACTTGTTTAAAGTTATGAGACTACGGATCACGTATCTAAAATTAACCATAGTATAGGAATGGTTTATATAACTAAAATGATGATATCTTATCGAAGTCCATCAAAAAACTATAAGGTCTTTAGCAAAAAAAAAAAAATTCTCGAATGTTACTTTTTGTAGTTTCCAGAAAACAAAAATGAAATCTTGTTTCTCTATAATAACAGCACACAAATCTTGAAAAATTCTAAAAGAAAAAATAAGAGATCCCAGACCAAATCTGACTTCAAAAAGCACCACAAATGTTGTATATCTTCTTTGAACAGTAGTGTCCTCCGGCTTTTTCCATCATCCCCACATTCCATTCAGATCCACCAATTTTACCAAAATAACAATCACCCTTTCGATTCAAACCTCACCTCTGTAGCCGATTTTTGTATGCCATATGATATTATTAAGATTTTCGTGATGGTACACAATAGCTTAGATGGTAGTATATATATTAAAAGGGATTGTAGGTTGCGATAGGAATAGTCTCAAAAAGATTTGGTTAATCGTAACTTTTTTTGGAATATTGCTTATTCACAATATTTTATTTTAATTAAAAATCATAGTTTAAAAATATTCCAGCGGCAAAGTCTTGTAAATATTGTTGAAACAGAATGTCACCTCAAAAAACGATCTATGTTTTAATAGTATAGATAGTTACGTTCAGAATTATCATAAAAAATATTCAAAATATAGATTGGGCTTGGGGAAGGGGTTATTAAGATAAATTAGACATGAACTCAGAGCCGACTCAATGAATATATGGACCCTTGGACAAAATAGTTTTTAATATTTTTTTACATACATTTATAATTATCTAAAAATAAATTAGCCCTTTTATATAATTTTTCTTTTAAAATTGGACCCCTTTTTAACATTATTTATGGGAAAAAGAATTTAGGGCATGGGCCTACGTTCCATTGCCCCATGGTCTCAACCAGCCACGCATGAACTTTATTGGAATTCCTTATACGTTATTTACCAAATGATTTGTTTACATATCATCACCACAATCATTCTAGAAAAAAATGATGACATAACTCAAAAAAATGATGACATAACTCACATAAATGATGACATGAAGTATACTTAATTATGACATGGTTTAAAAAATTTATTACATAAAATTCAATTTAAAAAAAAAAAAATTCATGTTTACCACTTTCATGATACCACTTTTCATATTTACCACCATTAAAGGAAAATTTTCAAAAATAAAATTTTAATTAAGTGGCAAAAAACTCTTATACCCGTGTTATATATATATATATATATATATAATAAATCATTATTTAAAAAAAAAATAATTTTTTTTTTGTTTTCGAATTATACTTTCTCAAATTCGAACTTCTTTTATAATAATTTTTTTCGAATTTTTTTTTTAAAAAATCGAAAATTATGTTTGAAACTATTTTTTAAGTATTTATTTATATATTTATTAGAATCCTAAATTTCATATTCTAAAAAGTAGGCATAACTTATACTTATAATGGCTTATACTTATAGAATAGCAGTATCACATAGCTTTATGAGGTTCTTTAGGTTACAATAATGAAATATCAGGAGTATGTAGTAAATAAAACAAATTAAGGACCTCCTTTGTAAACATAGAAAACTTCAGCTGAGCACAGTTAATCTCCTTCCCAATAAGGGCTTAAAACATTACGAAATTACTAAACTAAACCCAAAGTGTCCTTCTCTCCTCTCTCTCTTTTCAATCGGACAAACGCAACGAGTGCGCGCGAAACTATTATCGGAATTCTACAGAGAAATCACATTCGCCGCAGAAGTAATCACCTTCACGGGTGCAAAACTGTTCGTGATATAACTAAATGCTCGTTACAGCTGAAAAATGTTGTTGAATCTTCGTCTCGATGGAAGTAGCTTACACGTTATCTGTTCGACCAAAACCTTTCCCATCTTCCCTCTCGATAAAGTCCCATCCTTCAAGAAAGTGAAGCAGAATTACATACCAGGAACCCACGACGGTGGTGACAAAAGACCACCACAGAGAACCAACAGACACTGCGGCCGTGGTGGAGGCGTCGGTACTATTGCCCGTGAAGTTATCGCCGGAAAAAACTTACTTATCGTAAACCCAAGTGAGGATCGCGTCGGAAAGTCAAGGATTAGTGATGGGTTTGTCGCTAAGAAGGCTAAAGATGACGGATTTAATGGAAACGGTATGGTTAGTAAAGTGCATACCAAGTGTTCGACGAAAGGTCTGAGTTACGGAGGATGCATTCCCGCTATTCTGGAGGCTCTCGATCGTATTGAGAACGTTGGAGATGCGTTGGTTCCGTGGGAGGAGAGGCTTAGCAATAAGGAGAGGACGATTATCTTGAAAGAGCAAGCACGGTGGGAGAGAGCGGTGGAGATTTTCGAGTGGTTTAAGAGCAAAGAATGCTATGAACTGAACGTGATTCATTATAATATCATGCTCAGGATTCTTGGGAAAGCTCGTAAATGGAGGTATGTGCAGAGTCTATGGGAAGAAATGATTACAAAAGGCATCAAACCCATTAATTCAACCTATGGGACTCTCATTGATGTCTATAGCAAAGGCGGGCTTAAAGTACACGCCCTATGTTGGTTAGGGAAGATGAGTAAGATTGGGATGCAGCCTGATGAAGTCACAACGGGTATCGTTCTTCAAATGTATAAAAAGGCAAGAGAGTTTCAGAAAGCAGAGGACTTTTTCAAGAAATGGTCGTACGGCAAAGACAACAACAAGATGGAACCACACGTTTGCTTGAGCTCTTATACTTACAACACGATGATCGATACGTATGGTAAGTCGGGACAGATCAAAGAGGCTTCAGAGACGTTCAATAGGATGCTAGAAGAAGGGATTGTGCCAACCACAGTGACTTTCAACACCATGATTCATATGTATGGCAATAACGGCCAGCTTGGAGAAGTGACTTCCTTGATGAAAACGATGAAGCTTCAGTGCTTACCTGATACAAGAACATACAACATCCTCATCTCCCTTCACACGAAGAACAACGATATTGTAAGAGCAGGAGCCTACTTCAAGGAAATGAAAAACGCCGGGCTTAAACCGGACCCTGTAAGTTACCGAACCCTCCTTTACGCGTTCTCGATAAGACGTATGGTTGAGGAAGCTGAGGAGCTTATAGCGGAGATGGATCATAATGATGTCGAGATCGATGAGTACACGCAATCTGCTCTCACTAGAATGTATATAGAAGCGGAGATGATCAAGAAATCATGGTTTTGGTTCCAAAGGTTTCATCTTAGGGATAGTATGAGCTCTGAAGGCTATTCAGCCAACATTGATGCGTACGGCGAGCGTGGGTATCTATCGGAAGCCGAGAGAGTGTTTATCTGCTGCCAAGACGTGAACAAGAGAACGGTTATCGAGTACAATGTGATGATCAAAGCGTATGGAATCGGTAAAAGCTGTGAAAAGGCTTGTGAAGTATTCGAGAGCATGATGAGTTACGGCGTCGCACCGGATAAGTGTACATACAACACTCTCGTCCAGATCCTTGCTAGCTCCGACATGCCTCATAAAGCTAGATCCTACCTGGAGAAAATGAGAGAGACGGGCTACGTGAGCGATTGCATACCGTACTGCGCTGTGATATCGAGCTTTGTGAAACTTGGTCAGCTCAATATGGCAGAGGAGGTCTATAAAGAGATGGTTGACTTCAATATAGAGCCTGATGTTGTTGTCTACGGAGTCTTGATCAATGCTTTTGCGGATACTGGAAACGTTCAAGAAGCTATGAGTTATGTAGAAGCGATGCGAAAAGCTGGAATCACAGGAAACTCTGTTATACAGAGTTCTCTGATTAAGCTCTACACAAAAGTCGGATACTTGAACGAAGCTGAAGCTATCTACAGAGAGCTTCTTGAATCGTGTAACACGGCGCAGTATCCAGACGTGTATACATCAAACTGTATGATCAACCTGTACAGCGAAAGATCAATGGTGAGGAAAGCAGAAGCAATATTCGAGAGCATGAAACAGAGAGGAGAAGCAAACGAGTTCACTTTCGCTATGATGCTATGCATGTACAAGAAGAACGGTAGGTTTGAAGAAGCCACTCAGGTAGCGAAACAGATGAGAGAGATGAAGATTCTCACTGATCCTTTGAGTTACAACAGCGTTCTCGGGTTATACGCTTTGGACGGGAGGTTTAAAGAAGCTGTTGAGACTTTTAAAGAGATGGTTTCGTCGGGAGTTAGACCAGATGACTCGACGTTTAAGTCGCTTGGGACCATTCTGATCAAACTCGGGTTGTCGAAGAAAGCTGTCCGTAGGATCGAAGAAGTGAGGAAACAAGAGATCAAGAGAGGTTTAGAGTTGTGGATCTCGACTCTCTCTTCCCTCGTTGGGATTCAAAGCAATACTGGAGATTGCGATGAGCTTTAGGGTTTAGTTTTGGTAGATTGTTGTGCCTATATGTATTATATCTGTTTACATGTCAACCTGCAACTACAACTAATCACAAGTTATAGTTTGTTGTTCGCGCGACTCATAAAAACACCAACTTAAACAAATAGTCGCAACAAGTGATAGCTGCCATTTACCATTATATAGTTGTTCACATCGCTGCTGATAGGTGTATTAATCGCAGGATGCTGAGACATGTAAACGAAGAAGTCCACAATACAATTTTGTTGCATAACTATACAAGATTGAACAAAAAAATAAAAGAGCTAACACGTCATAAAGTATTTACATGACGTCAGTGTGCCGTGAGAGAACTATATCTCCAAGCTCTGTTATCAAATCGGACCACTGTGAGTCTTCTTCTTCTTCTCCTTCAACAACTTTCACTTCAACCACCACAATATCCACCGCTAACTCCACCGCCTCCACAACTATCTCCATTCTTCCTCTTCCTAATCCAACTACCTTCGCTTCACCTCCTTTCTTCGTCTTCTTCACTACATAACCTAACTTCTCCCCAATCGCCTTCGCTTTCTCCTCCACTTCCACGGCGGAGACTTTCGCCGTGAACCTCCTCTCTCTCTTTCTCTTAACCTCAAACAATCCGGAGAGATCTAGCCCCGACGAAAGCGAGATAAGATCAAAGGCCGTGATCGAACTCGATTTCTCAATAACCGGTTCCGGTTCCGGTTCGAGGACGTTACAATCCAATTCAGAACCGGTTAACGATTTCTTGAACCAGGTTGTATTCATAACCGCCTCTAGACTCATCCTCGTCTCAGGATTCGGATCAAGCATCTGATGTATAATCGATCTCGCTTGCTTCGAGATCCAGCTCGGGAAACGATACTCTCTCCGTTGAATCTTCCGATACATTGAAGCAATGTTGGAATCGTCGAAAGGAACGTATCCGACGAGAAGAACGTACAGTATCACTCCACAAGACCACGCATCAGCCTTCGCTCCGTCGTATCCTCGCCGCGATATAATCTCCGGAGCCGTGTAAGCCGGCGTACCGCACGCCGTGTGGAGCAATCCGTCTCGAAGATGCTCCGGCAAAGCGGATAAACCGAAGTCCGAGACCTTTAGGTTCCCTTCCTTGTCGAGGAGGAGATTCTGCGGCTTCACGTCGCGGTGAGCGACGCCGTGGAGGTGGGAGAACTGAAGCGCTGAGGCGAGCTGCTGGAAGTAACGACGAGCGGCGGATTCGGGAAGACGGCCGCGGTGGAGGAGTTTGAAGAAAAGCTCGCCGCCGACGGCGAGTTCCATGACGATGTAGATTTTGGATTTGGTCGCCATGACCTCGTGGATCTTGAGGATGTTGGGATGGTCGCGGAGACGACGCATCGCGTCTATCTCACGGATGATCCTTGGCTCCATGTTGGACTCGATGGTTCTCTTCTTATCGATGATTTTGATGGCGACAAGCTCGTGGGTTTCGATGGAACGACCTAAATGGACTTTCGCGAAGCTTCCGCTGCCGAGACGGCGGCCTAGCTCGTATTTTCCGAGGAGAATTTTCGCCGGAGATGACTGGTTCTGCGGTTGAGGAAGAGAGTCCATGGAGGAGGAAATGGTACCTGAGTTCTTGAGTGGTTTTCAGGGACTCGTTGTTTGGTGACTCGTTGTTTGGTTTTATAGTGAGAAGAATTTATTGTTATACCAAAAATACCCTTGGAAAATAGTTATGATTTTAATTGAATTTGTGTTTACGTCTTATACGGGATTGTTACAAGTTATACACACTATTAACGTCGATGAGTTCATTCCTGGAAAATAAAACTAATACTCAGTTGGTTTCTTAGTATTTGAGATAAATAAAATTATTTATAAAATCAATACAGATTGCAATTAATTTTCGGATTAAAGTAAATATAATTTGCATGATACTTTTTGTATACTAAGAAAACAATGTTAGAATGACACTTATTATGAAACAGAAGCTTATTTATCAATAATAAAGGTACCATTTCAATAATATGATATCACAAGTATTAAATTTAAATAACTAAACTTGGTAATTTTATGAGTTTAACATGTATGTTTATTTAGTCAAAAAAAGAAGCATATATGTTTCCTAAAATCATTAACAATTTAAATCCTTTAAATGAATTAGTCAGCAATTTGTGTTTTCATATATAGATGGAAAGGTCAAATTGCCTTTTTTTGAAATATAAGCAAATATTTGCATTTATCGTTATTTGAGTATCTAAGTATAGCAGACAACTAGGTTAAGATCCGCGACTTGCGCGGAATCAACATTATATATAAAAATTATTTTATGTATTAAATATTTTTACATATTATGAAATAATTAATATATATTAAATAATTAAAGTTCAGTAACTATTAAATATATAATTAAATTGGTGCGAACATATAAAATAATTTTATTAATCCATTTTTTTTATATATTTGATAGGATATGTAATTAAATTTAAATGATACTAACATAGATAATATATTTTAGTATATTTTTAATATTAATGTCTATTAAATGATGATGTCTACTCATATAGTTTTTTTGATCATTTATATCATTTATAGAAAAATATTTAAATTACTGATAACAAAATTTTCATTGTGGGATTAATAGTTTTAGTAATTTATAATTTTAAAAAAAAATAAGTTGTCAATGATCGTTCAAAACTTTTATCAAAAAAAATTTTCAAAGTAAATTTTGAAACTAAAATATTGTATTTTATATGGTTTATAGTTTAATTTAAAACAATATATATATTAATCTTAATAATTAATTAAATTAGACTTTTTACTTATATAATTTTTGTAATCATTTGTATTTTGTCATAACAAAATTTTTAAACCATGGATCATAAAATTTGAATGTGAGACTCTTAACAGTTTTAGTAATTTATAGCCGTTTGTATAAATTCAAAATATAGTATATAAATAAAAATCTAAATTTTTATTATATGGTTATTGTGGTTGTTTAATTTATTTAATAGTTTAAAATTAAACAAATATGATAGAAGATACACTATTTTTTTTATCAAATCTTTATTATTCAAAATCATTAATTGTCATATATACTTTAGCCACATTAGGCAATTCCGTAAATTTTATTTAAGGAAATAATAAAGTACATTAATGATGAATTTATTATTAGTTTAATAAAAAGCTTATTATATAATTAGATGGACCAACATATTTCTCTAATGATTCTAAAAATCATCCTAGTGATGACATGTGGCTACAAAAAGAAGTTATAATGCTTCTCAAATAATATATAGGGGATTCTATAAAAAAAATTGACATCTTCTTCTCAGATGAGAATGTAAATGTTTATAACTATAGAACTAAACGTCTGTTAGCATATATGTTGGTTAACATCCGATATTTTGTTACATGATCTAACGTTTATAACTTTTATTTGCAAGGTGATTAGATACATACTTTCTGTAAAAAGACTTAATGTCTATTAAATGATGATGTCTACTCATATAGTTTTTTTGATCATTTATATCTTTTATAGAAAAATATTTAAATTACTGATAACAAAATTTTCATTGTAGGATTAATAGTTTTAGTAATTTATAATTTTTAAAAAAAATAAGTTGTCAATGATCGTTCAAAACTTTTATCAAAAAAAAATTTCAAAGTAAATTTTGAAACTAAAATATTGTATTTTATATGGTTTATAGTTTAATTTAAAACAATATATATATTAATCTTAATAATTAATTAAATTAGACTTTTTACTTATATAATTTTTGTAATCATTTGTATTTTGTCATAACAAAATTTTTAAACCATGGATCATAAAATTTGAATGTGAGACTCTTAACAGTTTTAGTAATTTATAGCCGTTTGTAAAAATTCAAAATATAGTATATAAATAAAAATCTAAATTTTTATTATATGATTATTGTGGTTGTTTAATTTATTTAGCAGTTTAAAATTAAACAAATATGATAGAAGGTACACTATTTTTTTTATCAAATCTTTATTATTCAAAATCATTAATTGCCATATATACTTTAGCCACATTAGGCAATTCCGTAAATTTTATTTAAGGAAATAATAAAGTACATTAATGATAAATTTATTATTAGTTTAATAAAAAGCTTATTATATAATTAGATGGACCAACATATTTCTCTAATGATTCTAAAAATCATCCTAGTGATGACATGTGGCTACAAAAAGAAGTTGTAATGCTTCTCAAATAATATATAGGGGATTCTATAAAAAAAATTGACATCTTCTTCTCAGATGAGAATGTAAATGTTTATAACTATAGAACTAAACGTCTGTTAGCATATATGTTGGTTAACATCCGATATTTTGTTACATGATCTAACGTTTATAACTTTTATGTGCAAGGTGATTAGATACATACTTTCTGTAAAAAGACTTAATGTCTATTAAATGATGATGTCTACTCATATAGTTTTTTTGATCATTTATATCTTTTATAGAAAAATATTTAAATTACTGATAACAAAATTTTCATTGTGGGATTAATAGTTTTAGTAATTTATAATTTTTTAAAAAAAATAAGTTGTCAATGATCGTTCAAAACTTTTATCAAAAAAAATTTTCAAAGTAAATTTTGAAACTAAAATATTGTATTTTATATGGTTTATAGTTTAATTTAAAACAATATATATATTAATCTTAATAATTAATTAAATTAGACTTTTTACTTATATAATTTTTGTAATCATTTGTATTTTGTCATAACAAAATTTTTAAACCATGGATCATAAAATTTGAATGTGAGACTCTTAACAGTTTTAGTAATTTATAGCCGTTTGTAAAAATTCAAAATATAGTATATAAATAAAAATCTAAATTTTTATTATATGGTTATTGTGGTTGTTTAATTTATTTAATAGTTTAAAATTAAACAAATATGATAGAAGATACACTATTTTTTTTTATCAAATCTTTATTATTCAAAATCATTAATTGCCATATATACTTTAGCCACATTAGGCAATTCCGTAAATTTTATTTAAGGAAATAATAAAGTACATTAATGATGAATTTATTATTAGTTTAATAAAAAATTTATTATATAATTAGATGGACAAACATATTTCTCTAATGATTCTAAAAATCATCTTAGTGATGACATGTGGCTACAAAAAGAAGTTGTAATGCTTCTCAAATAATATATAGGCGATTCTATAAAAAAAATTGACATCTTCTTCTCAGATGAGAATGTAAATGTTTATAACTATAGAACTAAACGTCTGTTAGCATATATGTTGGTTAACATCCGATATTTTGTTACATGATCTAACGTTTATAACTTTTATTTGCAAGGTGATTAGATACATACTTTCTGTAAAAAGACTTAATGTCTATTAAATGATGATGTCTACTCATATAGTTTTTTTGATCATTTATATCTTTTATAGAAAAATATTTAAATTACTGATAACAAAATTTTCATTGTGGGATTAATAGTTTTAGTAATTTATAATTTTTAAAAAAAATAAGTTGTCAATGATCGTTCAAAACTTTTATCAAAAAAAATTTTCAAAGTAAATTTTGAAACTAAAATATTGTATTTTATATGGTTTATAGTTTAATTTAAAACAATATATATATTAATCTTAATAATTAATTAAATTAGACTTTTTACTTATATAATTTTTGTAATCATTTGTATTTTGTCATAACAAAATTTTTAAACCATGGATCATAAAATTTGAATGTGAGACTCTTAACAGTTTTAGTAATTTATAGCCGTTTGTAAAAATTCAAAATATAGTATATAAATAAAAATCTAAATTTTTATTATATGGTTATTGTGGTTGTTTAATTTATTTAATAGTTTAAAATTAAACAAATATGATAGAAGATACACTATTTTTTTTTATCAAATCTTTATTATTCAAAATCATTAATTGCCATATATACTTTAGCCACATTAGGCAATTCCGTAAATTTTATTTAAGGAAATAATAAAGTACATTAATGATGAATTTATTATTAGTTTAATAAAAAGCTTATTATATAATTAGATGGACCAACATATTTCTCTAATGATTCTAAAAATCATCCTATTGATGACATGTGGCTACAAAAAGAAGTTGTAATGCTTCTCAAATAATATATAGGGGATGCCAGTCGATTGTTATTTTATACAGCAGTGGACTCTTAACAATTATGTATGTTAAGTCAATAAACTAAAAGAGAAATTATATTTCAGTTCTGATGGGAAGTTTATTCACATCTAGAACCAATACAAAGCGAGATTTTCAAATTTAACATCCCTTATATTAAATAAGAATCATTACAACATTTTTTTGTAACCACGTGCTATCACTAGAATGATTCTTAGAATCCTTTAGAATTAGGTTGGTCCATCCAAATATATAATAAGCTTTTTATTAAACTAACAAGAAATTAATGATTAATGTTCTTTATTATTTCCTAAAATAAAAGTTACGAAATTTCCTAATATGGCTAAATTATATATGACAATCAATGATTTTAACTAATATAGATTTGATAAAAATTATTGTATTTTTCATCGTATTTGTTTAATTTTAAACTATTAAAATAAATTAAACAACCACAATAATCATATAACAAAAATTTAGATGTTTCTGTATATGCTATATTTTGAATTTTTTTTTTAAAACTATAAATTACTAAAATTTTTAAATGTCTCACATTCAAATTTTGTGATCCACTGTTTAAAAGTTTTGTTATGACAAGATGTCAATGATTACAAAAAATTATAAGTATAAAGTCTCATTTAATAATTATTAAGATTAAAAGATATACTAAAAGATATATACATATATATATATATATATATATATATATAATTTTAAATTAAACTGTATAATATATAAAATACATAAATATTTTAATTTCAAAATTTACTTTGAACAATTTTTTTTTTTTTGATAAAAGCTTTTAACAAACATTGACATATTAATTTTTAAGAAAATTATAAATTATTAAAACTATTAATCCCACAATAAAAATTTAGTTATCAGTAATTTAAAATTTTTTATTTAAAAGATACAAATGATCAAAATAATCATATGAGTAGAAAGCATAATTTAATAGAGATTAATATTAAAAATATACTATATATGTTAATATAATATAAATTTAATTATATATCCTATCAAATAAAAAAGTTATTGTTTGGATTAATAAAATTTATTTATATGTTTGCACCAATTCAATTATATATATATTAGTTACTGTCTTTTTAATTATTCAATATATATTTTATTATTTCATAATATGTAAAAACATATAATACATAAAATCATTTATATATATAATGTTTATTTCGCGCAAGGCGCGGATCTTAACCTAGTTAATACTTAAACTTTGAGCATAACTTTTATTGTTAGTAAAGAAAAAGACTCACAATTTCAGTAGATATTAGGTGTTTTCATGCACCATGTGCAGAAATTTTTTTTAAAAAATTTTGTTAATTTTTAGATTTTTATTATTTGCTTATAATAATTAATTTTAAATTTTTATTTAATTATGTGTAAAATTAAGATAAAATAAATAATTTTATTTCAATTTAAATTTAATAATATATATGTATATATTTAAAATTATAATCTTAGAAATATTTTTAATCTTTTCTTTTGGTTAATATATTAAATAAAATTCTATAAATTAAGAGAAAATTGTGTTAAGTATATAACTATCACAACGTAAAAATTAAAATATCTCTAAAGTTCGTAGATATTAAAAAATAACTTTTGGTTAATATATTAAATAAAATTCTATAAAATTAAGAGAAAAGTGTGTTAAATGATATAATTAACTAATATTTCAAAAATTATAAAAAATTATTATATTTCTATTTTTACTATTATATTATTTATTATTTATTATTATATTAATGATAATGATTTATGATTTATTATCATATTCTAAAAAACTTAGCAAAAATATATATCAAAATTAAATATAAATGTCGATGTCACAATTACCTTCAAGCTCATAACATCATTGTTAATATGTATGTCATCAATTTTCTTTCAAAATCACGGTGGATTACGAGGTGATCTCATCTTTGTAAAATTAACAAATCATCGGATGTCCCGCTAAATCATGGTAAAATCTCTCTATTATTATATTTTACATATAAAAGTAATTTAAAGAGAGCATTTATGATTCTGTGAAAAAACAAAGTGATGACACACACATATTTGGCTTTGCGTCATCGATCGGAGAATAATGTTCTATCCATGGTTGTTGGTTAATACGCGCTCCAGAAATCTTGCACATAACATGTTAGGAGCACAGACAAGCAAAAAAATCTTATTTAGCTTTCGACAAAAAGATCAACTTGAAAGACTCTTCGTTGTATATTACTGGTATATGTTGAGAACTCGTCACCTAGAAGTTAGCTACGAGATGAAGGTAAGATGCATGATTGATTGAGTTGAAAGAACCGAACTGATTTTTGCCATGTTTCACAAATTTTCATTGCAAAGTTTTTGTCGGGTCATTTTAAGCGAATTTTTTTTTGCATTCATATACGTTTGAAAAATAACTAATACACTAAATTCTGACTTGGACTTTAAAAGCATGGGGTTAATTATTATTTTTATCAAAGATGTAAATAAAAATTGAAATTTGTACATACTTTATATATTTTATTTTTAAATCGTATAATTTTTGGTACTATGATATACAATATATGAATAATCATGCACATAATTTCAATATATAAATTTTCATAGTGCATGATTTTTTTTTCTAACATAATTTTTTTTCAATTTGATTCGCACTCTAATTTTGTTTTGTTTTTTCATAAACTGTAACTATGCAATTTTACCTAACTTGTTACTTAAATTGGTTTTACCAATAAACACTAAAATATGAGAATATACCATAGGGATTGAGTCTTCTTGATATTTTAGATATTTGAAGAATTAAACAAAAAAATGGTTAAATTTGGTACTTTTATGCGTATCAATTTTATGTATATCAATTATTTGCTGAATGCACTACACAATCAGACACATTTTCATCTTTCTTTACCCTAAGAGACACAATCGGCTCGAGGAACACTTTTTTTGAAACCGAGGCACATATAGGACAAAAATGCCCTCTTCCCTTACTAATGGATAACTTGTCGAGATAGTGTTTAGTTAGAAGGTATTTTCGTTAGAGATTTTATTATTTTATTATTTGTTTAAAGTTTTCATCCCAACATATTTTATACCTTATTTTTGTTTTCTAATATGTAAATTCGTATATAACATATGTATAAAATGCATATTTTTTTATTTTCATTTTGATATCCATATAGATATAGTTAAATATTTTATTAAAATTTTAAATTATAATTTACTGAAATTGTGTTTCGTGGACATGGACACCGTAAATGTTGATGCGAAAATTGTGTACATGTACATTGTGTAGAACTTAAAATTGGATAACACCTAAAAAAAAACTTTTGATTTTTATTATAAATCATAATTTTGTATTTTATATGTTTTGAGATCCATTTTAATATAAATATATTATATTTTAACATTTATAAGAATTTGCGTGGACATCGAAAAATTGTGGATAGAGATTTTTGGATTTGAAAAATGTGGTAAAGGTAAATGTTGACAAAATAATGATATCTCATGATTTTAGGATGTGTTTAGAAGTTTGGTCTATATATTTGTTCATTTGCACTAAAGAGAACTATAAAAGAACCCAAGCAGCTGTAGTACTCGAGTTTGAATCACGGCGGAGACTTGGACTCGAGTTTGATTTTGAGAGAACCCAAGCAGCTGTAGCACCATAGAGTACACCAGATTTCTTCATGTTCTTCGCCTCAGATTTCTTCTTGTTCTTCGACGACAGAAAGAGGATGATAGTCAATCATCGCAATTAGGGTTACAAAATTGGGAAGTGATTTTGAAATTCGAAACTCGAGATCGAGAGAGTATAAAGCACGTGGGTAATAACCAGTTTATTACTTTTTTACTTGTTTTCTGATTTTCTAGTTACGTAATATCATTTAGTTAGGATAAAGGAAACAATTTGTAGATAGAGGTATAAGGGACAAAGCACACACAAAAAGTGTGTATCATTCAAGAAGTGTCTCATCTTGTAAATGGAAAGTGAGAAAATGTCCATAGATGTAATTTTTTCTTATTCTCTTACTTTATGTGACTACTATTAATGAAAATAAATTATAGAGCCGGGTGATTGTAGGTAAATCTTGTTTGATATTTTTCGTATTTTTTTTGTAGTCAGCTTAAACAGACTCAAACAGACTCTGTCAACCATGTCGGGTGCCCGTATCCATGTGAACAACAAAAAGCGGATGTTTCCTAGCACTGCGTGCGAGGTTGTCTGCCTTAGTATTTTGCGTCCTTGATCCATGAATGATCTCTGAGCTTACAAAACTTTCCTTGAGGATCTTGATATCTTCCAAATAACTTGCAAAAGCTGGTCATTCTTCTGGTTCCGAAACCATCTTCACCAATTCAGAACAATCCGTTGCAAATGTGACGAATGTTTGACGTAAATTCCGCATGCACTCCATTGCCCAAACTAAAGTTTCCACCTCTGCATGAAGAGATGAAAGATAAGCACGGACGTTTCGGGCGCCCATCAGTCCATCAAAACCTTCCAAAGTTAAATTTAAAAAATTAATGTGTTTTAAAAATACGGATCCGGATCCGGATATCCAGACCTAAAAATTAAGATATCCGGATCCGGATTCGGTTTGGACGGATCTAAGATTTTACTATCCGGATTCGGACCCGGACACCCCGGATATCCTATTTTCGGAGCGGATCCGGAGCGGATTTCGGATCGAATCCGGATCTCGGATAATAAGTCTCAGGCCTAGACACAACACCTTCGATATTATCTTATACCCTACATTGCATAAACTTATTGGCCGTAATTCCGTCATCCTTGTGGGTCTCTCCGTCTTTGGTATCATACAAATGTTAGTAATATTTAACCTTGGATCAATACTCCCGAGACCAGGAAATTATTCACCATTTCCACCAAATCGCCATTTATTATATGCCAAGAATGTTGAAAGAAAAGAATTGTCATCCCATCCCATCCGGGCCCGGAGCCTTCTTCGAATGCATCATAAATAAAGCTTGCCGAACCTCTTCTTCTGTCGCAATCCGCAACAGCCGTTGATTCATCTGCGGCGTAATGCCCAGTGCTATTTCTGTCACAAAGCTATCAAACTCCGATGGGGAAGTAGTAGTAAATAATTCATCAAAATAATCCACTGCCACTTTTCAACTCCCTTATCTTCTGTTATCCAATTGCCAGCTTCATCGTGTAACCCTACAATCATGTTCCGAGCTCTTCGTTGTTTCGTCAAAGCATGGTAAAATTTTGTATTAAGATCTCCTGCCGTATACCACGTTTCGACTCTTCTGATGTCAATGATCATCTTCATCCTTGTAGGCGTCTTGTAGTTTCTGGGATACCTCTATAATTTCTTCATGTGTTCTATTATTATCAGTCTGCACCTCCTCGAAAGCTTTTTGAAGGTCATTTATTTTTTCCTTCCCATACGGCGGATTGTTTTTTCGCCATTTAGCAATTTCATGACGGCATTTACTAATTTTTCCTACAATGTTCCCCATATGTGCTTCATTATCCTCGGACCAGAGACCTTCATGGCCTATCCAACGCTTATCAAACCGAAACTGTCCTTTCCTTCTGACCACTTTATCTTCCATATAGGCTACCACTGGTCGGTGGTCAGATGCTACCATCCCGAGATATTTTGTGTAAGAAAATGGAAACAATGTATGCCAATCTTCATTTGCCAGCGCTCGAAGACGACATCTAACTGTTACTGCCCCTTTCCCTCGTCTTCCTTGCCATGACAGTTTATTTACCCGCGACGGAAATTCTAGTAAGCCACTGTTTCTAATCATATTGTTGAAAGGAACAAACGAGTCTGCACTCCTTAAAGAACCTCCATCCTTCTCCTGATTTTCTAGTAATCTCATTGAGATCACCAATAATAAACCAGGGTTCCGATCTCGAAAGCCCATATCTTGTCAATATTTCCCACACTTGTTCCCTTAATTTTTGAACCGGATCTCCGTACACAAAAATTTTTTTAAAAATTTTTTTTTCCAAGAACCACTGATTCCACATCTATCATTTTGTTACTTGAATATAATATCTTGACTTGATATTCATTATTATAGAAAAGAGTCAGTCCACCACTTCGTCCAATTGGTTCCACCGTAACCATGTTCTTAAATCCAAAGTGTGATTGAAAGTCTTGTACAAACTCTAACTCATGTTTTGTTTCAGATAAAAATAAGAAATCTGGTCTATGTTTATGTCATATCTCTCTGAGGTAGCTTATAGTACATTTACTGCCTGCTCCTCGGCAATTCCAACTTAGAAAAGTAGAAAATATAGAAAATGATTTTAATTAACTATTGGAAGCTAAAATTAATGAGTGGCATGCCATTGTAAATAAATTGGTAAATCAAGGACATAATCCTAGTAAAGATTTTGCTTTAATAGTATAAATTGATACAAATATATTAACAAAACACAATATTGTTATCATGCACAATCACATTTAGTACTGACTGCTCCGCATTTCATATCTTCTCTTGATTGAAAATTAACATTTATCATGCACAATCACATGTAGTACTGACTGCTCCACATTCCATATCTTCTCTTGATTGAAAATTAACATTTTTGAAATTTTGTGTAAATTGGTTATATTTCTAAACAATAGCCAGTATTGAAATTAATTTTAAAAACTATCTATGCTATTATTTGCAAAGTGATTTTTTTGGATTTGAGCTCTCACGTTAAAAGTTAAAGCAACTAAAGTCAATGATACCATTAATGAATTTTTATATATAACTTATTATATAATTAATTAAAAACAAATTTTGCATCAACAATATCAAATTTATATGTTATATTAGATAATTCATTAGGAACTAATATAATAAAATTGTCAAAAATAAAAACATTCTTTAAAACAAGATAATTCTTATATATATTGTGTTGTTATCCGGAAATAATATTTCTACTATAAAGTTAAAAAAATGATTTATAAAATAATTAATTAGACAAAAAAAATATTTCTATAGAGATTTTCTAAAATATTTCTATACGTGAGTCTTTTTAAAATTTTAATAACATAATATATATATATATATATATATATATATTGGTGAAAAATTTTTCATATATAAATAGTTTGATGTTTGATTTAAAATTTTTGACAACATAAACAATAAATATTTTTGAATAAATAAAACATAAACTTATTTTATTGTATCCGTAAAAAGATTATACTCGCATGTGCGGGCAAAACACCTAGTATATAATTGATTACAGATAACTTGATGACTGATAAATCAATTATGAGAATTGGAAAGCTCAATATTTATAAATTAACAATGGAATCAATTTCTTAAAACATGATAACATAAAGAGATAGTATATGAGCTTATATTTTACAAACAAGTTTAATATTCAAAAGTAATAAAAATAATGAATTGTTTAGTCGAAAAGAAAAGGTTATCACAAATTCTTCAACCATAATTTCATATTTTATATTAATTTTGCATATTATGCATGTGGAGATTTTCCATAACACCTTTTTTGAGCAACCCGTAACTAGGGATGTGCCAAAAAAACGACCCAACCAGATCCAAACCGATCCAACGGAATCCAAACCGATCCAAACCAAACCAAAGTATATGTTTAACCAGGTTCAAGATTTTATCAACCTAAATGGTTCGGTTTGGTTTGATTTTAAACCGAACCAAACCAAAAAATCGAAGTATTTTTTCTTTAATTAGATTAATTATATATATACCAATAATATTAAAATTTAATATAGTTAACCTTTTAGCCTAAACAACTTAACATAATTTTATACATTTCACTTTTAAATAAATAGAATAAACACAACTAAAAATAAAATAAAAGAATATGAATATGAATCTCATACATTAACATCAAAAAAATTATTTTATCATATTTATATTATGTTTGAAGATAATAATTTAAAATTATTGAATTACATTTTTTACATATTTATTGTGATGTTTGATTTTACGTTTAAATATGAAGGAAATAATGATTTAGTATTAAATGATGGTTTGTTTATGTTTTTATAAATCATATTTTTGTAATGGAACTATAACATAACTAAAAAATCAATTCAATTTAACTGAAAAATACAAACAAAACCAAATTAAATTCACCAAACACAAGCCAAACTGAAGTAAAACCAAACCAAACACAAACCGAACCGAAATAAAACCGAACCAAACTGAACATAAACCAAACTATACTAATTTGGGTTAATTTTGGTTCAAGTTTTGTTAGACCAAATAACCCTAACCCAAACCCAAACCCAAACCGAACTCGTGATTAAACCGAAATGGCCACTCCTACCCGTAACACCTTATATATTCTAAGTTCAACAACCCTTCTCAATTATTATATCGATTATATAGTTTCCTTTGCAGATCAATAGAGTTGGAAAACTATTCTTATTATATATAATGCTCCAAAGTTGTATTTTGCAGTTACCTCTACATCTAGCCAACAGAAACAAAGGTCTTGATTCATCGTAAACTTATATGAACCATATCGTGGATGTGTTGGCCCAAAGATACGTATTACAGTATTAGCGACAGTATTTGTTTAGTACTTCGTTTTAATTATATTCAACTTTATGAGGAAAATATTTACTTAGGAGAATTAGAATATCTATTCTTTTAGAAAAAATATCTGAGGTCGATATCACAATTAGTATTCCACTAGTAAGTGCTTAAAAGCTAATCATGAAAAGTAGGATTAATCACTATCGCAAATAGATTATAAATCTCGGTGTTCATCATTGCCGTTGTATCTATTGGACACCTGGTTATGGAGTTAAAATACTTTATTTATTCAAATAATCTGTCTTCGTACTTTCAACGGTCGATATTTTTAGATTCTCTTCTCTCTTTTCTTCAACCTGAAGTTTAAAAACATTTAAATAAAAGTAATTAAACTGAAACAATGAACTAAGGATATATATGTCATTTACTTAGCGCAGACTGATCATCGGTGGCCCTTGGCTTCCGCCAATTAACAAACCGTCAAGATTTCTTCGTATTTGACGACTAACAGGTGGATGGTTCTGCTTTGTCCATGTCAGCAAAGACATTGGGTCCGTTGTGTGGGGCTCACAAGATGATGAAGCAATATTGATGTTTTTAAAATAAAATTTTGTTTTTTTATAAATTTTATTGTCAAACAAACAGAATCAAGATTCATAAGAAACATACATCAATGCTCAATTTTTGCTTATTTTATTCTTCTTGATTTGGACTTTGCCAGTCCACGATAGCATATTCGTCCCACACTAGAACTCACTAATATCAGTCCTTAATAAAATATTATATTACCATGGAAAATATCACCCATATGCATATAATTATAACATGAAACAAATTTTCGGAAGTCCACACAAAAATTATTGCTAATTGCCCGAAATGAGAAGCAAAAATATTCTGATAAAGACGTTCTTCAGTAATATCATCAGTGAGGAAGGTCAGAGCGAAACCTAGATAGAACGCGGAGCGCCGGCCCCTTAGCCGATACAGTTACCATGCTTACCAGCTCTTACTTGCCGCTTCTAGATGGGAGGTAGGCGAAGGTAGCTTGCTCGATGAACGCCTAGGCTACCTCCACTCCACATGTTATTCGCGAAGAAAAAGGAGGAACGATGTTATTTGGAATATTGGGATGGCATATATCAATTGTTAGAATCTTTTTTTAGTATCAGCATAAACAAATTTGATTAAGATTCTGCTAACAAAACATGACACTCTAAATCTATGAAAACAAATTAGGACGTCTGTACTCGAGCATCATCTGCAAGACTATCTGTCATTATATTTAGAGTTCCGGGAATATGCATGATCGAGAATGTTAATAACACTTCTTGATCCGTTGTATTTTCTCTATTTGATCATGCAAGATCAAAGTAAATAGCATTGGAGTTTTGTAAATATTTGAGGATTGATCAAAGTGAATAGTATGAGGTTTTGTAAATATTTGAGGATTATATTTTTTTCTCAATTATTAGATTTTATTAGTTTATGAACTGTTAAATGATTAGTGGGTTTACACAAATTTATTAAAACTCAAATAATTAACCAAAGTAATCAAAATCTGATACTACAATAATAATTATCAACATTAGCAAAAATAAATTAATTTTACCAAATTTAAACTACTATACAATTTCAGAAAAATATTGTGACGAAGGTGAATGCTTTGTAAATTCAAACAAAGCAACTAAACAGTCCATAAATTATAATTATAATTAAAATAACAAATAAAATACACAAAAAAATAAAAGCTAAAACTAATAAAAATATTACCAAACTAATTATACTTTAGTTTTTCGTAAATATCATGTCCGCACAAAAGCGCGGGTGAACCAGCTAGTATGCATATAATTATAATGATGTTATTTGGAATATTGGGATAGCATATATCAAAATATCTTCTACAGTTAGTATTTATAATATTACTGAATGCTCAGACCTTGTTGCGTTTTGCAAAAACATCTACACAATTTTGTGAATTCGAAGAGATCTAAACTAATTAAGTATGAATTTCAGCATCTTTGTATCTAATTATATCTCGAGATTCAAATATTTTGTGTATATTTTTTTTTACTAAATATTTTGCGTGCATTCTGTTAAGCTTAAATACGTACGTAGAGAAAAAATAAAATTACCAAACATATTGAAAATATTCCATGAAAGTAAGTAAATATATCAAACCATATATGCATGCATAACTTTCCAACGTGCTTCTGACGGATTGATCGTGTTTAATCCGATCTAAATAAAAACTATACACGTGTAATTTGTTTGCTAAAACATCTTTTAATCATGTATGCACGAATAACTAGTGGGGTAATGTACATGGTAGATTTCATGGAAACTGTTTAGTGGTTTTAAATATTCACGTAATTATTTCGTGAAATTTTTTAAAGATACGATACGACCATTAACATTTTAAAGAGACGTGATACAGTTAATTGCCATGAAATAATTTGTCGGACTTGGGTAACATTTTAAGGCCTCGTGGGATTAGTCTTTTAAGACTATAAAATCTTCGGAATCTCAACGGTTATAAAAAAATTAAAAAAAATATTTAATATGTTGACTTACGTGATCACATATATCGATAATTGTAATTATAAGAAATTTTATCATTTTTTCTAGTTATTAAATTTTGGTTATGTGTTATGTAGCAATAGGTGGAGAAGGTGAAATATAACACACGAATGAACCGGTACAATTGATATAAACAATTAAATTATTTAAAGTACTAATTCTTTAGTTTTTATCATATGATGACAAGTTAGGCAAGATTGTTTTGGGTGAAATTTGGACGCGAAGACAATTACAGTACTTGTTTCCAATTAATTGGGAAATAATCAACAACAATATATTCGACATTCTAACAAGGGTTCGTACATATTTATAATCTTTTATTATTACAATCTTAGCTAACTCGTCTATTCGTCGTATGGTCTTAATACTAACTAATAGAAACAATTCTACATTTTATAAATTATAACTGATTTTTCAACAGAGGGGATATAGTTCAACAACCAATAATTAAGAAATAACGAGAAGATTAGATTACAAATAATTAAGAAACGAAAATGTATACTAAGCAAAATGAGATGAAACCAACATTTTAACCAAAAAAAAAAAACGAAACCTGTTTTGAATGAATTAATTCCTGCGATTTAAACATTTTGAGATGCCTTTTTGTTCTGTTTTGCAAATTAAATGTTTTTTAACAGATTAATGAAACGAAATTCTTTTTTTTTAACAAATGAAAGATGTATTAACACAAAAGTGAAAGTTGTAGTAAACATAAATAAAATAAGTTATTCATAAAAAAAGAAACTGCCAATTCATAAAAAAAGAAACTGCCAAGATCCATCGAGTGGAAGACGACATGATTTTAACAGATTAATGAAACGAAATTCTTTTTTTAACAAATGAAAGATTAACACAAAAGTGAAAGTTGTAGCAAACATAAATAAAATAAGTTATTCATAAAAAAAGAAACTGCCAATTCATAAAAAAAGAAACTGCCAAGATCCATCGAGTGGAAGACGACATGATTTTGACCGAAAATGAAAATGACACTATAAAAATAAAATAATTAAAAAATATTTGGAAATAACAAGGAACCACCAATTCTAGATCTTAGTGGTATACATAGTTTTTTTTTGGTAAACTACATATTATAATTAAAAATATTTTTTTACATATTATATATTAGCTCCTCTGGTATGTTTGCCATGTGTTTTCGTATACAATCACTATTCTTTCAACAAGAAAATATAATATTTTAAAAAATGAAATAGCCTTTCTAACTCACATTTTAAATGATTTGATAGGAATGAATAGAATAACTAAAATTAGGGTGGTTGTATATTAGTTAGGGATGCATTCAATTTAGTATTAAAAATATCAGTAAGATTATTTGCGAAGTAATTTTTTACATTCGAGCTATCACGTTAAAGTCAATAATATCTTTAATTAATTTTTATATATAATTAAAAACGAATTTATATTATTAATATAAGTCTAAAAAATATAATTCTTATATATTATATTGTTATCTTAAAATAATATTTTCTATTATAAAAATTTAAAATTAAGATTATATAATTTATAATTAAATATTAATCAAGTAAAAAATTTGTATTAAGATATTTTCTAAAATATTTCTAATATGTAAGTGTTCTTAAATTTCAACACAATAATAAACATATATATATGTTTTAATGAAATTTTTTTGTCATATATAAATAATTTGATGTTTGATTTAAAAATTTTAAAATATAAATAATATTTTATCATGCTTTTTGAATTAATAAACATAAACTAATAGGTATTCATAAGAAGTTTGTGTGAATTAATAAAATAATTTTAATTAAAACATTACTCATTCACAAATAAACCATAAGATTTATATCTTCAAATTTACAACTAACTCCATTACTTCAAAAACTTCAGTCATATAAATCTCATAAAATTTATTATTTCAAAAAATTTAGTAACACTATATTTTAAAATACAATTTAAAATCACAAGTTCAAAAAAAAATTTCCTTACAACAATCAAATTCATAACTTTATAATAAAGTTTTTTTAATTTAATACAAATTACTCCATATCTCATAGTGAATACACAATTCTAGAAATTGGGTCAGGTGACTTGAGTAACTTTTGTAACCGAGTAAAATATAAGTATATTCATGGCTAATTTTGACTAAATTGATCTCATTAAGGTCATTTCATATGTTTAAATTCTATAATTCAATGTCTTACACTTAGTACCCATATAATGGATGGTAGTATAGTACGCGTGACGCCAAAACACACACAAATATAATTCATACATCTATAGTGATGTTTAATAACTTTCATAATAGGGAGAAGCAATTATATAATAAATTTGCAGATGATGTGGTATATATAATATAATATCATATAATCACAAACTAACGTTAGACCATGACAATAAACATAATTGAGGAGAATATATTTGACCATTTCGCTGAAGACTATTTTGGATTCTAAACTTTACTTCATACATGAACACTTAAAATGAATAACTTGTTCATGTAAGAAATGAATAACTAGTTACTACAAAAAAAAAAAAAAAACTGTAGTAAACAATGTGATTTGCTTCCAGTGATTTTCTGGTTTTCATACATTAGTAAAATCTTAAATTGAAATTTTTTTGTTATTTTAATATGTTCTCAAAGCTACGTTGCCTTTCGTGATGCTGCGGGGTATGGATGCCCCACATCAATAAGAACCAGTCAACTCTTTAATTTCCGCTTAATTAACGTTAACACAATCCCCTATACATTAAAAGAGAAGTCCCTTTAGTGATTTCTGCTGACGTGGCAATCACAGAGAGCTTCTCAGAAAAATTCTTATAATTCTACTGGTTGATTTTTTAGATTTTTTTTTTATTCACTCGCGTACGAGAAGTGGAAAATGCCGTCGTATTTTTCCGAATTTTCTTCTTCTTTTTTTTTTATTCAATCGCGTATTAGATGAGTTTGAAACCGATGAAGACGGTCCGAGCAGATGGGTTTACTTCTCGACACTCTGAAGACTCAATCAGATCAATGGCGGCAAGAAGCGACGAGCAGATGAGTTTCTTTCTCTCCACCATCGATCAGATCGACGAGGTGAAGTTTGTCGATACTCTCGGAATATACAGAGTTTTTGGTTTCTCTGATTGGATTCGATAGCGATTATCGTCAGCTGAGATTGAATTAAGATTTACTCACCATCCGATTTAATTTGTAAGATAGAAACTACGATCTGCTTATTAACATTTTGATACTTTGTATCTAATTGAGTGATTAATCTGCAGAGATCGAAAGGTTGAAGAAGCTACATACATAATCGTTAAACAACTTCGTTGACCAGGTATTATTAAGGTCTTTTGAAGTTTTTCTACCTATCTGTTTCCTGCTGTTGAGTTATTGATTCTCTTAAACTGGTTTAACATTCAGCTTGAGCATCGAACTAATTGCCACGTGAAGAGAAGTATTTTCGCGGACTGTCTCCTGATGTGAACCTTTGAAGTAGAAATGTAAGATTCTCTTCTCCTTACTAACTCAACAAGCATTTAGACAGTGATAGATTGGTTTGTGATTCAGGCTGTGGGAAATTGCTGAGATTTTCAAGTTTGGTTTTCTGTTTCATTAGCAAGATTAAGAGCTTCACATTACTTATTTAGTCAGTCTGTTGCAAACCTAATTGCATGTCCTTTTATATTCTTTGCACTGGTTATAAATAGCCAGGCGCTTGAAGATTCTGTATGTAGCTTCGGTTCCCACATTTTCACTAGCTGAGATGAAGCTGAGAATGAGGTAATATTTGACTCATATCTTCTTAATTAGCTTTAATTATCTTAGGAGAGAAAATATGTCTTTAGCCTATATAGAAAAGCCCAAAATTATTGTCGATTTAGTTAAGCCCATATATATAACTAGGGGAATAATAATTAGATATTTAGTTTAGACTTGCGCAAAATTGTTAACAAATACAAATATTAATAACTTTCCTTATTATTCACACGGTAAACTTGCGCCGGTTGATATCATATTTATTACATTACTTGCGCAAGTTAAAATCATAACATATGCAAATCACTTTTTGACAATACACATTTATATCTTTCTTTAAACGATTTCATTATTTATTAGGAGTCATTAATATGATAAATAAATCGACTTTATATATATAGGAGACACCCAAGGTTTTAAAATACAAACATTCTGCTCTTACAAGAACAATGGCAATGGTGCGAGCCTCCAAAAACATTGTTTCTAATGTTAGAGAATTAAAACCCCGTAAAGATACGTCGCGTATTGAAGTTAGGATTGTTCGGTTGTGGAGAAACTATAACAAAGAATCAGGAAACACCATTGAAATGGTTTTTGTTGATAAAGAAGTAAGTATAAATCACACAAATGCATTTTTTTGTTGGCATGGTTTATTATTCATTTCGAGATATATACTTATTCTGCGTTTATAAAACTCTTATCATTTATAGAGTACTGACGCATTACTTTTATATGACCAATCAGGGGACAAGAATTCATGCTTCAGTTGGTGAACAACTCATCAAAAAATTCGATGACAAGCTATGCGAGGGAGATGCGATTGTCGTCCAGTTGTTCAAAGTGTACGATGCTATTGATGAATACCGTACAACGCCACATCCGTACAAAATTGGCTTCTTTCAAACAACATTTGTTGGAAAAGCTGATGATTTTCCAAGTGCAGTTCCCAAAAAATATTTCGCGGACTTCTCCGATATTCTTGGTGGAAATCTTGATCATAGCTGTTTGGTTGGTGAGTCAGTTTCTTACACAGTTAAAGAGTCTGTCACTTTTGTTATACTTGTTCCTGATTTGACGCTTGTTTTTGTTATGTAGATGTGGTTGGCCAAATAGTTAACTTCGGATCTCTGGAAAACAAAATAATAAAAGGAAAGGATAACATGAGGCTCTTGATTGAGTTGCGTGACCCAAAGTAAGACTAAGTTCTTAATCGTAGTAATAATTTGTCTAGCTAAACATCTATAATCTATATTTAACTTAAGTTTATATTATACAGTAATGTGAAGATGATGTGTACTCTGTGGGGTTGTTATGCTAAACAAGTATACGATTACAGTAGGAGTAACATGTCCACCATGATTATTTGTGATATCAGATTCTGTTCTGTTAAAGAGTGGAAAAGTATATAATATTGTTTCAATTTGTGGAAAACTATTACTCGCATAACATATTAATAAGATCAAGATACTTTGTAGGTGCTTACTCCATATCTAGCGGGTATAATTCAACCCATATTTTGCTCAACCCAACACTTGAATTTATTGAGGAATTCAAAGCAAGGTACGTCTCCTGCGTCTTACGTGCCAGACCTATTGAGGAGTTCAATACATCTAGATTTTTATTTTAATTTTTGAACGTCATTTTTAACTGAAACGTTTTTAAATTATGTGTGATTATTTGATTTGGCAGTCTTCCTGATGATTCACTTGCTCTTACAAACAACGATAGTAGCCAATGGTCTGTTGGTACTGCTACATCTATTCGTGCCAGGTTTTTTGTTCTTAATGAGAGGCTGGCCATAAGAGAGATCATTGATAGTACTCTGGTATATAGACTACACCCTTCACTTTTTAATTTTTTACACATGAGTATGAGAAATAAGTTATCAATGCTTTTAACATATTGTCATTGACGAATAGGTTGGCACTTTTGTCACTCTGGGGACTATAGAAACAATCCCTGTTCGAAAACGCGGCCAAATCGGACGATTACGCGCCACCGAGGCGCTTGGCGGTGGTGGGCCGTGGCGATTCCGCCATAGTCGGCAAGAAAATCGGAGCCTGCAATTTTTTTTTTTTTTTTCTTTTTGAATGATCAAAATCGTGTGTTTAGTGGTAGATTTATGTAATTGGGACATAAACAATATGAAATCACATAAAACTTTGATGATGTAGGGGAAAATGAACGTGGGCGGCCATGAAAATTGCTTGAGATGTCGAAAACCCTAAAAAAATTTGGGGGAAGAAGATGAGTTATTTACATTTATGCCACTCATTAAAAAAAAAAAAAAAACAACAACAAAATGAGGCAAGCGCTATTCTAACCTGGGTGATGAGGATGATGTCTAGAACTTTTACCACTAGACTACTATAACATACCTGTACATTTCTCACAAACTAGAAAATATAACACTATATACCCGACAATTGTAAAAAAGTACATAAAACTAGGCCCCGCGTACTCCCCGCGTACTCTCCGATTTTTCGATAACTCGCTAGGCCCACACCGACCGCCCGACTAGCGCCTAGCGTAGTCTTGAACAGGGGAAACAATTGATACTAAACGTGGCTGGCAATATTTAAGTTGCAAATACCACAACAAAAAAGTGATGCCTACAACCAAAGTTGATGACAATGAACGGCCCTTGTTCTTCTGCAATACATGTGATAAAGAACACAGTGATGTCATTTCCAGGTATTGTGCGGGTTAGATATACACACATTTTAGTTAGGTAGATACTCATGGAAATAGTCTGTGACGTTTATTTATTTTTGTTTTCAGGTTCAAATTAATTGCTCATGTTAAGGACGACAGCGGTGAGACTAATTTTCTTTTGTTTGATGCTAATGCTCAACAAATTGTGCGTCATTCTACCGCTGAACTCTATGACGAGGTACTTTTAGTAATTCCTATTTACATCAATTAACACCATAAATTGAAACGTTGTGTTATCTCTATGTAATTGTAGAAAGAAGATGAAGACTTCTTACCAAAAGCAGTTAGCGATCTCTTTGGTAAGAGAGTCCTTTTTGAGATTTCAGTTGATGCTGATAACATCAAATGAAAGAGCTCTCAGTATGTTGTTCGATTGGCTACTGATGACCGTGAAATGGTTGAGGAATTTGCTGATTTGCCTCCTAAACCGGTATTACACTGCTTATAATTGCGAATAATTGGATTGTTACATTAGCATAATATTGATTCGATTAAATCTGTCTCTTGCAGGTCCTAATGTTGGAGTCCGCAGATGATATTTCCTCTGGTTCTGGTGGTTTTACAGCAACTCCTTTGTCCAAAAGAAAAAGCGAACAAGATGAAGACAGTTGCCTTAAGGATCAACACTCTGTTAACAAGAAACTCTCTCAAAAGAAATTTAAGGGCGAGTGATCTGTCCCTTTTTTTAAAAATTGTTCTTTCTATTGTTATGGCTGTGTTTTTGCATCATTTTTTAATTTGGTCTAAGTACCTTTGTCTTTGGTTTTGTTTAAGATTTGGTCTAAGTACCTTTGTTTTTTTTGCTTTTGTTTGGATTAAAACTTTTAAAAGTTCCAATCTAAACCAGATCTCCATTTCTTTGGTTGGTTCTGACATTTTAAGATTGTATTTATGCCAATCGGTAATGTTTAAGAATCATTACATTCGTAAAATGATTATCGAACCGATACCCCTTTGCTAGGCTTTTATTGGCATAAATACAATCTCAGCCCATTTGAAATACCGAATAACAAAAAAATGTAACCGAAGTTTTACTAATCTTAAAATGATTATCGAACCGATCCCACTTATTAGGCTTTTATTGGTAGTAATACAATCTCAGCCCATTTGTAATACGAAGCTAAAAACCAAATTAGGCCCGAATATTATTTAAGCCCATATATTTGTCTATTATTATTATTTTGACTTTGCAGCGGATTTTCTCCTTAATAACTAATACTATACAGACGATTCTTTGTAATAGCAAAGAATAGACTATTATTTGTAATAACTACTACTTTGTAGACATTTTTTGGGGATTTAATCAAACATTTTTGGGGATTTAATCAAACATTAATCATACGGGCTTACAATATGATGTTCTCTTTCACATCTCTTGGGGGGAAGATAGATCATTCTATTAACAATGGTCGTGGACCATTTGTTTTCCGAATGTCCGGTGAGAACTATCATCGTATTGGTGATATAGTTCCCGAGCCTGGACAAGCTCCGAAATTTTCCCAGCTCTATATCATTGATACTTTAAATGAGATCAAAAATAGACTTGACGCTTATGCCGGGTAATTTTCTTCATTATATGAACTTACTATGATTATATTGTACAGACTGTAGTATGGTCGACGTTTTGTTAACTTATATTAAAAATTAAAAAAAACTTTGCAGGTCTGACAGAGCTGCTGCTAAGAAACTAACAGAACCACTTGTTCTTCTTCTGAAGAATATGTTAGATCAGTGTAACCCTCATGTCAAGGCTTTTAGGTCTGCAAGAGACAGATTCGACGTGGAAGGATCAACAGGTTATAGGATGAGATTGATTGAAACTCGACAATCTGATGGACGGACCCATAATCTGCCGACTGCAAATGAAGTGGCTGCTTTGATACCTAGAGATTTTTTTTTAAATATGGAGACACGAGATATTTTTCTAGAGAGTACGAGTGGAAAGTTGCAAAGGATAAGTGAATTACATCCGGCGTATTTGCCTCTGCAATATCCACTATTGTTTCCATATGGAGAGGGTGGCTTTCGATTAAATATTCCTATTGGTTTTGAAGACAGCACTGCGAGAAAACGCAAGAATGTAACTATGCGTGAGTACTTTGCATTTCGGATTTTAGAGAGGAGGTGGGAAGCACCTACAATTACAAGATCAGGCAGATTGTTTCATCAGTTCCTTGTGGACGCTTACACAATGATAGAATCGAGTAGACTGCGTTACTTGTGGCTGAATCAGAAAAAGCTCCGGTCAAGTAGTTACGCTGAAATCCAGAAAGCAGCTACAAGAGCTGGAGCTAAGATGACTGAGCAAGGGAGCCGAATTTTCATTCCAGCAACTTTCACCGGGGGAAAAAGGTATATGAAGCAGCACTACTATGATGCCATGGCTCTGTGCAAATACCATGGATTTCCAGATATTTTCATCACTTTTACGTGCAATCCAAAATGCTCTGAAGTTACAAGGTATCTGAAAAAATATAACCTGACCACCGAAGACAGACCAGAAATATTGTGTAGAGTTTTCAAGATGAAACTCGATAATCTTATCGGCGAGTTGACTAAAAAGAACGGCTCCTTATTTGGGCATGTTGCTGTAGGTAAATCTCCTTTACATGTTGCTTATATTAATTGTTTAAGCAAAACAACTAATGTAGATAGTATTTTGTTTGTAAAAATTTTCTAAAAATTTTATTTTTATTTTGTCAGTAATGTACACGATTGAATTTCAGAAAAGAGGAATGCCACACGCTCATATTCTTGTCTTCATGGAAAAAGGATCAAAATTTCCAACAGCCGATGATATAGATAAGATTATTTCCGCTGAAATACCAAACAAGACAGTAGATCCAGACCTGTATGTAATCGTTGGGGATTGTATGATGCATGGTCCTTGCGGTGCAGCAAAGAAGGATAATGTATGTATGGTTAACGGTAAATGTTCTAAGATGTTTCCGAAACCTCTCAACATCAGGACATCGATTGACGCAAATGGATTTCCAGCTTACATGCGCCGGATTGATGGTAGGTTCATTGAGAAAAATGGAATCAGATTAGACAATGGATTTATTGTACCATACAACAGAGACCTCATGCTTCGATATCGCGCGCATATGAATGTCGAGTGGTGCGTCCAAACACGAGCTGTTAAGTATCTTTTCAAATATATCCATAAGGGACCTGATTATGCCTCAGCTGCAATGGATAAAGAAGATGAAGATGGCGTCATTGACGAAATCAAAACATATTACGACTGCAGGTATTATTATATTTAAACCAATTCGTGTTAGTATCTACAAATTACTAAATTCTATAAATTTATAACAATATATTAAAAATTCAGTAGAAACTCTATAAGCAATTCATCAATCATAGAAGATCAATAAATTAATACTAATTAGAATATTGAACTTTATATATTAACTTCATTTCTCCAATCCAAGTTTGGGGAAATGTAAAATATCATATAATAAGATAATAAAGGAAAGACGTCAAGTTAGTTAAATATATGGTCACACTCAAGTTCTAAGTCAATAATATCATATACTATATTCGTTGGATGTTATAATATACAATTTTTTCCAGAATTTTTACTATATGTTTTTGTATATATGATTTTTATTTTCATTTATAATTTATTAATAATAGATATAAATCAAAATTTGTATTCTACGCTATGTCTTTGCAAAGGAAACGAAAATACATCAATAATATATTACTATTAGTACAAATATATATGTATAAGCTTTACAAAATATATAATAGCATAGATGAAATTTATATAACTCAATTGCTTACAATAAAATAAATACATTATTAACAAATAGAGTTTATCTGTCTTTTACATTTTAAGGTCTATGTTCATCTTTACTAATTTATGTTTTCGTATTTCTTAATTAGATATATTACTGCATGCGAGTCGTTGTGGCGGATTCTTGCTTTTCCTACACATTTCCGTACTACTTCTGTAGAGAAACTTGGCTTTCATCTTCCGGATCAGGAACTGGTATTTTTTGATGAAGACGAACCTATTGAGAGTATTCTCAACAAAAAGACTGTCAACCAATCCATGTTTTTGGCCTGGTTCATAGCAAACAGAAAATACGCAGAGGCAAGAGAGTTGGCATATGCCGAATTTCCAACAAAATTCGTTTGGAAATCAGGTACGAGAGAATGGGTACCACGGAAACGAGGCTTTGCGATAGGGAGGATTGCGCATATTCAGCCATCAGGTGATGAGCTATATTTCTTAAGAGTATTGCTAAATTGGGTAAGAGGGCCGACATCATACGAGGATATAAGAACAGTTGATGGTGTTTTATATCCTACATACGAAGATGCTTGCTATGCGTTGGGATTGATGGATGATGACAAGGAATTCATAGAAGCTATCAAAGATGCCAGTGACTGTAGTTCTGCCACGTATGCCAGGAAGCTTTTTGCGAGAATGTTGGTTTCCAAATCTTTGTCTCAGCCTCATGTTGTGTGGGAAGCTACTTGGGAGTATCTTACCGACGATATTCTTTACAAGAAGCGGCGAGAAACTGGACGACCTGGTGAGTTTTGTCTAATTAAATTTTTTTATTGTAAGAATGTCTATGTTAATTTAATAAAATTATCAAACTTGCAGATATGAACTTGACCATAGAGCAGATCAAAAATATTGCTCTTACTGAGATCGAAAATCATTTGCTCAGCAATGGTCGTAGCCTCAAGAAATGGCCCCACATGCCAAAACCAGAAGATTTTGGCTCTTACAACGGCAATCGCCTTATAGATGATGAGCTTAAATATGTTGTGGAAGATCAGCTAAAGGAAAATGAAAGACTTATGGCGATGACAACAGATGAGCAAAGAGGGGTATACGAACAGATTCTGGATGCAGTTTTAAATGATAGCGGTGGAGTGTTCTTTCTTTATGGTTATGGAGGCACAGGAAAAACCTTTGTATACAGAGCACTCTCATCAGCGATCCTATCTAGAGGTATGATTTTTCTAAATACCGCATCAAGTGGAATTGCAACATTGTTGTTGGAAGGAGGTAGAACCGCACATTCCAGATTTGGTATTCCGATAGATGCAGACGAATTCAGTACTTGCAAGAAAATGGAGCCAGGATCAGATCGTGCAGAATTAGTTAAAGCGGCAAAGTTAATTGTATGGGATGAGGCGCCTATGATGAGCAGACACTGTTTCGAGACGTTGGATCGCACTATGCGTGATTTTATAAGATCTTCTGAAGACATACCTTTTGGGGGTAAAGTTGTTGTTTTCGGTGGAGATTTCAGACAGATTTTACCGGTTATACCTGGAGGTGGTAGAGCAGAGACTGTTTTGGCGGCTCTGAATTCGTCATATCTTTGGGAGCACTGCAAAGTTTTGAAGCTAACAAAAAACATGAGATTGCTGGCTGGTCTTACTGATGATGCAGCAAAAGAGCTTCAATCCTTCTCAAACTGGATTTTGGATATTGGAGATGGAAAAATAAATTTGCCTAACGACGGTCAAGTTGAGATTGACATCCCTTTTTATTTGCTGATACAAAATAGTGGAGAAGATCCTATTGAGACTATGGCAAAAGAGGTTTATGGACAAGCTTTTCAAACCTCGACAGAAAAGGATTTGTATAGACATCGAGCCATTCTTACTCCCACAAATGATGAAGTGGATAAAATAAATGATTACATGCTTTCGCAGTTGCCAGGTAACATGTTTTATCATTTATTCTTATGTTCAACTAACTTTTTACATATCACTAAACAAAAGGATTTACATATGCTTTCAGGAGAAGAGAAGGTTTACCTTAGCTCTGACAGTATTATCCCATCCGATGTTGACATAGAAGAAAATGTAGTATATCCTGCAGAGTTTTTGAACAGTGTTAAAGTGGCTTGACTGCCTAGACATTGTTTGAAGCTCAAGGTTGGTGCTCCTATCATGTGTCTTCGGAACATGGATGTTGCAGATGGCTTATGTAATGGTACTAGGCTAATTGTTACTCAGTTACTGCCCCATGTGATAGAAGGTAGAATTATAACCGGAAACAAAATTGCTGGACATCCGGTTTGGATCCCTAGAGTGTTTGTCACACCACATGACACAAAGTTTCCCTTCAGAATGCGTCGAAGACAGTTTCCAGTTACTTTGGCTTTCGCGATGACCATCAACAAAAGTCAAGGTCAAACACTGGAAAATGTTGGGTTGTTTCTGCCTAGGCAGTGTTCTCTCATGGTCAGTTCTACGTTGCACTTTCAAGAGTTAAGTCAAGATCTGGATTAAAAATTCTAATAACTGGTAAAGAAGGGAAAACGCACACAAAAACATTGAATGTTGTCTACAAACAAGTTTTTCAGAATATTTCGTAGTCACGGTACGTAATTTTAATCTACTTTCTTTTCAAATACAAATTTTTAAGTATATAAACTGTTACAATTATTTATTTTTTGTATTTGCCAGATTGGTAGTGATGAGTTAGGAGACCGATTGTATTCAGGAGCATTCCATTTTCTGACTACTTCGTGTCATGATGGTATGTCAATTTAATATTATTTCATGTTAATTTTTATTTAGAAACTTATAAATCTATCAAATAATGTTAACCCGTAAAATTGCTTACAAAAGTTTTTTTTTTCAGGTTTCTAATTGATTTTGCTTTATTTTTCGTCAATTGTACTTCATAATTTATATTGTTTATGGATAATATTTTGATTTTGATTTTTATTTTTATTATATTTTCTTTTAAACATTGCATAGTTTTAGAAGTATCAGATTTACTGAAATTAATTTTTTCAGGTTTCTAATTGATTTTGCTTTATTTTTCTACAATTGTACTTCATAATTTATATTGTTTATGGATAATATTTTGATTTTGATTTTTATTATATTTTCTTTTAATATGTCTACATAAATGTTTTTTTATTATTAATGGAAAAATAATATTATTCACCAACATTAAAGAATTACGACATATATACAATAAATTTCTAATTAATGATAATATAAAATCTGATACTTCTAAAACTACACACTATTTATTCCATATTTTGAATGAAAGTTTCTTCGTAAACGCACAAATTATTTTGGGACGTTGCAATTATACATACACACAATATCTGCCTCTTCATACTGAAGTTACACAGTTCCCTTTCGTCCATCTCAAATATTGAGTACCATCTTTTTTCCATGGATGATGAATTCTCCCAAAGACGGTGGTATTATATTATAAAATCTGTTACTTCTAAAACTATATAAGATTTAGTCCATATTTTGAATTTTCTTATGTCCGCACAGGGTGCGGGCCGGTCACCTAATAACCGATTATAAGACATTGATACATGACACGTGTATTATCACTCTGCATTGCAAGACTTATTGAATGAGACTGGCTTCAAAACTCTGTTTGGTTACACAACCGCAGAAATCAAAATCTTGAGGTCCACCTTCTGGTCGGATCCATTCGCGCCGAAGGAAGGGGAGCATCAGTGGACCACACAATGGCCTCAGCAACTATCTTTACACCCACATATTATACATTTTTGAGTTTAGTATATACATTTAGAGTATAGTATTACTATTAGATAATACTCCTTCCGTTCCTAAAAAATTCATGTCTTAGAATTTTCACACTTTTTAATAAAACATATTAAAATTTAGTTATAAATGCATAGTTTTTTGTAATTTTATATTTCTTATATTTTTAAACCAATAAAATTTTAAGAGATAAAATTAATGTTTTTGAACTTCACAATTTCTCATTATTAGTTGACAGAAATTACATTGGAAATATAAAATATGTATCTTTTTGAAACAAAAGTTTTCTCTAAAATATGGATCTTTCAGGAGGAACGGAGGGAGTATATAATTGAAAGTATGCAATTATTTTATAGACACGTTACATCAGAAGAGGTTCCACACTTGGACCAATGAAGAGGCGTATTTAGATTAGCAAAATTGGGACCTCTTCTCTTTTTTTTTTGTCACTGAATTTTGTTAAGGGATTAAAACCCAAAAAGGGCAGAGCCCAAACATTACATAACAAAACCAAGAAGCCCAAATACGAAAGGCCAAAAGCAAAGCTAAATTTATGGGCTATAAGGCCCAACCTCAGGAAACCCTAGCAGGTGAGGCGCCGCTCGATCCGCGCGGAGCGCGAGCCTTGCTTCCTTCTTCCTTCTTCCTCCGGCACTGAAATCCACGATACGACGGCTAACCGCGATGTCGTCGTCAGATCTGGGACGAAACCATTCAAAACCAACTTTTCAAAGCAACTCGTATACAACCAACGCATACCGAGAATCATAGCTAGCCGGATCTACGAATTTATCAGAGGGTAATAGCCGCCTACAATCGATTCATCATCTCCGACATTCATGCATGCAGCACCAGATTCAGAACGAGAGGCAGAGTAACAAGAGAGGCTCAGATTCGTAGATCGAGGTGGGGTAACTCGAGAAACCAGTCGGAGCTAGCGGTGCTGAGGGAGCCACCGCCTCCCGAAAACAAAAGCCGGCGATCACGGTGCTGAAAAAGCCACCGCCTCCCGAAGACAGAAACCGGCGAAGAAGATGCTGAGAAAGCCATCACCTCCCGGGACAAAATCGGACGGCCACCGTAGAGCGGTGCGCCGCCGAAACTAAACCCATAAAATCTATAGCCCTAAAAACAGAAGCCCGCGTTTAAAAGGAACTTGAAACACATGACCGGACCGACGGTGGCTAAAGGAGCTTCGCCGTCGGCCGGGAATCCTCTCTCTCAGTTTCTCTCTCTCTAAGGCGCTGATCTTCTGGCTCGACGTCTTTCACTGAATTGGGACCTCTTCAAGTAGCATTATAATTTGAGAATTAGATTTTGTTTCTTCCCCAACCACTCAGTTAAGGTTTTTAATTAAGAGAATAAAAAATCTCTCTCTCAAAAATGATTATTTACTGAAAATATTCAATAGTGCGCTCGAGACTAAATGAATTATTAATGCAATAACATAAAGAATTTGGAAATACAATCTAAATATATTTCTTCTCTATTCCTTAATATTTCTTTCACAAGAAAACTAGTATATCGTATAAACGTGTATAATGAGAACTAAGTAACCAATTTTGAATACCATAATGAAATTTTAACCGTAAGATATTTGATTCTAGAGTTCATGGTTGTGATCATTGCTTGTACGTATAATTTACTATGGAATAGGTTATCACTATGTATACGTGTTTTGAAAAAACAACGGTTTGTATTTGTTTCAACTCCATAATATAGCAAAAGGTAAAGTTGTCGAAAATAACATTCGGAAAAATGCGTTTTGGTCGGTAGGAATGCACTAGTTTGCGTTGTAGTTGTTGTTGGTCACAATTATGGGTATTTAGGTGTTATGGTCGTTTTAATATCAAACATTTTATAATTCAATAAGCATATGCTAACCGAATCTAAGAAAATATGTAAGAAGAAAGAACGTCCCCTCGTTTACAAGAAAAGACGTTAACTGATTTCAAAGAGAGATTATTACCAAAAATGTAAAGGACAGAGAGATTTTGACCCCATCTCCAATACGGCAAATTAATATGTTACACTGTGTATGTGGCCTTGATCTTTGTTATTTTATTATATATATAACTTGGTGAACAATACACTCTCAACTATTAGAACGTGAAAACGTGATTTATTTCAATTATTATATGAATATCATATAAATAAGCAGCCACAATATCTCAATTTGATTATAGTTTTTGTGGGGTTGTTGGACGGACTATTCAAAGTTATATGGGGTTGGACGGATTATTCAAAGTTACTCTTTTGTTTTTAACGTTGCAAGAAAACGCAAAACTGAATCTTTTTTATATATCACGATCCTTTTCAGTAGCAAAAGTATTTACGGTACTAATGTTCTAATCAATACCAAACATGGATTGAGAAATGCTGAGAAGTTCTAAAGATTTGATGAAAATTCATCTCGGATTAGTAAAGATCTTTACTTGATCAAATGATGCAATTAAAGAGTAGAAATCTCAGGCCAAAGACTCAAATGGTGCAAGTAGGTGAATAATTTAACGCGAGTACGTCTTGGAGTAACAAGAGTATTAAGACTCTTCTCCATCTCACAAAGTTTGTTCATAGTTAATGAATCAGAGTACTAAGTTGAGTACAATGAATCATTTGTATAGAAACTATATTGTCCTAGTTCAGGACTATATAGTTGGTACATCATTTTCTGGTTACTAAAAAGCCCATTAATCCACAAGATGTTTGGGGCCCAATTTAACTTACCACAGAGATAGGCATGTTAACAACATTAAACATTTATGTTCTTCTAGGGTGACATCTTAAGTGAGGTAATGATCGTAGACACGTGTTTCTCATGTTTTGGATCTGCACCCTCATGATCTTTGAGATTGATTATATTTTGGATGTATGCGAGTGCAATAATAAGAATAAACCACCATCTACTTTGTTCAACAATACGGTGCTTTAACAGTACATATCAAATGATGAAGTCTACTACTAATAATACATTACAGCATAGTTTATCAAAACCACTAATCTTCTGAGAAGGACATCGACTGACTAAACCCACAAATTACATTCCCCAGATTCCCCTAGCCGAAGCGACTCTGCTATTTGATCTAGCAGTTAGTTCATACAAAATCCTCGCAAACGAATCAGAATACTTGCCATCTTGAAAGAGCAGCTCAGCAAAAGCATTCTCATACGCCAGTAAGAACCCTCTGTTCTGTGGCTCGGAGACAAGGTTCTCTAGAATCATTGCAGCTTTCCTGCAGACTTCTGGAACCGGATGCGGAGTCTTTATCACTTTCAACAATCTATCAATCGCCCTGAAAACGATTTATCACAGAAACAAAACAATGTCTCATTATAGTGTAATTTAAAAAACGTTTTCACTTTTCATTGTATTTAGTAAGAGAAGAAGGATGCATAGTTTTAGTATTACCATCTCTCACTAGCAAGCTTTAGTCTACAATCCATGTTTACTTCGACAAGATTGTAGAGTGCCCCAACAGCTGCAGCTTGGGCATCAACGGCTGGTATGCTCAAGAGATCGACTAGTCTCTTGTGTATCTGCGTGAGGTTGGTTCAATTAAGTAACCACAAACCATCACATGATTACGTTATAAAAGAAGTGTATCAAACCTGCGGAATCAAGGGACTAATGAAAGGTTCATTGTCTGGATTGATTATCAAACGGCCCAGCAGTTCAGCAGCAGCACAGTTCCAAGCTTTGACAGAAGAATTGAGAATCCCTAAGACAGCTTGAACTGCTTGCTTTTCACTATTTGCAGAAGAGTGATGAATGAGTCACGTTAAGTTAGAGATTGAGAAACAAGTTAAGATGCATTCTGGTAGAAGAATCCAAGTATATACAAACTCTCACTTAATCTTGATGTATGACTGTTTAGACGAGCTGAAAATACGAAGATCCATCAAATGCGCTAGGTTCACAATGGTCTCAAGCGAGTTTGTGACCAGCTCTTCATCCTCTGCGAACAAAAGAATCTCTAAGTCCATACTTGCAATCATATATTGAAGCCAAGAAAAAGGAATCTATCAGAGGCGAATAACACACAGTACTTGTCCTTACCGGTCATATGATCGTTAATGCACTGGTAAACAGTTTCCAAGCAATGGCGATGCTGAGCCATTACAACCTCATTATCAGGCATGAAGGAGAAGTTGCGGATGACGTTAGATGCAGCAACGGCGCAAAGCTGTTTCTCTGCTCTGCCTTCATCGTCTAGATTAAACAAACCATCCTCTTCATTCCACCACTGAGATGACAGATGTTTGCTCTTTTTCCCTAACACCTCACCAGCTGCAGAGCCAGCTCCGGATCTGCCAGGCGAATATGAAACCGTACATAGTTTCCAAATACACAAGCATAGATAACTTCAAAAGGAAAGATCACTCACCCAGGTGGTTGAAGAGAGGCAAGAGCATCGTACTCGCTCCCGAATCCTGTAACAGAAGAATTCACACCTAAAGACCTGACCCTAGTTCCTCTTGTTAAGTCCTTAGGGAGAGCTATGTCACGCCAATCATCAATCTGCCAAATTTTAAGCATATGATTGGTTCAAGAACAGAGAATCTCCACAGTAAGTAAGTAAACAAAACTCACGATTAATAGAAGGGAGTCAAGCAAGCCAGGGATCTTAGCAAGAGGAGTGAAATCTCTACGAATATCATCTCTTTCTTTGAAGGAGAGCAGTGTAAGTGTGTTCAACGCCCATGTCACCTCGCTCTTCAGACCACTCTGTAACGCCAGCACTATTCTCTTGTTGTTCTGCTCTACAAAATTCAAAAATAGATCTTAACTCAATTCTTTCTTGGAATATAAAGATTGGTCCTTTTTCGAGCTTACCGACGAAGGAATTGTGAACAAGAAGAGAAGGACCGAGTAGAGCTGACGGAGACATCGCTTCCGCCGCCGCCGCCGCAGCTGCTGCAGCTGCAGAGTTTGCACTCGTACTACCGAAGGGTCGGCCTCTCTTCGCTGGCGGAGCCGAAGATCCACCCGACTGACCGCCGGATTTCGCAAACTCTCGTTTCTGCATCTCTCTCTCTCTCGATTTTTTTGGGGGTAAAGTTAGGGCAAGCGAATCTCGACCCACGCTCGCTTGGTCCGGTTTAAGAGTTTAAGGCAATAAATAAAATATATAATAATGTTAATTTAACCAAACCAGTTCCGGTTTACTAAAACTCGGTTCTACATTCCAATATGTTAATGTTATTTTAACCGAACTCTCTAACTCAGCCAGCGGATTCCGGTTTAGTAAAACTTGGTTCGACATTCCGAATATAATAATAGGTTGACGTGGTGGTTGTAAAGACGAAACTTGCAGAGGAAATCGCCAAACCCTGCGCCGCCGTTACTTTTGGCTCTGCCGAGGAAGCAAGGCCGTTTCTCTTCTTCGCCCTTCGTCAACGTCCTGTTTCCAAAGAGATAGAGATAAGCTTTATAAGAAGAGAAAACTCATCGGAGATAAGTGTTTCTGCTTCTGGAGAAATTGCCTGAGCTCGGATTAAGCTTTACAAGGTAATCGCTCAAGGATTTAGGTAATTTCGGATATTTTGAATGTTTCAAAAGCATCTCTGTAGTTTAGATCTCTCTTTCGGTTCGATCCAAGATCATCTCTGTTGAATTCGTGAAGGTTTTGAATCGATGGATTCTCTTGTTCGTTTCTTATGTGGCTAGTTTGAATCGGAATCGTCTCTGCCAAATTAATATCATAGAAGATTACCTTTTCATTGATTTGAAGCTAAGTATTTATGAACACTGAATCTGCAGGTAGGCATTCTTTGTATAAAACGGAAGAGATGGATGAGTCTGATGCTAGGAACATTAGGAACATTTGCATCTTAGCACACGTAGACCACGGTAAAACAACTCTCGCTGACCACCTCATTGCTTCCTCCGGTGACGGTGAGCTGCTTAAACCGAGGCTTGCTGGTAAGGTTAGGTACATGGACTATCTCGATGAAGAGCAGAGGCGCGCTATCACCATGAAAAGCTCCTCGATTTCTCTTCGGTACAAGGACTATTCTCTCAACTTGATTGACTCCCCTGGACACATGGACTTCTGTAGTGAAGTCTCTACAGCTGCTCGACTTAGTGATGGTGCTTTGGTTCTGGTTGATGCTGTTGAAGGTGTTCATATTCAGACCCATGCTGTGTTGCGACAAGCTTGGATTGAGAAGCTGACTCCTTGCTTGGTGCTTAACAAGATTGATAGGCTGATTTGTGAGTTGAGGTTGAGTCCCATGGAAGCATATACTCGTTTGATTAGAATTGTTCATGAGGTTAATGGGATTGTGAGTGCGTATAAGTCTGAGAAGTATTTGTCTGATGTTGACTCTATACTTGCGAGTCCTTCAGGTGAGATTACTGATGAGAGTCTTGAGTTGTTGGAGGATGATGAAGAGGTTACGTTTCAGCCTCAGAAGGGTAATGTGGTCTTTGTGTGTGCTTTGGATGGATGGGGCTTTGGGGTCTCTGAGTTTGCTAATTTCTATGCTTCCAAGCTTGGAGCTAAAGCGGATACGTTGCAGAAATCATTATGGGGTCCTCGTTATTATATTCCTAAGACAAAGATGATTGTAGGGAAGAAGTCTTTAAGTGCGGGAAGCAAGACAAAACCAATGTTTGTGCAGTTCGTGCTTGATCCTTTGTGGCAGGTTTACGAGGCTGCACTAGATCCCGGCGGTGATAGAGCTGTTCTCGAGAAAGTTATCAAATCTTTTAACTTGATTATTCCACAACGCGAGCTTCAGAACAAGGATCCTAAAAACTTGCTTCAATCAGTGATGAGCCGTTGGCTTCCTTTGTCTGATGCAGTCTTGTCTATGGCTGTGAAACATCTGCCAGACCCCATTTCAGCACAGGCATATAGAATCCCACGCTTGGTTCCAGAAAGAAAAGTTATAGGTGGTAACGAGGTTGATTCAAGTGTCCTTGCAGAAGCAGAGCTTGTTAGAAGATCAATTGAGGCTTGTGACTCTAGCCGTGACTCCCCCTGTGTTGTGTTTGTATCTAAAATGTTCGCTATTCCCATGAAAATGATACCTCAGGGAGGAGACCACAGGGAGAGGATGAACGGTTTAAATGATGACGACAGTAAAAGCGAGTCGGATGAGTGTTTCCTTGCATTTGCCAGGATCTTTAGCGGTGTTCTTCGCGCCGGACAAAGGGTCTTTGTGATTTCCGCTCTATATGATCCTCTCAAAGGCGAATCGTCTCAGAAGTACATTCAAGAAGCAGAACTCCACTCAATCTATCTTATGATGGGACAAGGTTTAAAACCAGTAAACGAGGTGAAAGCTGGGAATGTAGTGGCCATAAGAGGGCTTGGACCATATATATCAAAAAGCGCCACACTTTCATCTACTAGAAACTGCTGGCCCTTAGCCAGCATGGAGTTTCAGGTCTCTCCCACTCTTAGAGTGGCGATTGAGCCATCGGATCCTTCAGATATGAGTGCTCTGATGAAAGGTCTAAGACTTTTGAACCGAGCAGATCCTTTTGTGGAGATCACGGTGTCTGCTCGAGGAGAACATGTGCTTGCTGCTGCTGGAGAAGTTCATCTAGAAAGATGTATCAAGGATTTGACAGACAGATTTGCAAGAGTGAACATTGAAGTCTCTTCGCCTCTCGTTTCCTACAGGGAGACAATTGAAGGTGATGGCTCTAATCTTTTGGAAAGTTTGAGATCTCTGAGCTTGAATGCGTCGGATTACGTTGAGAAGAGAACTCCAAACGGCAGATGCGTTATCAGAGTACACGTCATGAAACTACCACACTCCCTAACCAAGCTGCTTGATGAGAGCACTGACTTGCTTGGTGACATTATTGGAGGCAAAGGCAGTCATAGCATTAAGATACTAGAATCTCAAAGCCCTAGCCTCGAAGAGAATGTGGATCCCGTTGAAGCATTAAAGAACCAGTTAGTTGAAGCTGGCGTTTCATCAAGCTCTGAAACCGAGAATGATCGTGAGAAGTGCAAAGCTGAGTGGGCGAAGTTGCTCAAGAGGATATGGGCGCTTGGTCCAAGAGAGAAAGGTCCAAACATACTATTTGCTCCAGATGGTAAAAGAATCTGCGAGGATGGATCCATTCTCGTGCGAGGCTCTCCTCATGTCTCTCAGAGACTTGGCTTCACAGAAGATTCTACTGAGACACCACCTGACTCAGCATTGTACAGTGAAGCTCTTACTCTCGAAAGCAGCATAGTCTCGGGGTTTCAGCTAGCTACAGCATCAGGACCTCTATGTGATGAACCAATGTGGGGATTAGCTTTCACCATTGAGTCTCATCTCGCAGAAGATTCAGAAACAGAGAAACAACCTGAAAACTTTGGAATATTCACAGGACAAGTCATGACAGCTGTCAAAGACGCATGTAGAGCCGCCGTGCTTCAGACAAATCCACGGATCGTGGAAGCTATGTACTTCTGCGAGCTAAACACAGCACCGGAGTATCTTGGTCCCATGTACGCCGTTCTGAGCAGAAGACGAGCTAGAGTTCTCAAGGAAGAAATGCAAGAAGGGTCGTCTCTGTTTACAGTCCATGCCTACGTGCCCGTTTCTGAAAGTTTCGGTTTTGCAGAAGAGCTGAGAAAAGGAACGTCAGGTGGTGCGAGTGCGCTGATGGTTCTGAGCCATTGGGAAATGCTCGAGGAAGATCCCTTCTTTGTTCCCAAAACTGAAGAAGAGATTGAAGAGTTTGGTGATGGAGCAAGCGTGCTTCCCAACACGGCGAGGAAGCTCATCAACGCCGTGAGACGCAGGAAAGGGTTACACGTTGAGGAGAAAGTGGTCCAACACGCCACTAAACAGAGAACCTTGGCTCGGAAAGTTTGAGTTTTTTTAACTGTTTTTGTTTGTTTGAAATGGGCTTCGGTTTTGTCTTTTTGGTACTTGTGCTCCCTTCGGTACATGTTGGAGAAATTATAAGTGAGGAAACATGATATAATCTATATTATTAAAAGAGAGAAGTATCTATTTGAAAATGTTTTTACTTTATTAATTAAATTTTTTTTTTTTGCTTGTTTTTTTCAGTTGCATTTATGAAATATCCTAAAACGAATAAAACTGCCTAATTTATTACTTGTCTTTTCAGTTACATTAATGAAATATGCTTAAATGAATTTAAACTTCCCATTTTATTGTTTGTCTTTTTCAGTTACCTTAATGAAATATCCTTAAATAAATTTGGACATAATGTCATTTAATCAACCAAAAAAACTCATGAGTTATCCTTACGTGCATAATTATAATAATTGAGAATTTTAAAAACGTGCATCATTAAAATGTTACCTAAAACATGCAACACTAATATATAACATGCATCAATAAAACTAGAATTTGACTCACACAATTGTACGGATATTATTTTCAGTTGATTAAATTTAAAAATAATTATTTATTCAAAAAAATATTTAAGAATGACTATGTTTTTAAAAATTATATGGTATTATTTGCTCATAACTCATTTGTCATTTGATAAATTGTTAGAAAGAAATTTTAGCATAATATAACTCAGTTGTCATTTGCTAAATTTATGGTTTTTATTTATATTTTTTTTATTTAATTATAATATTTTTATTTTATATTTGAAAGATAAATGAATTTTCTTTCAAACAATATTTTTGTAAATGTATTTTAAAAAAATAATCAATTAAAATTGTTATTATCATTGAATATCATTATTTTTGACATAATTTGAGTTTTCGTTTACATCAAAACTTATCATATTTTAGGATAATTTTAATTTAAAATGTAATTTTCATATTTTTCAAACAAATTCTAAAAATATTTTGTTATAATTGTTAAAAAAATATTGAGTTGCATTTCAAATAAAAAGGTAAAGATATTAAAAATATTCTAATTAAAATATGTAAAATTTAATATAGTTTTAAGGAAATGGTCAAAATAAAAAAAAATTACACATAAAATAATCATGATTTTTGTTAACTGGGCGGATCATTATTTATATGATATCGCACACGAAAAAAAAATTTCTGTTTTTAAAATTATCTAATTAACTCTATACTCATTTTTTTAATATTTTTATATGATATCACACATTCGTAAAAAAAATAGATAGTTTAAGATGCAAAAAAAAAAAAATTACTTAATGAATATAATATGAACGAATATTATAAATACATCATTTAATAAAATAAATAATTAAAAACTGAAAATTCATATCTGCGCTGGCCATGGTCTAGTACTTTTTATAATTGTTGTGAGAAAAAGATTATGAACTTGAGTGCACGTATGACTAGGGATGTCAATCATACCGGTTTGGTTCGTCCATTCTAAAATCTGCAAAATCCATAAATATTTCAGTCTGACCCGGTTTGGACCTATATTCAAAAGTCTAATCTGGTCTTAATAGAGTTACTAGATTTTGACCCGTTTTTAAAGCGCGAAATTATTATTTACTAATTGTTTTATGTAGTGTACATATTTTATGTTATTTTGTTTATTATTATATAACATATTTGATATAAATCTTTTGTTTTAATTATTATCATTTTTGTTATTTAATTATATGAGAATCAAAATAGAGTAACCATTTTAATTAACCCGTTAATAGTTAGTTACCATTTAGATATCTCGTACATATTTTACATAACAAATTGCATTAAAATATTAACAAAAAACTCAGTTATGGTATTTTCTAGATAAAATATATTTCATGTACACTGTTATTAACATTGAGAAGTGTTAAACAAAAAGAAAATATAAAGAGATTTTCTCAAAGTTGTTAAATATTTTTAAATTTGACATGTGTTTTCAAAGCGGAAAATGATATTTCAGTTGACAGAAAATTATTTAAGAAAAAATATAGTTTTTGTTTATAATATACTGTACTTAAATTTATATTTAAAATTTATGTAGTAATATAAACTTAAGATGGTTTTTAGTTGGATAAACATTTGAATCTTAAGGAGAATTCTGGCATGCATTAGGGCATTTTCTTTATTTGTGTATTTAAAATTTAGAGAAATAACTGATTAAGGATATCCACCTTTGAGTTCTATTGTATTTGCGGATACTAATTTTTTTTTCTATTTTAAGTTTATGAAAAGAAACTGAAGTTTAATTGTGACATGGAAAATATATTTACATTTGAGCATGATAATATTTTGAAATAAAAGTTACAAAAATAAATTATATTTTTTTTATTTATGTAGTTGTCAATATATGCTGAATCAATACTATGTTGATTTTCAAATATTTTAAAAGTATTTGACAATAGTTTAATTGAGTTTATTTCAAAAATTGTTATTATTTTTTAAATTGTAATATTTAATGAATACAATTTTAGAATAAATACATTTCACCATTTTTTTAATTTTTTCACATTCAGTTTAGTAAAAAATTATAACATCAATAAAATATCTTGACAATATACAAGTTAAAGAATTTATTACTAATTAGATACATGTTAAAAGTTGTTTAATTATTAGAACTAGTGGGCAGGATCCGCGCAAGCGCGGGGTTGTTGGCAGAGGTTTGCTTAGTTGTGACTCCAATTAAAGTGTGTTATTTTTACTAAACCATTTGAATAGTTATGTTAATCTTGCCGTATTGTGACTGACCCCACCAGTGTTTTAAAGTTACATATGGATTTGTATGTGGGAAAATGAAAAAGTAAAAGCTAAACCAGTGAGAGATAGTTTGCAGATAATTGAAAAAAAAAAAACGAAAAACTCAGAAACTGAAAAACATAGCAATTTAGTAAAAACTGAAAACGCAGGAAAGCTAAGTGGGGTACACGGTTTTGTGGACTTGCACCAATCACTCACGCGGGATGCTTGCGACTCTTCTCTATCTCAGCCAAGCTTGGTAGATTCGGGTCATCAACTTCCTTTGCCTTGCCGGAAGGACCACCAGTCTCGCTAGCAGATTCGGTGCTTGTTCTGTGTGGACGTCTCCCCTGGAGCCTTTTCAAGAGTAAGAGGAAACAACCACGGTCAGAGGGTCAAGCAAGATATCTTCAGTGATTGAAGACCCAGTGAAAGTACGGTGGTTGAAGGTGAAATTGAAGGTACACGTTTGTGGAAAAACATATTGATTCCCAGCTAGTTCTTTAAGGCATCGAGGTAGCTTTGGACCTCCAACGCCTTTAATCTGCTTTTGGTTAAAGATTGGTGTGTTATATAGAGTTGTAATCAAAATTTGAAAACGGTATATGAATGGTTTGTTTATCGTAGAGACCAAACCTCCTCCAGAGCTAGTGTCGCTGCTTTCGTTTTGGTGAGTTAGACATCTCGGTATCAAAAACCACAAACGTTGCAGTGTCTTTTCCATCATCAACGACCAGCTTTGCATGGGACCTGCATAAAGTAGCATTAAGGTGTCATGATAATTTACAATTTTAGTTTTCTTTTGGACATGGGCGAGTTTTTTTAATTTCTTGCCTGATTACACCAGTTACGTAGGGTGAAACACATCTATTGCAGCGGAGAGAGGTAACATAGTTCTCTAACTTCCTGCTGCAACCGGTGCAAGAGACGGGAGACCAGACGCTGACAATTCTAGCTTTACAGAGGAAATCCGCTTTCTGGCTCTTTACGGCAGAAACATATGTAACATTAGAAGGATAAATTTTCTCACACATTGAGAATGTGATTTAAAAAATATAAAATAGCTATACTAACATGGGCGTTAGAGTTGGACAGGTAGGTATGAAGATTACCAATTGTCCCAAGTTCTTCCTTTCTAATCTCCCATGGTTTCTATGTGTGTGAAGACCTCTTCTGCTTCATCTCCCAAGCTAGTTGGTGAAGACCAGATTGTGTAACAAAAAACATTTTAGAAGATAAATATATAATAAGGGGTAAATGTTGAAGTTTGCATTTTGAAACTTTTTTCCAAAGCATTCTAAACGGACCTCTTTGTGAATGCTTCAATGGCGGGGATGGTGGTATCAAAATATAACTTGGTGGCAGAGTGGAGTTCAGATAGAGGTTAACTGAAAAAGAGCAAGTATGTTTTAGTTTAGGCTACAAATGAGGGATACATATTGAGAAGACTGTATTTTGAGCAGCAGATTTAGCATAAATATATATTCTAGACAACGTTGTTCCTCACGATGTAAAACGCAAAGACCAAACACAAACAAAGAGACTAAAGTAAGAAATAGAGTTGTAAAATGCAGCAAATCTTTCGAAACAGCCATCCAAAACGTAAAATAAAAAAATGCAACTAATCAACTAAATCAACAATTTTGAGAGAGAGAGAGAGAGAGAGAGAGAGAGAGAGAGAGAGAGAGAGAGAGAGAGAGAGAGAGAGAGAGAGAGAGATTAATCTAGGCATCAACCACATAAAATAAAATTACAAACTTAACTTACAATAGCTCTAATGGCCTCCGAAGGAAAGTAAGTGGTGAAGAAGCCATTCAGTTTGGGTATAATATCAGCTCTGCCAGGGATTGTCATCGAGAAAGGCTCTCGTTGCTAATACTTCTTCCTGAAAAAGGCAAAAGTAGCAATCTAACTAAAGCCTTGATACAAAAGGACGTAAAGACGACTTTAAGATATGGTTCCTAGTTATAATTTTATACCTTAAGTGCTTCAGATATTGAAAAGCTGCGCCAACAGCAAGAACAGCTCTTCCCAATGACCTGTCCCAAGATCGAAGCACCAATGGTCAAAGCATGGCAGTTTTCGGCACCAGCACAGATTTCCTGAGCATAGCTATGAAAGGATGGCAGCATGAACCGCCACAAACCAAGAAGGCGAGAACTTGATAGTGTGTTCCCTCCAAAAACCGAGAGGTATGTTTGCAGCCATCCCCATAAGAGCAATGGCAAGCATCTTTTCAGGTAAAGGCTGAGGGCGAAGGATTTGAACCAAATGGGGCTTAGAAAGCAGCTCTTGCAGCCACCATAGGAGCAGGACATCTAAATCTCATACCATGTGGTGGTTGTAATGCTTTAGCCACAAGAGGCATGACTTTGCTTGCAGCATTGTAAGATTTTGCGATAGGACAGTGCCCGGTCTTTAACCATTCGTCTCCAACTGCCTCGTGTTTAGATGAGTCCCCAGACTGCAATGAAGCATAAACATAATAAGTTACTGATCTCCATAGTTAAAGTCTTCAAGTCTTTTTGTACAATCTTACATGTTGTTTGTTGGGTTTCTTGTGTTGTTGTTTCTTGAATTTGTCTGAGAAGGGACCAAAGCTAAAAGGTCCTCCAGGACCAAAAGCTGATAGGCTTATACGTGTCCGACGAAATCCGCCACGTATAATGTACTACTTATAATGTACTACTTCGAGTGTTTTTTTCCAGCAATAGGATTGACTTGCAGAGAAGTCTGGTCCTATTGCTGGAAAAAAACACTCGAAGTAGTACATTATACGTGTCCGACGAAATCCCCCGCCAAATCCGACACCGATTCCATCTTCTGCTCCTGTAAATTGTTAAGAGAGGGAGAGACAGAGAGTCTGGGAGCGTTAAAGAGATTAACGTTAATGGTACACTGATGGAAACGGTTCAGAGTGCAAAGATTCTTCATTAGAGGTGAGAAAGAGGGGGAGATCGGGAGACATGGGAAATAGAGTTAGTTAGATAGTACTATAGGGAAGATAAATAGTTTGGAGAAGGAACGTTTGATGTTTGCAGAGAAAGCTGAGCGGAGACGCCAATGGTAAAGTGTCGAAGAAAAATAAGAACAAAGCCCACTCGCGAAGAACAGACCCACACGCTAAGCCCATTCGTTTTTTAAATAAATCTATAATATAATGAGGTGGGGCCCACCTGATGCTGACGTGGCAGCTCAGGAATGAGGCAACTGCCTCATTATATTATAGATTGTTATGTTTTAATTGTTTTATTGAAACACTATAGTATAATAAATTAGAGTATTCTTTATTTTTTAAAAGATAAATATGAATACACCTAATAGTGATCCATATGTCCAACATGGTATTTTAAGGGGGTCTATTCAACCAAGATTATTAGGTGATTTCTATTAAAATGACATATCCACTGTTATTCAAACATATATTTTAAAAATTCATTTAAAATCTATTGTTATTGAACTTGACATTTCATAAAGTACTCTGAAATCCACTATTATTGAAAATATTTTAAGTGGTGAAATTTTAAAGTTTCAGGTAATTTTAGAGTGTTTAGGTGGAGTTTCTCTTTCTCCCTCCGCTACTTGCAGCGACAGTTTCTTGAAGATCCACTTCGGATTTTCGGTCACACCACCATCCTCTCTCTTAGTCATCTTCAGCTGGAATGGTTGTGGTCTTGGAAATCCCATGACAGTTCTGCGGGTTAAAGAACTAATCAAACAATGCGTCCCTGACATCCTCTTTCTCTCTGAAACCAAAAATTAGGATGATTTTGTCTTCGAAGAATTAGCACCGCTAAATTTTGTTAAGAACTTCCTCTTCAGTCCTCTATCACCAGCCTTGGGGTTTGGGTTTATTCTGGAAGTCAAACATTTACTTGCAAATTCTCTCAGCGAATCAAAATCTTATAGACACATACATCTCCTTCAAGGGATCATCCTTCTTTTTTTTTTTAATAAATTTTTTTTAAAATAAATGGATCATCTTTCAACAACACATTCATGTATGGAGCACCTGAAATCCCAAAACGCCAAGAAGTCTGGAATCAGTTTATTAATCTGTCCCTATCTAGGGATACTCCTTGGTTTTTAACGGGAGACTTCAATGAAATTGTTGGCAACTCAGAGAAATCAGGGGGTAAGGAGAGACCTGAAAGTTCCTTCGTAGCCTTTAGGGCTTTCCTGTCGTCTTGTGATCTCTTCTACATAAAGCATACATGCAATTTCATCTCTCGTAGAGTCCAGAAACACTCCCATTTAGTCCACTGCCACCTCGACAGAACCATAGGCAACAATGCCTGGTCAGATTTGTTTCCACGAGCCCGCTCCCACTACCTTATATTTGAAGCATCTGACCATCGCCATATCATTTCCACCCTGGATTCAAAGAAAAAGAAGTCAGTACGCCTGTTCCGATACAATAGGACACTATGTGACAATCTTGAGATCACACAGCTAGTTAAAGAGATTTGGAATACCTCCTCCGCCTGCTCAGTTGCCGACAAAATCACACGTTGTAGACAAGCAATCTCTACATTTAGCAACGAATTCTATGTCAATATCAGGAAACTTGTCCAACTAAAGGACTCTTTGGATGCAGCCCTATCAGCAAGTTTACCTGATGACGACTCATCTCTCGGTTAAATCAACAACTTCTCACTGCCTATAAGGCAGAGGAAGAATACTGGAAGCAACGCAGCAGGCTCCTCTAGCTCACCCTAGACGATAAGAACACTAGCTTCTTCCACGCCTCATCCAAAAGTAGAAAGGCCAGAAACAGAATCTCAGTGTTGGAAGATGCCTCATGATCCCCTGTATTTGAAGAGAAACAATTAACAATGGTCATCTCCAACTATTTCAAAGAAATCTTTACCTCTTCTGGCTCTTCAGCCACCGACATTGTCAATTCGGCTCTGACCCCTTGCATCTCTGACGAGACTAAAGCACAACTGACCTCGATCCCATCACCTTTGGAGATCAAGGAAGCAATGTTTGCGATACACCCATACAAGGCTCCGGAACCGGATGGCTTCTCTGCAAAGTTTTTCCAATCTAACTGGGAGGTTGTAGGACCTGCAATCATCAAGGATATCCAATTATTTTTTACCTCAGGAACCATACCTTACACAATAAACTCAACTCATATTCGACTAATCCCAAATATTCAGAGCCCGAAAATAGTTGCAGACTACTGCCCCATTGCCCTTTGTAACGTCTACTATAAGACCATCTCAAAAAATTATGTCACTAAAGCTCAAACATGTGTTCCAAAGCATAGTTTCCGAGAATCAATCAGGCTTCATTCCCAGTAGAGTCATCTCCGACAATGTACTGATAACCCATGAAATACTCCATTTCCTCAAGATCTCGGGGGCTGTCAAAAAAGGCTCCATGGCTGTCAAAATTGACATGAGCAAGGCATACGACAGGTTATAGTGGAATTTCATCTGGAATGTACTTGAAAGATTGGATTTTTATCAGACTTGGATTCACTGGATGATGCAGTGCGTTTCTACAGTCTCATACTCTTTTCTCTTCAATGATGAAGTAGTAAGCCAGGTCTCTCCTGAGAGAGGCATCCGACAGGGAGATCCCCTGTCTCCATACATCTTCATCATCTGCGGAGAAATCCTCTCCGGTCTCTGCAAGAAAGCACAGATCTATGGCTCACTCCTGAGCATTAAAATTGCGAAAAATAATCCAAAAATAAATCACCTGCTTTTTGCTGACGATACAATGTTCTTCACCACTACGGATCCCCACAGCTGCTCATCACTCGTGACTATCCTACAGAGATACGAGCAGGATTCATGACAGAAGATCAACGTCATGAAATCATCTATTTCTTTCTCTAGCAAAACCCTTAGTGAAACACGCCTCAGCGTCAAGCAACAATTAGGGATTGAGAAAGAGGGAGGGGTTAGAAAGTACATTGGCCTCCCTGAACATTTCGGTAGAAAGAAGAGAGATCTTTTCTCCTCAATTGTCGACAAAATATATCAACGCTCCATCAGCTGGTCGGCTCAGATTCTCTCAACCGACGGAAAAGCCACCATGCAGCAATATATGCTATCACCCATCCCGAACTTCGCTATGTCTTGCTTCCTTCTCCCTCTTGGCCTTTGTAAAAAAATCCAATCAGTCCTCATCAGATTCTGGTGGGACTCAAAGGCAGGTGTACACAAGATTTGATGGCTGTCATGGGATAAACTTACTCAGCCAAAAAGCCTGGGTGGTTTGGGCTTCCGTGACATTGAAGCTTTCAACATAGCACTACTAACAAAGATCGCTTGGAGACTCATCACTGCCCCATATTCCCTTTTCTCTAGAATCATTCTTGGCAAGTACTGTCACAAGACATCTTTCCTAAAGGTCTCGGCGGGCTATGTTATATCCATGGATGGAGAGGTATTCTCAAAGGGCGTGATTTTACTGCAGCACCTAGGGAAAGCGATTGGAGATGGTGAATATACAAACCTCTGGAATGACTCTTGGATGCAGCCAAAAACAAATCTCAAACCCTATGGGCCGGTCTTCCTTCTCGACAAGGACCTTATGGTTTCAGATATCCTCACTAGAGAGACCAAAGAGTGGAACCTAGAGCGCATCAACAACCTGCTACCTGAACTTGCAACACACATCTTATCTCTTAGACCTAGTCTCCTTGGAACCCATGATGCTTACATTTGGCCACTGCAACAATCAGGTACCTATTCGGTCAAGTCAGGTTACTTTGCAATGCGGACCACATGTAGTAATCCCTCTTCTCCTCCTGCTGTCCCAACGCCCCTAAACTGGAAGAAACTCATTTGGAACCCACCGCTCCTCCCGAAGATGAAATTTTTCTTTTGGAAGGTGGCTTAGAATGCTCTCCCCTCAGGCGAAAATCTACGGAGAAAAGGTCCTCTGACCAACACGTTGTGCTCTCTCTGCGGAGACATAGAGACTCTTGATCACATCTTGCTCCACTGCAAGTTCGCATCTGAAGTTTGGAAGCTAGGACCATGGTCTCCTCCCATCACGATCAACAATGACACAACCTTTGGTGCTGCTCTTGAAGCGTCGTTTCTCCAAATCTCCCCCCGTATGGTATTGTGGGAAATTTTTTCCCTTGGATTTGCTGGATCTTGAGACTGCTCGCAACAAACTCATGTTTGAGAAACGGTCCCTTTCTGCACAGGAAGTTATGGTTCAATCAATCACTGCAATGAAGGAATGGGAATTAGCTCAACCTCGACCCCCCACAGCTGCCCCGAAACCGATGCATGCACCCCGATCTCCGAATCTTCCGCCATCCACAGTCTTCTGCAACTCCGACGCATCATGGAAAAAGGGATCAGCGGGTTTGGCTTTGATCTTCACCGATCAGGTGACCACTGAATTAGCTCGCAAATCAATATCCCTTGATCACGTAACCTCCCCCGTCATGGCGGAAGCGCTAGTGATTAAGGGAGCTCTTCTCCATGCCGCAACTCTCAACTACACCCACATCTGTCTTCGATCAGACTCCCAAGTGCTCATTCGAGCTATCTCACAGAGGAAGTTGATGACCAAACTCTTTGGAGTTCTCTCCGGCATCGACTCTCTAGCGTTCTCTCCATCTTCCCCTTTTCTTCTTTATCTCTTTGTTTTCAATCTCGTTCTGTAAATGGGCCGGCTGATGCCCTAGCAAAAGCCTAACTATCAAACTTTGTAACCCATCGTTAGAGCCCTTTGTTTTATTAAATAAAGATTATATGTTGAACAAAAAAAAGGGTGGAGTTTCTTAGTTTAAAAAAAATAAATTTCAAATCTCATGGTTTTACGTGATATTCTAGAGTATTTTAACAAAAAATCACCTTCAACTCTCTAGTTAATTAAAATCATATAAAACTTCATTGAAAATTAAATCACTTCAAATTTTAGATTGAATACAATCATTTTAAAAATTTGTACGATATTAATATTATTTCTCTGAAGAATTTTCTTTAAAACTTTTTATGTCACATGATCTTCTCACAATATTTTAGGTAATTCTTTTTGCAAATTATTCTTTTATATAATTAAAAAAAATTAAATATTTTTTCTTCTAAGTAATGTTTTTATCTGCGGTTTCACAAAAAAAAAATTGTCAAAATATAAAATACTTTTTAAAATACATTTTCTAACTAATGTAATTACGCTATTGTAATTCAAAATATCCATTTTTTTGTCTATAATGCTATATTGATTATCAAACTAAAATAAAATCATTTATAATATAATATACTAATATTTAATGTGTTGATTACCAATTTATTTATGTGTTCTTATGGTTATATAATAAAATATACATTTCATTATAGTATATAAAATCCATATTGATTCATATTATTGATTTATAAAGTATCATTGACGATTTCATAAGTTTGTTAGTCGTGAATATCATGTGTAACTATGTATATTAAATGGATTCTCACTTTGGTCAAGGGCAAAAAATTTAGGATACCCGGAAGTCCTCACGGATTGTAAAAAGAACATATATATGTACTGATTAGGGGTTTGTCCGCGCTACGCGCAGGACAATTGTTACTTGTTTTCATCTATGTTTTTGTTTGGGGAAAATCACATAAAAAACTTTCAAAGTATCATTTAATATCTCTTTAAATCTTGAAATTTTTTCACTAACACTTTTAACATTCAAACTTACATATGTATCACAAAAAACCTCCAAACTACATAAATGACCAGTAACACAAGTAAAAAATGATGATGTGTTAGTTTTTTTAAAAATTATTTAAATAATAAAATAAATTTAGAATTTTTTTAAAAAAATTGGAAATTTAAATAAAATTAAATAAACATTCAGATTTTTTTTAAAATAAAATTTCTGAAAACTAAATAGAGATTTAGAAAATTAAAAAAAAATAACTAAAAATTCAAAAAAAAAGAAGACCAAATTAAAATACAGAAAAAAATAAAAAGTTTCATAAATTTCCAAAAAAAAATTGAAAATTCAAAAGTTCAAACTAGTTTTTTCTTGACATTTTCAACGATGATGTCGGAAACTATCATTGGAGATATGCCAAAAAACGTCATTGTTAATGCTTAAGTGAAAAACCACCATTTTCATAAGTGATATATTTGAAATTGTTATTGGAAACAATGACATGATATTTAAAAAAAAAAAATCTTGTAACTTATAATAAAAATATTTTGATTTTAAAAATGTTTAAATTTATGATTTTTTTATTCAGGTTTTTCTGTATTTTAATTCCATCTTATTTATTTTTGAATTTTTAGTTATTTTTATTTTTCTGTATTTTAATTTTTCTAAATATTTATTTAATTTTAAAAATCTTTATTTGGTTTTCTGAACATTTTTTTTAATTTATGTTTAATTTTATGAGTTTTATTAAAGTTTTCAATATTTATTTTTTGTTTATTTTATTAATTAGATAATTATTTTTTGAAAAACAAAATCTGACACATCACTTTTTTACCTGTACAACATGTCAACTTTTTACTTTGAAGGTTTTTTGTGAAACTATTGTCATTTTGAAGGTTAAAAGTATTAGTAAAAAAACTTCAAAGGTTAAAGTGCTAGTAAATGACACTTTGATGGGTTTTTATGCGTTTTTTCCTTTTTGTTTGTGTTAGACATTTTATATTAATTAGTTTAGTAATTTGGGTTTAAATTTTTGTTTTTGCTGTTGAGATTGTCTTGGCATTTGGTGTATGTGGTAGTTATATTTGTATGTATTGCACTTGTAGAGGCATATCGCAAGTACTGTATAAATAAAGATACGTTAAGGACAATGAACAGATATGTGTAATGGATATGTTAACAGATACATAGCTAGGTAGGATATATTGAGTTTTAAAGGACAAACTAACTTTTATTTGTTATGCTTTCTTTCTTGGCACCTTTGTTTTCCATCCGCAGACTCTAGCTTTTGTTGCGTTCGCTGCATTTAATTGGATTTTGTAAAATATGATGGAATGGTTTATGGTCATGACTCATGGAGATGTGTAAGGATCATGCTAAGGATCATTTTTTTTTTGATAAGTCATGGTAAGGATCATGCTTCTGTAATACCTTTTTTGGCTGGTGATGATGTCGAAGTGGACGCATGCTTCTGTAATACCTTGTTTTAGACTACTTTCGGGAGCATGAGTTTCACTCGGTATGTTTTTGCTAGGCAAGTTAGTGTACAGTCAGGGTCAGTTCTGTTTGATACTTTTTGATGAAGGAAAATGATGTTAACTCTTAGGTTGCCTTTAAAATGGTTCACTTATGGGAAGAGTTAGGCCTGGGATTTTTATCCATAACCGAATACCCGAACCGGAACCGACCCGAAATGGACCGGTTCGGTTCGGTTTCGGTTCTAGGCAATTTATCCGATGGGTATTAGTGTTAATTATCCATGGGTATCGGTTCGGTTTCGGGTAAACGGGTACCCGTTTAACCCGAATTCTATGCTTAAAAAACATAGATTTGTATCTTTCGAGGGTTGAACCCGGGTTGGATAGGCAAAGCAACAACTGCAATACCACTAGACTAGTTCAACTTCGTTGTATTTAATACATATTACTAATATATATACGATTTCTATTAACTTTTTTTTTAAAAATAAAATAAATAAATAAAAAACTGGTATATAATTATTTTATTTTGTAAATATTTATATAATTCACATAAGAAACGGGTACCCGGAACCGACCCGAAACCGGTAGTACCCGATCCGAAACCCGAACCGAAATTTACTAAGTACCCATTGGGTATAGAATTCATTTATCCGAAAAACCCGGACCCGATCGGATCTTATCCGAACCCGAACCGAATATCCGAAGTCCCAGCCCTAGGAAGAGTTTGAAAGCTAATACCTACCTCCTACTGAGACAATCTCATTCATAACAGCATCCTGATGGCAATTGACTTGTGCTGTACAGGCAAACAACGTACGTAGTAATTAATAGCTTTAGAGTTGAGATGTAAGAACAGTCCAAAGTTTTAAGGAAGTTAGTGGACCATGCCTTGTTGTGGTTGCTCCCCACGCTTAGCTGCTCGGAGAAGTTGTCGTTCTTGTCGAGTATGTCTTCCACCTGATCCTGTGTATTGTAATTTATGTAGCATGAGTACAGCCGGCTACCGTTGCTAACAATTTGTGAAATTAGACTGTGCGTAAGATGCATCATAAAATATATAAAACTTGTGGCTAATTCTTTAGGTAAAAGGTTGCCTGCTAAGAGTGGAAGATATTGGGTGCGCAGCCATGGCTGACACTATTCACACGCTACATAGCCAGAAATTGCAGAAAACCAGTCAGTGTAAACATGTACCGAAGTTGTTTCCATTATATTGTGGTAAGAACATATCCTTTTTTTTTGGTTTTTTGGCTGGTGATGATGTCGAAGTGGACGCATGAGATGTAGGCTGGTTTTTGCTTGACAAATCAAATTCAGCCATTTTAGCATACTACAAAACTAAGATCTGGGCATGAGTTAGAGCACACAAAGCATATCAATTTAAAATGCCAAATTTATATAAAAAGGATAAAATTAAAAAATCTATATATATAAAGTAAGGTTATCTCTCCTGTGAGAGCGCCACGTCACTAAGTCGTTCGACGATAGGGCGACATGTGTCCTGATTTATTTAAACGCTGCGCATCATTTTCTCGCTGGTTACGTGGGCTTCGTTTATGTGTTGTGTTTTGGGTTGTGTATGGCCCGTTAGAGCAGAAGTCCTAAGTAACCCTAATTTGACTCCAGAGAAAAACGAGTGTCTTCTTCCCTGTACGTGCTACGCCGATCAGATGCCGATTCCACTTCTTCTCATCGACTGAAACGGTCCGTGATCAATTCCATTAGTTCACTCCCCCACTATTTCGTCTTCAATGCTTCGTTTTGATCTGAAAGGCGGTTGTTGTTGGGTATAAATATGTGTGAGTGTTTCTCCCTTTATCTCATCTTATTTTGTATCTCTTAAATCTCATACTAACTGATCGTGTTATGGATGCTTCTTTGTTTGTCGACATTTTTTTTTGATTCGGCGAGTCTCTTACTGTTTGTTCAACAATTTTTTTTCTTCATTTCCTGCGAGTCCATTACTGTTTGTTCATCGACATTTTTTTAATCGGCGAGCCTCTTACTGTTTGTTCATGAATTTTTTTTCTTGGATCTTCTTCCTCTTTGTTGATTATGAGATGTTTGATGGTTGAAGAGGCTAACCATCTTCAAAATAATTTGGCTGCAGAGAAGATACGCCGTGGTGGTGACCTACGGGTGAACCTTTCCTGTTTGTTGATCAAAATATTTTTTTTTTTGCTTGGATCTTTTCCTGTTTGTAGAGATAGGTTTTTGATTATGCTTTTATCTGTCACCCAGTATTGTAGTCATTCTGCTACTAAACATGTGTGAGTTTAGTAATATATGTGGTCTGACGGGAGATGGCGTTCTTAGTTTTATTGTGCTGTTTTATTGTGGCAGGTGGAGGGATCATAAATTCCACAAGAAATGATTGCTATACTGCAAAGAGTCGTGGAAGATAGTTCACCTGTTCTTTTAACTGCAAGGTTGAAGCAGAGGAAAGAAGAACCAATTTGCGTCTAAGAGACGAACAAGATGCTGCTTACAGGGCTTCTCTTGAAGCCGATTAAGTAAGTTTGAGTTCCTGGTGTTTACAAGATCCGTTGTGATTAGTCTAATGGCCAAATTTGGGGGATCTTTTTTTGTGTTGATTAGCGGTTAGAGAGGGAAGCTGCTGAGGCAGAGAGGAAACGAAAATAAGAAGAGGAGGCTCAGGAGAGAGCCAAGCGTGAAGCTGCAGAGAGAGAAACTGATAGAGTGAGAATGACACCAGAGAAAGCACTTGCTCTTGGAGACGATCCTGAGAAAGTACCTGATGTTGCACAAGTAAGTTCTCCTCCTTTTCTACGCCATTCATTACTTTCTCTGTCTTGCTTTTGTTGGGTATTTATGGTAAACGTGGACTGTTTATTTTCCGTGACAATGTAGGTTTTGGTAAGGTTCCCAAATGGAGAAAGAAAAGGGAGGAGGTTTGAAAGCATACCAAGATACAGATACTGTATGACTGCGTTGATTCACTTGGAGTGCTTGAAACAGAAGAGTATAGCTTAATCACAAACTTTCCAAGAACAGTGTACGGAAGAGACAAAGAGTCAATGTCACTGAAAGATGCAGGTTTGCATCCTCAGGCAAGTCTGTTCATTGAGATACATTAAGTCTCAGATTCTTCTGTTTCTTTTTCCTTAAGCCACTTTTTTCAGTTTTTTTTCATCTCTTTTAAAATAATTAGCAGTGTAGCTTCAGTGATCCGATGAATAAGATAACATATATATACACATATTTTCAGAAGTTGTGTCACATATTTGATATATTTATTTCTTAAAATGATGAGGTCTCGCATTGTACCTTTTTTCTTCGTGTCATATTGAAAACATCAAGATCAGTCTTTGTTTCTAGCTGCAACAAATAATTCTTTAGCTGGTAAATTTCTGGGGATCAAAAATGTGTTATATATTGTGAACTGGAAGAAAAATGTATGAAAAAGTACAATTGACTAACATTTTTAAAAAGGTCAAAAATGAAAATATTGATGACAATATAAAATAATTATATATTGGTGGTAAGCAAACTAAATGATTTTTAACAATGATAATATAATAAATAGTAAAAATTGTAGGAGAAAATCGTAAGAATAATATAATACGAAAATGATTTTTTGGATTAGTCAAAACTTAATTACATCATTAATCATGATAAAATAAGTACTATAATAAGTTCGGACATTTTTTTTGCCATCTCAACAAACAGAAAAAGAAAACATGATACATCAGTGTAAATTTTTAAAATTTATAATAAAATTCACATTTTTAACATTTGAATATTGAACCATATATGTTAACAATACAACAAATTTTCCATAAATAATCTTTATAGCTAACAATACATCATATATTTATGGTTGTTTGTTATCTTTTTGGTTTAACCTAAACTTTGGTAGTAAAAAAACAAATTACAGAATTTATTATTTTCAAATTTTTGTTAATGTGGGTTTGAAGAAACATAAAAAAATCAACATGAATATATTTTTCTCAAAGATGATAATACATGAATATATAATCTAACGATTTGTAAATATTAAACAATAACAACTAATATCAAATTTTTATGCTACTTGCCTATTTTTCTTAAGAAGATAAAAATTGGATTTTCATTTTTCGATTTTTTAAATTATATAATTTGAGAAGAAATGTATTTAGAATCCATTAAATTTAAGAAAAGCAAATGTTGTGAACAAATTAAAATATTTATATTTTGATGAATTGTTTAAATATAGTAACAAATGTACAATTTCAAAAACAAAAAAAAAGTAAAATTTATAGTAAAAATATTGAAATTTATAATAAAATAAACTATAATTTTCATTAAAATTTAGATATGTTTGTATTATTGTTTAATTTGCTTATAATAAAATAATCTTTCATTTGCATACCCGCCCGTAGGGCGGATCCGACCCTAGTTTATAATATAATTAGTAGTTTAAAATAAACTTTTACTTTTCTGATTTTCTGGTAAACTTATTTTTTTATGAAATATTTTTATACTTTAGTGGGCCGGCATTACAAAATTCATGCACCTTAGCTGATAACTTCGAGTCGGAAAAGAAAACTTGCGGGGAAAAAGGTTTTATACTTTAGTGGGCCGGCATTACAAAACTCATGCACCTTAGCTGATAACTTCAAGTCGGACTTAGCCGTCTTTTTCACCATTAGTGTAGTGTTGCTTCAATGATCAGAGTAGACAGAATATGAGCTTGTGACTTAGAAATGTGGAGACAAATTGTTATTGGTCTTTTGAATAACGGCTGAATATGTTAACTTGTTGCAATGAATGTTGGCACCCACGAACCATGGGGAGGCATACAGGCTCCCAAACTACCGTTACTCTTTTTTAAAACGTCCGTATCGTATTGAATCTCTAAGGAATGCAACTGTGATACTGCTGCAACATAGAATAACATATGGCTGTCTTAAGAAAACTTCCTTGAATAGCCAAAGTCTATTGCAGCTTTGAAGTTGGCTTTAATTTCTGGACCTATCAGCAAATATATTTGAACTAAAATGTACATGTGCTAGATATAAAAAGAAAGAATGTCATTTGAGGTAGGTAGCATACCCAGAGTATTAATGAATATATATGGTTGGACAATTTGTTATTTTTTAATATTTGATATTTTAAAACTTAGGAGGGTGATTCCTGACGTTAATTTAGATAATTGATCACATACTTTTCCTCTTTATAAATATTTATTAATGAATAATTTTTCCTTTGAAAAATTGGCTTACACACTATTGGTCATGCGGAGACATAATTTGTTCAATGCATAATTTGTGTTGCTTATTTCATCAGAACAAAAAAGAAGAGATGTTTAGTAAACATTCGTTAGTAGGTAAAACATCCACCACTACGGTGGGTTTAATATAAAACAGATAAAGTTGCTACACCATTAGTTGATATGCAAATGGAAAGACGACATAAAAAAACATAAGAACATTTAGAGTTGATTTGTGTTCTCCAGGTGGATCTATGCCAGTCTTGCCTTCTTCTTTCCATTCTCACATGGGTTAACATTTGGTATGTTTGATGCTGGACGCCCGCCTACTGGTACAACAGATGAGGATGCTTGGTGGTTGGCATTTCAATTGTCATCGAGTCTACTGTCACACCATTTGCTAGCTCAACAACAGTGTTTTTGTTATCAGCAAAGACCTTAGATGCTTTTGACCTCCCTTTACAACTTAGTAATGAACATGAATATATTATTTAGAGTAGATATTGAAGATTAAAAAAACATACCTGGTAGCTTTTTTTTGGTAATTGCCATTGCCAAAAGCTGGTCGTAGTTGCAGAACCGGAACAACTCAGTTGGTATCAGAGAGTCAGAAATTGTTGTTGCGCTTCAGGTAACGTCGAAACCACTTAGCAAGTAAACAAAACCTCAATTAAGAGGTGCCGGAAAGTGTCAAGTCGGTTAGCACTGACGATTCCTTGGATAAGCGTTGACTGCTTCACAAAAACAAATAATCAGATTAAGTCCTAAGCTGAACATAAATCATTAATAAGAGAAGATGGTCGCGGAGTTACTTTCTCATCCAGTGACGCAGTCGGAAATCACAAAGGTTAGCAAACACTAACCCTTAGATCAAATCAAGCTCTCAAGCAAGAACTTGAATAATAAAGCTCTGGAATCCACCAGAAAAGATAAAAGCTTGAAAACTTTTATTGATAAGAAAAATCAGATTGTTCAAAACAGAATACCTAAAACCCTCTTACATAGAGAGCTTAAAACATAAAAAAGGAAAAACACTAAATAAAAGGAAAACTTCTAGAAAACAATAGACTAGGTTCAGTAATTCTAAGATTCTCCTACATCAGTCTCCCCCACCTCCAAAGAACTCGACCCCGAGTTCTCTTCTTGATAAAGAACACCATCAGCATGGTACTCATAGATGTCAGCCACATTGAACGTATTAGAAATGTTCATGTCTTCTGGAAGTGCCACCATATAAGCATTATCATTTATCTTCCGCAAAATCTTGAATGGACCATATTTGCGAGGCTGTAGCTTGCGATATGTGCCAACTGGGAATCTTTCTTTTCGTAGAAACACCATCACTTCATCTCCTTCTTTGGAAACCTTGAGTCTTCTACGCTTGTCTGCTGCTTCTTTATTCTTTTAACCAGTTGCTTCTAACTTCGCTCGGACAGCGTCTCTAGTTCCTAAAATATCATCTGCCATAGCCTCAGCTGAGATACTAACTCCAGGAGCTTTAGGCAACTTAACCAAATCGACCACATGTTTCAGAATCGAAGTATAGACCAAAGAAAAAGGCGATTTTCCTGTAGCTGAATGCACGGCACTGTTGTAAGCAAACTCCACTTGAGGCAAAGCCAGATCCCATTGTTTCGGTTTATCTCCACAAACACTTCGAATCATGTTCCCCAAAGTTCTGTTCGTTACCTCGGTTTGCCCATCAGTCTGCGGGTGAGCTGTAGAACTTCGTTTCAAGCTGGTTCCAAACATCCTCCAAAGTGTAATCCATAAGTGACTGAGAAACTTGGTATCTCTGTCGGAAATTATTGTCTTAGGAACCCCATGAAGACGTACCACTTTCCGAAAAAATAACTTGGCGATGTTAGAGGCATCTGCGGTCTTCTTGCAGGCGATAAGATGCAACATCTTGGAGAATCTGTCAACGACCACAAACACAGAATCGACGCCTCGATGCGTACGAGGTAAGCCTAGCACAAAATCCATGAACAAGTCTTGCCAGATATCCTCTGGGATCGGTAATGGCATATAAAGTCCAGTGTTCTGAGATTGTCCTTTAGAAACCTGACAAACATAACCCCTTTTAACTATAGCACCTGCATCTCTCCTTAAATGTGGCCAATAAAACCTTGCCTCCAAGCTAGCAATGGTCTTGTCTCTTCCCAGATGACCACTAAGGCCGCCACCATGCAAATCGCGAATCAACTTTTCTCGTAATGACGAGCAAGGAATGCACAGCCTGTCTCCTTTAAAAAGATAACCATCTCGTATGTGGAAATCTGCCGAAGGATGCTTCCGATTACATTTGCCCCATAACTCCTCGTATTCAGCATCATGTTCATACAACTCCTTCAATAACTCGAAACCCACAACCTCTTGTGCTAAGATAGTGAGTAAGGAAGCTCTTCTACTCAAGGCGTCTGCCACCTTGTTAAGTGTACCAGACTTATGCTGAATAATAAAAGGAAACTTTTGCAGAAAACTTACCCAACGAGCATGCATCTTATTTATCACTTTCTGGCTGTGAAGATACTTTAGAGCTTGGTGGTCTGTAAATAGAACAAACTCTCTCTGAATCAAGTAATGCTCCCATTGCCGTAGAGCTCGAAAGACCGCATAGAACTCTTGATCATATGTGCTCCAATTTTGGCGAGCTTCACTTAACTTTTCACTAAAGAAAGTTATCGGTCGATTTTCTTGTGATAAGACAGCACCTATTCCCACACCACTAGCGTCACATTCCACTTGAAACACTTTGTCAAAATCGGGTAAGGCTAATACTGGTGCAGTACAAAGCTTCTCTTTGATCAAAGAAAAATCTCTTCTTGTTCAGATCCCCAATGAAACTTCCCTTTCTTCAAACACTCAGTGATAGGCGCAGTAATGGTACTAAAATCTCTAACAAATCTCCTGTAGAAAGTAGCTAGACCATGAAAGCTGCGTACCTCAGTGACTGACTTAGGAGCGGGCCAATCCCTTATGGCACTCACTTTGTCCTCGTCAACCTGAATCCCTTCTTCACCAACAACGAATCCGAGAAACAACAGCTTGTTGGTGCTGAACGTACATTTCTTAAGATTGATGTACAATTGGTTTTCTTGTAAAACCTGCAAAACCTGCTTCAGATGTTCCATATACTCGTCTATAGTTTTACTGTATATCAAAATATCATCAAAGTAAACCACCACAAAAGAACCAATGAAAGGGCGGAGAATCTGGTTCATTAATCTCATGAAAGTGCTAGGAGCATTTGACAACCCAAAAGGCATCACCATCCATTCGTATAATCCATCTTTACTCTTAAAAGCAGTCTTCCACTCATCTCCAGGCCTGATTCGAATTTGATGATAACCACTTCGAAGATCTATCTTTGAAAACACCTTAGAACCTGACAACTCATCGAGAATATCTTCCAACCGAGGTATAGGGAATCGATACTTAATGGTTATCTTGTTAATGGCTCTACTATCAACACACATTCGCCACTGGTTACCTTTCTTAGTAACTAGAAGAACTGGTACAGCACATGGACTCATGCTCTCACGGATAAATCCTTTTCTCAACAAATCTTCAATCTGTTCCCTTAAAACCTCGTTCTCCTTTGGGCTCATACGGTAGTGGGGATGATTCGGTAGACTAGATCCTGGAATCAAGTCAATATGGTGCTGAATATCTCTCATGGGAGGTAGATCATTAGGAAGTTCTTCCGCAATCAGCTCTTTGAAATCGTCCAGAATCTCTAACACTTCACCTGGGGTAGACGTCTCCTCCGTTACGGCGCTCAACAATCCTTTAACCACCAAGGGATAAAAACACTTTGCTTCCTGAACATCCCCATCAAGCACTTTGTCATCATGTGTCATAACCAAGAAGCTCGACTTCTTTTCCTTTGCACTGTTACAAAAATCCTTAACAGGTGCCATGGCAATTTTATGATTTCCCCACGTAAAAATTATCACATTGTCTCGACCTCGATATGTGATATCGTTATCATACTGCCAAGGTCGTACAAGAAGAATGTGACAAACATCCATGTCAAGAACGTCACAAGTGATCTGCTCCTTATAGTGTTTACCTATAGATATGAGAACTTTACAAGTCAGGCTAACTCAAACTTGTGATCCTCTCTTTACCCAACCAAGGCCATACGGTTTCTCCTGACGGGTCGTGGGTAACTTCAGATACTCCACCAGCTTTTGAGAAACTAAATTCTCCGAGCTTCCATTATCCACAATCACATTACACACCTTGTTTTGAATAGAACAATGTGTTCTAAACAAATTCTTAAGTTGGCCTTCTTCTTTAGATGACAATAAGACTCGTTGTAGCACAAGGTTTATCATCTCTCCAGATTCTTCTTCAGCGAATTTAGCTCCCTCATATTCTTCATTCCCAGCGAAACCTCCTTCATCATCTTCACCTTCTTCTTCTATTATAGCGACTGTTCTCCGAACTGGACAGATATTTGATTCAAGACCATGTCCTTGGCAACGGAAACACTTGTCACTGGAAGGCTTAGCATAAGGATTGTTCTGTCTCTGAGCTGGTGCCTTGTTCTGTTGTGTAGAATTAGAGCTACTAGCTCCTTTGTTTCCCGGGTTGGAGTCTTTATTGACTACACTCTTTTCTTTCTCACTTGTTGGTTCAAAACTGGTCTGAGCCGTGTTTCTTCTAAATGTTGAGAACCCGCGTGATGACTTCTCCATTAACTCAGCTTTCAACGCTAGACTGGAAGCTTCATGCACGGTCCATACGGTTTGCAAACCCATCTTTCCTTGAAGAGAACCCTTTAAACCGCTGATGTACCTAGCCACCTTCTGATTCTCTGTTTCGCCTAACTCATTGCGTTCAGAAAAACGCAAGAATTCAGTTGTGTACTCGGTCACAGTTCTGTTTCCTTGAACACAATCGAGATACATCTTGTAAATAATTTGTTCGGAATCTTCCGGTAAGAATCGCTCCAGCATTACTTGCTTCATTTGACGCCAAGTCCGAACCGGTCCTCTCCTTTGTCTTTGCCTTTGGACAACGAGTTTATCCCACCACACTGCAGCAGTCTTCTTCAGTCTGACAGCTACCATCTTAACTTGTTTATTCTCAGGAACGCCCATGACATAAAAAAATCGATCAACACCAATTTGCCAATCAAGAAACTCCTCCACTCCCATAGTTCCATAGAACAATGGAATATCGGCCTTTACCCGATAATCATGATTGTTTGGTTGGTTTTCTTCAGCTATTTCTTCTTCTGATTCTTCATCTGAACTAGAATTATCAACAACAACATCACGATTGTTTCGACCTTGTTGACCCCGAATTGGTCTTCTTTCTCCACCTCTTTGACCGGCATTATTAACCTGACTGGGATAAGCCACAACCTGATTATTTAACGCAGTTACCAGATTTGCCAATGGAGCAGTTACGACAGTGAGGTTTGTGGTTGCCTCCCTTAAACCTTCTGCGAAACCCTCGAAGTCGGCTTTGGTTACTGGTTGATCACCCATGGCTGATCAAGCTTCGAAAAGAGAAGGAGAAAGCCTTGCTCTGATACCACTTAACGCAGTCAGAAATCACAAAGGTTAGCAAACACTAACCCTTAGATCAAATCAAGCTCTCAAGCAAGAACTTGAATAATAAAGCTCTAGAATCCACCAGAAAAGATAAAAGCTTGAAAACTTCTATTGATAAGAAAAATCAGATTGTTCAAAACAGAATACCTAAAACCATCTTACATAGAGAGCTTAAAACATAAAAAAGGAAAAACACTAAATAAAAGGAAAACTTCTAGAAAACAATAGACTAGGTTCTGTAATTCTAAGATTCTCCTACATCATCCAGGACGAGCATGTCGACACTCATTAGCTGGCCGCCTTTATTGACATTCCTTGAACCCCAGAAGCCGAACCTTGGCGGTGGTTGAACAGCGACCAACCTTTGCGTCGGCAAGAAGAATGTACGAACTGGCCATCGTTGGAGTTTATGCCTGCGAAAGATTGACGTTTTGGATTTCATAACAGTGATGTTTATTGCAAGCAAGAAACACATTTATAGATGAAGATTCAAGCAGTTACCTTGGACGATGATGATGCCGTCTAAATGCGAGAGAATAGGAGGAGTAGTGGACACGACGTTAATGCTTGGATTAATGGAAATGGTAATGAAAAGTGGAAGACGTTATAGAGGCGATGCTCAAAAGTTTAGAGATGCGAAGAGTCACTGAGCGGCGTTGCACTCAGCCTCGGCTTAAACGACAATGAACTAAACCCTTGTAGAATATGGGCCAGGTTTGAACCTAGTTGAGTATGAGCCTGGTTTGAATACAAAAAACAGCCCAACAAAATTCCTCATCGACAAAACATATTTACAAAATAAAATATATGGTGACAGGTGTCCAATTTTAAAATAGCATGTCCTGGTGTGGCTTCATGAGAAGTGAGATAATCCAACTTTATGGTAATAGAGATGTATGTTGTTCACAATCATAAATATATTTTTGTTATATTTAAAGGAACAAAAGGAATGAATATGAAAGATATCATAAACGTAGAGAAATAAAATAGCAGGAATGAAAAATAATGTTTGTTCTTTTTCAAATTTATCAAGGGAAAATTTTATTCTTTATTCCTCTAAAAAAAGAATGAGAAAGAAAAATTATTCTTTGTGAAAGGTGATATTTTTCATAAATGATAAGGAATTGAATGTTTTTATTCGTTCCTCGGTCACCATTCAAACTTTGTAATCTCACACATTTAAGGTTAGTCAAATATGTAATACACTTAAATGTATTTTGTAACTGTTTTCACGCTTTAATGGAATGGCTATCAATGAATATGCCATAAGAATCAAAATAATCGTATGTTGTTTAGTTATTTTAGGAAATATTCTGTTGATTAGTTTAAATTAATAATTTTAATAATATTAAAATTAAATACCGGTGGAATTCTTGTAATATTGAAAGAATATTGTGGGGGGGTTATTGGTTGGTGTATTTTGATGGATTTGAAAATCCAAACTAAATCTAGTGTTATTGGTTCTATGATTTTAAAATATGTATTGAAATCATGTGTTATTCGTTTAATGATTCATAAATTCTAATTCAAATCAAGTGTTATTCAATCATACGGATTTACTAATAGATTTGATTTCATAATGTATTTGAATGGATTTGCATGGATTCTTTGTTAAAAATACAAAAGCTCAAATCTGAGAGAAAACCTCTCGATTTGTAAATATTAATCCGAGAGAATTTGAAAATTTGTATATTTTACTTAGATTTATAAATACTGTATGGATTTCTAAATCAATCAAAATATATAAATCAATAACGTTAATAGTATAGATAGGGAATTCATGGTGTTCAAAAAAAGAAGATATGGCATTCAATTTCTCTGGAATATTTTTATAAATTATAATAATATTATATATGTTATTTTTACCATTTTAAAACATTAAAAAATTTATAAAAATTTAGTCTAAACTTTCGTTTTTAAATATAAAATAAGCTTAAATTTTCTTCTTTTAAAAAATTGTTTTATATGTTTTAAAACCATACTATATACAAACCAAATTTAATAAAATTTAAATGATCAATATAAATTATAATTTAGTATAGGAAAGAACAAAACTTATATTAAACAAGACATAAGTTCCACATAAATTGATCCTAATTGACATGTCTACCTATGACTACATGTATCTTTGATTCCCAGCTTTAGTGTGTTATTATATAAATTGTGCAACTATTTAATGTGTGTATTTATAAGGAGGTGTTATTGGGAGTCTTTGTATGGGTTATTGGTTGTTGTATTTTAATGGATTTGAAAATCCGAACTAAATCTAGTGTTATTGGTTCTATGATTTTCAAATCTGTATTAAAATCATGTGTTATTGGTTTAATGATTCATAAATTCTATATCAAATTAAGTGTTATTCAATCGTACGGATTTACTAATATATTTGATTTAATAATGGATTTGAATGGATTTGTTTGGATTTTTTAGTTAAAAATACAAAGACTCAAATCCGAAGGAAAACCTCTGGATTTGCATATTTTACTTGGATTTATAAATACTATATGGATTTCTAAATCAATCAAAATATATAAACCAATAACACATCCTTTGTATTTTAACAAAAAAAATCCAAACAAATCCATTCAAATCCATTATAGAATCAAATTTATTAGTAAATCCATACGATTGAATAACACTTGATTTGATATAGAATTTATGAATCATTAAACCAATAACACATGATTTTAATACAGATTTGAAAATCATAGAACCAATAACACTATATTTAGTTTGGATTTTCAAATTTATTAAAATACAACAACCAATAACCCCCAATAAGATTAACAATGTAATTAGACCCGACCGGACATCAGATTTTCAACCATGTGAATCTGGTAATAGAAAGTAATTTGGTTCATGGAAAAACATTGAAAATAGGAAAATTGCCACAAATACCACATTCATAGTACCACTTTTCATGTTTACACTAACCAATTTTACACTCACTTTTAATGAAGGGTAAAAGATATTTATATCCTTAAAGTTAACTAATCTAGAGTTAGGGTTTAGAGTTGTGGGGTGATGTAGGGTTTTTGGAATGTGAAATTTAGAATTCTAATAAATATATAAATAAATAATTTAGAATTCTAATTAAAAAAATATAAAAAAATTTAAAAATAGTTTCAAAAATAATTTTTGATTTTCAAAAAGAAATTTTGAAAAAAAAAATTCAAAAAGAAGTTTGAATTTGAAAAAGTATAATTCAAAAACATAAAAAAATATATATAAATAATTATTTATTATTATTTATTATATATATAATAAGGGTATAAGAGTCGTTTGCCAGTTAATGAAGAAGATATTTTTAAAAATATTTCTTTAGTGGTTGTAAAGATGAATAATAGTACCATGAAAGTGAAAGTGGTAAAGATGAAATTCCTCCTTTAAAATATGTATTTGCAATGGAATATTACCATTGGAAATAGAGAGAATTGGCTGAATATACCTTATGGAGACCAAAATTAGGTACATATCCATTTGTGCCAAAAACTCTTGATTCCTGTCGCATTTTTGCTATGTTGTACCAAAATTACCTCTATTTGAAGACACGTCATCTGAGAATTCACAAACACATGGTCATAACTAAATGCTTTCATCTCTTTTTATCTTTCTTCACATTTCTCTGCGTGATGTTTCTTTCTCTTTCTCACATCTTATGTCTCCAGAAAAGCTCAAACTAAAAAAAAAAACAAAATCTCGTTTTTGATCTTCACCAATCTCCTAACAATTTGGAGTTCCAATACGAAAAACACCGAAACAGTTGATAAATATCTGATTTCAATGGGTGGAGAGACGACAGCATCAACGACGAAATTCAGCGAAAAAATAACATTTAGCAATTTCGATCCCAAAGATTCAAAGAGTCTGATGAAAGAACAGACGTAAAAGAATTAGAACCAGAGGCAAGTGTTTGAAAATAGAACAATCAGGCCTGAGAACAATGACAAGTTAGATTTTAAGGTACGAATTAGACACTAACGGTTTATATATCAATAAAAGAAATATTAGCAAGTACTAAAACACTTAGTGGGCACTACAAAATGTTAACCAGAAAATACATCACTTGTCATATAATACATTTGTCGTCCCTTGATCGTACATACATTCTTATATGGTATATGGTTTGGTGCATTATTCACTAGCTGAAACATTCTTTTATATATGATTTGCTAGATGATATATAATTTGTTACATAAGATAATTGTCTTTAACTGATATCATGATAACATTTCATTTAACTCACTATGAAACAGATTGATAATAAATATCTAACTAATGTATCGGTGTATATTATTGTTATAACATATACATATTTTATTAACAAGTTATATTTACGGGTAGAATGTTAAAGAAACTCATAACATACATAATAGTGAATATTCATTATTTGGTTTCAAAACAATGTATCAATTAACAAAAATATGTATCATGTAACAATCTATGTATCATCTAACCAACATTGTGTCAAACAATATATCATGTAACAAACAATGAAGCAGCTAAACAAGGCCATGAAATCAATCAAAGTATCAGGTAACAAAACCATGTATTAGTTAACACATTATATATCAGTTAACAACAACTATTATGTAACAGCTTACCACACTTTATCAATTAGCAACAATCTGATATTAACATCTACGAAAAATGTTATCCCAAATGGCGGTATAAAAATGAAGATCCACTAAACATATGAAATAACAGGTAACAAAAAAATTAGCGGCTACCATAAATGTTATCTATATCGAAAAAGAACTTCAAGAACTTGCTCGTCTCTTCTCTGGCTTCAGGTCCGTAAGCTTTCTTATGAGTCCTGAACCTTAGGTTTCTCAACTCTAGCCAATAACGAAATACATAAAGGGAGTGAAGCATTATCGAACACTTGAAAATAATGTATTTTCTTTCACGGTGGCTATCAATTGGCCTTGACATGAATCTGAAATAGCTGAGGTGGCTTCTCCATGTGCTGTTGTAAAAGGAAAACAGATCAATTTGTTGATTAAACTTTTGATCATCAGGAATAATTGCGGCCAATTTGAGCAACGTTTCGTCGAACACACATTGTCCGTTCTCGAAACTGCAAATATTACTAAGCTCACTACAGTGACTGAAACGAAGAAGAAGGTTCTCTGGAAAATAATAATTTTGGAGATGAATGTATCAACGGAAAAGTAAAAGAGAGATATGATGAATATAGGAGAGAAAAAGAGAGATGATGAATATAAAAGATATAGTGTGGAGCCCATGCTAATCAATAGGTATGTAGGGTTAGTTTTGAGATTTTGAAAACTGAATAGTAGATGAGGTAGATAGCTAATTTTGTCATTTTTAGTGTATATGACACCTAATTTCTCTTGGAAACATGTGTTTGCAATGGAATATTACCATCAAGTATAGTAGAGTGGGCTTCGAATTGGGCATTGGTTCTATAGCCTACAATGTTGATAAAAGAAAGTTAGATGATCAATTAAAACCTACTTTACAGGTGAGCAAATTAAAACTTCAGAAACCTTTTTTCTAGGTGAGAAAAAATAAATAAAATATAGTTCTATAATTTCGCTACAAATAAATACGAACCAATTAAAACTGCACGTGGAACTACAAGATATGTCTCTGATTCCTAGTAGATAATCCTGAATTCATTTTTGTAGCTTTTATTATTCTATATACTATTTCTTTAACAAGTAATAAGTGTACTAAATAGTATTATATGATCATTTCATTTTATGTAAATAGGTCCTAATGAATAACATGTGAGTCCCATTAAAAGTATCATCCCTCTCTCCCTAGCTGTCAGCGCTTTTCTTTTTAGAGTTACTAGAGTCCGTGTCCGCGCTTCGCGCGGATTATATGTTTAATTAAAAAACAGTTTAATTAAAATTGGAAGTTTTAAAGTTTCTGAAAGTGTAAGTTAAGTTTTGTTTCTTTTATAATGCGAAGACGTTGGAAGCGGTGATCACTTTTTTTTATAAACTAAAGTAAGTTTGAATAATAAATTATGTTGATGAATTTAATATTCGTAAGAGAAAATAGTATTTGAGTGTGCCTATTTAATTGACGTAGAAAGCTGTAACGTAAATTTTAAAAAAGTTGACTGGTGTCGTTTGCTATGAGGCTTAGGATAGACATTTATTCCTCTTTTGGAAGCGTTGTATGATATCAATATTGTTGTCAAAGTAGAAGCGTGATCCAGGTGTGGTTGTGAGTGATAGTTTCCCTGAAAAAATGAAATATTTGTAAGAATTTAGTTTGACATAAACTTTATGTTTAGTTTATTACCTTCATGTAACCGTAGAATGATACTTGTGATGATTACGATTTAGTTTTTTCTGGTAGATATGCGATTTTACTCCCTGAAATTAGACGTCTCCTTGTCCCACAAAGTTAAACGTACCAGTTATCTACAAATAATTATTGTATTATATTTCAAATTTTTTATATTTTCTATATATCTAGGGTATTAGGGTCATTTTGGGCATTTTGCTACATGTCATCTCTACAATTAAAAAAATAAACATGAGACGGATAATTTTATTTAATGTTGGTAATATCTTATGCATCATCTATAAAATAAATATATATTCATATATACCATTCCAGATTTAGTAATATTATTATTTTTATATAATTATACAATTTGTATTACTAAAGCTTTTAAAAATATGCAATTCTTAAACATCTAATATCTAATCGTATGATATTTAGTTTCTTATATATCTACAAAATTTTAAAAATATTGTTTAGGCCAAATGTTTGATAATTATACAATTTTATATCATTTTTATTAGTTTTATATAATTTGATATAATATATATCAAATCTATATTAAATTTTATTAAGATAATAGTAAAATCTATAACATTTAATAAAATTTATTTTTAAATATAAGTTAGAACAACACTAAGAACCTCAATTGAAATAGTATAATAATGGGATGCGTGAGAAGCTTTGTGATTCAACACGCCTCCGGTCACTGTGGCGAAAGACTAAACAAAAGCATGTAATTTCATAAAATAGAATGAGCTTCTTAGTTTCTTGGTATCATATACCGTAAATGGATATTGGGCTGACTTCAGTATTGACTGGGATTTAAATAAATTGTTTGGGCTTCGTAATTGACATGGATATCAGCCCAGTTTAAGATGAGCTGTTAGATTGATTGGCCAGGAATTTTTTGCATATGTGGCACACTTTAGAAGCCTTTAAAATAGCTCCTTTTATATAGTAGGATTAACACAAATGGTCAATTTACCGGTTTTTATTACCTCAGAGAACACATTATGCTACCAAGACACTTTTCAATGGTTGAAGACCCATTTCTCCCTGGAAAAATAAAATTAGATATGGGCATTTAAGTAAAGTGACATTTGTTTCTGGTTAGGTTGGTTAGAGCATTCTGTCTAGTTTGACTTGCCTTTTCTCGGTTTGATTTCGATTTTAAAACATTTTGAAATGTATTTTGACCAAAAAAAAAAAAAAAAAAAAACATTTTGAAATGTATAAATCGATAAAGCAAGAAAACTATTTTTTATATTAGTCTCCGACCAAAGGTTTCCAAACGGAATTACGACAGAGACGGAAAAACCATGACGAATTGATGACGAGCCGGAGAAAGAGAGAGTAGATTTGAGTTTCTGGGTTTTCCATCGCTGGTTTTTCTCCTTCGGTGACAAGTTCATGATTTCGTCTTCAAGGTAGTCAATTTCTTGCTTTTTATTTTATAATCTTAATTGGGTCATGAGATTTATGTACCAGATTGAAAAACTTTTAAAAAATTATTTATCTTGTGATGATCTTAAAAATCAAAATCGTAAATTGCTTTGGTGAGTTATGGAGTTTTCTGATGATTATTTTCATTCAAATGTGGAAACAATTTATGATGGCTCATTACCTTAAGAAATCCTTTTTTTATCAAGTCCTTAAGAAATCCTTAACTTTGAATTTTGAAAACACAGAATAGTAGTACATATGTTGTATTATCCACATGTACAGTTAGATGAGTGATGTCCATGTGTACAACATGCGATTGATATGCACATTTACACTACATGTTTTAGATAACATTCTCGAAGAGGTGTCCGTGAGATTTGTAAATGTCTTTGTGACGGAATATATCCAGAAAATGGAAGCAGGTTGCATGCAATTCCGGCCTGGTGCTTTCTTACCGCAATGTGCAGCATAGTTCAACTGTTTTGACATCCTTCTTTATTAGCCGGATTGATTTTTTTTTTTATCCACATGTATCATGACATTTTAATTTATCCATGTGTACACCTATTGTCATGGGCACCATCTTTGGTTTGACTTTATTTACTTTGTTATATAGTTGGCATTTCGATTAAGCAACCATCAATCTGTCTATATGTGTACAACTACACCACAAACATTGATGTGTTTGTCACTAGTCATGTACCACTACTATCCTTTTGATTGATGTACAAGTATACCATGGTCACATGGTGTATACAACCAAGTTGTATACTAACAACTTTCCTTCGTGCTGGTTCACATCTTTGGTTCCTTTCGTTCAAGTAAAACAACAATTATTCACACATCATGTACGCAAACATGAAAAACATCATGGAGAAGCTTTCATGTACACTGATATAATGATATTCAAACGTACACTGAGATAATGCTGTCCATGTGGACATTTGGATGCATGTATACATGTGCGACATGACCCGAAATTCATAAGTAAACCTTTAACGTAAATGTTTAAAAATCTATTATTATGTACACTTTCACCATCCATTATCAACTTTAAATGAGACACAACATTACTTGTCCATAAATGAAAACTTCTCATAAAAGGTAAGCTTGATCCCGCCATAACAAGAGTCTCCCGCAACAACCAACACGTAAAAACTTATATGTTATTTCTCTGTTATAAGATATTTTTAAGACTCAGTCAAAGCTTTCATTGTTATAATCATTCAAACATGAAGGGGAAATCTTGAAAGCTCTGCCACATGCTCCTTTCTTAAGGAGAAGTTGCTCTCCTGGATCACAAAGTCATCTTTCCAATTTGTTGCTTCTTTCACTGCTCTAATCCTTGAAAGCTCTGCCACTCTCTTCTTCTGGCCACCTATAGTAAAAAATATATTATTTTATTTTGCCTTCGTCATATGAATAACAGTAATTATGATTGTCTTTCACTTCTTTCGCTCCTTTTTTTTTAATTGTCGAACAAGATAAGAACTTTCCTTCTATAAGAAACTGTATTTATGGAGAATATAAGTTTTCTATACTAAATACACCCGTAGAAACCTAGCGAAACGAAAATTAAACAGTAGAGAAACCATAAGAAAGAAACCAATTGTGGACTTGTTTACCTCCAAAGATGACAGATTTGCAAGGGTTCTGATCCATGAGAATCTCACGGCATGCAAAAGCTGACTGAACCAGATTATTCGCCGTAGATTTTAGCAGTAAAGAGGGCTTTTACGAGTGGCGGATGCAAATGAGAAAGAGAGAGCATTTTGTTAGGGTTTTGTGGATTCTGTTAGACTCTTACTATGAAGATATCTACAAGCCAATGACAAAGAGGTAAGACCATGATTAACCCGGGTTTTTAAGGTGAGGTTCTTAGCTTCGGTTAAAAAAAATTTCTTAGCTTTTAAGTAAGAAAAGCTAAGAACCGGCTCTTAGATAAGAGATATAAAAGCCGGTTCTTAGCCGAAAAGTGTAAAAAAAAATAAAAAAACAAAAAAAATGTCAAATCATAAGTTAAGAACCAAAATTAAGAACTCGAGTTAATAATGCTCCAAGGATGTTATATGGTGAGAGAGAGGAGAAAGATTCTTTGAAGACGACAAGGATGGAGAAAAAAAAAGGAAGTAGAAGAGATATAACTCTGGCTGCGTCTAGACACGCTGAATAAAAAACTCTAGTTTTAAAATCTCCCAGACACAGAGTAGAGGTCGCCGCACTACTTCATCTCCCTCGACGCCGGCGGCGGCTGTGTTCGCCGGCGTCGTCTTTCTCTTTCCGTTATGAATAGCTTCTTCCTCTTTCTCTGTCTCGTTTTCAGTTTTGTCACCTTGTCAATGTCTCGTGCTTCCGTCGATGTCTCTAATGATAACTGTTTCTTCGCTGGATCTACTCAGTCCGAGTGTGAGCTCACCGGATTTCGAATCTCCCCCGCCATATCTCCCGGGTAAGGAACAGAGATGATCCATGGGTTACTGTTACAAGACTCAACCCGAGAGGCCGAGTTCAGGGAAGTTCTGAGCTGGAAGACCCACTACAACCAAGCACATTCGGCAACTGTAGTGCAGCAGAAGATTTAGCAGGAGTTGGCCTTGTAGTCGATTTAACCGACTTTGGAGAAGAAGCCGTCGTTCACGTAGAGGATGAACCAGTGATTGGAGAGTTTCACCAAGATCCAGATTCAGATTCATCTGGTGATGATGACTCGGAAACAGACTACCATTGAACTTATTTTTTTTTTTTTTTTTAAGAAATACCGAGGAAATTCTGAGGAACACTTGATATAACCTCTTTCCTCGGATAATAGTTATTTGGTTTATCTAGCAAGGCAAAGCTGAATACGAATTAAAAGCTACACAAAACACAACCAAATAAAACAAAGAAACCATGTAAAAGAAATACGAACTCATAATTAAGAAACCTAAAAAAAACTCAGTTCAAAATTAACAGAAAATAAGACCATAAAACGTTAGAATAGAAAAGAAAATAAAATAGCCGGTAATAGCTCCTACTCCTCGTCTCCTGTTCCAGATGTTCCTGCATCGTTGGGTCTCTTGGACCTCTTTCTTACCCTGTGTGTACCACTCGAACCCGAACCAGAGCTGGATCGAGAGTTGTCCCGATGAACTACATCATCCTTTTGGCAACGACACGGCATGATACGTGAGATGGCAGCCCAGATCTTGTGTAGCATGTCGTTGTTTGTCTTTATGCTCTGATCTCTCCAATGTTGTTGCTGGCGCGAAGTGGCGTTCGGTGGAAGCTCTTGCAGCTTGTACTGGCTGGAGTCTGATGGGAGTAGCTGATGGGGTTGTGAATCATCTGGAATGGCTTGTGCAGCCTCATCTTGTCCTTCTTCATCAACCACGCCCTTGCCTTTGGTCTGATATTTTGGCGTGAAGAAGGATGGCTTGTCTACTAGTGCGGTAGCAGGGGGTAGGAACTCAACTGCAGTCTCTGAAAGTAGAGCAGTCAGGCCGATCTGAGGCAGGTGGCAGTAGAGTGTTTTCTTCGCTCGGTCCTGGAATACGTAGACGTAAGGACCATCCCGATGGATCCTCGAGTGGGGACCAGCTATGAACTCCTTACTTACTAGAGAAATGACATCCAGGTAGTTCCAAGCAATGTTTTTCGATCTGTCCAGTGCTACCTGCTGGTTCTCGCAGTCTACACCCACATGTCTAAGGATCCGAGTAATCACTGCACCAAATCCACATGCATTGCTCTTGGATTTGGTTACTTTCCCCTTGTATCCTGCTAAGTTTGCGGCCAGCACCGCTCCCATGTTGAAGGCAGTAGCAGGTGGGAATGTAGAGTTTCCAAATGCCGGTAGCAAATGCCTCACACCTTGGTACAGGAGGCACAACTCCCATTGCGTGACTGATGCGGTTGTGGTTGTCCCGTATAGCAATGAGCCAATGAGGCGTGTGGCATATCTCAGTATTGGGCTCCGGATAAGTGACTCATTTGCCTGAGAACATCTATAAACCCCTGTGCCAATCGTTTCCCAGAAGTTCAACAGCTCTGAAGTCCAATAAAGACCCGATGTCCTCTCCCCTGCACTCAATCCAAATAGTCCGCAGAGGTCTGTGAAAGATACCTCATAGTATACTTTCTGCACTACGAATGCCAGAAAACCTTCCTGATGGCTATTATCGGGATGGGTGACGTATGCGGATGCTATGAACTGGCGTACCAACTCCGGATAAGTGGGTTCGTTGAGGTTGCATAGTTGGCCTAGACCCATGTTCTGGAACAGTCCTTCAATGTCTGCTTTGATTCCCAATATTGTCATCGTCTCAGGACATGCTAGTTGTGTAGCCGGAACGGCTACCTTCTTCATGTTGTTGTAGTGGGTGGTATCAGACTTATCCCACTTCTTTGGCCTTTGCTTCTCCAGCTGAGACGAACCCTCTTCTTGTGTGGTTTTCTTTGCTGATGTTTTCGTGCGCTTCATTCTCTACAAAATAGAATCATTGCTCTCAACATGGTTATAATTAATTAAGAACTCAAAGCAACATGAAAATGAAAAGCGAAATCGAGTTGTGATAAAAAAAAACCAAATTGAAAAAAATTCTCAATCCCTAAATCATCTCAAATCTTGTTCCAAACTCGTTGATCACAGACAATTGTGTTCTATTCCATGTTTAAACATCTGTTTCATGCATATTTGATCAAGGAATCAACACGGAAATAAGAAATTCACAAAACCCAAAAAATTGCTCAAGAACACGATTTCAGAATGTGGAGATTCGCGGAGTATACCTGTCTTAGGGTGAAGACGAGTGTAGGAATCAGGTAGAGCTCGAAAAATCAAGTGGAATAGAGCCCAAAATTGTTCAAATCGGATGATTATAGAGAGAGAAAGGGGGGCGAATTATAGGGGAAATCGGAGGGGATGAGAGTTCTAAGGTTTAGATCCAAAAAAGGTCGGGTTTTGCCTTATAATTCTGTTTTCCGAACATGCATCGATCGATGCGTTTTTGTTCTATAACACATCGATCGATCACATTCTTACGGCCCGGGCCATCTTGGTAATCGATCGATGCGTTTTTGTTCTATAACGCATCGATCGATGCGTTTTTAAAAAACATACAAGATTTTCCGAGGAAATTCCGAGGAACAATTCAGATTGTCGATCGATCGATGGGATACTCTCATCGATCGATCACAATCTTACGGCCCGGGCCATCTTAGTAATCGATCGATTTGTTTTTGTTCAAAACCGCATCGATCGATGCGTTTTTAAAAAAACATACAAGATTTTCCGAGGAAATTCCGAGGAACAGTTCAGATTGTCGATCCATCGATGGGATACTCTCATCGATCGATCACAATCTTACGGCCCGGGCCATCTTAGTAATCGATCGATTTGTTTTTGTTCAAAAACGCATCGATCGATGCGTTTTTAAAAAAACATACAAGATTTTCCGAGGGCATTCCGAGGAACAATTCAGATTCTCGATCGATCGATGGAATACTCTCATCGATCGATCACAATCTTACGGCCCGGTCCATCTTAGTAATCGATCGATTTGTTTTTGTTCAAAAACGCATCGATCGATGCGTTTTTAAAAAAACATACAAGATTTTCCGAGGGCATTCCGAGGAACAATTCAGATTCTCCTTACGGCCCGGTCCATCTTAGTAATCGATCGATTTGTTTTCGTTCAAAAACGCATCGATCGATGCGTTTTTTTTAAAAAAAATTACGTTTTGAAACCCCAAACACTAGTTCGTCGGAATTTTCTCGGAATATTCCGAGGAAATTCCGAGGAAGAAGAGGTTTTCCTCGGAGTTCCCTCGGAATAATCCGAGGAAATTCCGAGGAAATAGGGTTTTTAAACCGAAAACAACGTTTTGCCGTTTGAATAACACCTATATAACCCTTATTAAGTGTCTTACGTTCATTATGAAGTCAAAAATTTATTCATTACCGTATAATTAACACTTTTCCGATTGTATGAACGAAATCTCGCAACATAAGAGAAACACTTATACCTTTTAATGAACGGTAAAGGGAATACTTTCAATTAGTTTTGAAATTTGTTATTTCATGGTTTATGCTCATGTATACAAAGAATCCTCAATGGTATGCATTACAATTGTATAAGAAATGAAATACGGCAAAAAAAATTGATGTTTTGAAACCCCAAACACTAGTTCCTCGGTATTTCCTCGGAATATTCCGAGGAATTTCCGATGGATATTTTACTATCTGTCGGAATTTCCTCGGAATATTTTCATTTTACCGGGCAAATATTTCGCGAAAATTGAAATTAGAATTCCGACGGAATTCCGACGGATAATGTCCGTCGGACCCTAGGTTTTATAACCACAAGCCCCTTCTTCTTCCCCATTTCTCTCTTCTTCCTCTGCGCGACTCCTCTCTTTCTCTCCGGCGATTTCCCCCTGAAATCCGACGATATCTCCGGCGATCTCCCTCTTCTCTTAGACAAATCATGTAAGGACCCTATCTCACTCTCTTAGGTTCTATTTGTTAGGTTTTTGTGTAGTTTTGATAGATTTTTGTTAGGGTGATTGGTTAGGATTGTGATTTGGTTGTATAATAGGTTTAGAATTGTGATTTGGTTGAATAATTTGTTTTGTTGAATTGATTTAGAATTTTTTTATTTTTTGTATTTATAAAATCGATTTTTGTATATAAAATCGATTTTTGTATTTTACAAAACGATTTTTCTATATAAATTCGATTTTTTGGATTTTACAAAAAAAAATTTCTATATAAATTCGATTTTTTGGATTTTACAAAACATTTTAAATATCTATAAAACTTTTTTTGTGATTAAATACTATTATTTGGGATTTAAAAATATTTTTCATATATACATATTATTAAAACTATTTTTTGTAATTATTAAACAATTTTTATTTATTAAAACTATTTTTTGTTTATTAGAACTATTTTTATATATTTATTAAAAAAATTTAATATATATAAATCTTTTTCTGTGATTAAATTATTTGAGATTTTTTTTTAATAAAAAAAATTAATTTATATATTTCTGTATTTATTAAATATATTTTTTTAATTTACAGGTCTCATGATGATCAGACCCGGCCTCGACAGCGTCGTGGTCGTGGTGGTACGGGGAACCAGTCTCGGGATTCCAGCCATTTTCAGGATTCCCCTTCGCCCCACAGCTCCAACCATACATCTCCCTCTGCTGCACCCGCTCATGCTCCTCTCGCTCCCGCTGCTGCATCCGCTCATGTTCCTCCGGGTCCTCCGGGAGTGATGAGGGTTGCGGAGTTGGTTCAACAGCCCGGTCGTGACCATCTTCCGTATCTCACTCCATATCCACATGGACGGGGTCAAACATGGTAATTAAACATTTTTTTTCTTTAAATTTGGATTCATTATTAACCGTTTGTTCTTTTAATAAGGTTCAACCGATCCGGAAACGGGATCAGCGCATGGATCAACCGTATGATGTACTCGGCCCTCGACAGTGGACATCCGACTTTCACTCACTTCCCAACCGACAAGCAGGTTCTGTGGTTTCGTCAGTTTGCGGTAAGTATTCTAATTTTTTACTTATATTTTTAATCTTTAATATAAATTTTCTACTAATTGTGTTTTTTTTTCAGCAAGAGTTCAACTGGAATTCCGATGAGACGCTCTTTATCTATCACCACTTCGTCCATAAAGTAATGGACAACTATGGGAAGCAGATCCACGAGTGGAAGAAGAAGTGGGAAATCAATAAGGTTCGATTTAATTTATTAAACAATTTTTTAATTTATTAAACTATTTTTTAATTTATTAAACTTTTTCTTTTTTTTTTTAATTAAAAGGTCCCAAAGTCGATGAACGACACGGTCTGGAAGGAGTTGTGTGCGCATTGGGATAAGGAGGAGACGAAAGAAACTTCTTCCACCAACTCCACCAACCGCAGGAGCGACCGTAAAGGGAAGGGCATCTACAAGCATAACTTGGGTGCTCAATCTATTGCCACTCTCGGAGATCGCATGGTAAGTTCAACCGCTTTTTCTTCAATTATTTGAGTTTCAGAATTTAAATTTATTGTGCATTTCTTCTAATTTCTAATGTTTCTTTAATTTTATGTTTTTTTTCAAGGCGGAAGAAAATGATGGCGAGCCGGTTGATGATCTCGCCCTAATGAGGAGGGCGTATACCAACAAGAAGACCGACCAGATTGATGACGGTCTTGTGAGGGACGTGGTCGACCTGGTCCAAACTCAGGTGGTAGACGAAGTGTCTCAGCTTCAAACCGAGGATGACGCTTCGACGGCTTCGACCAACTTGTCCCGAAAGTTCAATTCATTTATTTCTTGGTTTAAATTTCTAAATTTGGCTTTTTTCTATTCAGTCGGTTCTAAAGAAGAAGGGACGTTTGGTCGGTTTGGGTCGTCGCACCCGGTCGGTTCCTCCTTCTTCTGCACCACCGCCCTTTGTTGATCCAGAAGTACTTACGGCTCAGTTGAAGGACAAAGATGATCGTATATCTTTGTTGGAGACCCAGATGGCGGCTCAACAGGCGGGCTATGAGGCACAGAGGAGGCTGAACCAGCAAATGATGGAGATGATGCAGAGGATGTACCCGAACGAGGTGTTCCCGGACGTGCCAGACCCGTAGTTTTTTTTTTCCCCCAATCTCGGAATGTTTTATTTTTATTTGTGAAACTTTGAATATTAATTAATATGATTTCAATTTTACTTTTAATTTCATATTTTAGAATTTAAATTTCAGAAATTTTATTTTTTCAAAAAAATTAATATTTTTTACATTCCGAGGAAATTAATTATATTTTTCACTAGATCGATCGATGCGTTTTTGAACAAAAACGCATCGATCGATCCGTTTTTTTTTTAAATATAGCGAGGGACATTTCCCTCGGAATTTTCCGAGGGACAACTCCCTCGGAAAATTCCGAGGAACGAATCCCTCGGAATATACCGAGGGAACAGTTCCTCGGAATAAACCGAGGAAAAAGTCCGTCGGTATACTCCTATCGATCGATGTATGTATGTCCAAACACACATCGATCGATGAACTTCCGAGGAATTATCCCGACGAAGTTCTCCCTCGGTATATTCCGAGGACTTTTCCGACAAACAAGGGATCCTCGGAATTTCCTCGGAAATTTATTTCCTCGGAATTCCGTCGGAAAATTCCGAGGGATTTCCGAGGAAAAAAAAAATTCCGAGGAATTATTTCCGACGACGTGTTTCGTCGGAATTTCGTCGGAATAACGATATTCCGACGAAATTCTGACGATTTTTTCCCTCAGAATCCTTGATGTTTTCTTGGAGTGTGAGTTTAGGGTTTAGGTGACTTAAGTCTTCCAAAAAATAATGCACTAGAAGACTTTCAAATAATTCTTTTAGTAAATCTTCCTTGAAAGTCTTATGATTCAAAAAATATTTAACATTATTAGAATTTTCGTCTCCATATATAAAGGAAATTTACACATTCTTCCTCTTCCTCTCAAATGGCTCCAACAAAAATGTTTTTCATTCTAAAAACTTTTCAACCTCTCTCTCTTCTTTTTGAACTTAAAAACACCAAACTTTATATCAATTTATTGTTATCTCATGTCTTCTCACTGATTTTGTTTTTGCAGGTTTTTCATTACATGGTTCTCATCTTTCACTTCTTTAAGAGTAGATCTATAAATCATATTTTTTTCATTTGATAACATCTTTTTGCTTAAAGTTCTTACCTTTTGAAAACTCTTTTTTTCTAAGGCTCTTATCTTATTTTTGAAGCTTTTCTAGGTTTTGAATCTATTTGAATGCTTTTGAATATGCATGTTTTTCATATCTGAGACAAACTTGGAAGAAGTCTTCTTGAAAATTTTCTAACATTTAATTCACTAGAAGACTTCCTGAATTGGAAGTCTTCTGGCGAAGTCTTCCCCCATGTCTGCTCTTTCATACCAGATATGGGTGTTTGGGTAAGTTTCTATGTCTTGTTTTTTTTCATTTGGTAACCTTTGGTTGCTTGAAGCTTTTGCTTTTTTCACAAACAAAAACTCTCCAACCTCTCTCTAATCTCTTAGAACTTGAAAACACTAAACTTTATATCAATCTATCTTTTTTGTCTCATGTCATTCTCACTAATTCATCTTGTCTTGTAAGTTTTTCATTGCATGGTTCTCATCTTTCACTCCTTTAAAAATGTAGATCTATAAATCATATTTTTTTTCATTTGGTAATCTCTTGTTGCTTAGAGCTCTTACATTTTGAAAATTCTTTTGGTTGTTTTAAGCTCTTACCTTATTTTTGAAGATTTTCTATATTTTGAAGCCATTTGATGCTTTTTGATATACATTTTTTTTTTTAGATCTGAGACAGACTTGGAAGATTTTCAGGGAAGTTTTTTCGGAAATGTTCTAAAATTTAATGCACTAGAAAACTTCCAGAAAGTCTTCTGGCAGAGTCTTCTCAAATGTCAAGTGGAGTCCAAACTTGTCTTTGTGGATGAAGGATCTATTATAGTTTTGTTTATGGTTTGTTTTGTGATTTGTAGGTGTACTATTTTAGTTGTGAATTCTTTTGTAAATTTGAAGAGATATTAATAGAAAATATTTGGTAAATATGTTCATTTCTACAATATTATCTTGCCAAAAGTACTTGACATTATTAAAGTTATTGATACAACTTCAATAGTAAAACACAATAACACAAAAAAAATTAGTCAAATTTACTACAACTAAGGGGAAAAACTTCTCAAAAAAACTTAGTCAAATTCACAAAAGATCAAACATTATTGTTGGGATCAAAATCGATTACGACGGAATCAATTCATGAAAGTTCCAGAGAAATATTTCTTCTCTAAAAGAGAAGTATAAAATCAATACTAAAAGCCTCGTACAAGTTTAAAAAAAGTTATACGATAAGTTCTCGAGATAGACAGTCCAATCTATCTGAAAGTGACTTTAGTAACATAAACAACGAAATGAGAAGAAGGCCGACCAACACTTCCCAACCGTCAGAATCACCCAAAGGAAATCACTTCGAGCCGGGAAAGCACCGTTCCGCTCGCCATACGGCGAGCTGGGCTGACCATGACCCGCTCGCCATATGGCAAGCTGGGCCATCCACAACCCGCTAGCCATATGGCGAGCCAGGACTGCACCTTATAAACATCATGCACTCTCATCTTCGTTGCTTCCTCCTTCGAGCCTCGGCTACATTGTCTCTTGTTTTACTCGATTGGAGTTACCATTGAAACTTTACGATTAAAACTGCAAAGGCTTATTTTTTGAAATCAATCGTATAAAACGATAACAATTAATATCATAGTTGTCTTGACTATATGATTTGTTTCCACTATTTCGTAAAACCAACATCGTGCAGAAGGCGATTTCTCCAAAAGAAATCGTAAAAATGTTTTAGTCGAAAAACGGCCCAAAAGGTCTAAAAACGCGGCAGAAGCTCACTTACGATTTTTTATGAGAATCGGCCCAAAGTCACCATGACGGTTTATCGAATATTCGCGAAAGAAGATAAATGTCAAGTTCAAGGATAAATGTCAAGTTTCAAGGGATAATCATGAAGATGGAGAAAAATGGAATATTTTCGCGAGAAGATAAACTCGACCCAGGTGCGGAAAAGGAAAACCAAAACCAACCTAGGAGGATTATATAAAGGATGCCAAGGCGAGAGGCGCAAAAACGATTCTTTTAGACTCTTAGAACTCTATGCACTTAGAAACTTTAGGCATTATTCTCGACATGTCATGTTTCTATGACTGGCACTCAATTACTAGACGAACTCGCACATGCAGTTCGATCTCTTGTTCAAACTCTATAATTGAACTACGTTCGGCTTAATCCTCGTAAGGGGTACGTACGCTAGCAAACTTAGTCTCGTTTTACTGTTTGTGTTATATGATTTCCTTTGTAATCCTATTTCCAGACAAGCTTCATGTATGCTTTTGTCTCTGGAACGCTCATACGCAAATTCGAAATAAAGATCTATTGTTTTCTAAGTTCATTTTGTTATCTTTCCATATTTTCCACATATATTTGGTCACTTATCGTCGGCTCTCGCAGAGAATCCAGACCTCAAGGAAAGTAGGTTTTTTTGCTTTTCTCCGTTAATGAAAATCGACGGTGTGAATTTCGGTTCCCACATTTACATTAGTTCATCACTAAAATCTGGGATGTACTCCGAAAGACTTCTTCTCAGAAGACTTCTCGGAATACTTAAATTTCAAGCCGAAAATTTAAAGCAGAAAATTAAAATATAAGCGAGAAATTAAAATATAAGCGGGAAATTAAAGAGGAAAACTGAAATTTTAAATGAAAACTGAAATTTCAAATTTCATGAAAGTTAAAATGTATATTTTATGATCTAAGAAGACACATTAAACCATATGACTTGATATTGTTGAAGTTATCTAACTCTTTTGAAAGGTAAGAAAACATATCTTAAAGTTACTTAACAAGTTTACAAAAACTAACTAGAAGACTTGCACGAAAATCTTTTCGAATTAGCTAGAAACATTAATAAACATGAATGTTGGTAACCCAATAATTAAAACTAATTAAGTTATGAATTTTATTCAGAAGCCCCAATATCGACTAATATACATGAATTAACAAAAAAAATGTTAAAAAGTCTTTTTAGTTTTAGAGAAAATGAAAGTTTATTAAAAATTAACGTAGAACACTTCCACAGAAGTCTTCCATTTAGGTCATTTTTGCAATTGAAAATTTACAAAGCAAGACTTCAAGGGAAGTTACAACAGACTTATTAGGAAGTCTTCCTTTGTAAATATTGGCTTACTTTTGTTTTTGGAAAAATCTAGAAAGTACTAGAGAATACTTCTCGGTAAGTCTTCTAGGATAAACATATTAGTTTTGCAATTGACAGATTTATGTCAAAATTTTGATTTTTTATAGAAGACTTACAGAGAAGTCTTCCATGGGAAAAATAAAACTTAATATTTTATTCTTTAGAAGATTTCCATGTAAGTCGTCGTCTTAAGTTACTTTTGCAATTAAAAAATAAAACTTAAATATTTAATTTTAACTAGAAGACTTCCATATAAGTCTTCCGGCAGAAGACTTACACGAAAGTCTTTTGTGATAACCAAAGGTTAACCAGAATCTCATAATAAAACTCTGGAAAACTTTCATGTAAGTCTTCTCTCGGAAAACTTACATAAGACTTACATGGAAGTCTTCTAAATAAAATTAAATATTTAAGTTTTATTTCTCAATTGCAAAAATAACTTGAGACGACTTACACCGATAGTAAGAAGACTTTCACAGACAATCGGAAGTCTTCTGGTGGAAGACTTCCATGTAAGTCTTCTAGATAGAGTCAAATTTCTAACACAATTCGGTCAATTTTAAAACTAACATGCTTATCCGAGAAGACTTACAGTTAATCTTCTCTGGTATTTTTGAGATTTTTTTTGCTAATAAAGAAAAGTTGGAAGACTTCCAGGGAAGTTTTCTCTAAAATCAGACATAAAGTCAATTGTAAAACTAACTTTTACATTGACCAGAAGACTTCTCCGTATAAGTTTTCTACGACCAGAATACTTATACGAAAGTCTTCTGGCAAACAGATCTGGAAAAACAAATTTGACTTCATACATTCACCCAGTGAGATAACTTGCTTAGCTTCTCCAAGCACACATAAGTTCAACACGAAAGCGACCCACTTGTTAATGACCAAGAATTTTGAGTTTGAATGGCTCTATGAACCTTAAAAAGTTTAGAATCAAAATCATTGATTTTGTGGATGAATAAAGAGAAAAAAAATGAAAGATATGTTGTTTTAGTGCATAAAAAATAAGATAGGAAGAGTGAAAATCGATTTTTAGGTGCATTATGAATTTCAAATTGGTTGTTCAAGGTAGTTGGTGTATTGATGAGAATGACAATATTGTAAATATTTGAGTAAGATGAGGATGGTAGAGTGAAATACTTATTTTTCGAAAGAAAAAAATATCATTTTCGTGAATAATCCAAATTTTTGGGGTGAATAGAACAAATGAAAATTTCAAAAAATCGTGGATTGGTTCTATGTTTAACTTTGAGTTTTGAGTGTTTTTTGCAACAAGCCTAAAAAATATCATAGGCATACCAATGGTTATTGAGTGTACAAAATATCAAGCACGTGTTACAACTACGACTCACTGATTTTTTTTTCTATTCTGAGTTTGAAATATATCATAAGAAAAATTCTCTGAAATTTTTTTTTTTTTTTTTTTTTGTTTAACCAGGTGGTGGGTTCGGGCCTTCGGCCCTACTCCCTCCCCCTAGGCCCGGAGGCAGCCTGCGTCTGTACCGGTTAAGGCCCTGGACACTCCTCCCACGGTGGATCGAACCCAGGAGCGCAACAACACCAACGTCTGCGCTTAAACCAACTGGGCTGCCACATCCGTGGTTCTGAAAATTTATTGTTCTCTTAGAAACAAAATATCAATCCAATTAACATCCGAGTTACATAATTATATATGATGCCTCACATTAGTGCGCATAAATATACACATATAGTGCATCAATTTACATTAATTATTTTGTATTTATTTGAGCACCACACATCATTGTTTAAGCACACATGTAGTGCATCAATCCCTACTATATAAAAGGGGCTAAATCCCTCTCTCCTAAGCCCTGCCACATAGGCATAAATATTGAGAACTAATCAATATGCCATGTCATTCCGGACTGGGCTTGGGATTAAAAAAAATTCAACAATTCGCAGCCCATTAGACCCATCTCCTAGCCCACTCCCGCGCCTCTCTTGATTTTACGTATTGGTCGGAGCCCATTACTCATCTCGGTTCGCAATCCAGAGCTCTCTCTCTCTCTCTCTTTGAAATCGTTATCTTGATCCCCTTTTCTTTGAAATCGTTTCTCTCTAACCCTAATCGTCGTCTCTCTCTCTTTGTCGATTCTCTTTCTCCCCCCCCCAAATCAATAACCCTAATCGCCGTCTCGATCTCTTTGTCGATTCTCTTTCTCCCCCCAACTCATCCCGCATAACGTCCCCGATGAGAGTGATGGTACTTCAATGTGCTCTCATCAATCCTCCATTCAAGATCCCTTCGGACCCTCCACACCCCCCCCCCCCCCTCCGCCTCGATGATATCTAGATCCCTATTTATACTCTTACCTCAGATCGTAAAATCCATACCCCTCATCATGGCGAAAACGGCGAAAACGACTGCAATCCGCACCGGCGAAGCTTCTCCTCCTCTCCTCTTCCGACATGTTTCACCAGGGCCAGGAGGTTCCACCTTGGAATTTAGGCTTCTTCATTTCTGGGAAGCTCGCAAGAATGTCAAAGGAGGACCAGGGATCCTTCTTGGGATCGAGATGCTTATGATCGATGCGGAGGTATGTCTTCATTTCTCATTATATTAGCGTACATTAGGTTGAGATGTTAGCGTATATTGGAAAACAAAAACTTGATTGATTAAAATAAAAACTTGATTGATTCGTTTGAATTACATTAGCGTCTCTTTGATTGGTTTTCCTTGGCGTATATTCGAAAAAAAAATATGATTGATTCGTTTGAATTATATTAGCGTATCTTTGATTGATTAGAGAGATTTGTTTATGTTGCTTTAAACGCTTATAATTTTAATCACTCTGAAAAAAACACTTGATTTATTGGGATAAGATGAAATTATATTAGCTTATCTTTGATTGGTTTTCCTGTTTCATTATTCACTTGAGAGTGCTTTGATAGAGATCAGATTAGTATAAAACATGGCTTCGTGTAATACCAAAACTGTAAAGTTTTTTTTTGTTGACTTATATCAATCTATTTGAACGCTTTCAACTGACTCGATATTGTATCTCTGTTCTGTAGGGTAATTTGGCTCAGGGGTTCATCGGTCAGAACCGTCGCAACCAGTATGAGAAAGAGCTCCAGCGTGGGAGAATCTACACACTGACAAACTTCTATGCATCCAACAGCAAGGTGATGTACCATGTTGCTGATCAGAGGCTGGTAATCTGCATCTCACACGCCTCTGCCATGTCGAAGGATGAAGAAGACATTGAAGGCATTTTGACAGAGCGCTTCAGAGTCCATTCCTTTTTAGACTTTGAAGCAAACTGCGATCTCAGAGGGGATCTTCACGGTAAGGTTTAGATATTTTCTTAACATATATCTAAACATATATGCGTGTAATTAAACATATATATGCGTGTGACTGTCTGTTGTAGATATTGTTGGCCACCTTAAGCTGGTTGATGGCCAGGCTCTCCATCAGCGTCCGGTTTTGTGCACCAAGGATGACTCAGCTTCTCGGAAAGTGATGGTCCATTTGCAGCTTAAAGAGTAAGCTGTTGTAGTTCGACCAACACATATATATCATTTTTTAATCTATGATTATTAGTTAAATTAAACATCTACTCTTTGTTAACTGCAGCGGTCCAGTGATTAACGTCTATCTATGGGACGAGGCCGCAGTAAGTTTCCGCCTGAAGTTTGATGCAAGTGAAGCCACTCCAACGGTTCTTTTGGTCACAACGGTCAATCCTAAAAGCCTCGGTGGTAATCTCTCACACTCAATATAAGAACTCCTGAACACTCACACTCACTTACATAAACCTAACACTAACTGCTTCTGTATTGACAGGGAAATTGTGTCTAATTTCAATGTCCTCTTCAAGAGTGTTTTTGGACGAAGATGTTGACCCCACCAGGGAATACCTGACCTGGTTAGTATTAGCTAATGTCCTCTTCAATCTATAGATTAGTCTATTATGTGTTTAACAACTTTGATGATTGCCTGATTTAAAATTCTTTCCAAGGTTGACTACGAACCCTTCTGCAACTTCTTTGGTCAACCCTGTTGAGGTGGTCAAAGCTGAGACTCTCACAATAAGTGAGATTGCTGCCTTCCTCAAGCGTCAGCCTGCTAAGGTAATCCCATTTCCTAATTAGAATCAAGCACTTTTCTCAATTTAGTTGCTGACAACCCTTGGGATGTGATTTCAGGTTGCCTACTTTGACTGCATTGCCACAATTGATGATGTCAAGCTTGGCACTGAGTGGTATTACATTGCTTGCAAAGATTGCTAGACCAAGTTAAACCGTGGGCCGACAACATTGCTTTGTCCAAAATGCGGCAATGAAAATGCTACTGCAGTAGCCAAGTAAGATTCTCCTCTCAAATATGTTTCCATTCGACAATGTATATACTAATCACTTGGTTTTTAACCAGATATCGGGTGGAGCTTTCTGTCTATGATAATGAGGAGCAGTGCACGTTCATCATTCTCGGAGATACTGGGAAAGAGCTCACTGGCAGAAAAGCAACATAGTTGATCGACGCTTATGTTCAGGTAATTGTTGTTCTGTTGATAAATGATAATTTTCATAATCTTGACACTTATTTTAATCATAAAGTCTACCAAGTTGATAAATGAATTCTCTTATATTAGGAAAATGGTGGAGATGCGGCTGAGCTTGAAGTTCCACTGCCACAATGTTTTATTGATACAATAGGCCAGACAAAGAAATTCAGGATCAAGGTCGCCCACTACAATTTCACTTCAACCCGACTGTTCTTGACCGCTACCAAGATAGTCTCACCAGCAGTTTTACCACCAAAGAATCCGCCACTCAACACGCCACCTACTCTTCTTGCCGCACAAAACCATCGTCCAGGAGCTGAAGTGGAAATCTCAGATGTAGCTGAGAGCAGTGGTGGTGGTACTTTAGCCACTGACGACCAGAAGAAAGCTAAGCGTACCAAGCGTAGTGGCTAGATCTGATGCACCAAAATCACTCCATCAGTGGCTGGTACAGACTGCCCAGTCAGCATGCTTCTCTAATAACAGTCTTCTTATTTCTCTTAAGTCAGTTTGTTTTTTCATCTTGCTAAGACAATTTCATTTTGGAAAACCATTATGGTTTTCTTATCTTATTAAGTTGTTTGGTTTTCATTCCTATCTTGGTTATGCAGTCTTTAAAATTTTATGTATTCGTGTTCATTATTGTACTATGAACAGGTAAACATAATACAATGCATGGAGTCGAATAAGGAATACGTACAATTCATGCATTGATTCGTTTGCGTCCAGCTGTTAATTATTACACTTCGATCTACCACATATTTGCCATCATAAATCAAAATCGATTTCTCCAACCTTAACTGACCCAATAGAATATTCTTCAAGCCGACCACAAATTTAATAAAGGATATTGTCATATTTCATGCCAATAATGCAGACTGCATTCATTAAGAATTAAATAGAATATATACTACCATTAATACAAATAACTAAAGATATGTAAGAACCACATAACGTTTTGAAAAGAAATATTCGGGTCTCTCACCAAAGTCTACCCACATATCCATCGCCTCTCAGCCTGCAAAAAATTGACCTCGGAAACCGTGAAAGATTTACGAGTCAATCTTATATTCCGTGTAAGATTTTTTGTATTTTGATTATGTATTTGCTTTCTTTTATTTTGTTCTGATTTGTTATTGTGTCTATAGAAAATTTCGTTGTTTTTTTCTGTTTTGCTTTGCTGTTGATAATCCTGTTGAGTCTTGGTTTTTCAATAAGTTGTGTACGGAGTCAATACACCCCAAGAAAATGTTAATTCCTGGTTATTTAAGATTGTTTACTTATGGAAAAAAACTTATATATGGGATTTAACTCTTATTAGGTATTGCGTTCTCGGAGGCAGGCAGTGATTGTTGATCTGAGCTTTTGTATTCTATGTAAGTTATTAGTGTATTATTTATACAACAAGATTTCACTTAGTGTAACATTTTACTATTCTTCGTTTTGTTTAAGGCACGGCTGTCCCTCAACACCATGGTCAAACCAACCTCCAAAGATCCTCCACTTCTAGGAGGTATTTGAATTTACAAATTCATTTTTGAATAAGAAAACATTATTAGTATTGATATATTAATTTAAAAAAAAAAGACTTTATTTGTTCATCATTGTAATTGTTTACAAATGTATATTTTCCTTTTATATATTAATGTTGTTTTAATTTTAAAATACAAATTATGAACCGTTAGATCAAAATGTTTCATTTAATGGTAAAATAACCCGTATACCCTAGATATATATAAAATCTAAAAAAATTAAAAAAATTAAAAATAATAAAAAAATAATTTTGTAAAAGTTTTAGATTATACGTTTTCAAATTAGAATTTTTTTAACACTCCATTCATTTATCAAGTTCTCTGTCGATTACCATTATTTAATATATTTGTCTTATCTTTATAATCATAACTTTATTTATTAATAATATTTTTCTTTCCAATATTAGAGTCATCAAGCTTGAACACAACGAAACGTAAACGTGGACGGCCGCTAGGAGTACGGAATAAAGTGAAAGGTATACACAAAATTATATCACTGAATCCAGCAATGTTCTATATTATTTGATTATTAAAAGGCCAAATATGATAGAGACATGTCTCGACTACTTGGTCCAACAAAATGATTTCATTTATTTATTCTACTTCTTTCCGAACAGCTCCATCTGCAGGAATTGTGTCGCAACATTTTGCCCCACAATTCTTTGACTGTAAGTTATCCAACTATATCTTACAAAAAAACTAATACTATATAAATATATTTACAATGGTTTTGTTAAGTTCACACATATATTTTACTAATAATGGTTTTATGTGAAAAAATGTATCCTCCATAGGTGGCTGCGACATTTGTGCGTTACACGGTACATAGATTCCTAAAGGATAACATTTTTAGTCTATGTTAAATAGACTAGCTGATTATAACACACAATTTACATTATTATCAAAACGTACATCAAGACGGATAGAAGGTAAGCATCAAATAGTACAACTTTAGCTTCTCATTAAAACAAATAAATTATGTGGAATAACCAACAACAAGTTTGTTTATAGGACCTAGCGCATCTACGTCCACACAAAATCGGCAACTCGGCAGAGCTAAAGGAAAAGGTACATATTTTCCTACTATACATTATATGTTTCCATATTAAACCATCAGTAGAACTTGCATCATATTAAGTTCTCATGGTGCAATACTTTTTTGTTAACTTAAATAAATCAAAAAATTATTAAAAGAGTAAATTAAAATGGGCAAATCTCATAAATAGACCGTTTTCAAGTTTTGGTCAGAAAAATAGACCAACAAGAAAAATGACCAAAATGTTTTAGATAATATGTTTTCAAATTCGAATTTTTTATACCTTTTTAAAAACTTTTTAATTTTCGAATTTTATTTAAATTTTTTTCCAAATTTTTTTTTGTAATTTAAAAATACTTTTTCAAACTATTTTTAAAATTAAAATCTTAAAATTTTAAATATTTATTTTCTATTTTACAAAATTATAAACCTCAATCCCAAATCCCAACCCCTTAACTCTAAACCCTAAGGTTTGGATTAGTTAACCTTAGGGGTATAAGTTTATATTTACCTCTTTAATGAAACATTTTGGTCATTTTGTGTGCAGAACATGCAGCCGAAGATCACAACAATTGGGACAACACCCTCGGACCGCAACCAATAATCGTTCGAGGATGTGGCCCATCACAAATCACAAAAACAAAAATGCTTTCCTAGGAACAACTTTCATTTTTCTGACATCAAGGTTTGTCTAAAAAATACTTACCTTTAATTTATTCAAACAACATTTCAAATGATTGCTTTAAACCACTCAACAGCAACAAAAACTGGAAGGGCGGGTGCCTATTTCTACGTCTGACAAAATGTACCAACGGTTCGACGAAGGGAAAATTTATCACATTAGATATTTTAATCTTCTTCCCAATAACCGACGGTACAGTCTTACCGTTCAACCTTACATAATCAATACCAATGAGACAACAATAATTACACTCATTCAAGAAAACATTCCACCGATTCCTTCAAACATATTCCGGCCCCAACGTTACCCCAGTTGATCAGCTTAGCAAGTTCAACCAACTTCCTCCTAGGTAAAAAAAACCCTAGCCTATCTGACATACAAATAAATTCACTGTTTTTGTCGCTAAAAACAAATTATTCCCACAGATGTTGTTGGCCGAATATGCCTCATCCAAAGAACTGATTTATATAACCACAACACAGATACAAAGATCATCATTGGATTGCGTTTAGACAAGTACTCATATTTTATTAAATACTATTTATTTTAACTAAAAAATATATGATCTGATCATTTTTGTAGATCCAAAATGGTACGTCTAACTATATAGGATAACCAGGAGGCTTATTTCAGGGAGTTGATTCGCATTTCTACCAGGAAACACCAAATCGTAATCATCACAAGTATCATTCCACGATTACATGAAGGTAATAAGCTAAACATAAAGTTTATGTAAAAATAAATGCTTACATATATTTCACTTTTCAGAAAAATTATCACTCACAACCACACCTAGATCGCGCTTCTACTTTGACAACGATATTGATATCATACAACGCTTCCAAAAGAAGAATAAACTGCTATCCTAAACATGATGCCATACTCCAGATGAGATCGAACAACACGACAGCAAACGACACCAGTCAACTATTTTAAATTTACGTATTACCGCGAACGACAATATATTATTCAAAATTACCTTTGTTTAGAAAACAGAAAATTATCACCGCATCACATTAAAACAAAAAACTCTATGGTTAATTCTACCACAAACAAAACTTAACTTCCACTTTTTCAAACTTAAAACTACCAAAAAAAATCTAAATTTACTTTAATTAAACATGCGCGGACCCCGGATCTAGTTTACAGTAAAAGTTGCTCAAAAATGAGATTAACGAAACAAATTAATTAATTAAAACAATTACCTAACAAAATAAGGTGAAAAGATGAAAAAAAAAAGAGAATATGAGAGACGTTGTTCAAGAACAACTCTGGCACTCCACGGCTATCGAGAGCCCACGAGCTTCTCTCTTCTCTCTTCTCTCTTCTCTCTTCTCTCTTCTCTGTCGCTATTATAAAAATAATTCGATCAGTTTAGTAAACAAATTTCGTAACGCTTAATTTATAAAAATGCAAGGTTTTATGAAAAGATGAGAAGTTAAACTAAAGATCGTGTCAATACTCTTATGTTCCCTTGTGTGCTTTACATATTTTAAACGCCATCTCCTTAAGATACTATCCACAACACTGCACAGTTTTTCAGGTGGTTCTGAGTTTCGGTAGTCCTATAACGGCATGATTATTGGAAGTATTTTTAATACACGTATATTTGTATGTATATATTATATATGTATATAGTATTTAGTCTGTAATTATATACGCATATATAATATATACATACAAATATATGTGTATTAAAGACCCAAAAGTAAAGACTCCCAATAATCATGTCCTAAATTCTAGATTATGGGGAAAAATATTTTTTATTTATTTTTCACCGTGGACGGTAGTAAATACAAATTGGTAAAGAAAAAACAAGAGGTCAAAAACAACTACAAAAATTAAAAAGAAGGGGAATATTTAGTAATGTTATATAGTTTTTTACTTTTTTTACCCTGGGGTATGAAGTGAAAATTAGAAAAAGGTTAAAAAAAACTCCAAAACTTTTTTTTATTAAGACCTTTCCTTGAACAAAGAAGCTAAGCCGGTGACCTTCACTTCTCTCTCCACGGCCACATCATCATCACCGCCGTTAACAGACGGAAAAGGAGAGGAGGAAGAATTAATCACTCCCGGAGATAAAGATTTATCCTCGAAAACCAGCTCAAGCTCTGCACAATCAAGCTCCGGCTCAGCCGCGGCCACCGTAGCAGGCGGCTCTTCAGCGTTTCGAGAAGCAACGACGGAAGCTCTGGTGTAAGAGGACATCCACTTAGATCGCATGTACTCTGCTTTCCTCCACGGAGGCAAATGCATCCCTCTCTTCTTCAAGCTTTGTTTCGCCGCCTCGGAGATCAACGAGACGATCTGAGTTAATCGATCGGATTTGCCGACGAAGATGAAGGGTAGAGATTGAAGCAACGCCTTGAAACCCCTCGTCTGCCTCGCGATATCGAACTCTGATCGGAAATCAACGTCGATTAACAACCGTTCTTCTCCAACAATCACATCTATGTACTCGTATTCACCTGAAAATTAGCAAATAATCAGTCACAGTTTTCATTACCTGAAAATTAGCGAATAATCAGTCACAGTTTTCGTTTGTGCAGAGAGAGAAGAGCTTCACCAGTTGGGAACGATGGAGATTTTTCCCATTTGGATTTACAGAGTGAAGAATCGTAGTGAAGAGATAAGAGTCCTTCGTTGAGGAGCTTCCTCAGATCCTCTTTTCGTTTGACTGATCTGTTCTTATCAACGATCTTCGCCGCGTCGGCTAAGAGGTCCGTCTCGGCGACGCTCACGCATGTGACCAAACTCTGTGAATAGATCGAGATTACAATTCGGTTAACACTTATCCAGAGAGAGAGAGAGAGAGAGAGAAAGGAACCGGTTTAGTGTATACCTTGAGATGATCAGAGGCGTTGCCGATGAAAGACTCAGCTGAACCACCGAAGAGATCAAAATCATCGTCGGAGGAGCTATCGTTGTTGTTTCCGTTGAAGCAGTTGCATCGGTTGCGTCCACATTTGGCTTGCTTCTCGTTCGTTTCCTCTATGAAGTTCTGAACCATCTTCTCTAAGCAAACGGAGCTCGGCTCGAACTCCGTCACCGCCGCTCCTCCTCCGCATTGAACTTCACCACCGTGTAATGGTTTCTCGGAGGTTGCGTTTCTCAGCACGTTTGTGAACGGCCGGTCAAACAAACGCTTGAGGCGAGATTTGAGCACCGGTCGAGCTGCCGTCTCTCTCACGGCGGGTGAATCGATATCAATCGGCTGGATCTTCATCAAAAACGGCATCGTTTTACCTAAGACGAAGATCTAACCTCTCTACGGTCCAAGTCAATTCTCGTTCAAAGTAGCTATAGAAACATACGCTGAAAATTCAAATCTCTCTCAAGGACTTTCACAAATTTTCGGAAACTGGTGGTATGTCCAGGGATCCAAGAAGGAATAAGAAGAAGAATCTATCAAAACCTCTCAGCTAACACCAGAAGAAAACCTAGAGCGTCTTCTTCGATTTAGCGGATCTTTTTTTCACAAAACAAAGCAAAGAATAATACTACTATCGATAGAAAAATGTCTAGAAGACGGATCAGTGACGCTTTTCACGGAAAACGTTACGGCGATGGTAACCGGAATATTCACTTTCCCGGCGAGATTCATCGCCGGACAAATCTAGAGAGAGAGAGAAAGAAGAAGAAAACGTAATTTGTGATAATATATACTTTCTGGTGAGGGTGAGATGAGTGTGGGTAAAGAGACGTTGGCTTCATCTTTTATAATGGTGCAGAGATCAGAAAGATGAAAGCTGACTAGGCACTGTTAATGCCACGTCAGATGTCATGTGGTTTGGATTTTTACCGTTTAACCTTCTTTTATTTAGTGGGACGACATGGTCGAATGACTTTTTGTCGTTTTAATGGTGGTAAATCTTTTTTACGGGGACGTGTCAGTAAACGGTAATTCCAAAATACGTTTTTGTCCTCAACTACCGTCGAATATCCGGCACTATCCGAAAAGTAGTGCTTCGAAATCCGCGGTTGCTAAATTTGGGGACCAAGATCCGCAGTTGAACCGGTAAACTCGGGCACCCAAAAAAAATTCGATTTAAGTTTTGTGAAACCTCCAATATTTAAAAACCCGCAAAAATCCACTAAAACCCGGAACCCGATATCGGTTGAACCACCGGTTGAACCAATAAATAGTTTACTTTTTTTTTTAATTTTTAGATTATGTTTTATACTTTTAGTTTTCGATTAAGAAGTTCAGTGCTGACAAAAAAAAAAATTTTCCCTTTTCAGTTTTACATTTGTGATTTTTAGATTTTGATGAAGATTTTACTATGCCACCTGAAGAAAATAAATAAACGATGGTATAGAGAAGCAAAATTAGTTGATGTGATTTTGTGTTAGTTTATTTTCGTTATTGACAATTTATTACAATGATCTTCTACTTTTGGTTTATTTTGAATTTGAAGTTTCTTTTATTATTCACATTAGACATTTAAATATTTATGAATTTTATATCTTGATTTTTTTTATGTGTCATAACTCTTACTTTGTTACAGAAAATTTTAAATAGTCTAAACTCTTTTTTGATATTTTGTATGTCAAATAAAAAAAATATTTAAAAACTAAAGTTAAATATTTTCTAAATACTTTTTAAACATAAAATATTTACATATCCAAACTATTATTTTATGTTTTAAAAAACATTTAGAAAATATTAAACTTAGTTTTTATAAATTTATTTTTATAGCTAACATATTATATTATAATAAATTTATTTATTTATTAACCCGCGATCGACCCAGTGATCCAGCAATCAGGTAAGTCGTCAGGTTCAGTGTCTGGATGGGGTTTAAAAACATTGCCGAAAAGGGATTGTGCCCTTTCATTTTTTATTTACGGTGGAACCAACTATCAACCAATAGTTAAATAACACGTCCCTTAAGTAAATCTTTTTCTTTGGTTTAAATGTTAAGCTTTTATATTCTGTTATAAAAGTAATGGAAAAGTTTATCTTTATTCATAACATAGAGGTTCCTTATATAGGAGATTACACCGTCATAGATAAATGGAATGAATACAAATCATAATCTCTTGGTTATGAGCCATCCACAATCTGGTTCATAACACTCCCTCTTGGATGCCATAACTATTTAGAGCTTGTAATGTGCTTTAATGTTGCCTCATTAAAACCTTACCAGGAAAACTCAATTGGGACAAAACCATGGTGAAGAAAAAAGAGTACAACACACATTACTCCCCCTGATTTGGACATTAATGAAGGTCCTTTGGACCTCTCCAATTTTCTGCAATCCGTGGGTGATGAAGATCTTGGGCAGAATATGTTTCGTCCTCGAACATGATAGTTGGTTCTTCTTTACCATCGGCAATGTCACAATCTGATCGAACATATTGAGTCATCGACCTCAAATACATACACACGAAATCTTGGATGATGTTGCTGTGATATGCGTGTACCACCATGTGTAAAACATAACCTGTCTAAAAAACAAATCAACAAAACCAAATAACCCCTCTTTGGGCTGGTTAGTATAAAATAAACCAAAATCAAAGGCTTTTTCATCGTCCTTCTTATGGATCAAACATATCAGTATCTAAAAAAAACTTTTGCATCGTCCATCTCAGGACTAAATGGACTTCTTTATCGTCCACCTTTGGACTGAATGGATCAGTATCCAAAACAAGTGATCTCACGCCCATGTACTAGATAATGGGTGAGAGTGGTCCATATTAAATCTCCTGAGTACCCTTTTCTGTATATACTATTTGATGCACAAGGATTTAATTGTTAATGTACTCAAGTTGTAATCCCAAACAAAACTTTGTTTTCCAAGATCTTTCATCTCAATCTCTTTCTTGAGATATTCAACTGTTTGGGAAATTGTATTCAGAGGTTCCTAGGATATTCAGATCATATACTTTGATCATTATCAATATTGTTCTCGAGAACTTGCTGTTCTTTCAGCTCAATACCCTCTAGTACTTTCATTATCCAGTGGACCATATAAATATGCAGTCACTACATCAATTTGCTGCAAGTCTAATTTTCTCTCTTATATAGCCAGACTTATGAGAAATCTAAAAGTAGTTGCATCCACCACATGGGAGTATGTCTCCTCATAATCTATTACTGGTCTTTGTGAGAATCCTTGTGCAACATCAGCTTTATATCTCACGAGTTCTATTCCTCACAAGACTCATTTATATCCACTGGTTTTAACATCATATGGCGTCTTAATCATAGGGCCAAATACGCATTTCTTCTTTAAACTATTTAACCTCACGTTTCCATTCAATCCAATCTGTTCTACGAGTGCGCACTCTTATATTGACGTGGGTTCATGATCCTCGCTTATATTCATAAATTCAAGTGCTACCTTGTATGCAAATAAATCATCTTATGTCGACATTCCTTATTGGTTCCATTATGTTCCAGACATGATATAATCGATTGAGATTCATTATTATCAGGACCTTTAATACTTTGCAGCTTGGAGTCCCAAGCTACATTGTTTGGTACCTGTACCTTAGAGCTGGCCGACCTTATCTCCATGTCTGGGATGGTTTCCTTAGTAACCTCGGATTTGGATTTTGATTATCATTCTCTGCACATTTCTTTTGTTTCTGAGGATTCTTATCTTTTGGAACCTATTGGTCTACCACGTTTCATACGTTGTCTAGACTCTGTAGCAACTTGACTGTGTCTCTTCTTGGACATCAAATTTGTTGGTGCTTTACAAGCTGGTTTATATATGACTTAGTCATTCTTTTTCGGGTCAGCAAATGTGTCTTGCATTTGATTAGCTAGCTTTGTAAATGTATAATCTTTGGACGTCTATTTCACATTCTTTAGTCCGAGGATCTTGCCAAGACATTGATGGTTGATTCCATTCTATTTCTTTTACCATTCTTTTACCAACTTTATTATTTTTCTCCTCCTGGTCTTAAAATAATCCGTGTACCTGGCCTCAAATATAATCACCCATAGTTGGCTCAAAGTACTTTATTATTGTGGGAGAATCATATCCAACAGGTCCCATCTTAGTTCTCTGTGGTGGAGCAATTAGTACATAGACATCACATCTAAATGTCTTATGATGGGGTATGTTTGGCTCTTGACCCGTTAATAATTGTGATAGGGGATATCTATGCTCACTAAATGGTCTGATTCGTATTAACTTAGGTGTATGTAAATTTCGTGTGGCCCAAGCTGTGAATGGGAGTTTTGACCTCATAAGTTATGGTCTACCAATCAACTATTTGCGTTTCAAAAGATTTCTGCCAAGCCGTTCTTGGTATGGACATTTATCACAGAATTGTCCACACTTACTTACCCCCATGGACATACCATAATCATTTAAACGCTTGGGACATGTATTCACCAGTATTATCTAGACTGATAGTCTTTATTATGAAAAAGGGGCTCGTAGTCGTTTTACTAGTGATGGCCTAATGAGTGTCCCTTGTGTACATGCTACACACGTGAGATTCTTTGGGATAACTCTTCTTATCTTTTAATGTGTGCCTTTTGAATATCAATTTTCGCATCATGTTTGGACCAGGATGGCTAATCCGGTTGTGCCATAAAGTGTATATTTTCACAGGCTTTTAGCCTCTATCATACTGATCTATGCATAGTCTAGGTCAGTAGAGAATGCATGTATAGTCTTTAGGACTTATTATGGCCTTGGGCGATTTTATACATATATCTGAAGGAACTCTTTGTTTCCTTCGCCCATTGTTTCAATATGAAAACCATTCATTCTTATATCCTTAAAACTCAATAGGCTGTTATTGCTCTTAGAGCTGGGTGAATATAAGGCATCACTGATTTCTAGATGCATACCCTTAGGCAATAATATATTAGCCTAGCCATAGTCTTCTTTCAGACTGAGGATACCTGCTTTAGTACTTATATTGACGTTTTTCAGTGTACTCATATAAAAAAATTATTCATTCATTTAATATAAGCAGACAATGTAATAGAAATAAATTCAAGGAGATAAAAATCAGAGAAAGCATACAAGCAAAGCAATCACACAAGTTTGATGTCGAAATCAGATTATCAACTTGATTCTTTTAGGCAATAATAAGTCTCATATTCCATAAGATCATCTTGATCATGTTCGAAATTATTTTCACCATCTTTATAGATCAAGTGGGTTTCAGGATTCTTCTCTTTCAGACTCTCTTTGATAGAGGTCACAAAAATGTTTGGGAGTCCTTCATATCTTATCCCAATGGTTCCCCATTCCACATCTATGGCACACTGATTTGGCCGAGCTTTGTGGTTTAAAGGATATACCACGGCCACTGCCTTGACCATGGCTCAAATTGGGTTGATACCCACGGTCTCTACCATAGTGATTCCCATGGCCGAAGGTGTTATAGTGGCCATGGCCATGTCCTTTCCACCCTCCACGGCCATGACCGTGTGGTCTATCATTCTGGACGTGGTTACATTTTTTTTTTCTGCGGCCTTATTGGTATCAGGTAATGGGGTTAATCCAGGAGGTCTCAATTCACTGTTTCTCATCAGTAATCCATTATTTTTCCCAGCTAGCAATAGACTCATCCACGGACTAATAGTCCTGGATTCTGGGATTCCTCCAATCAAATAGGCCCTTTGGTAATAACACCGTTCTTTGGTGATCATATCTCGATTTTTAACTCTGTCCAAAGGTATAGAGGATTCTCTATAGTCAGATACTGATCTTTGAGACTCTTAATAAGATGATGGCTAATAATTAATATTGCCCTGTATCAATCTTTCTCATTGGCATTATTGCCTTATATGATACATTCACCAAGTCTTTTTTTTTGACTTTAGGATAATCTTTGTATCCAATGCCCACTGTAAATAATTATCTCCAGAGAGATTTAGGGCAGCAAAATCCAGGTTGATTTTCGACATCTCAAATCATATATCACTCAATATTTAGGTATAATTTTCATGCGGCCTTACTCTTAAAAACAATCAATTCGGATTTCAATCTTGTGAGGACAATGAGACTATCAATCTTAAATGCATTTAATCAATCAGTCAATTTCTAGCAAGTCTCAGCAATACTATTTCTATGTGCTCATAATATTATGGTTTATCAAGACTAGCAAAAATGGATTCAATTAATCATGCAATTAGGGTTTAACAATCAATGGATTTTAGCAAGACTAGTAAAAATATTTATTAATCACTCAATTAGTTTCAAGGCTGATTTTAACAATACTAGAATATAGATTTCAAGCATGAATTTCAATGAATCAGTTTCAAGGCTGATATTAGCAATACTAGAATATAGATTTCAAGCATGAATTTCAATGAATCAGTTTCAAGGCTGATTGGTATTTAACATAAACCATGTGTAAATAATTTATCTAGTATCCGAATTTATCAAAACTCAAAAACATATAATGAGATCAATCAATTTAATCGAACTTAGCATACAATCTTAAACCTCAAGACATTAGATTTTATCATGAATCTATCAACCTAGCATACGGATTCTCAATTCTCAAAGACATCCAAATCGTATCAATATAACCTATCATACGGATTATTTAGGGTTTCTATTTAAAACGGATCATATTACAAAACTATCAATCCTAGCAGATGATATTAAACCTCAAGAATCATTCAATCAGATCATTCGGATTTTAAACAAGTAAACCTCAATCAATCTATCAACCTATCGGATTATATAAGCAAAGCAAGCTAGCAACCTATTGGATTCAATCAATGACAGGCTGGTTGGTTTATCAGATGAACAATTAACCAAGCAGGATGAGAAAATAAATCTATCAATTTAACTGTCAAACAATTCTAGCAACATAGCATCAGATTCAATTAGATTTAAAACCTCAATGATCAAAACCGAAAACAGTTTTGATTTCAAAATATTCGATTAGGGTTTTAATATGTGATTTGATAATTATAGTATAATTAATTCTGATACTTATATTATTTAGGGTTTATAGATATAGGGTTAGGTTTTATCGGATTTTAACTTGTAAAAACCGATTTGGGGTTTTAATCATGTAAGAACATGATTTAGGGTTTGGGGTATCGAACTTTTAGAGCTTCGATTTACTCAATTAGGATTTTTGATCTATTACCCTATGGTTTTGATTCATAAAGATTAGGGTTTTAGGGTTTCATTCTTTATCAATCAATACATGTTCGATTATGGGTTCTTAGGTTTTGAATTACCTTTTAACCTTAGATGATTGTTGAATCGGACCACCAAAGGAGTTGAGCCGCGAGCTAGACACGAACGGGACGCGAGCTGTCTGATGCTGTCGCGAACGAGGAAGAGGTCACGTGCTGGAGCTGCTCTCGGGTCGCGAACGTCTGAGCTAGGATCAGGAACGCCTTGGGCTGAAGTTGATCGGGGACGCGAGCTGGAACAAATGCAGGAACAAGAGACGCGATCGTAGTTTAGGGTTCGTCGGATCGCCGGCTAGGGTTAGGGTTTTAGGGTTTTTCGATTTGGGTATTAGCTTAGGGATTTAGAGTTTCATGCTGATAACGTGTTATAAAAGTAATGGAAAAATCTATCTTTATTCATAACATAGAGGTTCCTTATATAGGAGATTACACCATCATAGATAAATGAAAAGATTACAAATCATAATCTTTTGGTTATGAACCATCCACAATTCGGTTCATAACATACTCCTCGTTCCTTCTGGTATTTTGTACTCTTTAAAAAAGTAAAATACAATTGTGGTATATCTATATTATTAAAAGAGAAGTACTCATTTGAAAATGTTCTTACTTCATTAATTAAACTTTTTTTTTTGCTTGTCTTTTTCAGTTGCATTTATGAAATATCCTAAAACGAATAAAACTACCTAATTTATTACTTGTCTTTTCAGTTACATTAATGAAATATGCTTAAATGAATTTAAACTTCCTATTTTATTGTTTGTCTTTTTCAGTTACCTTAATGAAATATCTTTAAATAAATTTGGACATAATGTCATTTAATCAACCAAAAAAACTCATGAGTTATCCTTACGTGCATAATTTTAATAATGGAGATTTTTAAAAACGTGCATCATTAAAATGTTACTTAAAACATGCAACACTAATATATGACATGCATCAATAAAACTAGAATTTGACTCACACAATTGTACGGATATTATTTTCAGTTGATTAAATTTAAAAATAATTATTTATTCAAAAAATATTAAAGAATGGCTATGTTTAAAAAAATTATATGGTATTATTTGCTCATAACTCATTTGTCATTTGATAAATTGTTAGAAAGAAAATTTTAGCATAATATAACTCAGTTGTCATTTGCTAAATTTATGGTTTTTATTTATATTTTTTATTATTTAATTATAATATTTTCATTTTATATTTGAAAGATAAATGAATTTTCTTTCAAACAATATTTTTGTAAATATATTTTTTAAAAAATAATCAATTAAAATTGTTATTATCATTGAATATCATTATTTTTGACATAATTTGAGTTTTCGTTTACAACAAAACTTATCATATTTTAGGATAATTTTAATTTAAAATGTAATTTTCATATTTTTCAAACAAATTCTAAAAATATTTTTAAAATATTTTGTTATAATTGTTAAAATAATATTGAGTTGCATTTCAAATAAAAAGGTAAATATATTAAAAATATTCTAATTAAAATATGTAAAATTTAATATAGTTTTAAGGAAATGGTCAAAATAAAAAAAAATTACACATAAAATAATAATGATTTTTGTTAACTGGACGGATCATTATTTATATGATATCACACACGAAAGAAAAATTTCTGTTTTTGAAATTATCTAATTAACTCTATACTCATTTTTTTTATATATTTTATATGATATCACACATTCGTAAAAAAAATAGATAGTTTAAAATGCAAAAAAAAATATTTACTTAATTAATATAATATGAACAAATAATACAAATACATCATTTAATAAAATAAATAATTAAAAACTGAAAATTCAGGGTCTAGTTAAAATTAATTCAATTGTTTTTTGTAAGAGTACATCTTTGTATGATCCGCTTATCCTGACTGCTAAAGGACAAAATAAGGCTGATAATTATTTTACTTAAAAGGAAAAGTATACTATGACAGTAATTATCTGAATGTGAAATGATAAGAAAAACAAATAAGTTATTTAAAGATTAAAACTTTATCCCCATGCTGTAATCATGGACTTTTAGCTTTACTTTATTAACCGCATTTAAATCACAAACCTTTAAATAAATTACTAAAAAATCATGCATATGACGGGGCCCAAGTATTTGACCGTTTGGTTAAAGAAAAGTTAAATAGGATTAAAAAAAGGAGGATTTAAAACGAGTGTACGGTTAAAAGACGAATATAAGAAGATGACTCCGTCGACAAAAAAAAGAAGATGACTCTTCCTTTGTAGTTTGTACGCATGTATGCAATTATCCTGTTGTAAAAAAGAAAAAATTAAACTTTAAAACTCTTTAACTAAATTTATTTTGGATAAAAACCTTCGAACTAAGTATTTAACGAAAAAACCTATAAACAAATTTTATGTAATAAATTAAACCCTAACATATCATAATTACATTACTACAGATAAATCTTTAGTTTAGCGGTTTCCATATTAAGTAAACATAGTTAAGGGGTTTTACCACTAAAAATAAATAAAAAAATCAAAAAATGAAAATTTTATAATATTTTTTTTTTAAATTAGTAACTTAAATTTTCAAAATTATCACTTTTTATTTTTTTTTGTAAATATGTGAGTTTGATGTGTTTTTAACATCAACATCATACATGTATAAATTAAAAATGTAAAAACCCAGAAAATATAATACAAATTATCTAAAGATATATTATTACATTTTTATTAGGTAAGATATAATTTTTATTATATTTTATTGTTTTTTACATTTTTAACCTTTTAGTAATTTTATTACCGGTAAATCTTTAGATATTTTTTATTATATTTTCTGGGTTTTTAGATTTTAAATTTATACGTATATAATGTTGATGTTATAAACACATCAAACTCATATATTTTCAAAAAAAAATTAAAAATGCTAATTTTGAAAATTTAAGTTACTAATTTTTATATAATATTATAAAATTTTGATTTTTTTTTTTGGTTTTTTTAGTGGTAAAACTCCTCAACTATGTTTACTTAATATAAAAACTCATAGACTAAAGATTTACCGGTAGTAATGGTAATTATGACCCGATAGTAATGGTAATTATGACCTGATAATGGTAATTTTAAAAATTTAAGTTATTAATTTTTAAATAATATTATAAAATTTTAATTTTTTTTGGTTTTTTAATTGTAAAACCCCTCAACTATGTTTATTTAATGTAGAAACCCCTAAACTAAATATTTACCGGTAGTAATGGTAATTATGACCTTGTAAGATTTAATTCATTAAATAAAATTAGTTTGTGGGTTTTTTTGTTAAATACTTAGTTTGAGAGTTTTTACCCAAAACAAACTTAGCCGCAGGGTGTTAACGTTAAAAATTCAAAAAAAAAAGAAAGTATGCAATTATCCTAGCTGCTGGTAAATCTGAGGACAACCAAATACATGAGTTTTGTAATAGCGACGGCACGACTCGTTCGAATGTAAATAATGTCTCGAATTTCATTTTTTTTTTCGTATCACACATCTAAATAGCCAATTATACACTATATACTGTATGTACTGAACACTTTAGACATGTGAAACTTATGAAGTGTGCCGTGTACCGTTGTACGAACAATTTGCTAGTCTGTATTATTGATGAGTCCGGTTGAGATTGCGACTCTAAATGCGGTTTAATAGAAAGTAGAAACATAAGAGTCCAAATGGTAACATGAAACACAATTGCATAGCTGTTCTAATAATAATAACAAGGATAAAACAATTGCATATACTGCAAATATTTCATATAAATTTGCACAACATAAATTTATATGAAAATTGTTTAAGAAATATCGTATGGAAAAAAAATTATATTATTGATCGAATTAATATATTTGGCCCTTAAACAATTTTTTAAAAACTTTTTTGTTAATAACATAATTTGTTTACTAATGAACTGATCTCATTTTTAAAAATATTTTAGGTTAAAAAATTATTTATCGAATAAAAACCTAACGTTTAGGTCGAAGAATCTCAAGAAACTTGTTTGGTTACAATGAAACTATGTCAGCTCGGTTTTATATCATGATTTAGCAATTTAAAAGTTAATTATGGTTATGAGAAGTTTACGTTCACGTGCGAATCCTATCTATCTTCGATATTTTTCTCCTTTTTGTGTCATTTTGGTTATTGCTCGATATAAATATTGATTTTTGAGTTTATTCTCATTTCTTTCTTTTATTTTGGCATGAGATTTAGAAAATGTTTAAGATTCAAAATTATTAAAGAGATACATACTTAGGTTAAGATATGCGCCTTGTGCAGAATAAATACTTATTTTATATTTTTCCACATAATATGAAATAATAAAATAATAATTATATATTAAATAACTAATAAATCAGTTACTATTAAGTAAAAAATTGGCTTGCACATATAAATCAAATGACCGCTATTGTTTATTCGCAACCATTTTAGAATAAATAAATCAAAACAATCAATCTTATCTATCGTATATGATATATAATTAAATTTAAACGATATGAAGTACATATATATATATATATATTAACATAAACACCTATTAAAATAAAATTATTTATTTATATGATTTTATTATCATTGTATCTTATTATAGAAAAAAAATTTAAACATTGATCACAAAAGTTTATGTGAGATTTTTAACAATTTTAGTAATTTATACTCGTTTTGAAAAATTCAAAATACAACATATACAAAAAAATCTAAATTTTTAATATATGATTAATGTAATTGTGTAATTTTTTAATAGTAAATAATTAAACAAAAATGATAGAAAGCATACAAATTATTAGCAAATCTTCATTATTTAAATCATTAATTACTATATATATCATAATCACATTAGGTAATTCCGTAATTTTTATTTAAGGAAATAATATATAATAAATAGCCACCTTGCTTTAGTTAATATCATATGATATCATATAGTTGGTATTAAATGTTTCTAGTGAGATATAAAAATCGAATTGGACCAACATGTTTTTCAATTTCAATGTGAGGTTGACACATATGATTAATTAACTACATAATTGATTGACACATAAGCAAGAAGTCTTTTTTAATTATTACAAAATTGAGGTTACATCTTTTCAAATGTTCCTCAATTAATATATATGGGATATATATAAATATTTCTATATTTATAAAAAAATCCCTTATATATTAATTGAGAAACATTATAACATTGTTTTGTAGCCACGTGTCACCATGAGAACGAAATTCTGAATTTTTAGAAAAATAGGTTGGTCCATCTTAACTTATATTATATTTTTTATTGAACTAACTATTAAATTGATAAATAGTATACAAAAGAATATTCTCGCACTTTCCTTAAATAAAAACTACGGAATTGTCTAATATGATTAACGTATATATGACAATCAATGATTATGAATAATAAATATTTAATAATATTTTTTGTATTTTAGCTTTTTTTTGTTTAATTTTATATTATTAAAAGATATTAAACAACCACATTAATCATATAATAAAAAAAATTAAATTTTTTTCTATATGTTATATTTTGAATTTGTAAAACGACTATAAATTAATAAAAACGTTAAATGTCTCACACTAAAATTTTGTGATCAATAGTTTAACTTTTTTTGTTAATAACAAGATACAAATGATCATAAATCGTATGAATATGAAATTTCATTTACTAGACATTCATATTATATATTAATATAGTTTAAAATTAAACTATATAACATAGAAAGATACTTAAATATGATAATTTGTAAATTTGTATTGAAAAAGTATTGAAACTTTAAAATTTACATTAAAAAAATCGCACATTAGAATTTTTTTGTTTATCATATGATTATGAATTCTTAATAATAAATATTTATATTAAAATATACTATTTGTCTATGTCTATGTCATTGAAATTTAGTTATATACCATATAAAATAAATAAAATAATTATTTTTATTTATTTACCAAAAAAGTATTGTAAATAAACAAGATGTGTTGTTTTGATTTATGTCTTTACTCTAATTTAGTTATATACATAAAACGTAAATGAATACAAGTAAATAATAATAGATAAAAATTAGTTTTATATATAACATTCATCTTGCGCAATTGTGCGGATCTTAAGCTAGTTATTATTAATGGCGTTGTGGTTGATCATCATTGGAGACCATAGTTACATACGGTAAAGATAAAAGCTATAGTAGAACCTCTATAAATTAATACTCGATAAATTAATAATCTCTATAAATTAATAAATTTCGCTGTCCCAATTTGGAATTGTTCAAAATTTGATACAAATCGATAAAATAATAAGATAGTAACTTTTATAGAAAATTCAATGTAAATATATAGTCCCATTAAAATTAAAATTAATAATTTATATATATACATTTTTATATAAGTATGAACCTGTTATTATATTATTTGTTTTATGTTCACAATGGAATTATGTTTATATTTTCTTAACACTTAATATATTTTTGATGAGATTTATTAATATTATATCTAAAACTACGTACATTTAAGTTCTATGCAATATATATTATATAGTAAAATTAATATAAATTTCAAAAAATAAAAATAAAAATTGTTGTCTATACACTAAAATCAAATATTTTTTTATCTTAGAATAAATATATTTTAAAATAATAAATCTAAATAAAAATACTTTTGTAAATGAATATCTCTATAAATTAATAAAATATCAAAATCCCAACATTATTAATTTATAGAAGTTCTACTGTATATTGATATTCTCAATCTCATGTGTTTTGTGATTGGTTATAATCACCGCAACAAAATAATTACAATCGTTGTTGCAATAAGAACATCTCCAAAAAGATTCTTTATTTTAGAGTTTTTAAAATTATATATTTGAAGTTTCATGGTGTTTTCTCCAAAATCAAAACTTCAAACTTAACTTCAAAATTATTTGTAATTTACACTATAGTCTTTATATTTATCATAATTAATATAGATCCATAAAACTTTTATAAATAACTAGCAAATATATAAAAATATTACAGTAATATTAATTAATAAATATTACAGTAAAATATAAAATTCTAAATACATAATTAAATATTAAACTACAAGGAAAAACTACATTATTTCATAAAATTATTTTCGTAATGCTCCATCTTCGGTTACACAAAATTTGTTTGGACAATATTTTAGAGGTTCCGGAGCAAATTTACTGGACTATTTTTATTGTCGTAATATTTTAATTTGTATAATAAAATATATTAAAAAACTTTTTTTATTAATTTTCTGTTGTAATATTTTTGTTGTCTAATTTTAGTTTTAAAATATTAAAATCTCATTTTAATTTTTTTTTAATTGTATGTGTAAAATTTGAGTTTATAAAAATAAATTTGAAATATTTATGATATACAAAAATTTTAAATATTAAAATGATAAATGAGAAAATACTTAAAAATCATAAATATGATGTATAATTAGTTATAATGACCAAAATACAAATAAAAATATGAAACTTCAAATTTGGAGTTTTGAGTAGTGAAAATTCAAATATGAGTTTCGCTCCTTAAAACTCTAAATTTGAAATTTTGAAGTTCTTTTTTGGAGAGCAAAAACTCTGTATTTGAAGTTATAACTCTGTATTTGAAGTTATATAATTTTTTTCAAAGATGATCTAAGAGGTTATCAATTAAACAAATAGTATAGTGTATAACATTTAATATGACTCCATTGTTAGGAGTTAGGACTGATAGGATATGTATTCGGTATCTTACATATACTCTATTACTGTTATACTCTCTCTCTTTTATATTAAAAATCATTTTAACATTTTTTTTTGTTACATAAAAAATGTCATTATATAATTCTAATATAATTTATATTTATTTTTAGCTTAATATTAATTGTAAAATGCATTGAATTTATAAATAAATGTATTTATCTAAAATGCTATTGATTAAATAGATAACATTAATGAAAACATAAATGCATTTCAATCAGTTTTTTAATATGTGTAAAAAATGTTTAAATTACACTTTTTGTGAAACAGAAGGAGTATTGTGTATCTTAAGGAGTACTATATATTTTACACATGCTATAAATTAAAGTTTCCCAACTCTACACATGTATATACTGATTAATACTACTCCCTCCGTTCCCAAAAATAAGATTTTCTAGAATTTTTACGTTTATTAAGAATATAATAAATATTTACAATTTAATTTGCAATTTATTTTTAATACACTTTCCAATAACTATCTACCAATAAAATTTAATCAATTCAAATATTCACAATTAATGTTTTTCAAAATTATATAAAAGTATCTTAAAATATAAAACATCTATTTTCGTGCAACAAAAATAAACTTTAAAAAATCTTACCGGAGGGAGCATCATACACGTTGATGTGAACCCTGTTCAATATTGTTGTTTTGGTGGATAAAACAATGCCACGACAATGCTACCAGTATATATATAAATAATTTTTTACCCTTTAAGACACATTTTCACTTTCTATTTACACAATCAGACACATGTTGATAGAGACACACTTTCTGTGTGTCGATTGTCTCTTATACCCTTAACTTTGTTTTTTCTCGATATCCTTTCTTCCGTATCTAACTTTTCCTAACTAAAACAACAATTTGTCTGATTGGACACACATCTCAATTAAAAGTAAAATTAAATCCATTTTTTCTCATATTTCGAGACAAAAATTGAAATCACTTTTGTAATTTCTGACGATCCCCTTTCATCTTCTACCCCCAAACCTTGTTCAGCTTCAAAAAACCATGGCGAAATCAAAGTCGAAGAAGAAAGGGAAGCTCAATAGTCAACCTTCTTCACCGCATATCGACATTGGAGGTTTGTATTTCAAATTCCTTAACTCTTTTTGACTTGTTGTAATTATTTATGTTGTAATTTCCCAATTGAATCAAATCTTTTAGATTTTGTGGACGGGAGAGATGACGAACAGATCCGAGCTCCGGTGTGGAGAGGACGATGCGACGGCGAGCAGGTCCGAGCTCCGTTGTGGAGAGGACGACGGGACAGCGAGCAGGTCCGAGCTCCGGTGTGGAGAGGACGCGACGACAAGCTCAATTTTGATATTTACAGGTTCAAATATCAATTTCTTTCTTCGTATCAGAATGTCAATGGGGATGGCCCGTATATTTTGTTAAGGAAAGATATGAGAAGTTGGTAAAAGCTTCTGTTTTCAAATTAGTAATTGTTATGGTTTTGTTCACGAGGTTGTTCATCGTGTCTTGTTGACTTTGTAGTTTCTTAAAGTTTTAAGTTTTAAATTAGTAATCGTTTTGGTTCCGTTCATGAGGTTCTTTATGGTGTCTTGTTGACTTTGTAGATTCTGGTGAAATAGACTGCGCCCTTAATGGATTTGGAGTAATATTGCTTGCCCCCACTTGTATTTGTTGTAGTTTCATTATTCATCGAGTCTTTATTGTTTCCCATTGTTTGTTCATGGAACTCAATTTTTGATGAAGGATTTATTTATACTTGTCTTTATTGTTTCCCATTGTTCATGGAACTCAATTTTGATGAATGGTTTATTTATACTTATTGGTCGAGAATGCTTTCTTTCCGCCTTCTTACCTATTTAATCACTATAGATTTTCTTTAGTTCATGAGTTTGAGAAGCCTAATGATGAAACATCACTCAATCTGATGAATTCATGTCCTGCTGCTGTTTTAGAAAAGTATCCTAATATCATCTTTGCATATGGATACAGTCATTTTCACAGGTAATAGTTGTCCACAAAAAGAATTTTAGGAGATTATAACTTGTATATAAGAATTTTTAATGTTTTTCTCCATCCATCCATGTCCACATCTTTTCTATTAACATTAGTTAACAAGGCTAGCATTTTTGATCTAGTATTACTTGTTTGGCATTTTAATTGATTGTTTGTATGTCGTGTCAATACTCCTTTGTGTTTGGTTACTAGTGGCTCTATTCACAGTTTAGTTGTTTCAATGTCTTGCAGGAGCTCGATCATATGCAAGTGAAGGACCTAAAGACTACAATCTACTTGGTAATGTGAAACCACATTTCTCAAATCAACATTAATCCTTGTCCACATTTTCTTATATACATTAATTGTGTCCATGTCCACAGATTACACCTACTTCTCCTGAACTTGATGTGACGAAACCCCAAGATATGGTTCGTCCTGGGAGTTTGAGTTTGTTAGCTGAAGCTTATGATCGATGCATTCAAGTGTGTGCTGAATATGCTAAAACTTTTTATCTTGGTTATGATCTTCTTCTTCTTTCTTTGCTGAGTTTTATGTTCATAACATATATGTCCACATTTTATTTGTCCATATTTTTTGGTGTTAACAGAAATGCACACTGTTTCATTTCAGAGAAAGCACACTTACGAGATGAGAGCATCTTCCAGTACTCATGTTTCTACACTGGGCAGCTTCTAGAGTTCATATACATTTGCTAAACCTCATTCACGTGTACACAACTTTCTCATCCACGTTTTGTTCGACCGATAAAGCTTTTATCCATATGTTTTATGTCCACGTCCACGAAGACATATTCAATAACTTATACTTTGCAATATTTAATAAAATATTAAAATATAAAGTATATGGATATCAAAATATATATAAAAATCATTTTATACATATATTACATTTGAATTTACATATTAGAAAACAAATAATAAGGAACATAATATGATGGGATATAAAAGATGATCTCCAAATGTTAGTAAAATAAAATAAAATAAAGATAATCTCTAATATGAATTTATACACAACTCTCTTATCAAACATTCCATAAGTCAACAAAATTCACATCCACATTTTTTATGTACACATGAAACCATTAACTAGTAAAATAAAATTCGAAAATATAATAAAATATTTTAACTATATATATATGGATATCAAAATAAAAAGGAAAAAAATTAGACATTTAGACATTTATACAGTTATTATATATTTATTTACATATTAGGAAATGAAATAATAATGAATTAAATATGATGGAGGTAAAAAAAAATACTACAACCCTCAGATTATTTTGTATACCCACCGTCTAGGTTGCAATTTGTCACTTTTCGTATATGTACTTTTTTTTCCTCACTAGATTACAAACTGACTTCTCATCGCCTAACTAAACAAAAGAAAATCAATTACACTATCTTATTTCATGTGGTTGGGCAAATGGTATCTCTGTACAAAAGCTGTCTGGGAAACCGTGAAAGTGTGATGTCAAAAAATATAAAAATGTGTCCTATAGAGAAATCGACTCTTTTATAACTGAATTGGTAAACACGAAAAACTGGTGGCGGGGTGGAGGATCGATTCCCTCACCTCGAAACCAAAAGATGATTATACTTTCCCTCTACAGCAATCAAGTTATCAAAACACTTTTTATACAACTATATTTCTCCCATTTTCCCCTTTCCGTGACATACATATATGCTAAGTAGACTATGTCGGTATTCCAAAATTAACAAAATAGAAAAAAACAATTATCAGGGAAAGCGTATTGGCTATATTGTTATGTGCATTTTTGCTTTTTTGCTTTTTTGCTTTTTTTTTTTTTTTTGGAGAAAGGACTTACTTTTTTGCTTCCCGTTAACTAAAATCTGTACAATTTATGTTGGCAACACAATGTAGGTATTTTGGTCTCTTTGTTTTTTTTTTTTTTTTTTTTTGGAAAAACATTTTTGGTCTCTTTGTTAGATGGCTATATTCATACAATCACTCAAAATTGGTCTTTTTAATCTTTATTTTTTACAGTTAAATCAATACATTGGATTCTGAACCTATATATATATATATATACATATTGAAATAAGACTAATATAATACAACAAATTGAACCGGTGTTTATAAATAGTTATAAAGTACACACTTTTGAACTTAAAAATTTAAATTTAAATTAATAATTTAATAGCCCAAATGAATGTGCGGGTTTGTTTTCTAGTTGTTCCTAATTGCAAGTCTTTTGCGCTAAGGTCAGAGTTGTTACTTGTGGGTGATTCTATTGTATAACATCTTAACTGAAATAAACAGATACATGAAAGTTTTTTCACTTTGAAAAAGGATTTGTTGATCCAATGGGATACCATTTTTTTTCTTGGATTGGGTGATTCTATTGTATAACATCTTAACTGAAATAAACAGATAGATGAAAATTTGTTCACTTTGAAAAAGGATTTGTTGATGCAATGGGTAACAAAATCTCAGCATTTAACTGAATTTAAAGCACACCCCCTAGTTTTTTGTTTCTTCCCTTTATTGTTACCTAGATTCCCAGATAAATTTAATTGAAGGGAAAACACGAAAGAAACACTCTGGGACCTGACAACACTAATTATTTCCACTCCCGTTTTACCTTTTTCTATCCTCTTCCTTTTGGCTTTTTCTTTGTGATTTAGTTAATTCCTTAATCATGATTGTCAGCACAAATAATTATTTAACGAAACATTTGTTTTTAAATCAACTACATACTTTGTCATCCCTTAACCTACCTAACCATTTGTATTTTGTATAGACTGTCTGAATTCAATTGTCAAATATACTTAAATAGTGAAGCAAGATTTTTTTTTAATATCTCAAGTGAATACATTAAATCATGGATTAACCCGTTCCTGTCTTTAGGTCCGGTTGATTTGTTTTTTTTTTCCCTCTCATTTCATTATATTTCTAGTATTATTTTGGCAAAAGCACAGTTAATGCTTCCACTTTAGAGAACAACTTCTTTCATGAATTGCAATTATTCTATTTTGAAAGCCATCATTAAGTTTCCCTTCCAACATTTTCTAAGTAAAAACGAAAAAAGTTCCATTCTAACAACAATTACAACTCAAGTCATGATTTTAGATTTTTTTTTTGTTGAAACATGATTGTAGATTTATAATACGTGATCAATTTAAGAGCATTTCAATTTTGTTATAATTTTCACTTACAATTCCATGTTGTAGTAGTTTTTCAACCAATTGTATTTCCTATTTCAAAATGGTGTAAAATGTGGAGTTTAGTCCAAAAATAATGTAGTAATATTCATTACTTTTGACTTATCATTCTATTTTCCTATCAAAATAAAGTGTTTTTTTAAAGAGAGTAGTAATATTCATCACTTAAAAAGAGTAGGGTATAAGTAAATGATTAATTTTTATTCTTTTAAATGGAATTATACATTAGAATGCTCTGAACTCTCTACTGTTGAAATGTCTTTTCTTTTCATGATAATTTGATTGTGTGATGCAAAATTATTATTTTCTAAACTCAATTTACAATATGATTTCATGATCCCGTGGATTTTCTAAACTCAACTTACAATTTATTAATCATACATCTTTTTTTTTGTGAAAATTAATCATAATCTTTTCATTATCATTGGCGGAGACACATATATTTGTGCTAATATAAAGATTAACTATTTCCAAGACTCATGAATCATCATAATTAACACTTTTGATTTTCAATGAATTTAGGGAAAGTCCCATCCTCTGTTTTTTTTTCTTGAGAGGCTCTGGGAATTACAAAACTATGTCCTACCTACCTTTGATAAATCACATGATTTTCATACAATTTATTTGCAAAACTTAGTACAAACAAAAAGTTTATTTTAACTACTGCTTTTTATTAACTGACCAATTCAATTTTTTTTAAATCTACTCTTTCCGTTTCACTATAACATCTTCAAAAGAAACTCGATAACTTCAAATATATAATCTTTTATTCTCTAAAATTTTTTTTAAAACTTCAAATTTAAAATTTTGAGGAGTGATACTCTATTTTGAAGTTTCACTTCTCAGAACTTCAATTTGAAGTTTCATATTTTTATTTGTATTTTGGTACTTACAGTTACACATCATATTTATGACTCTTAAATATTTTTCGTTAACCGTTTTAATCCTTAAAATTTTATATATTATAAATATTTCAAATTTGTTTTTTATAAATTCAAGTTTTACACATAAAATTAAATAAAAACTATAAAATAAGATTTAAAATATTTTTAAACTAGATTCAAACAACAACAATATTAAAAATAAATTTAAGACAATAAGTTTTTAAACAGGTACATGAAGACATTATTGATCATATGGCGGAAAATGAGGATATAAAATGAGGATATCCGATTTCAACAATTTTACCTCGTAATCTACAAATTAAAAATAAATAAAATCATTTCTTATTTTGAACTGAACTAATTGATCATATATGAGAGCATTATGAAAATAATTTTATGAAATAATACGGTATTTTGCTCGTAGTTTAATATTTAATAATGTATTTCTATTTATAATTTTATATATTAGTGTAAAATTTTATTAGTTAATATTGATGTAATATTTTTTATATATGCGCTAGTCATTTATAAAAGTTTTATAAGTTTAAATTAATTATAAAAAATATAAAGACCATAGTATAAAATACAAATACTTTTGACGTTAGGTTTGAAGTTTTGGTTTTGGAGAAGAACATATTTAAACTTCAATATAGAATTTTGAAAATTTTAAAATATACTCCCTCTATTTTATATTATATAGTTTTAGGGAAATAAGCTTGTTTCAAAATATAAGATGTTTTCACATTTCAATGTACTTTTTATATTATTGAATATTGTGTAGCCAATAAAATAATACATGTTTTTTTATGATTGGTTGAAATTATGCATTAAATGATATATTTATAAAAGTAATACATTTCTTAGTACTGATGCTTTTATCTAAGTCGTGTTTAAGATTTATTTAAAAATAGAGGGAGTAGAATTTTTTGAAGATTCTCTAAGTCGTGTTTAAGATTTTTGCACACAAATTAAGAACATGATTAAATTTTATGTTTTACCCTTATCTAATTCATTATTTTGTTTGATTTTGTTAATTAATGAGCTAAAAGTAAAAGGTAACAATTGGGAAACACATTTAATATTTATCTTGAAGACTACTCTAAGAAGCCTGGACAGGAGCCTAGGGGTAAGAAGACTATAAGGGGAAGATCTAAGGATAAGAAACAGTGGGTTACGGTAGACCCAGCTCAAAAGGACAAGGAAGCTCAAAAATCCCTTTCCCCATCCCCTATACCTCCTGTTTCTATCCAAGCAGTGACTATCCAGTCAGTAACCTCGAATCAATCTAAGTTGGGTACTGCAAAAGATCAGGCAAGGGATGAAACGAGTGCCACCCCTTACTATCTTAGCTATGTGCTACCTAGAAGTAACTCGGCTATTTCTAGATCCTCTCAGTCTGATGTTCAACCGGATTCTTCTGATGTGGAGTCGTCTGAGTCTGAGTTAGAGCATGGAGAATTCAGCAAGCATGAACCAGATTTTGAGTTTGTCCAAAATAAAAAGAAATTTTCAGGTCTGAAAAAAAGTCGGGGCAAGGGCTCCAAAACCTACTATTTTTTATGTCGACAGACATTTTTTTCTGGAATGTACGAGGTCTAAATAAACTCAGTCACCGCAGCGGATTACGTAAATGGTTTAGGAAAAACTCACCTCTTTTTGGCGGCATTCTTGAGACGCATGTTAAGCAACTCAAGAAGAATAAATTTGTATAACAACTTTTTCCGGGTTGGTCTGCTGAAGACAACTATGCTTTTTCTCCTATTGGTAAAATCTAGATTGTTTGGCACCCTTCTTTCTTAGTAACTATCATCTCTAAATCTCGTCAGATGATCACGGCCGAGGTTTCTTGACCTCCTTGCAGTCCAAGTTATACATCTATACAGTCTACTCTTCAAATGATGTTGAAGAACGGATCACCCTTTGGTCTGAGATCACTTTGCTAGCCGCTTCAAACGGGTTGACACAAAACCTTGATTGGTCATAGGGGATTTTAATCAAATTAGAGTTTCTGCTGAACATTCATTGCCTCCTTCCCTGAACATGGATAAAAGGATGAGATATTTCAACCAGTGTCTGGTGGAAGCAAATTTGGAGGACCTGAACTATATGAGCCCTATTTTCACTTGGTGGAACAAGCATAAACTCGCCCTTGTAGCTAAGAAGCTCGACAAAAGCCTAGTTAATGAGGAATGGTACATCGCGTTTCCGTCCTCTGTCACTTTCTTTGGTAGCCCCGGCTTCTCCGATCATGCAATCATGTCCATCATCCTAGAACCCGAGAGGATAAAAATCAAGAAGCAGTTTAGATTTTATAATTTCCTCACACACAACCCTAAGTTCTTGGCTGTTATTTGTGAGAGCTGGTTTTCTTTCAACATCACAGGCTCCGCAATGTTCAGGGTTTCCAGAAAGCTTAAGCTGTTGAAGAAAGTTATCAGAGAATTTAGCTTTCAGAATTATTCAGGTATTGAAAGGAAGACAGAGCTTGCTCATGAGAGACTACTGCAGGCTCAGGCCTCACCGTTATCTGACCCTTCAACGCATAACGCCTCTGCTGAACTTCTGGCGATGCAGGAATGGGAAGTACTTTCAACAGCTGAAACTGAATTCTTTTTCCAGAGGTTACACATTAGTTGGCTTTCTTTCGGGGATGGTAATTCTAGGTTGTTTAGCAGATACACAGCCTCCAGACACGCTATAAATCACATTCATTTTCTTACTTCGGAGGATGGGGTGCGTATTGAATCTCAATCTGGTATCCAAGAGCTGTGTGTGGATTATTTCTATAGCATTTTAGGAAGCCATGTATCCCAGCCAATGTTCATCCAGAGCGACCTGGATCTTCTCTTCAACTTCAGATGTTCGGTGCATCAAGCAGATAATTTTCAGAAGCCATTGTCAGCTGAGGACATTAAGGGAGCCTTCTTCTCTCTGCCTAAAAATAAAATAGGTGGACCTGATGGTTACTCGGTGGAGTTTTTCACTTCGTCGTGGGCAGTCATCGGCCCTGAGATCACAAAAGCAATCATGGAATTCTTTAAGTCGGGCAGTCTTCTAAAGCAATGGAACACATCCAATTTTTTCTTTATACCAAAGAAGCCTAATGCTTCCCTCACCACGGATTTCAGGCCCATCTCATGCCTTAACACGATGCAGAAAGTGATATCAAAGCTTCTAGCTTCTAGGCTCAAGGAGATTCTGTCTCTTATGGTTTATAAATCTTAGTCTACTTTTTTACCGAGGTGCCTTATTGCAAAGAATGTTCTGCTAACTACTGACCTTGTGAATGGCTAAGTCTATCCCCTCGTTGTATGTTGAAAGTGAACTTGAGGAAATCGTTTGATTGCGTGAGATGGGACTTCATTATTGCCTCCTTACGCGCGCTTGCCATTCCCCAAAGTTATATCAGATTGATCCAAGAATGTCTCTCTACTGCTTCTTTCTCCGTATCAGTTAATGGAGCATCAAGTGGGTTCTTCCAGAGTACTAACGGTATCCGCCAGGGTTACCTGTTGTCGCCTTATCTCTTCGTGCTTGCTATGGAATGTCTTTCCTGTCTGCTTCTCTCATGCTACGAGTCTGGTGTTATTGGCTACCACCCGCGCACAGAATATCTGAAGATCTCCCACCTGATGTTTGCGGACGATGTAATGGTTTTCTTCGACGGAACATGCAACAACCTGCACGGTATTGCGGAGTGCCTTGATGATTTCACATCTTGGTCAGGATTACAAATGAACACATTGAAAGCAAAGTTTTTTACCTCGGGTTTACACCAATGTGAATCCATTGCTATTGCAAGCTATGGATTCCCCTCTGGTAATCTCCCCATAAGGTATCTTGGATTTCCTCTCATGAGCCGAAAGCTTAAAATTTCAGAGTATGCTCCACTTATGACCAAGATCAACACGAGATTCCACTCATGGTCACGTTCTCTGGAAGACTGTAATTTTTGGGACGGTTAACTTCTTCTGGCTGTCAGCATTTTTGCTTCCTAAAGGATGCATAAAATGCATTGAAGCTCAGTGTTCTAGATTCTTATGGTCCATAAATATTGAGAAGAAAAACATTGCCAAGATTGCATGGACCACGGTTTGCCTCCCCAAAGAAGAAGGTGGACTTGGTATGCGAAATCTCTCTATATGGAATCAGGTTTTATGTCTTAAATTCATTTGGACTCTGTTGTCTAAAACCGTTTCTCTGTGGGCTGAATGGCACTGGAGCACTCATTTGCAAAATAAATCCTTTTGGACTGTCGAGGTCAATGTTAATGACTTTTCGGTCTGGCGGAAGTTGTTAGAACTAAGAACTTTGGCGATTCAATTCTGCAATACAAAACTTGGAAGTGGCAAGACTGCGAGTTTTTGGTTCGACGCATCGACACCGTTTGGACAACTGATTAACTTCATTGGTCCTAACGGTCCTAGAGCTCTTAGAATCATGAAGAATGCGATGGTTGCCGACGCTATAAGAGGAGTTTCTTGAGTGTTACCTCACCCTAGATCGCAGCAGAAAGTCGATCTTCACTCACATCTTACCCACTCTAGCTCTGCCTTTATCTCATGGTACTGATGATGTTTATGAATGGATAGTTGGAGACTCTTTTTGTGTGTGTTTCAGCTCTGCTACCACATGGGAATCCCTTCCCCCAAGACAAGATATCAAAGACTGGGTGTACATGGTCTGGTTCAGAGGAGCAATACCAAAGCATTCATTCACAATGTGAATCGCAAATTATGACATACTACCAACAAGGGCACGACTTGCAGGATGGGGCATGCCGGTCTCTCCTGACTGCTGCTTCTGTTCCAGAGCTGAAGAATCTAGAGACCACTTACTACTGTCCTGCGAGTACAGTCAGGACGTTTGGCGTGAGGTGCTTATTCGATGCCAGCCTCCCCCTTCTGCGTTTACAAATTGGGCAGAGCTTCTATCTTGGATCAAAGCTCCAGCATCAAGGAGACTAGCTCTCCTCAGAAAATTAGCGGCCCAAACAGTGGTCTTCCACATCTGGAAGCAAGAAACAATCTGCTTCATAATCAATCTTCTATCCCTGATGTGTTGGTTTTCCACGGCATAGACAAGGAGTTAAGAAATATTATTAATACCAACGCATAGACAAAGAGTTAAGAAATATTATTTTAGAAAGGAGAAATAGGAAACATTTTGATTCGCTAATGGCAATGTGACTGAGATAAGTTTGTTTTGAAAGTTAATTATAATGATCCATCTTGTTTTTATTTCTTTTTGCTAAAATGGCTCAAGTTTAGGTTCTTACTTTTGTAAAATATTTTCTTCACTAATATTTTATTTACAGTTTAGCAAAAAAAAAATTCTTCGGAAGTCGTGTTTCCAAAAAAAAATCAATTCTTCAGAAGTCTTTGTAAGCTTAGAATGTTACATATTCCTTCTGTTTTTTATATGATACTTTAGCATTAACACACATATTAAAAAAAAATACCTATATCATAAAGCTTACGTTTACAATAAAAAGTAACCATGAAAGCTAATCATTGCTATTTAGAAAAAATAAAACAAAAAAAAAATTTACTTTTAATATTTTAATTAATTATTTTAATAATTTTAGATAAAAAAAATTAAAATATCGTACAAATTGAAAAAAAAGACATTTAGATCATACAAAAAAAGAAGGGAGTATTTCTTTCCTGGTGGCGCCGTGGCGGTAAATAAATACTAAAATATCGGAGACTATAAATATAACCAAAGAAAAAAAGCCAAACAGAGAAGAAAATGGGATACGTCATCATCGTAAAATATGACCTCATTAGTTGGCCTACCTCTCTCATTTCAGTTCGGGTAATTGCACTAGATAACATAAAAAAAAAAATTATTTTATTAGGTATATGGAAAAGAGCTCAGAAATCACCGTGCATTTTCTTAAAACCCGAAATTAGCCCTATAGATAAACTGGTCTAGACTTATTGAGTCATCCATCTCTTTTTTTTTTGGGTCTATTTCTCTTTCTCTGGTCTCTCTTGTTCCTCATTTGGTCGTGAAATTCTATGTCTTTTCTCTGGATAAATAATTATTTTCAGAGGTCTCATTCAATCCACCCTAACTTGTTCAATTGGTGCCACAACTCTCATCTTGTAAGCATTCGTCTCCACCGCCGTGTTCTTGCCTCTGCCGCCGTGTTCATGCCCCCACCATCGTGTGTTCCGTTAGTAAACAGCCTCCACAAGTGATGGTTATTTTGCTTTTGTGATCTTAAGATCTATGCTTTTAGAGTTTTGAATACTCCTGATCTATATACGAGCTTTTTGGTATATTTTATTTTTCTGATGATAAATGATATTTTCCTAAATTCGTTTTCAATCTTTCAACTGTGACAATCGGAAAAATCTGAACAATAAACAAAGTTGCATCTCGTATACATCATCTTAGTCATTGTATCTTTACCTGCTTTTTAATTATTACCTCTTACATTGTTGCGGAGTTTTATGTAGTTTCACACTCCCTCCTTGCATAATTCTGCAAATACTTTTGAAAAGCAACCATCTACCTAATTACCAATCTGTTTATGTATATTCACCTAAATTGGCCTTTCAGTTTTCCATAATTTTATATCTAACCTTATCTTTTGCAGAAAAAAATATATCTAACCTTATCTTAGTTTCCATCTACCCTCTACAATATTATATCCATTTACAAACGTTAGATACTCTTACAGTTTTATATTCATTTGTAAACGTAAGTTTATGTATTTATTATTCCGATTTGATATGGTGTATTTATATGTATTGTCGCATTTCATATTACAAGACTTTCATGTATAGGTAGGTACTTTTTTCGAACGTGTACTCAACTAGATCACTAGATCTATGCGTAGGTATGTATAAGCTTGTTGCATAATCATCTTGAAGATACTTTAAAATTTAAGGAATTTATACACATATTATGATCAAAGACTTTATTACAATGGTTGAGTCCGTTCGATCACCATATATTAGTTCTGAATCCGGAAAAATGCAGGCCGAATTAATAAACAGAAAGTATCTGTGGACCATCGGGAAGATAGAAAATAAAACAAAGATAAGAGAATTTTTTTGGTTGATTGTTATATGTACGATTGCTTGCACACATGGATAAGATAAACTTAAGTTTAGGGTTAGAGTGATCAGATCTGAATATTAAATTTAGCAAATCAGAAAAGGACTGAATAAGACATAAAGGCTTTTGATAATGAAGGTCTTGTCCATACTTTCATATGTATGTGAATGTGTAGCATATGGAAAGGTATGATATATCGATATGATGGTAATACATACACATATATACTTGCTTTACATCATCATTACCCTACCTGTTTTTTGCTTCTTTTGGTTTTTGGAATTTTGTTGATGTTTCTTCTGGGCATATTCCATTTTTTTCTGGTAATTCAGATTTGTGCAGACAAACCAAAACACGTATATAATATATACTAAGTATTTGCTAAAGATTCGATCTCGTAAATAGCTGTATCAGAATGTTGACAAAAAAAAATTAGATGTATGAGGATCACCTACTAATAGTTGAACCAAAGGCAGACTTTTCTCATGTAATGTAACAGTTTACATATTTCCGGTAGTAATAAATTATATCATAAAAGCGGGCATATGTTCCTGAACTTATATATCCATCTTTTTACTGTAATTCAACAACTATATACATCGTATATATCTTATATATTAAATCAGAAATCACAACCTTGATTTATATGTGATTTTTTTTTAAAAATAGATCTAATGAACTTATTCCTATAAAGTCATGTTACATTTAATATTTAATCTTATCATTTAAATTTTGGGCCTACTAGAAATTTTTATTGGGCTATCAATAATTGGATTTAAACAATAGATGATCCATTAGATTTATAGATAGTATAAATTAAATAAATATAATTTAATGTTGTAATACTATACCTCTATATGCTAAATATTTAAATATTTGTCGATGTTAACTTTTAAAATTATAAAGATTTTTTTTTAAATAACAAAAATCATATTATCTAATAATGATTAATCTTTACTACTTTAAACTAATGAAAACAAATTTTAAACTATATAGTTTATTTTAAATTTTTTTTAAAAAACTAAATATTTAATTATTTACTCGATAATATAAATCTATGAACCAAAAAGTTTAATTTTTTAAAAACTTTCTAAATTTGTGAAATGTTACAATATCTTTGAATATGACAATAAAACAATATTTTACTAATCTTTGTATATATAGTTACAATTTTAATAATGAAATAATAATCCAAAAATATATATATAGAAAAAGATACAGATACATGTGAAAGTTTGAAAAAATCTATTCAATGAAAAAAATATAGAGTAAACTTATTATGTTTTAAAAATTGATAGACACATATATATTATAATATATATCAATTTAGAATTGAAAACAAAATATTTATATAAAAATAAATGAAAACAAAAACACGCGCGGTTGCGCGGATCAAGAGATCTAGTTACACATTATAGTTGCTATTGCTGGTGTTGTTGTCTCTGTTATTACATTGTTTATTTGTTATATAGCTTTATAATATGGACCCATAAAGAACTAGCTAATTAATTAAGGTCCCCATTCTGACTATGTATATGTAATAATTGAATTATTGACTGTTTCATGATTTTTTTTTTGTCAACTTCTGGATTTTATTAAATCCTTAAACTTAGCCCAATAGGCTTACAAGTGAAATCTAATTAATACATTAGAGGTCCAAAAGACATGATAAACATTAATTTAAAGCCCAATGGAAGAGAAGCCCGCGTGTTCCTACGTGTCCGCTTCCAGAAGTATCGAGTATGCAGTCATGTTTCACGCGTTCTCCATGCAATCTCCGGTCACTGACAGACTTCACCACCGTGTCCTCTGCGGAAACTCCTCTGTTCTCCGTCTCTCTCTACCACAACAGAGAATTAGAACCTCACTGTATGAAGCTTACTCCCTTGATTCCACTTGCAGTCTTCTTTCTCAACCAACCGCTGAATCTATTGATACTCCAATCCAATCGCCGGAAGTGGTAACACAGCGAAACCTTATGAGGATTAAGATCAGACCCTATGTTGGAACACTTTCACAAAGTGAAAGTTCCATCTCTACTGAATCCGAACTCAATCAACCAAGTTATCTCGAAAACTTCATTCATCTATTCATCAAGGTTACTTTGCAAGAGTTTAGAATATATGCAAAGATTGATACCAATCTGAACAGAGAAAGGAATTCTCAAATTCAAACGGGATGTAAAATAAACTCCGATTAAGCATCGAAAGTTATTATATTCAACCCAATTTCTGAGATTTATGGAAGAGAAGATGAAGAACAGCTCAGAAAGAGGATTGAAATACACATCAAAATCGCCTAGCGAAGAGTTTAATCCGCGAACAGAAACAAAAGTTCGATCACTAGATCGATAAAACTATTTTACAACAAAAAGTGGGGAATAAATCTCGTACTCCCTCTGAATAATAAGAATATGTGAAGAGGGAAGGTACAAGAGAATTTTCTCTCTCAAGATAAGAGAGAGAAACCCCAGTCGACTGTTTCATGATTAATCCAAAAATCGTTGAGACTTTACCTTTTAAGTTTTGATAGTCTTACTTTCTTATAATTAAATAAAAACTAAATTCTAGTCTTTGAGCGCATGATGTATATTTTAGTATTGAATCTATTAATATTAACGAAATAAAATATTAAAATTTAATAATACACATGGTATATTTATTTTTATTATAACATTAATATGTTTTATAGAACAAAAATAAATATAGTATAATATCGCTATTTGAAAAAAAAATATTTATATAATAAGATTTATAATTTTATTTGTGATTGCACTTTTATAAATAAAATCATATTTGTACATAAAAGTGGGATGATTTATTTATTTTATTTTTTTTGACAGAGTGGGATGATTTATTTATTTGATACATCTCACATCAAATTAAGATATTACATGCTTTAACACAGACCATCCCATAATGGTAATGCATCACTCTAATATGCTTCATTAATATTCTTTTATCACCAAACCACGTGAATTTTCTTGTTATCACTTACATAAACTACATTTATATATAAGTGTATTTTTAAAATAAAAACTAAAAATTATGCTCCGATTAATCTATGATTTTTTCATTTGTCGCTAGGCCCAATCCGAGCATATAAAGAATGGATAGTGAGTTTCCGAACAAATTAGGTATATAAATAAGAAAGACATATGATATATCTTCTTATTCATGAATGCAAAACATTATTTCGCATACAAAAATGAAAGACAATATTTTTTGTTGCCAACGTAATAAACTCATAACATAGAAAAATATGTCAGAAGTCTTTAAAAACAAATTTCGTGATTTATGTCAAGAAACCGATTGTAGATTAGAAGTAGTAGCAGAAAAAGGCCATTTCAGTGCCAGGAAATCGTTGTTTGTATCAACAAAAAGGGCCCAATAGTTTAATACATAAGATGGACTCTGTGGCAAGTAAAGTTCGTAAACTGATTTATTTTTTTGTGCAACTGTAAAGTGATATCTTTAGGTCTTTCTCTCCATGACCATGAAGAAGTGTGATATTTAATCTGACCAAAGAAAACTAATAGCCCTCAACGTCTTATAACAAAGTAAAGCTACATAGATCTTAGACTAAAATCACTCACAGTTTTGAAATGTTATACATGAAACCTGGGAGACTCTAGTAAAACATAAACAAGATGCATACCTAATATAAAAAACTCTCATTCACTACTTATTACTTAACTTTACCCTCCGACTCGTACGGTTATAGACACTTATCGCTCTAATTGTTTTCGCCCTTGCCATCTCCTCTAGCGTAATCTGCATTATCGGTAACATATATGTTGCCGCAAGCTTCGGATGTGTCTTATATTTTTGTGGCACCTCCTTGCCTCCGCAAAACCAGTCCAAGACTCTGTTAAATCCTAATGGAGGCTTCTCGAAGAGTTTGGGGTCTTTACCAAACCTAATAACCGCATCTAGGTCACCCATGAGCATGTCCTCCTTCATAAGTTTGTCCTCGAGGTTATTCCTTTTCTTATTGAGGCAACGCTGGTGCTCGTTCTGCGATGCGACCTCGGGATCATACGGACTGACCAAATAGTATTTCTCGTTAAAAACCCCATCAGAGGAAGATCGCACTTCAGCTTCGGGTCTAATCTGATACGATGGCGTGTCCTCCACGCTTTCTTCACGTTTGTGTTTGAGTAAACGGGATTCGACTAAGAACGTTTCAAACTCCTCTTTTAGAGGCGTGTGGTCGCGTAGAATCTCGTCGAGTTGTTCAACCAGAATCTCCATATCACCGGAAAACGCTACCGCACTTATAAACGCTTTGTACACAATTCGATTTTCTTCAAGAACCCTACCGTACGCTCCATGTCTGATTCTGCTTTCTCTTTCTTCTTCTCGTTGTTTCTTATTACAGGAGAAGCAAAACCTGACTTAAGCTGATGAAACTCTTCGAGCAAACCTTTGTGATCACGGAGAATCCAAAGGAGACGGTTTTTGAGACTAATGTAGTTTATACAACCATATCGATAAGAGTCAATCCCACAGCAGAATCGATTGAAGATGCATGTTTCATCATCGGCCTGTTTCAGTTTCTTCATGAACTCTAAGATTCCTTGAGTCTCTTCATCCGAATAATCAGTCAGAGTTTGATAAAACAAGTCTCTTGACGGTCTTCCCTGACTCCTCGTAGGTGGTCGTGGTCTCTTCTTGCAGTTTCTCATGATTATTGTTTTGTTGCTTTCTTGTCTCTAGCGGCTTTGAGTTTATGATGAGTGAACGAATGAAGAGGGGGTGCTAACTAGTGATATTTATACTAAGCGTAGACCGCTTTGCTTATTTCCTTTTTTCGTTTCTGGATTTATCCTAATATTTACGTTTATTATATAGTTCCTAATCCTGTTTGCGTTTATATAATTCTTTTTTTCGTTGGATTTTTTCATATAATTGAATAATTTCTGGATTTGTGGGACCATCTAATCTGGACTAACTATGGTAAGATTAAGGAAACTATTAAAAGCAAAATAGGAAATTATGTAGGTTTTTTTTTGGATTTCAGAAAATATGTACATAGCTTTACAAGGTTTAATCCATTTCTCCTTATCGATGAGATATAGTTATTAATTAAATCTGATATTTTATACACTTCTAATTTATGAAGAGAAAAATATTTTCATAAGAATATGTAATTCTAAAGGTTTAATATTACTGATCTATGTATCAATAAACCATGATTGGCATATTCAAGCAAATGATGCGGTTACTGGAGAAGGATTGTATATTTGTATGATAGTTTGGTGGATTGCCCAGCAAGTTACCGGTAAAGCTACAAATTTAAATGAAGAGAAAAACAGAGTATTCTTCTTTGTTCCTTACTCTAAATCCTTAGCTAGATTTCATCTTCTTCACCGTGAAAGATGGATGACGTTGAGGTCATAAGAGTATCTCCAACCCATGACTTTATTTTAAAGGGAACAAAACTTCAAAATAAGGATTTGAGGGTTGATTGCTCCAACCATAAATTCTCAAAAACAATCTTTAAAAGTTTATTGATAAAACTTCACAAAAATATAAAACATACATTTAATACATTATATAACACACATTATAATAATATTATATAATGTATTTTTATTCTGTGTGAACTTTATTTGCTGTATTTTTATTTTGTGCGAGCTTTATTTTAATATTATGTAGTATTTATCCTATTTTATTTTATTTTTGTGTACTTAAGTTATTATAAATTAAGTTTAATATATGTATTTGTAAAAAGTAATAACTGTAATGACCCAACAAAATAAAAGATTTGAGGTTTCGCTATTCAGAACATTAAAATTTGAAGATTCGAAATTGAGTTGGAATGACACAAAACCTCAAAATTTGAGGATTTGAGGTTAGGTTGGAGATGCTCTTATGACCGAAATCGAAACCGAAACCGAAAGCTTCTGCAGAAACCCTTATAACTTAACCGGTATCTGTATCTGGCTATCTGCGGTCTTCTCTGTTGTTGTTTGTTGTTACTCAGAAGTGCTTAATTTATGTATGAAGAGTATAGAGAGAGCTCACATACCAATGAACTTGTGGGAGAGGATTAAGCTGCCTAGAAACTGAGTTGAAACAGAGTTGTTAGAACGCTTGAAGAACGGCATTTACCCTGACATACGTTACAGAGAACTAGAATTCTTGGTTCCTGATGATGAAAAGAATCTTAAAGAAGGATGCTCTTTTTTTTTTTGTCTAAGCAGTCCATCAAACATAGATGCAGCTTCATTGTACTGATATTTATTCACTAAACTAAATCTCAGGAACCAGATATTGAATATGTTGAAGGCTATGGTGAACTCGTGGAAGAAAAAGAATATATAGAAGATTTTTATGGCTTCCCATCTAAGGAATCTCACCTTGACAGTGATGATCATGATGTAGCTTCATGTGATGATAAATGTAATTTTCAATCATGATGATGATTCATGCTGAGGTGCAAGTTGTGATTCATAAAAATGGAGGTTTTTATAGAAGTCGAAATGCTAAGAAGAAATCAAGAGTAGTTGTTGAGGTGAGATTCCACAAGTTGGCTTTAGCCAGATGTTTTGAATACTTTGTGTCTGCAAATTTCAGTAATTTTCTTATATATTGGTTTGTCTTATGTCGAGCAAGAATATGAAGATAAGCAAAGCCTAAAAAGCCAGAAACTTTGTAAGAAAGTGAACGTTTTGATTCTTTTTGATTAGAGAAAGTAAAATTTTTATTCAAAAGTTGAGTAAAAGCTAAAATGTTGTTACATTTGAATTAAAACCATTTTTTTTTTTGTTTTAGGCTCTTGATAAATTAAAAGTTGAGTCCAATCCTTCAACGAGTGCAGATTGTCGAGAAGTGTTGGATCAATTAAAGCCTATTGGCTTTAATGGAAATGTGAAAGAAAAATGACTGGGCAAAAAACATTAAAAGTCCACAAAAACAGTCATATTATATGTGCAAATGTCCCACATCGGGGAAAAAAGAGAAGAGTCTAGCAGTATATATATGCACACACACGTACCATGTGTTAAACGGCTTAGGGGAAGATTCGGACCGACGTGGGTTTAGGTCATGTGTCTCTGGACCAAAATTTTTTTTTGGACCAAGATTTCAACGTTTTATCATTTAATTTCCAAAATAGGTATGTTTTTTTATTTTATTTTAAACATGTAGTTTGTTTAAGAACAACACACTGTCTCTCTTTTTGATGATAAGATTAAACGAGAAAGACCTTGCGGAGTAAGTTTCGTAACGCCTCAACTCCGAGATCTTCGCGAGATTTCCGCCAACGTGCGCACGGGCTGCATCAGTTACGGAAAGTGGCTCGTCTTCTCCTCTTTAAAAACTCGTCTCCTCTTTCATTTCTGATCAACGTTTTACGCAGCGAGAAAAATCCAGCAAAATTCCCTAGCATAAGTAGATCGAGAGTGTTTCGTAGATTTATAGTTCGATAGGGCGTTCACGAGTGAAGCGTGATTGTCTACCATGGTTTTATCCCGTGACTCCATATTCGTACAGTCACGTCTCACTACGAAGCGAATATTTAGAGTTAAGGAAAGAGATTATATCTCGACTCCATATCCGTTTGCGAATACAGTTTCTTATCGTTTCTGTATTCGTCTTTACAATTATCTATTTTCTTAACATCGCTTTTATTATATCATTTATGTCAGTCTGGTTTTTTGGCTTCTACAATCTTAACTCTAAATCGCTTTATGTTTAACGCTCTAATCGGGTTGGAAAACGATTAATAAAAGCGGGTTTTCGAACAGTGTTTACGATTAGCTTTCTAGCACTTTTGCGAAACGTTTATTACTTATCTCATAACAGTGTTTGTGATTTGCTTTGTAACACTTCCGTGAAACGTTTGTTACTTATCTCATAACGTTTGCGTTTTGCTCTGTAGACTACCGTGAAACGTTTATAGATATACGATTCTTAAAACGTTATCAAAATGATTCGTTTCCACAAACGCTTTCTAAAGCGAGTTTGTGAAACAATCTACACAAAATGGTTTCTGTGAACGCTTTTAAGCGAGTTTGCAAACGTTTTCTCAGACTTATATCAATATGATTTGGTGGTTTGTAACGCTTTTCCGATCTACTGTAAACACAAAAAATGATAATCGATTTTAGACTATTATTTTTATTTAAAATAATATGTTATTTGTTGATTGGAGTACTAATCCATTTTCATGTTTTCTCTACAAAAAAATGACGAACGATAACAATATCCCCATTGACACCACGAATGTCACTCAGACTCCACTCAATGTTGCAGAAACTGATGCAACCGTGAAAACCACTGGAACCATCACAACGTCAACCGCTGCAGCAACAATAACAATTACCCTTCCAGTGGGTAATACTGCTGATGAAACCGCGTGCCGTAGCCTATTCGGTGCAGGTCTTTATCAGACGGGCTCAGTTTCAGGAACCACAAGTGGTCCGGTGGCAGTCTAAACTCCTCCGTCTGTACCTAGCGTGTTCACTCAAGGACTGATGCTAGACAAATTTGATGGGAAAGGCTTCAAAACGTGGCAGAAGAAGATGATGTTCTTCCTGACAACCATGAAACTGGACAAGTTCATCAAGGAGGACAAGTCCCTTGTTCCTTATGGGATTGATGATGTGTACACTCTCGCAAGGGTTGACATATGGGTGCATTCCAACTTCATCTGCAAAGGTTACATTTTGGGTCGCCTCATTGACCCATTGTACCGTGTCTATTATGAGATCCCCACGGCGAAAGAGCTATGGAGATCATCGGACAAGAAGTACCGAGGTGAGAACGCTGACTTCCAGAAGTATGTGGTTGCAAAATTTTATGACTTCAAAATAGTGGATTCAAAATCCATCATGGATTAGGTGGAAGCGTTTCAAGTCATTTGCGATGAAATCACTATTGAAGGAATGCATCTGCGAGACATTCACTACTCTCAGCCTCATTGAAAAGCTTCCTCCAATCTATGCGGATTTCAAGAACTACTTGAAGCACAAGAAGAAGAAGATGGGGCTCGAGGAGCTCATCATGAGGCTTCAGATGGAATCCAGAAACCGAACTGATGACAAGGTCACTGCTAAGAAGCATAGTGTCAACATGGCTGAGCACAAAGACAAAGAGAATGCACACGCTCATTCTCCTGCCAAGCCTTCCAAAACTGCTGCAGCCCTGAAGGCTTCTGGAAAAAGCTTCATGAACAAAGGCATTGAAATCAACGCGAATGTGGAGAAATTCAAGGGGAAGTGTCACTACTGCCACAAAATGGGACACAAGACTGTTGAGTGTTGCAGCAAGATCAGAGATGAGAAGCATCAAGCGAATTTTACTGAGGAGGATTTCGTTGCAATGGTAACTAAGGTGAACATGGTTGAAGGCAACAACCCCAAGGAATGGTGGTATGACACAGGGGAAACCACCCACATTTGCACTGATAGGGCGATGTTTAACACTTATCAGAAAAGCAAAACTCAGGAGAAGCTGTTCATGGGGAACACTGCAGTCTCCAAGATTGAAGGCCGCATCAATGTGATTTTGAAGATGACATCTGGACTAGAAGTCACTCTGACGAATGTGAAGCATGTGCCTGGCATGAGGAAGAACCTTGTCTCGGGAACCTTGCTCAGCAAGAATGGATTCGCCATAAGTCTTGAGGTGGACAAACTCGTGATTAGGAAGAATGAAATGTATTTGGGAAAGGGGTATGTTAAGGATGGACTTGTCATGATGAATGTAATGAAATTCCCTCCGAAAGTTGTAGCTCCAAAAGTTTCAATGAATAAGAAAGAGCCAGCTGCTTATTTAATTGAGTCTTTTAATATATGGCATGAAAGATTAGGCCATGTAAACTACAAATCTATAAAAAGATTAATGAATTTAAATCTAATCCCTAAATGCAAAACACGTAAACAAAAATGTGAAGAATGCGTACATGCTAAGCTCACAAAAACGCCATCACCTCATGTTGAAAGAACTAACAAACCTCTAGATTTAATTCACACCGATTTATGTGATTTAAAATACATACAAAATAGAGGTGGAAAAAAGTACATTGTGACCTTTATAGATGACTTCACAAAATATTGTTATGTATATCTATTACATAGCAAAGATGAAACCTTAGAAAAATTCAAAGAATTTAAACTCGAGGTCGAAAATCAGCTTAAAACAACTATTAAAGTAGTTTAAAGCGACAGAGGAGGCGAATATGATGGTCCATTTAATTCATTTTGTAAAGAACATGAAATAATCCATCAAACTACAACTCCTTACTCACCAGAATCTAATGGAATTGCTGAACGCAAAAATCAAACTCTAAAAGAGATGATGAATGCAATGTTGCAGGACTCTAGGTTACCCCAGAACATGTGGAGGGAAGCGTTGCTTACCACTAATTATATCCTTAACAAAAGTCCACACAAATGGCAAAACTCCATACGAATTATGGAAAGGTAATTTACCTTCGTATAAATACCTCAAAGTGTGGGGGTGCTTGGCAAAAGTTGCGGTACCGCCACCAAAAAAGGTCACTATTGAACCTAAAACTGTGGATTGCATCTTCATCGGATATGCACATAATAGTAGTGCTAATCGATTTCTGGTACATAAATCTGAAATATCAGATATCCATGTAAATACAGTCATGGAATCAAGAAATGTATTTTTCTTTGAAAATACTTTTCCTTGCAAGGAAAAACAAGGTTCAAAACGAACTCGAGAAGAAAGTGACAACGACAAGGACTCGGAAACTGAGACAAACGTCAAGATTTCTATAAATGATATTTCAGAAAATGAAAAGAAGATGAACTTAGAAGAAGCAAAAGAGTACGAAAGGAAAAATCTTTTGGTGAAGATTTCTTAATGGTATTTTTAGTAGAAAATGTTCCAAAATTTTTGACAGAAGTCTTGGCTTCACCAGAAGCTTCATTTTGGAACGTAGCTGTTAAAAATGAATTTGACTCTATAATGCATAATTATACATGGTATATAACATATTTACCACCTGACTGCAAAGAATTAGAGAATATATGGATAATGACATGAAAACCTGGTGGAAAATACAAATCTGGAGTTGTAATTCAAGGATTCCGACAGAAGGAAGGCTTTGACTATTTTGATACATATTCTCCAGTAGCGAGAATAACATCAATAAGGCTGATGATAGCAATCGCAACCTTAAGAGACCTAGAAATCCATCAAATAGATGTAAAAACAGCTTTTCCTAAATGGTGATTTAGAAGAATAAATTTATATGAAACAACCTGAGAGATTTGTCATTCCTGGACAGGAAGACAAAGTATGCCGACTTGTAAAGTCACTTTATGGGCTTAAACAAACTCCTAAACAATGACACCAAAAATTTGACAATACAATGATGTCAAATGGTTTCAAAATAAATGAATGTGACAAATGCATATACTAGAAAACTACCAAAAATGCGTATGTTTTGCTATGTCTATATGTAGATGATATGCTCATTATTGGAAGCAATAAAGACATTATCAATCAAACAAAGAACATGCTCAAAGGAAAATTTGAGATGAAAGACTTGAGATTAGCAGATGTAATTCTCGGGGTTAAAGTCACAAGAAATTCAGATGGAAATATCTTAACCCAATCTCATTATGCTCAAACAATATTAGAGAGATTTGAAAATTACTCTAATAGTACGGCAAAAACTCCGTTAGATCCCCAAATGCACTTGACAAAGAATTCATGTGAAGCGGTTTCACAAAACGAGTATGCACGTGTGATCGGAAGTCTCGTGTACTTAACCAATTGTACCAGACCAGATGTAGCGCACACCATAAATGTACTTAGTCAATATACAAGTAATCCATGTCTTACACACTGGAAAGCTATAACGAGAGTACTCAATTACTTGCACTACACCAAAGATTTTGGGATTCATTATGGTAAAGAACTAGCAGTTTTAGAAGGATACAGTGACGCTAACTAGATATCAGATTCTAAAAATTCAAAATCCACAAGTGGGTATGTCTTTACACTAGGAGGAACAACAATATCATGGAAATCTACCAAACTAACAGTGTTAGCCAGATCTACCATGAAATCTGAGTCATAGCCTTAAACAAAGCAGCAGAAGAAGCTTAATGGCTTAAAAATTTTTTGGAAGATATTCCTATGTGAGAGAAACATGTGCTAGCTATACGCATACATTGTGATAGTAATCAGCTATAGCTCGGGCTCAAAATAATCTCTACAATGGTAAATCTCGTTACATCAGAAGACGACATAAAACCATTAGAAAACTTATCTCAACTGTTGTAATTACAGTAGATTACATCAAATCAGCTCACGACCTAGCGGATCCATTTACTAAAGGTTTGCCACGAGATTATGTTGCTAAATCATCAAAAGGAATGGGTTTAAAGCCTATAACAAATGAGGATGCTTGATTGCAACCCTACCTATCATGACTGAAGATCCCAAGACGTAGGTTCAAAGGGAAAACAAAATCAAACAAAATCTAACCAAAGCACTTTGAGACAAAGTAGTCCCTTCCCAGCTCCTAAAATGATAAAAGTTCTAACGAATGTGAGAAGGATAAGCATAGGCTTTTAATGATTCCATAGCTTCTAAAGCGAAGTATTACTCAATACTTTTCATGGTCAATCACCTAATGAGTGTGAAATGGGGGCGTTTCAAGGAGAATGAATGCAAGGCTATATTCTCTAAGTTCACTCATGAAAACAAGGAATAGTGCATGGCCACAATGAACACAATAGAGAACTAAGTTTTACGAGAAAATAAAGTCGTGTTATGCTTGTTGTTTCGTTTACATAAAACACCGGTTGGTTCAAGACATCATGTTCAACTTTTGGTAATATAAACCCGACGGATATTAAGTATGAGTGGTTCAAGGCTTAAAAATGCCACCGACTCAAACACAGTGAATTTTTCGTAAACACTCTCGATAAGTCTGTCTAGTCTAATCAGGATTAGAATGAGTATAATTTTTAGAGTCAATTGAGTTTGCATTTAGTGTGTATATGTTTAGAAGAGTCATTTCTATTCATGTGGGGGATTGTTGGATCAAGTAAAACCCATTTGCTTTAATGGAAATGTGAAAGAAAAATGAATGGGCAAAAAACATTAAAATCCCACAAAAACAGTCGTATTATATGTGAAAATATCCCACTTCGGGGAAGAAGATAAGAGTCGAGCAGTATATATGCACACACACATACCATGTGTTAAACGGCTTGGGAGAAGGAAAGGCTTCCCACGCGTGCGCCGCCGCCGTCCGGCCGGCTCGGCGTGGGTTTGGGTCTTGGTGGAGGGCCTCCGACCCAATAAGATTCTTTTTGGACCAAGTTAAGTTCAACGTTTTGCCATTTAATTTCCAAAAAAACGGCATGATTTTTTATTTTAAACATGTAGTTCGTTTAAAAACAACACGCTGTCTCTCTTGACGATAAGATTAAACGAGAAAGATTTTGCGGAGTAAGTTTCGTAACGTCTCAACTCCGAGATCTTCGCGAGATTTCCGCCAACGTGCGCATGGGCTGCATCATTTACAGAAAGTGGCTCGTCTTCTCCTCTTTAAAAACTCGTCTCCTCTTTCATTTCTGATTAACGTTTTACGCAGCGAGAAACATCCAGCAAAATTCCCTAGCATAAGTAGATCGAGAGTGTTTCGTAGATTTATAGTTTGATAGGGCGTTCACGAGTGAAGCGTAATCGTCTACCATGGTTTTATCCTGGGACTCCATATTCGTATAGTCCCGTCTCACTACAGAGCAAATATTTAGAGTTAAGGAAATAGATTATATCTCGACTCCATATCCGTTTGTGAATACAGTTTGTTATCGTTTCTGTATTCCTCTTTACAATTATCTATTTCCTTAACATCGCTTTTATTATATCGTTTTTGTCAGTGAAGTGCATGGGAGCTTCTTCACGAGATTCTTATGATCTGTTCATTTGAGTAATCACAACAATAGGCAGTACTCAAGAATCAAGATGCGATGGATAAGCACGGCTCATAGATTAAGTAACTGTGATTAATTAGCTTCTTGTCTTACTTCCCGAATTCACATCATACCCTAGTTCAGAGAATGTGTGTGACAAGACATAAAAGATGATTAGTCATTACCAAAAACCTCATCCAACAGAAACTTGCGGAAAAAGTTTCCTTTCGTTCTAGGAATCATGAAGTTTTGTGTCCTTCAAACGTAACGTTAATACCGGATTCAAAGTTTGGTCCGAAAAATCTGCAATGATTTCCTAACCAGTTAAAATTAATAACATTCAAATTCAAATGAGACGAAATCATGTATTCATCTAGCAGAAAAAGTGCTATATATCTATTTATGTTAAAAAGTTAAGGCGGCCAAAGGCTGAAGCACAAAATACAAAGATAAGTGGGCGGAAAGTTGGGTAGGGGATGATTGAGACCATGGACGGATTTAGGAGAATTTTTGGGGAATCCGAGGATAGTCGAGAAGGGAGGGGGAGATTTCCACATGAGATTCTTACCATCTGTTCATCTGAGTAATCAGTGGCGGAGCCTCTTACATTTTGAGTGGAGCAGTTGCTATGATATATCTAAATGTAGTGTAATTGCTTACTAACTTTTAGTATTGTCCATGAGTAATCACAACATTTTTACTCAAGATTGTCATGGATAAGCGCAGTTCATAGATTAAGTAACTGTGATCAGTTTCTTGTCTTAAATGGTTACAGCCCATATTCTCATTCATAAATCCCTAGTTCAGGGTATTTTTGCGACAAGACAGAAACAGGTGGATTAGTCATTACCATAAACCTCATCCAAGAGAAACTTGCGGAAGAAGTTTCCTTTTTTTCTCGGAATTTTGTAGTTATCGTTTCCTTCGAACGCAATGTTTGTTGTAACTCGTTTTTGACGAAATGGTTTAAGACCATTTTGGTAAGTTTCTGGACGAAGACGTTCGTCGGAATAACTGAATGTTTGACATTATGAAATAGTGTAATTACATGTCAAAATCGGAGTTGGTTTTTGAATGAGAAATTAAAGTCCAAGTTGAATAATACAAAACACTTATAAAGTTATACATTTGGTTAAAAGTAAAAATTCAGCAAATGTTTCACTTTGGATATGTGGGCTTGAATTAGATTTAAATAAGTTTATTATACAATGTGTCTATTTACTTATTTTATATATCTTATTCTTAATATTATTTTTATGTTTGTAAAATATAAAAATACAAAGCCATTAGAAAGTATTTTTTTTTTTTTTTTTTTTTTTGTAATCCAGGGTTCCCCGCTTCGCGGGTCAATCCCTGGGCCCGGTCAGGCAGCAGGCCAGCTTCACCAGGGAGGTTTTTCCCTGAGCCCGAAGGCCCAGTACCCGTTTTGGTGTCCAGATGAGGCAGAGTAGTTTCCGCATGGAGGGGATCGAACCCGGATGGTGGTTGCCACCACAGGCCCGTCCTTCCACTTGGACTACCTCGTCCGGACCATTAGAAAGTATTTTGCTGCATTTGATTTGGTCAACTGAACAAAATGAGCTTGAAAAATAACGTACTCATTGATTGGTCAAAAGGAATAACTCACCATAATGATAATCAATACGTTAGTGAATACTCCATATGTCACAGTGTACGTTTCAGACTTTGCAAGCTATAAAACAACACTTGTGTTCTCATTTTCTAAATAGAGATTGATACGGATAAGAAAACAATTCCCCCATTATGAAATAGTTATGTTTATATTTTCTATTCTGTGTCTGAGATTACAATACAAAATTAGGTTCGATAGATTCTGTTTTTCGGTGATGGTAAACAGAAACAATGCTGCGGTTGTATCCTGGAAATCTGAACGCTATGAAACCGTCACACTACAGGGCATTTAAAGATTTAAGGAAAGATATTAACCATCTCGATTCTGCAATTCTTCTTTATTCTTATATATTTCGGTATTGTAATTTTAATTTATGTTCTTATTATTTTTTACAAATATCAGTTGTCATATGGTAGTAAAATAAGATTCTTACAATGTTAACACCCGATTGGAAGTTTGATCCGAAAAATCTGCAATAATCTCTAAACCGTTAAAATGAATAACATTCAAATTCAAATGACTTGAAATCTTGAACTCCCTTCATTCCATGAAAATAGTAGTTTTGAGATTTTTATTTGTTTCAGTTTTATGTTTTCAATGTAATTTTATACATTCTTTATCCATGTTACCCATATTAATTGAAACAATTATTACATACAATAATTTATTTTATAAATTATCTATTAAAGTAGGATTATTTTTTGGTATTGTTACTTTGTTCTTAAAATGTGCTAAAATTTTAAAACTACAATCTTCGTAGAAGGAGGGAGTATTTATCTAGCAGAAAAAGTGGTCTCTGTATTATTTTTCAATATAAATGAGCGGTCAAGGAGTGAAACAAGTTGAGACTTGGTGGGAAAGGAAGAAGCTGACCAATGGAACCAGAGATAAGGTGAAGAACATGATGGTTCAGGTTGGGTTCATAAACACGGGAAAAGCAATAGCGGAGAACATTGGGACACACATGTGCCACAAGGCCCACAACCTGATATGATCATATGAGAGGTACCCTCACTTTCGCTTATTCCACTGTTATTAACGACTCTGTTCAGCTCCGAGTTGTTCGGAAACCTATTGATTTGTGAAATACCCTGTATATACATTATTTACACAAATGATTTCTACCCTATGTCATCACCACAATCACTCTAAGAAAATTGATGATATGGTTAACAAAAAATATGACATGGATATTTCTTAACTATGACAAAATTTAGTTATAGAAATGAAAATATAATGTAATATGTATATTATAAACTTGAAAAATGAAAAAATGAATAAAAAACTAGAAATATTCATTTGTTTATTGAGATTTTATATATTTTTAATGTTTCAAATAAAAATTGTGAATGGTACAAATATATTTCTTTATTATATCTAAGTTTTACGAAAAAAATATTTTGTATACCGCTCATGTTTAAATTTTTTTTTTGATATCTGTGGTGTGCTCCCAAAGACTTTCTAGGCCCAAATACTAATCACCACAAAACCCGCATAATCCACGTTTTCTTATCACTTAAGGCCTCCCGGATGTTCGGACTCATTTTATAATTTATTAAATATAATATATACATATTATTATAATTCATGTTTAAGATATTGATAAACATATATAAATACTTTTATAATATTTTTATTCTAAGAATAAAATTTCTATGCAAACTACTCATGTTTTATATCTATAAAGTTTTATCTACTTTTACAAAAATTATTTTTAAAATATATAGTATTGTTTTTAAATAATTATATCATTCATTTTAAATAATATCATATACATTATTTAACAATTGATTGTTTAAGTCTATAATCACTATAAGAAGAAATGATGACATAAATCATTAAAAATGTGATATATCTATTGATCTTATAATACAATAATTAAAAATAATATTATATATTTACTGTTATATACAAAGTGATTACTTTATATTCTTATAAATGAATAAAATTAATTAAGTAAAAATTAATGTAATAAAATATATTTTGTAAGCTATTATGTTTGCGCATGGCGAAGGAAAACATCTAGTTTCTTAGAAAAGCAAAGAAAAACGCATTAAATAAATAACTTTTGAGTTTTCAAATATTGTTGGTCGATCCGATTTAAGCTGGAGATGATGGCACGTGGGTGCCGGAACTAACTCCCCCGAGCCAGATCTGCTTGTATTGCCTATCCATCAGTATGGTGCGGTGGTGGTCGGCTGGATCTCCTTTGCATTGATGTCTGGGCAAGGAATTGCCTTCTTCTGCTTTCAAATGGGACTTCGATGGTTGTTTATATCAAGGCGTTGTTTGGGTTCTGGTTCTTCTGGCGGTGTCAGACGGAACTTTACGGTAGCGCGTGTAGCATACAAAACTTCACGGTAGTGTGCGTAGCATCTCTGTCGTGGTCGGCGCATGGAGCTGTCCGAAATTTGGTGTCAACTGCTCAGTGAAGCTGCTCCTTCTTTTGTCTGTTTCAACTCATGTTCTTTCTCAGTGGAGAGTCCTCGTCGGAGTTTGTGTGCTCTTTGGTTATGGGTCATCGAGTTCGGTTCTAAATTGGTTTTGTGATCGCTCTGCCGCCGATGGTCTACGTTTGGTAGTGGAAAAATCTTGCGCTTGTTTTTAGAGGAGGAAAACATGAGTGTTGGTAAGGCTTTGTGAGTCATCAGAGTTTATGCTCTCTTGTGGTGGCGGCGCTTTTTGGTACCCTCCATCCCAGTATTGAAAATTCAGGTCTATGCCATCTTCGATAGGAAGTCTCCTTTTCTTCTGATTGTAGGTATTTTATCCCCATTGTGACAAGAAATCTTCATCTCAATCCGCTTTCGTGTTGCTGGAGAACACGCCTGTACGTTTGGTCTGCAGAAGCGGTACTCATGTATGGCTCTCTCGGGTCCCTTGTTATTCAAGCTTCACAGTCCGGAGCTAGTTCTTCATTTGAGAAGAAATGGGAGTTCATGCTCCTTCCAGGATTAACCGGTCAAGTAACGAAGCCTAAGGGCTGTTTAAAAATTACCTGACAGTGTCGTCTTTCTGAAGCGTAGTTACCAGCTATGTTGTACCAAATTTTGTTTCAATTCCGTGTTTGTAATTTTTTCTGAGATGTCAAGTTAAAGGAAGATAAATAAATAAAAACTTCTAATACAATGAAAATTTCTGCTCTTTTCTAATTAAGTTTATACCTAAATTAAATAATGGGGGTCTAAAATATGACTAACTTTATTTGGCAAGGTGTTATCTAATAGTTCCTGAGGATTATAATTTGTCTTTTTTCCCATTTCCGTTCATAATATCAAACATATGACTGATCAGTGATCACTAATGAGTAAGCGGTTTTTGAAGAGCTATTTCCGCATATTCATCTGAAACTTAATAACAAAAATGTAGCAAGAGAGTTCTAAAGGGCCTCTCGGTGGCTTGATGTGGCAGTGCTTGTTTGCTCTTGGCGTTTTACCAGTTTCGACTAAGCGGTGGCTCTACGGCGGCTATCACCCATATCCGGATCTTCGGAGGACGAGATCTTGGTATATGCTTCCTTTTGGCCGTCATGTCTCTTTCCCCGTTTGTGTCCTCCTGTGGATCTGAAATCCTAATCGACGGCAGACAGGAAGGCGGTGAATCGCTACGGTAAGGGGTGTGATGATTGCTTGAATAGCTGGGAACGATTAGTAATTCCGTGCTTCAAAGAAGAAAGTGGGTCTTGAAAGGAATCTTCGGTGGCGGCTGACTACGGTAACAGGAGGAGATAACCGGATTGGCAGCACCACCTATTTTCCTCTCTCGACGAGTCTCTCCGTTTTTACTGCTCTGTTTCAATTTTGTTGTTTGTTTGTGTTCTCTGAGATAGCAGTTTTCAAAGTTGTGCTTTTGTACCAGTTTTTTGGTGATTTCGGCCCCCTTTAGCATCCTGGTCGCTTAGGCAGCTCTCGTTCACGGCGGGTGCGTGCCTTTCGGCGGCGGGATCTAAGGTCTTAAGAGTTGCCGGGCTGGTTTTTTTTCGTGGGCTAGGTTATTTAGGAGTTTTCTTTATTTAAGCCCATTAAGGGATTTCTAGGCCTTTGTATTTTCTTTTTTAGTTTCTGTTATTTTTTATGTACAAAAAAAACTAAAAATTTAATATGAAAACTTAAAAAAAAAAATAGATGAGTACCCTTCAAATACACAATTGTTCTACTTCTAGTGTAGGTTCATATATACTTTTTATGTCATTTTATTTTTCTAATCCCTATGAGATGTGATTCAACATCTATTTTTCTACTTTATGCCGAACCAAATGGTCAGATATAGGCTGTGACTGTGTAGCCATTATAGAGTAAAAAAGTGGGATATATAATTACAATTACTCTCGTTTCTTCTATTTTGTGCCAGTCAGGTGAAAAAAAAATGTTACGCTCATTCTCGCTACATATAATCATTATTGTTTGTCTTTTCTTGTTTTTGTAGAGTGTGATTTGTTATCAATTAGAGTAAACTTGTGAAAAAATATGGTGAAAATGAGAAGGATAAAAAATAATAAAGTTGGAGGAAACATTTTCGTGATTTACTTTACTTTTACTATTTTTCTCACTTTTTAAAATAAATGAGGTGAAATCATATTTCACTTGATTGGATGAAAGTAGAGTAAATTGGCTGAAATAATTTTCCACCCACTTTCATTTACTCTATCTCTATCATATAGTCATACATGTAGTCATATTTTTCTTCATCTATCAGTTCAGAGTAAACATTTATTTTGTTTTTTCATTTTCTACTTCTTACTATTTTTTCTCTCTCATAATCTTTTATTATTTTCACTTGCGCTTCTTTTACTACTCTTACTTGCGTCAGATGTTTCTCATTCACACCCATAAAGAGAAGGTATAAAACTGGGTCACCACAACTTTTTAATAGGTTATCAATATAGTACTTTTGACTTTACAAAACCAAATTGTCAGATATAGAGACAAGCTATTAAAGCAACTACGTTAATGCCATTAAATAGAATCAAACGCATCTAAATACTATACATAAACTTTTTTGTTTATAAACGTGTGCCATTACAGCCTAATGATATACAAACCATAATTGGCACTTTATACAAGTCAGTAATATTAGGTTCAAGAAGATGATTGATTGCTCCAACTATCCATGATCATATAATCAGAAACTTGATTGTATATTTTTACTGAATCCATCATTTTCTTTATTCAATATTTTAAAATATTACCACTTATATAACGGTCCAAACCTCTAACCTAAAATTTCTTGTGCGTTTAAGATGAAAATCCGCTAGGTCCATTTTCCATTAGGGTTAAACGTGAGGTTTATCCTTTCTTTCCTTATCAATAAAGAGTTCTCCTTCTCTTTTCTTCTATTCACAAATCTAAAACAAAGCTGTATAGAGAAATTCCGGAGACCAAAACCCCTGGCTGTCATCTCTCTTTCTCTCAGTGATCTTCTCCCCTTCTCTATCTCTCCTCATCGTGCCTCTCTCTCTCTCCTCGCCGGTCGTGAGTCTTCGTCTGAGCTACCGCCATTCACGGCAGCTGTCGTCCACCGGACTCGAGCCGTCGCCTTCACAACCCTAGCAGTTTGTTCTCAAGTATTTTGCTTGTACCGATCTCAGCCACTAGGTAAGGCTCAGATCCCGTTATTCCACCTTTATCTTGTCATTAGGTATGACAGATCTGAAACTTAAACCCCTTTTCCTTGTTCACATGTATGAGGAAACACATATCTGAGGTTGTGGCTGTCTTTTGTTCCTTTTCTAAATCCAGATATGTAACATCAAGTCAAGCTAAGGTGAGGACCCATTTGTGAATTCTAGGGTTTATCTAGGGTTAATATTGTTTAGGCTTGATTGTTTCTTGAATTAATTTGATGAGCTTTTAGATCTAGTTGTTGATTGTGTGATGTGATGGAAAATGTCTAGTGAATGATAGGTTGTTAAAGGATAAACATGTGTTGAGAATGAATGAGATGATGAGATGAGTGATAAAAATAAAAGTGATTTGGTAAGAATGAAAGTGATGCGAATGAGATGATGAGATGTGTGATAAGAATTAAAGTCATGTGATAAAAGTGAATCAGATGTGTGACCGCGGTAAGACGGGGTTAGGTTAGCGGTGGTGGGTACGATCGAGTCTTAACGGATCTGAGCATAAGTGAATATGGTGAATGTGGGTAGACGGGCAATGGGAACCTATGACCTGTAGCCGAGATATTCACGTAGGAGTTGCGGGATCGTAGCCCGGTCTGGGCTCCCACGCAGAAATTCCACGATGGAGGTGGGACCTCTATGAGTGTGCGATAGGTCTTAGAGGTCTAGGTTGATTATTGTTTGTCGCATGGTAGTCTCTATTAGCTTGTGACTTGTGCTTGTTGTGTTATGTAGTTTGACATGAGTTTGTGGGTTCCTAGAACCCACCCTCGCTAAGTTATCCAATACTCACTTCTCTTTTAGCAGGTATGTATAAGGAAGTGTATGAGTTGGAATCGCGGTGGTGCCATCTATTTGGGTTTCGTTTTAAAAAGTTTTTACTTATGATTTCTAAAACTACTTTTTTGTTATTCATTTTTTCGTCGATTTAAGTTTTTATAAGACAATTCGTTTTGGAATAAAAATTGTGTTAAGTAAGGTCGTCGAGTTTGAAATTAAGATCCTAGGGATTGAGCCGTTACAACTCAAATCTACATGCTGCCGTGAAAGACATGTCTGATACTGTTGAGTTTAGGGTATAGTTTTTTTATATAGTTTAAACTTTAGTCATGAAATTGGTGTCGTGTTTCTATCAGAAGAAATGAATCTTTCGCTTATGGCATCAGTTTATAGGAAAAGGGTTCTTATATGACATTGGTGATGATTGATTCGATTGTGTCTGTAAAAATTTAGCTGTGTGTAAGTCGGTTTTAGCTGTAGAGTTGTTACTGTAAATGTTTTTATAGAGACTTTTGTGGTAGTTGTACACTATGTGCTGTAGATATTTTAAAATAAAAGATGTGACGTATATATAATATAATTATTTTTTATCAATTAAAATAATTTATATTAATATTTTTTGTAAATTATCAAAGTTTATTATTATTTAAAATGTAATATGTAAATAAATAAATACCCAAAATGAAATTTAAATATATATAAATATGTTTTTACTATGATTATCTAATTTATTTGATATTATAGATGGTTTTTTTTTTTCATTTTACAGATTCTACAGTATATAAAAAAGAAGATGTAGGTTTTTTTTCTAAAATCCATAAGAAAAAACTTGCTTTACTTTTTTTCCGTAGCTTTAAAAATAAAGGTAAAACATGATTGGTACAAATTAATAGAAACTTGATGTATGCTTTAACTTTTAAAAATAAAATTACAACATGATTGGTAAAGTTTAGTTATTTAAAAATAAATAAAGCTAAAGTATGGAAATAAAGCCCAACCAATCACTCCATTGTCATTAGGGCGTCTTTTATTAGTTATTATTTTAATTAAAGAAATTTGATTAATTATATTATTTTAATCCTGAATGATATAAAATATCTGTATATGGTTTATGTGAAAACGTTATAGTATATTGGATAAGCTTAATATAGGCTAAGATGAAGACAATCAGCGAATGTTGATTGATATGTTTATAATGGTCTCACTACATGTGGATATTAATAGAGGCCGTTAAATGCTATTAGTTCGTTTTAATAGCGTTTGTTAAAACGTTCTGACAGCATCCGTTATTGTAGGTTCGACCCTTTTGATAGCGGATCTGTCGTATGCTATAGTTAAGTAAACAACGATAGCGTTAGTATCTATGCAATTGTTAATAGTTATAATAACGTGATATAATTGTTATTAAAACTCATTAATCTGGTTCTAGCAGTTTGCTATACAAAGATAACAAATGTTTCATGTTATTAAATTATTTTTAATTATCTGAATATTTAATTAAATATAATTACGAAATGATTTTATTTTTAAAAAAATATTATTTATTTCGAATATTTGAATTAAAAAAAAATCATATTATAAAAAGTAACAATATTCAAATGTTTAAAAAACCATAATACATTTCCTTGTTTACACAAACCATCAACACCTACAAAAATACTATCAATCTACCACTAAAAACCCTTCACAATGATCTCTAACATAAACATTATCATCATCATAAGCTTCAACACCCAGATCATCGACTTCTTGGACATGCAAAAGTGCATCACCTAAATCCTCTTCTGTTTCCAACTCATGATAGCTTTAAGTGGTGCCTTCATAACAACATACCAATTAGAATTATCATCTTCCCTAAAGTAGAAAACCTGTTTTGCTTGAAAGGGCAGAATGAACGGATCTTTCAAATAATATGCTTGGTTCATATGAAGGTTAACAAGAGTGAAGCCATCTTCTTAATTCACACCATTCCCTGTGTTGGCTCGATTTCATCTTAACACTAGTACTTTGAACATGTGATAGTCCATAAGTAAAATCTCCTTTATCACTCCATAATATGTAAGCATATCAGCAACTTGTCTCATATCTCGAGCACTTGATCTACACATGCTAAATGCTTCTTAAGTTACTCCAATGTTTTGAGTCTTCCGCTTCCGTATGAAACCGCTGACCCTTAATGATAAATATTTTATGTGCTAAAGCAACATTTCTTGGTCCAAATGCTAACCACCTTATTTCCTTAGAATGACTATTTGTTGAGTATGAATGAATCTGCTGCATGAAATCAGAACATGATCATCAAGCTAAAGTACTAAAATGATAATCACAACATAATCATGAACCTAACAATCTCTACCAAGACAACCAGTCATCAAGCTACAAGCTAAGCAGTACTCATCAAAATACTAAAATCTAGACTTGTTCATCAATCTAACAACAAGCTGAATAAAATAATAAGCAAGAAAAAATCAAGCTATAGTACTAAAATAATAATCACAACATAATCATGAAGCTAACAATCTATACCAAGATAACCAGTCATCAAGCTACAAGCTAAGCAGTACTCATCAAAATACTAAAATCTCGACATGTTCATCAATCTAACAAGTTGTATAAAATAATAATCAAGAAAAAGAGTTGGAGTTGAAAACATTTTTTTTACCCATTGTGCAAACTGCTCAATATGGTTTTTCCACAACAAAGTTTCATTTCTAGCACATCGAGCATCATTAGCTTGTAATTCTTCCAAATGCATCCTGATTTTACATTAAACAACAGTTTAAAAAAAAGAAATATAAGTAGATGAAACAGAAAGGGTAACCTCTTACTCAACACAGGGATCCATAGATGACATGTTCATTAGTACATAGCGATGAGCAATGTTGATACCACTCAAATTACCCTAAGGAGTGATTTATACTCTCTCAAATAAGAGGTCGAGTTGTAGTACTTAGGGATCGAATTCACAGGGAGCTAGTGAACCTAAGAAATCTAATATGATTTGTTAAGTTTGAAGTTTCAACGGTTTTAAATGTAAATAGCGGTTTAGAAATCAAGCAAAGTGTTTTTTCAATTGACTGGTTGAGGTTTTGGTGCTTATTAAGGAAATAGCTAGACTCAGGGTTTTTATTCAGGAAAATTAGAATTATAATCCTACAGATGCGTAATGAGTTGCTTGCATGATAATGTAAGCTCAACTACTTGATCAACAAGTCCATCAGCGTTCGCAATGTTTGGACTCGTCTATTAACTAGATCTATTGATCTCAACTGTCGTATTTTGATCAATAAAAAGAGTCGATCGATAATCCTATAGGGATATCGATCGATGCACCTTTTTCCCCGCCAATCGATTATTCAAGTGTGATATCGATCGACGTGCTCTAGTCAAGCTTTATGCGTGGGTTGAATAATAGCTTACTAAGCTCACTAGATCAGCTCTCGCCTTGCTCGTAGCAAGAAACATAGCTCTATTAGAATGTTTTCAGGATGAGATTAAAGCTCTCGCTTTTATCAATCGAATCCAAGGGCAGGTTCTAGGTAGCTAATCTAGATACAGGCATTGAATCACAATCCTAAAGATGATTATGACAACTCAACAATCTATAGTTGGGGCTAATCCCTCCTAACCTATTTAAACCCTAAAATCTAACAAAGGAACTACTCATACATGGCTAAGCAATTCATGACATAAATTAGGTATAAAAACTGCATTAGAATAATAAAATAGATATCAATGGAGTTCCAATGAAAAATATAACTTTGGATCTTCTCTCCGATCTATCAAAAATCCTAGAAAACCTTTGCTGTAAAACTAGTAAAATAATAAAGCACACTTTGCCTCTAACATGGTGGCAAAGCTTATATAGTTAGGTTAAAACTCGTCAGGGGTAATCTTGTAAATTGGTGAAGACTTGGGCTTCAAGTCGGTTGAGACCAATGATATACCGTGGATTTGACCCATTTTACCCATGGTATATGAATATTTTAATATTTATATACTATATATTCTATCCTATTAGGTATGTTTTCAGGTTCAGAAGTATCTTGGAGTAAAGTGATGATTATGGAGCATTTAGGAGCTTAAATGAGTATTCATCCGAGCTGACCATTAGAGGTCGATACGAAGAAGATACAATCGATCGATGCACATCCAGTGTCATCGATCGATACAGAAGAAAAGCCTCGACGATTGAAGATTATGATCGATCGATGTACATCGTGTACCATCGATCGATGTTGAGACGCGGAAGCACGACTTGGTTCCAGCCGACTTTAAACCCAAGACTTCACCAAATTACAAGATTACCCCTATCAAGTTTTTAACATAATAGAAATATACTTGCCTAAGTGTTAGGAGGCAGGAGAGCTTTTGGCCACCTTTGTATTCTTCCTTTCAGCAGAGAGTTTTAGGAGAGAAAATCATAGAGAGATTTGTGATTGAAACTCCATTGATTCATCTATTCTATTATATGTAGTTTTTATTTATATTTTGTGTCATGAATTGCTTAGCTATGTCTGAGTAGTTTACCTGTTAGATTCAGGGTTTAAATAGGTTAGAAGGATTAGCCCCAACTATAGATTGCTAAGTTGTGGTATTCATTGATTGATTGTTCTTAATGCTTGTTCTAGATTAGCTAACTAGAATATTGAACCTAGGAATCTGCATGAGTCAAGCATCCTTGATCATCCAGTCCTGAACCTAATCTGTCATACTAGACAACTGGAAAAAGGCTACCGCTGAACTAGAAAGCTAGTGAACATTATCAACTTACGCCTAAGGCTTAACTAGAAACATCGATCGATATTATCTTCTGACAATCGATCGATATTTGTGAATCGATCGATATTTGTGAAAGGTGTATCGATCGATATCCCTATAGGACCATCGATCGACACTTTCTTGTGGTCAACAAACGACAGTTGAGATCCAAGATCTAGTTAGTTAACCAGTGAAACATTGCCATCGCTGATCACTGTGTCTAAGGGGTTGAGCTCTAATATATCATGCTTGCAACTAATAGGCATCTATAGGATTATAATCTCCAACACCTGAATAGAAACCCTGCATCTAATACCTTTCCAATAAGTTACACCTCAAATCATCTTGTTAGTCGAGCAATAGACTTGCTCAATTAGGATTGCTATTTACATTTTAAACCTTAAAACAAACAAACACTTAGAATTAACAAATTACTAGATTTAATAGGTTCCTTAGCTCCTTGTGGATTCGATCCCTAAGTACCACAATTGAACCTCTTATTTGAGAGAGTAATTCACTCCTTAGGGTGATTTGAGCGGTATCAAATTTGGCGCCGTTGCCGGGGAGCTTTGATCGCCATTAGATTTAGTGTTTTTAATTCTTTTCTTTTTCTTTACCCCCATTCTGACACAAAATTTTTTCTTGTCTTTTCAGGTGCATGCTCAGCAGTACCAGAAGCAACAAGGAAAAGCACCTGCTATTCTCAGAAGATCCTGCTCACTTGGAACGCACGATCCGCAAAGATCAACGTTCCACATCGCTCGACGCAGCAGCTTTAACGTCGACTGACTCTCGCACCCACCCATCGACCGATACCCGACCTTCATCGTCGACCGATATACATCGTTCGACATCGACCGATTCTACACAGCGTGCATCGATCGATCATTAGTCGTGAGGCATGGTTGTGATTATTATTCTCAAACAGGATGAGAATGGAAACCTGTATGACCAGGATGGTCATCTGCGTAATGCAACAGGTCAGAAACTAGACGCTCAGGGGAATGTAATCCCTGATGCTGATGCTACAGGAGCTGCTCAACCTGTAGAAGAGGCTGCTCCACCAAAGGCACTGGCTGACTACAATCGTCCAGACGAGTACTACGCCAACAGATCAGCAATTCGACTTCCAGAGATTCAGAAGGAGAATTTTGAGCTGAAGCCTCAGTACTACACACTCGTGTCGCAGATACCCTACTCTGGGTTACCGCACGAGCATCCTATGGACCATCTGGAGAGGTTCGAGGATCTTATCGCTGCTATTCGTATGGATGGAGTCCCTGAGGACTACCTATTGTGCAAGCTCTTCAAGTATACTCTGACTGGAGAAGCGATGCACTGGCTTAAGCAGCTACCCACAGGATCTCTAACGTCCTGGGCCGACATCAAGAATGCTTTCTTGCGAAACTTCTTTGATGAGGCACGCGCTAAAGACTTGCGGAGCAAAATTGCTACATTCGGGCAGGAGACTGGAGAGTCTTTCAAAGATGCGTGGATCAGATTCAAGTTCTTCCAGCGTGACTGTCCACACCACAGATTCAATGAAGTGCAACTGCTGAGCACTTTCTTCAGAGGTGTCGCCTTGAGGTATCAGATGGCTCTTGATACAGCTAGCGAGGAAAACTTCAACACCAGGAATCCGGTGGAGGCTATGAGACTGATAGAAAATCTAGCAAACAGCAGCAGCACCAAGAACACTGACTTTGAGAGGAAGAAGTCTGTTGCATCCCTAGGAAAAGAGCAGATGGATGAAGTTAGAGCAAAGTTAGATGTGGTTCATGAGCTTCTTAGGAAGCAGGTCTGCTCAGCTGAAGGAGAAGTAGTTGTAGACATGGAAGGAGAAGAAGATGTGAACTACATTGGAGGTACTGGATTCCAGAGGTCTGGAAACTAGGGTGGAAACAGAAACTTCTATGGCAATGGTCAAAGGAGTAACCAGAGTTCACAGTTCCAGAAACCTTCCAGCAACAACAGCAGAGGCTATGGAAATTCATACTACCAGAATCCACCACCATAGACTCAAGAAAGCAAGATTGAAGCAATGCTTGACAGAGTTCTGGAAGGACAGCAACAACTCACTGTGGATTTCAATGGGAAGATAGACTCAGCCTACAACAGTCTGAACACAAGGATTGAGACCTTAGGGACTCAAGTAAGGAAGCTTGAAATGCAAGTGGTTCAGACTGGAGACACTGTAAAGAGGCAAGAAGCCTTGGCTAGAGAGGTAAGAGTTGAGAAAGCAAAACACCACGTGAATGCCATCCTAGATGATGATTTCTGGCAAGTGGTGAAGCATAAGAAGCTTGGAGAAGGAGATTTCAAAGTTGAAAGCTCCATGAGCTTCAGCGGATCACATTGGTGTCGATCGATGTCAATGGATGCACATCGATCGACAGACCAGGACGAAGATCGATCGACTGATTACTCTAGACATCGATCGACGTCATCTGCTGAATCGACTGCGGAGTGTAGTGCTGTTCGAATCATGACTCATGAAGAATTCGCAGAAAAACATCCTCACCCACCCTCTCCTTTTTACGTCAAAATCTATCGACCGCACGAGCCAGCCATCGATCGACAAAGAGAGACCGACATCGATCGACCCCCCCTCACCTCACATCGATCGACGGGCACCTCTCACTTACCGAATGCGATTACCATCTATTGATAGTAACTGAATCAACGCACTCAGACCACCACCTAAACCTTTAGCAAACCCACCAGAACCTACAACCAACCCTTCAGACACTACACCAGAGCCTATGCAAGTTGATGAGGCAACTGAGGGAAGAGTGTAAAGGAACAGGAAGGAGGAGATTCCTAAACACCTTAAGAGGGAAGCTAATGAGAAGGAGATGGATGGTTTCACTAAGAGAGTCCTCAGAATCCCAGTGGAGAAACAATTTGATGAAGTTTATTACACACATCAGTTGTGGATGTTCTTCAGGGAGACTAAGGAGACTGAGGAGGACATTAGGAGAATGTTTCATTACATCAGAGAAAGGATGAAACTAAGGATCACATTGAAGAAGAAGAGTGATCATGGGAAGTTTGCAATACCATGTATGGTAAAAGGTATTGAATTTCCCCATGCACTTTGTGAGACAACAGGTCAACCTCGTGGAGCTTGGAAATGATCTTGGCTACATTGCAGCATGCCATTGTGGAGCAGAATACGAAACCGAGTACTCGGAATCGATCGACACTCACACTGTCACATCGATCAATTCCAATGAGTCAACAAAGACCGATGAACGCTATCCCACGTCACTCGACGGGATGCAACCGGTAGACCACTCCACATTACCATATCAGTACTATCCAGACTTTGCCTTTCAACAACCCAACAAGAACGGACGAGATGACTATTCCATAGGCAGTTGGGCAGATAGTGGATTCCATGAAAGTTTTGCTGTGGAGACTGTGATTCTTTCATCCAATGAGGATCCTACTGAGGAGTACGATGAGGATTACTGGAAGGAAAGAGCTACAGAGATTGCTATGTAGGATGAAAGATATTCAACCCATTCCTTCAACAACACGCCTACACCATCGATCGACAACATCTACTCAGCATCGGTCGATACCCACCCTCATCCAGCAAAACGATCTTCTGCATCGATCGATACCACACATGGTACATCGATCGATATTAAAACCGCCGCCTCAGAAAAGGAAAAAGGGAATATTCCAATTCCAAATAGGTTTCCCAATACCTATATAAGGAGTTTTGCACCCCATATTACTTCTCACGAATTAGAAGCAGAAAAGATGAATGCTCCCACAAACCAATCAGAAGGAACACCCAGGAAGAGCATTCGATCCAAAAACCCTAATTCAGCAGACAAACGTCTACCATCGATCGATGCCCCAGTATCAACATCGATCGATTCTCATTCTAAACCTAAACTTTCTTTATCTACTACGAAGAATATGAGTATTGATTACAACTTTTTATTGCCTGATGAATTTGTTATTTTCAGGGACCAAGATGGCCATGCAAGAGCTATGGATGGAAGGATTCTACAGGTATCCAGAAAAGACATAGCAGATATTCTTCAAGTGGCCAATGGACCAGACAACTTGTTTACGCAGCAACGCAGCATTCTAGACAACAATCCAGCTGTTCCAGATGAACATTCAAGGGCCACCACAACAGGAATTGGTTCACACCAAACATGCAAACCTATTAGCCATGCATCGATCGACGAGGTTGTGTCTAAATCGTTTGACAGGGTAACACCAAAGTCGATCAATAAGGCACATTCACCATCGATCGATAGACGTTACGAATGTGGACGTCGCACTTATGACAGCTATGGAGCCAGAAAGTTCAGATGGGAACAGAAGGACGAATATGGTGTCTACAGAGATGAGTCTGGACATGCAAGAAGCGCAGCTGGTGATATGATTCCTGTTACCAATGATGACATCAAGAAAATTCTGGAGAGAGCATCCCTATTTGGAGAGAGTCACACATGTCTTACATCACATGCCACTTCATTCAAACCTACAAATCTGACACCAGAGATCTACACCAAGGATGAGATAAATGAGATGGTGACTGGTATTTGTGGAGCTCAGAAAATGCTAGGAGATGAACTAAAGACATTGGTAGAAGATACTTATCAGCCTTTGGACATAGGGTACAATGAGCTTTTTCAGATGTATGGTGGAGATGAGGACATAGATTGAGAGTATGCAGCACAACCTTGAGAAAGAAGCTACGACATCACCATCGATCGACGCCAACAAAGCAACATCGATCGACGTCAAGCCACATACATCCCAGATTCCTGCAGAACCGAAAAGTTTGGCAGAGAAGAAGGACGAATGGGAGATCGCATACATCAACACGAGGATTAACGACGTTTACAACCCTCTCAACAACAACGTGGACTGGTTGAGCACGAGAATTGATCTGCTACATCAAGAATTGGACACCATTCGCATGAATGATCCACAGCCAGCCACATAGATCGATATCTGCAACATCACATCGATCGACACAAGGTTCGTAGCATTGGAGGATAGGTTAAAATCTTATGAGGATATGCACGACTGTATCACCTCACCTATCATGCGATACTTGGACACCTTGTCTACATAGATGATGAATGCCCAGAAGGACATTGGTCAGCTTAATGATCAACATAACTTTCAGGAAGAAGGTTTAACATCGATCGATAGGTTCCGAAGAACATCGCTCAACGGCAAGAATCCTACAGAACATCTTCCCTACACAGCAGCAGAAGTTGATCCGATCACATCAAAGCATTACACAGCTATAGACACCTTGGAGGACCGACTTGAGAAGTGATGTGATGGCATATATTTTCCATTCGACGTCAAACTCAGTGGACTAGATAGCTAAGCAGAATGGTTACAAAAGGAAGTCAAAGCCATTCAGAGGCAACTCGCATCTCAACACCGGATATCAGCATCGTTCAACGGAGGACACTCCAAATCGATCGACAGTAAAGCACCAGAAATGATCGATAGACACTTGGTCGCATCGATCGATACCACGTCAATAGCAGACGACGCGCAGCTGATACCAAACCACATGGAGTCAATGCAGGAGCAACTGAACGAGCTATCAGAATACACCTACAGCAAGATAAGCTAGTATCAGTTCAGCATTGATGACATCTTAGAAAGGCTACAGAACATGTCAAATGCAGTACAAAAGATGGATGAGAGATGGACCAGAAATGATGAGGCCACAAGAAGTTTCATTGCAGCTTGGTCCAGAATGTGCAGAGATGAAGTGGATGCTTGTTTCCCAACAAGTAGCTGTTTTTCCACCAACTAGCCAAATACCTCCAAAGTCAAGCTAAATGACTATAACAAAGCGCTGAGTGGGAGACAACCCACTATTAGGTAATTTTAATTGATTTTCCTAGTTATTAGTATTTACTTTCGTTTTTATTCTTTCAGATTAATTGCAAGACCCATGTAGGATGATTACCAACATATCGACCATGGACGACACGTCGACATCGATCGACACACGACGATCGATGCATACCGATGCACATCGATCGATTACCATTCCGGTCAGGTTTATCTTCCTAACTTGATACATTTGTACTTATGATTTATTTCCACCATAACTCCAACTGTGTTACATTGGGACAGTATAATTTAAGTCTGGGGGAGGTTTAGTGATATGATTTATTATGATTCTTATAAAAAGATTTTTTATAAATTGTGTTTAGCTATGTGAAAGGGACTATGATTTTATTACTTGAATATCTAACCACTCTTTAGCACCATTTTAGATTTACTGATTGCAGATAGTACTAAGATACTAAAGTGGATCAACCTGTCAACTATACACACTTGCCTTGATTGTTTGAAGGAACCAAAGCTGACCTCCAACACTAAACCTGACATAATCGCTTGTCTTGGGGCTTGGTATACACGAGATCGGATTCTTCAGATAAGTCTGGAAGGTAAAACCTTATGTAGATTTATTTATCACAATCTCCTCTCTCTATTTCGACCCTAGAGTAGTTAGTTTTTATTTTAAAAAAAAAACGAAAATTATTATTTAAATAGGATTTAGGATTTAGTTAGGAGGAATCAGAACATGACTTGGTGGCTACAACCATTAAGGCTTGCTTCATAAAGATTCCAAATAAAGAATTCGAACGGGACTTGGAGGCGGTAATCTTTAAGGCTCGCTTCACAAAGAATTCTTGGATATAAGTCAAAAAGAAGTGAACAGGGCTTGGTGGCAACCACCATTAAGACTTGATTCATGGAAGCCTGTCCAATCTTGGTCACTGATCCTGCAATGGAAGCAGACTTTGACTCAAGAGAGAAATTAGAGAGAGAGAAATTAGGAACTAACTTTTACCTGCAGTTCCAGATACTTGTCTGATATCCTTGCATCCTGTGATCGATACTCCCAAGGTAAAACATGCACTTTTAGATTTATGCTAAGAAATGAGGTCAGTAGAGGGGAATGTCAGACATGATTTGCTGAGTTGTAGACTAGTTGAATTTGGTTGCTAAGCTAGGATATTGCATAATGTGCTTTTGTGATTAGGACTTTTTAGATGTGGTTTGCGAAATTGTAGAGGTGATGATTTCTATGTTTTATATCTATAAGTCCCTGCTGTTTTCAAACCTCTTTCAGAGAGAGTGCCTATTTGTTTTGCTTGAGGACAAGCAAAATGGTAAGTCTGGGGGAGTTGATATACCATGGATTTGACCCATTTTTATCCATGGTATATGAGTATTTTACTATCTATATACTATATATTCTATCCTATTAGGTATGTTTTCAGGTTCAGAAGTATCATGCAGTAAAGTGATGATTATGGAGCATTTAGGAGCTTAAATGAGTATTCATCCGAGCTGACCATTAGAGGTCGATATGAAGAAGACACAATCGATCGATGCACATCCAGTATCGTCGATCGATACAGAAGAGAAGCCTCGACGATTGAAGATTATGATCGATCGATGTACATCGTGTACCATCGATCGATGTCGAGACGCGGAAGCACGGCTTGGTTCCAGCCGACTTTAAACCCAAGACTTCACCAAATTACAAGATTACCCCTGACGAGTTTTTAACCTAATAGATATATACTTGCCTAAGTGTTAGGAGGCAGGAGAGCTTTTGGCCACCTTTGTATTCTTCTTTTCAGCAGAGAGTTTTAGGAGAGATGATCATAGAGAGATTGGAAATCCATTGATTCATCTATTCTATTCTATGCAGTTTTTATTTATATTTTGTGTCATGAATTGCTTAGCTATGTCTGAGTAGTTTACCTGTTAGATTCAGGGTTTAAATAGGTTAGAGGGATTAGCCCCAACTAGAGATTGCTAAGTTGTGGTATTCATTGATTGATTGTTCTTAATGCTTGTTCTAGATTAGCTAACTAGAATATTGAACCTAGGAATCTGCATGAGTCAAGCATCCTTGATCATCCAATCCTGAACCTAATCTGTCATACTAGACAACTGGAAAAAGGCTACCGCTGAACTAGAAAGCTAGTGAGCATTATCAACTTACGCCTAAGGCTTAACTAGAAGCATCGATCGATATTGTCTTCTGACAATCGATCGATATTTGTGAAAGGTGTATCGATCGATATCCCTATAGGACCATCGATTGACACTTTTTTCTGGTCAACAAACGACAGTTGAGATCCAAGATCTAGTTAGTTAACCAATGAAACATTGCCATCGCTGATCACTGTGTCTAAGGGGTTGAGCTCTAATACATCATGCATGCAACTGATAGGCATCTATAGGATTATAATCTCCAACGCCTGAATAGAAACCCTGCATCTAATACCTTTCCAATTAGTTACACCCCAAATCATCTTGTTAGTCGAGCAATAGACTTGCTCAATTAGGATTGCTATTTACATTTTAAACCTTAAAACAAACAAACACTTAGAATTAATAAATTACTAGATTTAATAGGTTCCCTAGCTCCTTGTGGATTCGATCCCTAAGTACTACAATTGAACCTCTTTTTTGAGAGAGTAATTCACTCCTTAGGGTAATTTGAGTGGTATCAACCAAACGGGCTTTCTGCGCGCTTCGCTATCGATCAACATCATGATGTTAACATCGATCGATTACTTCTCTTCAATATCGACCGATTGTCGAGCTCGATGGTCATCTCGGGTGCTTGCTCCAAATATCTCCAAAATGCTCCAAAATCATCAATTATCTCCAAATCACTCCTGATCTTATAAATATAGTAAATAGACTCTATAATATAATAATTATTAGTAAAAACACCTATAAACCATGGGTAAAACTAGGTCAAATCCATGGTCTATCAACTCCCCCAGACTTACCCTTTTGCTTGTCCTCAAGCAAAACAGACAGACAGTCTCTCTGGAAGAGGTTTGAAAACAGCAGAGACTCGCATGATTTAAAACTTAGAATCTTTAACTCTACAATATTGCATCCACATCTAAACAGTCCTAATCACAAAAGCACATCATACCACATCATATCTTAGCAACCAAATTCATCTAGCCAACAACTTAGCAAATCTTATCTGACATTCCCTTATACCAACCTCATTTCTTAGCATAAATAAAAGTGCAGGCTTTACCTTGGGGTATCGATCACAAGATGCAAGGATTTTTAAACAAGTATCTGGACCTGCAGGTAAACATTAGTTCCTATCCTCTCTCTACTAATTTTCTCTCTTAGTCAAAATCTGCTTTTATTTTCAAGATTATTGACTTTAGATTGGACAGGCTTCCATGAATCAAGACTTAATGGTGGTTGCCACCAAGTCCTGTTCACTTCTTTTTGGCCTATATCCAAGAATTCATATGAATCGAGCCTTGATGATTGCCGCCACCAAGTCCCGTTCGAATTCTTTTTTGTTGGAATCCTTATGAAGCAAGCCTTAATGGTTGTAGCCACCAAGTCATGTTCGGATTCCACCTAATAAATCTCTAATAGATCTAGTAATATACATAATTTTTTTTTGTTCTATCTATCTATAATTTCAAAAATAGAGAGAGAAAGGGTGATTAATCTATCTACACAAGGCTTTACCTTCCAGACTTGTTTGAAGAATCCGATCCCATGTATACTAGGCCCCAAGACAAGCAGTTGTGTCAAGTTTAGTGTTGGAGGTCAGATTTGGGTCCTTCAAACAATCTCAACAAGTGTGAATAGTTGATAGGTTGATCCACTTTAGTATCTTTAGTACTATCTGCAATCAGTAAATCTAGAATTGTGCTAAAGAGTGGTTAGATAACAAGCAAAATCTATAAGTTAATTATCCCCTTCTTGACCCATTTTTGAAAAACATTTTTAATAAGACTCATAAATAGATAACTATCAGTAAACCTCCCCCCAGACTTAAACTACACTGTCCTCAGTGTAAATTCAGTCGAAGTTATGGTGAGAACTAAATCATATGGACTCAATTTAACAAGTTAGAACGATATACCAGACGGGAATGGATGTCGACCGATGTAGGGTTGTTGATATCGGTCGAGGCAGGTTCGGCAACGTCGATCGATGTCGACAGTGTCTCGTCGGTCGATACTCACGGCAATCGTCTACTATCTTTTTTTTTCTTTTTTTTTTCTTATAACCTGCAATAATGAAAAACCAACATAAATAGTATATCAATAAAAACTAGATAAATATTACCTAATAGTGGGTTGTCTCACACTCAGCGCTTTGTTATAGTCATATAGCTTGACTTTGGAGGTGATTGGGCTAGTAGTGTTGGAAACTGGAACTTGCTGGAAAACAAGTGTCCATCTCTTCTTTACGCTTGTTGAACCATGTACCAGTTAAGTCTCTCATTGCTTCATCCCCTCTGCGCCATTTTTCCTTCATTGTTGCAGTTGTGTTTTCCATTCTCTGCAATCTCTCTTCAAGACTGTCAATGTTGAAGTGATGTCTTCTAAGTGTGGTGTAAGTGTCAGCTGAGGTCTCCTCTCCATGGTAATTTGTGTCAGACATGTCTGATTTCATCTTTGGTACTAGCCGGCCTCGGTTTGTAGCGTCGTCGACCGATGTTTGATGATGAATGTCGGTCGATTTGTTGTTGCGTCTATCGATCGATGCGGAAGCTTCTGGTCGACGGGCAATGTATCTTTATATCTCCACCAAGATCCATTGGGAAATAGATGTCATCACATCTCCCATCAAGCCTCTCTTCTGTAGTTTCCAAAGCTCTGTAGATCTCTTCTACCAACTGATCTATCTCTTCTCTGGTGTGAAAGTTCTGTTGAGGCTGCATCGGATGTGAGTGTGGTTGACTGATGTCGATCGATGCTGGTAAGCGTGGGTCAATCGATGTTTGTGAGCGACAATCGATCGATGCATGATGATGTCTGGCGAGAAACTTCAGTTGCTTGCTGAATTCTGGCTATGTCTTGCCTCATCTCCTCCATGCAAGTAGTTAACCAACTGATGTTATTGTTCAGTGGATGGTAGACACCATCAAGCTTCATCTGGAAGGCTTCTTTGTTGTTCTCTTGTTCTCCACAGACTCCATAGAACATCTCATTGATCTCATCCTTGGTGTAGATCTCTGGTAACAGCTTGGTTTGTGTGAAAAAAGTAGCATGCTCAGGAAGACATATGTAGCTTGGCTCATCTTTCGAAGCTCTTTCCAGAATTCTGCTGATGTTCTCCTTGGATATACTGATTGTGTGTCCATCCATGCCTCTTGCACATCCCTGATTATCTCTGTAGATTCCATACTCGTCCTTTTCTTCCCAAGATAACTTTCGGTTACCATAGAGATCATAAGCTCTTCTGCCGAACTCGTGATTTCAATCGACCGATACTGGGACGGTAGTGTCGATCAATGGTCGACTGGGATAACAAGATTTAGGTATGAAGTTGTTGTCTATGCCACCAGCTGTGTCATAGAACTCCTTTGTAACCTTCTGTTCTGGATTGCTGCGGTGATGCATGAACAGATTGTCTGCGCCATTGGCCGTCTGAAGTATATCTGCGATGTCTTCTCGAGATACGTGTAATGTGCGGCCCTTTATTGCTTTTGCGTGGCCATCTGGGTCCCTGAAAATACCAAATTCGTCTGGAATTAGATACTCGTCATCAAGTTCATCATTTTTGCTTACAGTGGTTTTTGGTATTGGACGGTTGTCAATCGATGTCGCATTGTTGTTGTCGATCGATTGTTGTTGATGAGTGTCGATCGATGGGCGGATTGCTCTGTCGATCGGATGGCTTTTACTTGTTCTTCCCTAAGCAGTTTCTGATTGATGATGATCTGCTTCATCGCGAATTTGCATGTTGAGTAGTTCCTCATCTGTGAAACCTTCATGTAGTTCATCTTCGGCGTAAACCACTGTTTCTACTGCATAGCTTTCATGATGGTGATTATCTGCCCAACTGCCAATCGAGTAGTCTCCTTCTCTCACACGGTCAACTTCTGTGTTGATCGATGGTAGGTGGCAATGTCGGTCGATGTTCGTTTACGGTTTCTCCTATGAGGTTGAGTATCGATCGATGGTGAGCTTGTTGCGTCGATTGATGGACATTCCTTTTCCAAGAGGAATGATGTAGGAGTATATTTTCCTCGTTAATGATTGCTCTGTACTCAGTAGCTCGTTCCTCCTCATAGTCCTCATCATACTCCTCTATAGGCAAGTTTTGTTTGGTGTAAGCGGCAATAGCGGGATTGTAGTAGTCGTTCTACCAATCGTCTGGACGACTGTCGACCGATTCTTCATGTCGTCTGTCGGTCAATATCTGATGGCAACTGTCGATCGATGTTGCAGTGTGAGTTTTGATCGACGCCGAGTAATCTGTCTCGTATTCCACTCCACAGTGGCAAGCTGCAATGATTCCTGGATCATTGATTCGTCTGGAGAGCGTCGGTGACTTCTTGACTGGAATAGGATCATACTGGGTGTCAGGATCTATGAGTGTTAGACACAACTGGTTGGTTTTCAAGTTGCACACTGCTCCTACTGTTGACAAGAAGGCTCTCCCAAGCAATAGAGAAGAGTTCCAGTTTAACTTGATGTCCAGGACATGGAAATCAACTGGAACTAGGGCATTACCAATCTGCACCTCTAGGTCTTTCACAATCCCTCCTGAATTCTTCTGAGAACAATCCACAAAAGTGAACAGCTCGTTGGAAGGCTCCACCTGCATACCCAGATGGTCTGCCATAACCCTAGGTAGGATGCTGACTGATGCTCCTGTATCGCACAAAGTATGTGGGAATTCAATACCCTTCACCGTGCATGGTATTGCAAATTGCCCAGGATCACTCTTCTTCTTCAGTGTAATTATTTTTCTCATCTTTTCTCTAGCTTCACAGAACATTCTCCTGATGTCTTCTTCTTTCTCCTTTGTCTCTCTGAAGAACATCCACAATTTATGAGTATAATAAGCATCCTCGAATGGCTTATCTATTGGAATCCTGAAGACTCTCTTCCGGAAACTTTCCTTTTCCTTATCATTGGCCCCCCTTCTCAGATGCTTCTCCACATTTCCTTTTCTTTTCCTTAGGGTTTTTCCCAAAGGAACCTTATCGATTTCCATCGATTCCTCTCCATCATCTGAAGGTGTCCTGACGGTCTCAGGTGGGTTTTCTGAAGGTCTAGGTTTGGACCTGAGTGCATTCAGACGTGCCACATCTATCTTTGGCATCTGCACTCAGTATGTAATAGGTGCTCATCGATCGGTGGGAGCTGGAGGTTGTCGATCGATGTCGACATCCATTTGTCGATCGATAGTTGGTTCTCCATGTCGATCGATGGAGGTGTTAGCTTGTCGAGTGATTCGTACGTTGTCTGGGTTGGGCGGATGTGGGTGTTTTTCTACGAACTCCTCGTGAGTCTGAATCCTCACGGCATTGCAAGATGCGGATGACTCCGTTGGTGTCATCGATCGATGCTCTGGAGATCCTGTCGATCGATTCAGACTGGGGTTTGTCGATCGATTCGGACTGGGGTTTGTCGATCGATTCGGACTGGGGTTTATCGATCGATATGCATGATCTGACGTCAATCGACACCAGTGCGATACGCCGAAGCTCATCAGGCTTTCTACTTCGAAATCTCCTTCTTGCAGCTTCTTCTCCTTCGCCACTTGCCAGAAATCATCCCTAATGATGGCATTCACGTGGTGTTTCATCACATCATCTCCTACCCCTCTTGTTAAGGCTTCCTGCCTCTTAAGAACTTCTCCTTTCTGAACAACCTGTGTCTACAGCTTATTCACATGAGTGCTCAAAGTATCAAACTTTGTGTTCAGGTTGGTGTAGACAGAGTCAATCTTTCCATTGAAGTCCACTGTCATGCGCTGATGTGTCTCAAGAACCCTCTCAAGTATCTCCTCAATCTTGCTCTCCTGAGTACGCGGCGGTGGCTTCTAGTAGTAGGAACTTCCAAAATTCCTGTTGTTGCTGTAGGGTTTCTGGTACTGCGAACTCTGGTTGAAATTTCTCCTATTTCCATAGGAATTTCTATTTCCACCCTGGTTTCCAGACCCTTGGAAACATGTTCCACCAATGAAGTTTACTTCTTCTTCTTCTCTACCCTCTGTCTCTACAGCTTCTGCATCTTCAACCAAGCAGGCTTGCTTCCTGAGGAGCTTGTGAACACTGTCCGGCTTTGCCTTTACCTCATCCATCTGATCATTCCCAAGGATGGTGGCAGATCTCCTCCTCTCAAAATCAGTGTTCTTGGTGTTGTTGCTAGATGCTAGGTTTTCAATGACCTTTATTGCCTCTCATGGATTCCTGGTGTTGAAGTTCCCATTGCTGGAAGCATCAAGAGCCATCTGGTACTGCACCGCGATGCCTCTGTAGAAAGTACTGAGCAGTTGTACTTCATTGAATCCATGGTGTGGACAGTCTCTCTGATAAGACTTGAATTTGATCCAAGAGCCTTTGAATGATTTTGCAGGCTCCTGAGTGAATGTAGCAATCTTGGTCCTCAAGTCTTCAGCGCGTGCTTCATCAAAGAAATTGCATAGGAATGCATTCTTGATGTCGCTCCAGGATGTGAGAGATCCTGGTGGTAGCTGCTTAAGCCAGTGCAAAGCTTCTCCAGAAAGTGAGAACTTGAAGAGCTTGCATAAAAGGTAGTCCTCAGGGACTCCCTTGACTTTAATAGCAGAAATCAGATCCTCGAACCTCTCTAGATGGTCCATAAGATGCCGTGAGATAATCCATGGTAGGGTATCTGTCCCAGGAGGGTGTAGTACTGTGCCTTCAGCTCATAATCCCTTTGAATATTGGGAGGACGAATGGCTGATCTGTTGGTGTAGAACTGATCTGGACGGTTGTAGTCCGCCAACGTCTTAGGTTGCGCAGCTTCATCAGGCTCAGGGATTGCAGCCCCCTGAGCGTTTATCCTCTGACCTGCTGCATTACGCAGATGACCTTCCTGGTCATGCAGGTCCCCATTGTTGTCTCGTACAAGTATCAGAGTAGCAACCATGTCTCGCGGCTCAGTATCGATCGATGTCTTATCTGGATTATCGATCGATACGGATGGAGGATGTTGGTCGATGGAAGATGAGTGTCTTCGGTCGACGGTGGTGAGCGAGTATCGGTCGACGGGACTAGTGTCTGGGTCGACGGTGCTTGAGCGAAATCGAGCGACGAACAGGTGTTGTTTTTGATCGATGAGCAGTGCGCTTCTTTGCGGATTGTACGCTCCAAACTTGCAGGATCTGGTGAGAATAGTAGTAGGGTTTCCTTGTTGCTTCTGGTACTGCTGGGCATGTACCTGAAAATCCAAGAAAAATTTTTCTGTCAAAAACTCAACAAATACTAAATTAAACAGGCGATCAAAGCTCCCTGGCAACGGCGCCAAATTTGATACCACTCAAATTACCCTAAGGAGTGATTTATACTCTCTCAAATAAGAGGTCGAGTTGTAGTACTCAGAGATCGAATTCACAAGGAGCTAGGGAACCTAAGAAATCTTATATGATTTGTTAAGTTTGAAGTTTCAACGGTTTTAAATTTAAATAGCGGTTTAGAAATCAAGTAAAGTATTTGCTCAATTGACTGGTTTAGGTTTTGGTGCTTATTAAGGGAATAGCTAGACTTAGGGTTTTTATTCAGATAAATTGGGATTATAATCCTACAGATGCCTAATGAGTTGCTTGCATGATAATGTAAATCTCAACTACTTGATCAACAAGTCCATCAGCGTTCGCAATGTTTGGACTCGTCTATTAACTAGATCTAATGATCTCAACTGTCGTATTTTGATCAATAAAAAGAGTCGATCGATAATCCTATAAGGATATCGATCGATGCACCTTTTCCCCCGCCGATCGATTATTCAAGTGTGATATCGATCGACGCGCTCTAGTCAAGCTTTATGCGCGGGTTGAATAATAGCTTACTAAGCTCACTAGATCAGCTATCGCCTTGCTCGTAGCAAGAAACATTGCTCTATTAGAATGTTTTCAGGATGAGATTAAAGCTCTCGCTTTTATTAATCTAATCCAAGGGCAGGTTCTAGGTAGCTAATCTAGATACATGCATTAAATCACAATCCTAAAGATGATTATCACAACTCAGCAATCTATAGTTGGGGCTAATCCCTCCTAACCTATTTAAACCCTAAAATCTAACAAAGGAACTACTCAGACATGACAGCAATTAGGTATAAAAACTGCATTAGAATAATAAAATAGATATCAATGTAGTTCCAATCACAAATATAACTTTGGATCTTCTCTTCAATCTATCAAAAATCCTAGAAAACCTTTGCTGTAAAACTAGTAAAATAATAAAGCACACTTTGCCTTTAACATGGTGGCAAAGCTTATATAGTTAGGGTAAAACTCGTCAGGGGTAATCTTGTAAATTGGTGAAGACTTGGACTTCAAGTCGGCTGTGACCAAACTGGCTTTCTGCGCGCTTCGCTATCGATCAACATCATGATGTTAACATCGATCGATTACTTCTCTTCAATATCGACCGATTGTCGAGCTCGATGGTCATCTCGGGTGCTTGCTCCAAATATCTCCAAAATGCTCCAAAATCATCACTTATCTCCAAATCACTCCTGATCTCATAAATATAGTAAATAGATTCTATAATATAATAACTATTAGTAAAAACACCTATAAACCATGGGTAAAAGTATGTCAAATCCATGGTCTATCAAATGTTTATATCTTTATCAGAAAGGGTAACCTCTACTCCCTTCTGTAGAGGTCGACCTTCAACCAAGATTCTATTAGCCTCAATATCTTCATTACGATTAAATGCTTCTTGAACTAGTACTGAATCTTGAAGAAACTCTAAACAAAATGCAACGCATTCTCCAGCTAAATACCCCTCAGCCATACATTATTCTGGCCTTGCATAATTCTTAACAAAAGCCTTTAGTGTTTTTATGTACCTATAACTCAGTCAAGCAATATGAATATTAGTCAAACATCATTGCAGGAAGCACATAAATTGAAGCAAATGAGTACATCAAACCTTTCAAATGGATATATCCAGCGGAAGTGAACTGGTCCTCCCAAGCTGCCTCTTTTGATAGATGTATTGGAAGGTGGAATATGACATCAAAAAGGGATGGAGGGTAGGAGCGCTCCAGTTGACACATTGTTTCCACAAACTTTGTCTCCATTGATATAAGTTTCTCCAGGTCAATGATGCATTGACACAACCTGTTGAAGTAACTACATAATCTATTAATGACAATCCTAGGACCCCTATGTAACAACCCTCTTAATGCAGCTGGTAACAAGTTATGTACTAGCACGTGATGATCATGCGACTTTAAACTACATATATTTGGAGGGTTAACTGAAACACTATTCGCAATATTACCACAATAAACATCATGACCTCTAAACTTAGATAACCTTTGGCAGAAAATGGTCTTCTCTTTCTTGGATAACAAATACGCTGCTGGAGGTAAGTATGTTTTCTAACCCCTAATCTCTGTGTGCAAGTGACTTCTGATTCCAATATCTTCTAAGTCTTTTCTTGCTTTCAAACCATCTTTCAACTTTGAACTTTGCATCAAGATAGACAATATAGCATCCCACACATTCTTTTCAATGTGCATAACGTCAATATTGTGACGAACATGCATATCCTAACACATTAGACAAGAAACTGTTAGACATATTCATATACAACAATCAGAGAATATAGTTCAGTTACTCTACTTTACCTTCCAGTAAGGTATTTCAAAGAATATTGATCTCTTCTTCCACCGCCATAGATCATTTGATTCTTTGCACTCTTCTTCTTGAACCATCTCATCATCTTCCAACTCTGATCTTTTTCTTTTACTTTCTTTCTCTAAATTTCTTCCAAAATCATTCCTAAAAGCTTCTAGTGTGTCATATATTTTAGCGCCAGTTTGTATCCTATTGGCATTCTCTTCCTCAACAGTGTTGTCAAACCAAGCTTTTTTATATCTGTAACGATGGCTAGGCGGTAATCTCTTTCTATTTCCTATATAGACAAACTTACGGCTAAACTTAAGCCACCTAGAAGGTGGATCCTTTCCACATACATTGCAGGCTTGTTTCCCCTTCTCTTTCCATCCAAACAATGTTCCTAAGGCTGGATAGTCACTGATAGGCCATGAATTTTACCCACTTTTAGCCATGGTTTATATAGGTTTTCAGAGTCTTTTATATGTATTCGGACCCTTTTTAGGGTAATTACAGGTTCAAGTACTTACTTGAGGAAAATGATGTATTTGAGGACATTTGGAGACTTTTTGAGCTTTGCTCGAAACAGAGAATGAGTCGATTATTAAGCCAGAATGTCGACCGACGATCACCAAGAATAATCAATCGACGGTGGGTTGTTACCATCGATCGACAGCGAAGCCACCCGCGAGTTAAAGACAAATTAGAAGATAGCAAGTTTAACAAAAGTTCCAATATTTACATTTTTAGTCCATGGCCACCTGTTAGGCTAATTTATTAGGTTTTTTTTTTTCATTTTAGAGGCAGACTTGCCTAGAGACCTTTTAGACCTAGTTTGAAGAGAAGCAACCAACCACCATTGGAGAGAAAGCTTAGGATTGGAGAGAGAGAGATCTGAACTGCATAACAGGGAAGATCTTGAACTCCCTTGCTTTTATTACTCTATTTATTGTTTCTCTTGCTACTGATTTATTTAAGTATATATTCAGACCATCATAACCATGTCTCTTATGAATATGTCTGAGTAGTCTTATTGTTAGATTTAGGTTTCTCATAAGGTTGATATATGTATTGCTAATTTGAACTGTTGCTAGGGTGATTAAAATATAGTTGTTCATCTAGTTGTTCTTAATGCTAAGTTCATGATTGATCACCCTTTAACTTAGATCCTAGGATTAATTGAGGAAAGCCATAGCTTAACTCAATACCTGAAACTAAATTAGTATGATCTAACTGACTAGATACACACGAAAGTTGGTCTAGTAAGTTAGAGAACACTAATCAAACCTGCTCGTTAAGCTTTCTCGAAAAAGCATCGATCGACGCGACAATCGTTGTCTCGATTGATCTCACTCAAATTACCCTAAGGAGTGAATTACTCTCTCAAATAAGAGGTTCAGTTGTAGTACTTAGGGATCGAATTCTCAGGGAACTAGAGAACCTAATAAATATAATCATATTGATTAAGCTAGGTTGATTATGTTTAAATGTAAAATACAGGTTTGTGAGCAAGGCAGTTGCTCGATTGATTGATTGGGGTTTTGGTACTTAGATGAAAGTAGCTAGACTTAGGGTTTCCATTCAGGTAATCAGGATTATAATCCTACAGGTGCCTAACAAGTTGTATGCATGAAATTATAGAGCTCAACATTTATAAACAAATCATTAGGTTCTCACTTTCTAAGTTTGTCTATTGACCAGTGTCGATCGATGATTCTATAGGAATATCGATCGATACACTTGTTGAACCGTCGACCGATTATTCGATTGGAATATCGATCGACGCGTTTGGTCAAGCTTTAAAGCGCGTGTTGAATGTGCTTACTAAGCTTCCTCGATCACCTCTCGCCTTACTCAAGCAATCTTAGCTCACTTAGGATGGATTCATGGTGAGATGAAAGCTATCGCTTATGTCTACAACTCTTAGGGCAAGTTCTAGGTAGTTAGTCTAGAAACATGCATTAATGACAATCATAATGATGAATATCAAAACTTAGCAATCAATAGTTGGGGCTAATCCCTCATAACCTATTAAAACCCTAAATCTAACAAGAGAACTACTCAGATATGGCTAAGAAATTCATAACAGTAATAAGGTATAAAAACTGCATAAATTAATAAATAGATATCAATGGAGTTCCAATCACAAATCTATTTGGATCTTCTCTCCAATCTACTAAAAATCATAGAACCTTTTGCTGTGAAAATAGTAAAACAAGAAAGCACATTTTGCCTCTAACATATTGGCAAAGCTTATATAATTAGGTTAAAACTCGTCAGGGGTAATTTTGTAAATTGGTAAAGACTTGGGCTTCAAATCGGTTGTGACCAAACGGGCTTTCTGCGCGCTTCGCTGTCGATCGATGTCAAGATATGAACATCGATCGATTATTCCTCTCCAATATCGACCGATGGTCGAGCTCGATGGTCATCTCGGGTGCTTGCTCCAAATATCTCCAGAATGCTCCAAAATCATCACTTATCTCAAAATCATTTCTGATCTTATAAATATAATAAATAGACTCTATAATACAATAATTATTAGTAAAAACACCTATAAACCATGGATGAATATGAGTCAAATCCATGGTCTATCACAATGGAGTTCCAATCACAAATCTTTTTGGATCTTCTCTCCAATCTACTAAAAATCCTAGAAAACCTTTTGCTGTGAAAATAGTAAAACAAGAAAGCACACTTTGTCTCAAACATGTTGTCAAAGCTTATATAATTAGGTTAAAACTCGTCAGGGGTAATCTTGTAAATTGGTGAAGACTTGGGCTCTAAGTCGGTTGGGTCTACACGGGCTTTATGCGCGCTTCGCTGTCGATCGATGTCAAGATGGGAACATCGATCGATTATTCTTCTTCGATATCGACCGATGGTCGTGCTCGATGGTCAGCTCGGATGCTTTCTCCAAATATCTCCAAAATGCTCCAAAATCATCACTTTCTTCCAAATCACTCATGATCCTATAAATATACTAAATAGACTCTAGAATATAATAAATAGTAGTTAAAACACTTATAAACCATGGTTAAAAATGGGTCAAATCCATGGTCTATCATTGATCGATATTTCGAAAGGTGTATCGATCGCTATTCTTTAAGAATCATCGATCGACACTTTCTCGTGATAAATATACGAAAGTTGAAATTCAAGATCTAGATATAGATAATCTAATTGATTTTACCTAAGTTTGAGTTCGAGAACAATTAATATTCATAAACCCCTAAAAACTTAAATTAAGTTACTTACTTATCACACTTAAGAATATACCTGAATCTAGTTAGTTCCCCAACTAGTAACAACCTCAAATCAAACCAATCGAGCAACTGCCTTGCTCATCACTTCATTTACTGCTTAAAACCTATTAATCTAACTTTATTTCGAAGGCTATAAATCTACTGTGTAATCCTAGAGTCCATGTAGATTTGATCCCTAAGTACTACATCTAAACCTCTTATTTTAGAGAGTAATTCACTCTTTAGGGTAATTTGAGTGATATCAGTCACTGATACTCCAAAGCAGCAAGACTGTAAGTGTGAAATTCTCCTTTGCAAATGAGTCATAGACTTCAATACCCTCAGCCCACAAATCTTTCAAATCGTCTATCAATGGTGCTAAGTAAATATCTATGTTGTTACCAGGAGCTGTTGGACCAGGGATCAACAAAATCAACATTATATTCTCAGCCACCATACACATAGTTGGAGGCGTGTTGTAGTTCACTAACAACACTGGCCATGTGTTGTGATTGGTGTTTTGCATGGAGAAATGATTCATCCCATCTGTAGAAATTCCAAGTCGAAGATTCCTTGGTTCATCAGCAAATTTTGGCCATTTATTATTCACTTGTACCATCTTCAGTGGCATTGGTATAGTGCCAACGCAAATCTTCAGCCATCCTTTTTGATCTAAAAATCCTCCTAAATCTGAGGACCTTAGCTGGAATCCCAACATTTATCTCATTGTTGTGCTTATCCTTTTCCCATCTTGAAACTTTGCATCTTGGACAGCTTTCTAGCTTCTCAAACTCCTTCCTATATAGTATGCAATCATTCTTGCAAGCATGAATATTGTCGTAGCCGAAACCAAATATTTTCAGAAATTTCTTGATTGCATCCATACTCTTCGGAAGAACATTGTCTTCAGGTAGCATGTCTTGAAGCAAAACCAACAGCTGATCAAAGAAGTTCCCAGACACACCACTTTTAACCTTGAATCTGTAAATTCCCATGATTTCTGAAACCTTCGTGTGTTTGATACAATCTGAGTACAATGGCGTTTCAGCGTCTCTTAATTTTATATAACTTCAGTTTCCTCTGATGCTTCAACATCATCATTTGTCTCCACCCCATTGTCATTCGTCCGATTCAGACCACCTTCATCCATAGAGAACGATGTCTTAAACAAATCAAATGCCTCTGTTTCATATTGAAGACCACTGTCTTCTGTAGATTCTCTTTTTTTCACCATGAATACTCCAAAGAGCTCTTATACTTCTTATCCATACCCCTAATCACTAGATTGCTCGACTATTTTATCGAGTAAATGATGTCTAAAATTGCGGCAGTCTGTACAAGGGCATAGCATTTCAGACAGATTTCTCAATCTTCTTGCTGGTGAATTCACGAAATTAGTTGCTCCTTCTGAGTACTCGTGACTATTCCTACATAGTAAATCATACAAAAGAAGTTAGCTTTCTTTCAATCGGCAAATACAAGTGAGCTCGAGAGATTTTAGGTTATACCTTGGCAGCCAAATCTATGTCTTATCCATTTGCTTTCTATCAATCGGCGAATGGAAGTAAGATTCGTTGTGAAACGAGTTGCTCAAATCAAAGCTCGCGAGACATAAAACGATTTGTTCTTAAAGAAAACACGATTTGTTATGAGTTGTGTTCTGCAATTTTTGGCAGCGAAATGAGACAAAAAATGAACTGCTCTGATCAAAGTTAGGGAGATAAATCAAACAGTGTAGGATTAATCATTCTGCAATCTTAGAGGTTACTCCTCATTGGCTCATAACAAGAACGGCTCAGATCAAAGCTCACAAGAAAAATCAAGGGTGTAGGATTAATCCGTCTGCAATAAGAAAGAACGGCTCATATCGAAGTTGGCGATAGACATCCATCGCCGTATGACTCGCCAACTCTGCGATCTTGAAAGTTACTCCTCATTGGTTTAGAGTATTAATTTCGTTTTAAATCCGAAAATTAACATATAAAATAGGTTATTAAGTGTTGGGGTCAAAACCGGTCACGACGGAATCAATGCCTGAAAGTTCCCGGAAAACCAACTCTCGGTCAATCCTTGAAAATTAGACATTCCCGGAAAATGGTTAATCAAGTAAAAGACAGTTTTTCGCGGATGCGAACCGAGGAACGTCGAGAAGAGGATCAGTCTGGATGAGGTCTCAATCGTAAGCAAGGACGGACCACCTTGCCCTAGGGCGAGGACCGTCTCAACACGGGTCACCTCGCCCATGGGCGAGGACGACCCGCACCGAGGTCACCTCGCCCATGGGCGAGGACGACCCGCACCGAAGTGGGCGAGGACGACCCGCACCGAGGTCACCTCGCCCGTGGGCGAGGACGACCTGCACCGAGGTCACCTCGCCCGTGGGCGAGGACGACCCGCACCGAGGTCACCTCACCCATGGGCGAGGACCGACCTCCTGTCCCAAAGCCGTGCATCCTCGTCTAAGTTCCCATAACACAATCCTCGGGCCCTTGGACGCAATACCCATGTCTCGTCTCGCTTAGGATTATCAAAGAAAGACTTGGGGAAAAGTTATAAAAACTTGGTCGTCAAAACGGATTCCTGCCTACCGTATAAAACGGCTATGGTTAGCTTGAACACCAGTTGCCTTAACTATACGGGGAATTGGAATCCTTTCGGAAAAACCAACGGCTGTTTCTTAGAAAAAATCGTAAAAACGTCTAAGTCCCAAAACGGCCCAAAAGGGGCCTGAACCGCGGCTAAACGGCCCACTTACGATTTTAGAACAGGATTGAGCCCAAGGCTGATATGACGGTCTATTTTCTATTTCGCAGGAAAAGATAAATGTCAAATTTCCGAAGATAATCATGAAGGGTGACGAAAAATGGAAAATCCCATCTCGCGACAAATCCGGCCCAGGAAAAGGTGCAAACTGACCTAGAGAGAGTATATAAGGAGGGCTTAAGGTGAGGAGCAAGGAGGAGCTTTCTCAGAGCAAACTTAATACTTAGAGCAATTTAGGTATTTTTCCGTTTTTACTATCGAGCTGCGACTCGACTAGGTTAGAACTTAGGTGGCTAGACTAGCGAACGTACCGACAGCTCTCGTGGCCTAGGATCTTACATGTTGTTCACACTCAAACACGAATTCGGAAATAAGACCTCTTTGTTCTCTTTTCGCTCTTTTACGATTTATTACTTTCGACTCTTTCATATTGATTGTGTTGTGCGTGGCCCAGCGGAAAACCGGGATCTTCAGGGAAGGCTAGGTTAGCTTGGCTTTCCTCCGATTAACAAATCTCGACGGTGTGAATTCCGGTTCCCACATTAAGAAAAAACATGAAAATTAAATCTTAAAAATTTAAATATCACAATTCCAATTTTTCAAATATTATTTCTTATAAATATAAAACTTTTATATGAGTTTTTATAAAATTCAAGAATCTAACTTATATGTTCATAAACACTAAGGCTTAGTTATATGTGAGGCTTATTAAAAAAAAATTAACAAATGAGTTTTATAAAATTAAGATTACAATATCATTTCTTATAATTACAAAAAATCTGAAATCAAGAACAATTATTACAAAGATTTAGGATCAAAGACTTTAGGGTTTACGGTTTGAACTTAAGGGTTTAGGGTTTTAACTTTAGGGTATAGGGTTTTAATTTTTAAAGTTTATGGTCTAATTTTAAAAATATGTTACAACTTATCGTTTGAAAGTTTAAACTTTTGGGGATTTATTACACAATAAAACATTTTATTACACGATTACCTTCATAATATTTGTTTTTTGTTTGTGAACTTACACATAATATTACACATATCTTAACATAAGTTCAAAATAGAAATACATAACCGACAATGTAATACATTGTTTCAGACGATAAGTTATAACACCAACTTGACATTGTTTCATACGAACTTGAGTTTATCATTTGGCCATGCCACAACTGAACATGTTGCATCAGATATGTATTCAATCTCTGGATTTGGCCTCCAGACCTTTGCATTACCAATCTTAGCCACTTCAACCCAAACCTTACTTGCATTTGGACCTAGGGGTACAAAGTGGCAAAGCTCTTTAAGATCCGTTGAAGCTACTCTTCCTTCAGCTACCTCACGTCTAGAGTTGCTGCAATCTAAGAGAATACACTTATGCTTTGCACTTCTGGTGGAACTAGTGCTGCCTGGAATCTACAACTCAACAAGTTGCAACGTCAATCAACATACAAACAAATAAAATAACTTCATATCAGTAACATACCACTGCTTTTTTCTTGGCTGGTTTCGTAGGTGATGTTGTTTTCTTGGCTACAGTTTTTGTAGGTGTTGCATTTGTAGTGGTTAAAGCCATGACTTCAAACTTGAGGACTGACCATGCGATTTTCTCATTAATTGCATCACCAATCAAAAACATCTCCGCAGTTAGCCTCCACAAATGAGAGGAATCGAGGAGTATATTTTTTGACTAAAAATATATATATTTTTACATTTATGATAGCTATTAATTTTGGATCTGCAATGGTAAGGCGCTTACACTTTGCAAATTAACGCGGCTAAAATTTTTATTTTTCCCGCGATTAGAAACATAGCGTTTTAAATATATAAACTCTATTAGAAAAGCTAGCGTTGGTATACAGTAGCAAAACTGTTATAAACGCTATCTTCTGATGCTATTAATACCCACATTTCCTGTAGTGTATTATCTTATAGCTACCTAATGATATTTTAGTAGTTTTAATACAACAAAAACATAAAAATAATATATATATATATATTATTAAATTAAGTTAAAAAGATTAAGTTATAATGGTTAATTTTTCCATTACTAATTCAGAAACATTTGAAAATTTGGTTATCAATTTTACAAATCTATATATATTATTTTATAGAATCAATATCTAGTTTGTAGATTTTTTTTTTTAAAAAAAAACAGTATTTCATTATTGTAATTTAAAATGCTGATGCATATTTTTGAACCACGCTTAGAGCATCTCCAACCCTTCCCTATATTTGCCTCTAAATGCTATAATAGAGTAAAATCAGCTCCAACCCACCCCTATTTCTTCCCCTAAAATAGAGATTGCTATTTTTTCCTCTATATTTAGGGGAAAAATAGCATTCCTCTATAATAGAGGCAAACTTTTTTATTTACAAAATAGTCCTCTAATATTTTATGATTGTAACTAAAATACTTATGTATGAAGAAATACAATTCTTACATATAAAATCACACCTTTTTGGTTACGTACTAATTATTAATTTTTATAACTATAGTTATAATTAAAATAAAAAAATATTATTTATTTAAAAGTCAATTATAATTAAAATAAAATAAAAAATTATTATTTTATTTAAAAGTCAAAGACTTTTTATTTAAATATTAATCAATACAACATATTAATATGGGTTATTACTTGGCCGATGGTATATATCCGAAATGGTCAACCATAGTGCAAACTATTCATGAGCCAGTAGGTCCAAAGAAAAATATTTTGCAGCACAACAAGAAGCATGTAGAAAAGATGTAGAACGTGCATTCGGAGTTTTACAATCACGTTTTGCGATTGTGAAAGGACCGGTACGTTTTTGGAAAAAAAAGTACTACATGATATAATGACTACATGTATAATTTTACATAATATGATTATTGAGGATGAGCGTGATCTCGATGCACCGATTGGAAATGGAAGAGAAGCTCCACCTCCGGAAGTCCAAATACCAGATAATGAAGATAACCGATTCCAAGAGTTTCTAAGTCGATTCAGAAAAATCAAAGATAAAGAAGTTCATTTCTCACTTCGTAATGCATTAATTGATCATTTATGGGAAAAATTTAGTAATAATGATTGTTAGATAATGGTACTTTGTTTTATTTTTTTTTGTCTAATGTATTTTTGTAATAAAATGTTTAATTTAAATATTTTTGCAATATTATGAAAAAATTTCAAAAAGTATAATGAATATGTTAATTTTCAACATTTACAAGTTAGAGGTGTAAAATGTAAAATAAAAAAAGAATCTTTCAAGAATATTCCTTTTTAGAGGAAAAAATAGAGGAATACATTGGAGAGAAACTCACCTCTATTATAGAGGAAAAAATAGAGAAATACATTGGAGAGGGTCTTATGTTAGTAATAAGTGTTTGCATGGCTCGGCATGAAATTAAACTTACTATGTATAAAAACGATTTACTGACGTCCAGAATTTAGTAATTAATTATTTTAACTAAGTGGTCTTCGCCTAGTGGTAAAGGGGTTCCAGCTGGAGTTTCCGCTCTGGTTTCGATTCCTCTTGGCCACCTATAGACGCCTTAAGTGGCAAGAAAACATGAACTTCTATGAGCCTCTTGATGATTAGTTCTTGGGCCTAGATAGTCTTTGGGATCACACCAAGGTTATCAAAAAAAAAAAACCTTAAGTCCAGGATTTATGGATTATTATCTATACTATTTACACAGTTAATTGATTAAAGAAAAAAATGATTGTTGACTATTGGCTATCACATGACTTACCATTCAAACTAAACTAATGTATATCTAGCTACACAAAGTATATATTATGCATGTCAATATCCCTCAACTTAATGATATCACGTAGTTAACATCACGAGTTTAATTTCATTCATCTAAAAATTGACGCGGATGTCAAAGACCATTTAAAATTCCCGTTTTATCAATTTAAATATGATGTAGCTCACGGTAATTTAACTAAATATGAAAGTTATATAAGATATTATGTAATTTTGTTTTTTAATTATTTAATAAGTTTTCTTATGAAATTTTAATATAATTTCTGTAATTCATTTGATTAATTGTGTGATATATACTTCTTTGATCATTTTTATCATAAAATTTATTTCATGTCAATTCACTGACTCTAACATTTTATTTGTTTAATATAAAATTAATTAAACTATTGAATTATTTTATTTATATTTTCATAAACAAAAATTGCATCAATTTAAAAATGTATCAAGTAAGTATATATCACATAATTAATCAAACGAATTACAGAAATTTTATTACAATTTCATAAGAAAACAGATTAAATAATTAAAAAACAAAATTACGTAATATCTTATATAACTTTCATATTTAATATAAATAAAATAGTATAATTATATATTTTTTCAAATACATTAAAATAAAAATGTTAAAACACTACTTATCAAAAAGTATTAAAACATATTGATTTTGTAAATTAGATATTGTTATACATATTCTTACGCTTTTAAAGCGTGTGTTACAATATCATTTAGTTTAATTACGGTCGGGTCAGTTATATTTTAATTGATGAAAAAGATATTTAAAAGGTCTTTGACATCTACATCAGTCTTTGAATGAACAAATTAAACTTATGATGTTAAATACATAACATCGTTAAGTTGAGGGATGTTGTCATGCATAACATATCTTCGTGTAGCTAGATATATATTAGTTTAGTTTGCATGGTTAGCCATGTGATGACGAATACTTTATGTAGTCATCAATCATTTTTCCTTGGTTAAATAAATTTATCTCTTTTGTACGGGGGTTTTGAAAAATTTGTTCAAGAGAATATATTCTGTGTGTGTGTATTCGATTTTATCCAGCGCTATGTTCTGACTTTTTAATCAATCTTACGCATTAGACCATCTCCGATGGTTTCCCTCATTTTTTCTCTCAAAATGAAGTAAACTCAAAATGAGGTTGTGATTTGCTCCAGTGGTTCCCTTCATTTTCTCCCTCAATTATTATTATATTCATTCTTCAACTTTTTATTTTTTGCAAATAACACCTTTTATTTCATAAGATTTTAGATTATACTCACTTATTTTTAAATTATATAATTTAACCAAATATTAACTTATAAAAAGCAAATATTTATTACATTAATAAAGGTACATAACAACATACAAGATAATAGTAAAATTTTACTTAAACAATACTATTACTATATTTTTCCCACAAATGATCAATCGAAGCATTTCGAAGAGAGAAATGAGCTTCTTTATCCTTGATTTGTCTACACCGACTCAAAAAATCGGGTAGTTTCGTATTCAGATATTTCAACTTCCGGAGGTGAAACTTCTCATCTAACTATAATTGGTGCATCGAGATCACGCTCATATTCAATTATCATGTTGTGTAAAATTACACAAGTAAACATTATGTCATGAATCACATCTTTTTCCAAAAACGAACGGGTCCTTTCACAATAGCAAAACGTGATTGGAGAACTCCAAAATCACGTTCCACATCTTTTCTGCATGCTTCTTGTTGCATAGCAAAATATTTATTTTTAGGACCTACTGGCTCTTGAATAGTTTGCACTATGGTAGACCATTTTGGATATATTCCATCAGCCAAATAATAACCCATACTATATTATTTTCCTTGAATGACGTACTGAGCAGGAGGAGCAATACCTTGAACAAGATTGGAGAAAAGATGAGAAGATTCCAACACACTGATATCATTATTGGTGCCTGGCATACCAAAATATGCATGCAATATCCAAAAATCATAATCTGCTACGGCTTCAAGAATAATAGTTGGTGATCCGCTATGGCCTGCATATTGTCCTGCCCACGCTGTAGGACAATTTTTCCACTTCCAATGCATGCAATCCAAGCTCCCAAGCATTCCTGGAAAACCTCGTTTTTCACCAATGTAGAGAAGCCTGGCAACGTCATTCGGTGTAGGAGACCATAAGTACTGTCCTGAAAATATCTCCACTATGGCTCGACAAAATCTTTTCATGCTCTCTATTGTTGTTGACTCGCCTATCTTGATGTACTTGTCTGCAGCATCTACTGGTACACGATATGCTAGCATCCAAAACACAAGTGTTATTTTCTGAAGAGATGATAATCCAAGTCGGTTTGTTGTGTCTCTTCGTTGTTGAAAGTAGTTGTCATGACTTTCAACAGCATTAACAACACGAAGAAATAAGGAACGATACATATGATATCTCCTACGAAATATATCTTCATTGTATCTCGAAGTGTCTGAGAAGAAATCGTTGAACAATCTAATATGTGCACTTTCTCAGTCGCGGTGGATGAAAGAACGACCAAGAACTGAGCCACCATAGATTGCTTGATTGCTTTGGTGGTTGAGAAGATGATGTATTATCAAGTTGTTTTTGGCGATAGCACGACGTATCACTTGTTTTTCGTGGTCGAGATTATTGATTATTTCCATATTTTTCATCATCATCGTCTGAAAAAGAAGACGGTAGATTTGTAAAACCGAAATTCATTTTTTGAAAGAAATAAAGGAAGAGCCAAGTAGTAAATACTGGTTGAGTTTTTCTTATGTCTACAAAACATATAAAAGTTGTAGTATTTATAAAAATAATGTGAAACCTCTTCAAATTTATTTATTATTTTTTTATCTAGTTTTGTTACAAATAACTTTAAAATTATGAGAACTTTAGAATCACTTTTCTTTGTATTTGTCTAATCTTGTCATAATAGATTGAGAAAAATAAAATTTTAAATTATGTTTAATGTGTTAAAAATCAGCTGAATTTTGAAGAGAAGTGTAAGAACTTTATATTACTTTTTGGGGAAGACGACCTATTTCCACACCAGAACTATCATATAGTAACAAATGTACACAATCTTTCAACATCGTCATAATTGCACACCATTTCTGTATAACAACCTATTTCCACATGCAATAAAAGTTCGAAACTTATTTCTCCCTAAACTTTAAAAGATGAACCAATACCGACAAATAGCGGTTTAAAGTTGGTTGGCCTTCCTTAAACCCAAAACTTAACCACTGGCTAACTTAACTAAAACAAAACGACCCGATTTTGACCCAAGTAGAGAATATAAACCAGATTAAATCAACCCAATACAATTAAATCCTCTTTCTCTTTCGTGTCGTTGCTCCTCCACGTTGTTGCTCCTCTGCTTGGCTTCAATCAGGTAATTTCACAATTCTCTGCCTCTATCTCTCTCTCATTAGTGTGTTGTCTCTCTGTCTCTCTCTACTATTGACTCTGTGTCTCTCTGTTTTGCAGAAACGATAATGGAGTCATGGACTGATGTGAATGTAGAGTGAAACAGAAATCAAAGAGGAAGAAGATGAAGGCGTTAATGCGGACTGAACAGAAGAAGAACCGTGTTGGGACCCTCACGATCGGACCTTCAATCAAAGTTTGGGAGCCTTACAACGTCTTCGATTCACCTATGTTTCTCTTCGAATCTGGATCAAGCTATATCTATGGCTGTTTCTCATTAGTTTTGTGTATTTTAGTATATATATTATTATATGAAGTGGAAACACAAGAATCAAGCATAGTCCATTGGTTTATGTGCTCCTGTAACCGCTTAACATTCCGAGTTCGAATCCAGGATGGAGCAACTTTTTTTTCCTTCTGTCTTTAACTAATGTAAAATGACGTAAACGTCCTCATCTTCTTCCTCGCCAATATTTCCAGGAATCCCTAACCTCCGCTTCAGTTTTTTTCTTTTCACGATTCTTGACCAAATCTACTTCTTTTTCTTATGTATTTACTCAATTATTTTAAGTCAATTATGATTTTGAACCAACAAACTAACACATACATACAAATACACTTTCTGAATTTTTAGATTTTAGGGTTTTAAAGGATTGAAATCGATTTTGGGGCTTTTAAAATGGTTTGGGGTCGGGTTTAAATGGATCCCTAGTAGGATCTTCGTTTGGGTCAGGTTATACCACTATCAATCGATACGAACTGGTTTACTATCGGTTTATCTCATAAACCATTAAAACCAAACCAAATTTTAGTGCGCGTGGAAACGAGTTTCGAACTTTTATGGTGTGTGAAAATAGGTCGTTATACTTAAGTGGTGTGCAATTACGACGAAACTAAAAGATTGTGTATATTTGTTACTATATGATAGTTCTGGTGTGGAAATAGGTCATCTTCCCTACTTTTTGTATTGTCTTATCTTATCTTATCACAATATGTATGCTAGTGAAAATTTTGTATGAATTATTTTTATTGTGTTTCAAATCAGCTTGAACTTTGTAGAAAAGTGTGAGAACTTTGGAATCACTTTCTTTGTATTATCTTATCTTGTCGTAATATATTTGCTAGTGAAAAATTATTTGAATTATTCTTATTGTGTTATTAAATCAACTGAATTTGTTGAGAAGTGTAAGAACTATATAATTACTTTTTGTATTCTGATCTTGTCACATTATATATGTTAGTCAAAATTTTATTTAAATTATTTTTATTGTGTTTTCAAATCAGCTGAAACTTTGTAGAGAAGTGTGAAAAATTTGGAATCATTTTTCTTTGTATTGTTTTATCTTGTCAAAATATGTTTGCTAGTGAAAAATTATTTGAATTATTCTTATTGTGTTATCAAATCAGCTGAATTTGTAGAGAAGTGTAAGAACTTTATAATTACTTTTTGTATTCTTAAATTATTTGTATTGTGTTATCATATCTGCTGACAATTGGTAAAAAAATATAAAAAATTTGGAATCACTTTTCTTTGTATTGTCTAATCATGCAAAAAATGTTGTTCATTACACTGACATATTATTTTCATTCAAGGAATATAAATCTATAAATAGCATCACATGACCTATTGTTTTCATTCGCAACACTATAACATTTCATAAAATTTTATACCTATCTACAAAATGCCACTCCGTACATGCGGATATAACCAAGAAGAAGATAGACTTATATGTCAAGTTTATATGCAAATTTCTCAAGATCCAATCACATGTGCTTATCAAACATCTGATCAGTTCTGATCTCGTTTGGTAGAAACCTACGAGAATGAGAAAAATGAAAATTGGAGTGAACGTTCAAGAAGATCCATCCAAGGTTGTGTTCAGACTAATGAAAAAGCAACAAAAAAAGTACATGCATGCATCAGACAATGCGAAAATAGGCGTCCAAGTGGTGCTTCAAATAATGATATTGTAAGTTATAATATATTACTTGTAATTTTTCATGTTTTATTTGAATAAATAATCATTAGCTTAAAATATTGTGCAGTTTAATCAGGCCAAAGAGATGCTGATGGAAGATCCAAAATGCAAATCAGGTTGGAAGTTTGATCATGTTTGGAATATTATTAAAAAAATTAAGAAATTTCAAGATCAAGGCTCTCATGCTAGACAAGTGAGAAATCCGTGTGGTTTTGGATATACATCTTCTGAATCTAAAAATCATACTCATGATTCTGCTACACAAGCATCTCCAAGTTTGTCTTCATTTTCTCTAAATTTAGATGACAGGGAAGATGTTACTGGTGGGGTTTCATCTCAGAGACCAATTGGAGTGAAAAAGGCTAAGTTAAAAAAAAATGTGATGATCAAACATCTATCGTCATCAATACCTTAGAAGAAGGAAACAAACGACTTTTGGAGCAACTAGAAAGACAACTACACAAGGGGAACACCACTTGGAGATTCAGAGTCGGAATTATGCCTTAAAAGAACTAAAGGAAGAGAACAAAATTTTATTTCGAGATTTAGCTTCCATTCAAGATTCAAATATTCGTGCATATGTCCAAACTGAACAAACACAGATGTTACAGAAAATGGATACACAACACCAAGATCAAGGAACTCCTCATGCATCTACCACATTCAATCAATATTTTAGTGATCTTGGTGGATCTAGAAATAATCTACCTGATTATTAAGTTATTTTAATCAATATTATATTAAGTTTGTCTTATGTTTAGAATTGTTACATGTTGGATTAAGTTTGTTGTTTTCTTAACTTTGTATTGGTTAATGGTATTTTTTTCTATTTTCTTTTCTTTTAATTATATTTTATAATTTATAAAATTATAAATTATAAATTATATTTTAATAACTAATTATTGGTAATTATATTTTAAGAAATTTAATCAGTATATACATATTAGATATAATGTTATAAAAGTTATGTTTAATGTTAATGTTTTGTTTATGCATAAAATAAAGATTGTCAAAAAGTAAATGACCATTATGTAAATAAAAAAAATCTTGACATCAAAATGAGGTTGTGAATAGTGTTCTCTCAGATTTGAAAGAATAATATTTTTATTTTATTTTTCCCCTCAAAATGAAATATGGATTTTCATCATTTTTTTATGTTTTCCTTCGTTTTGATGCACCATCGGAGATGTCCTTAGATTCAGTTTTTTGTTTCTTAATGATTGATTAAGATCCTTATGATGATTCCGGCAAGGTCAATTCAGCTTAGTCAACAAGATTTAAGCATGCATCGTCACTATGTAATGTAATGGTATTTGATTGGTTGCTTCTGAGTCTGGTCTTTAATTGTTTTTTCCCTAAAGTGGTCTTTATCTTCTTCTTCTTTTTTGTAATAAAGTGGTCTTTATCTACTCTACGTATACAATGAATTTATATATTACCATTTTGTTCTAAAATATAGATTATCACATTACCTTTGTAACACCTTTGAACCACACAGCTAACATGTCATAGATCAAATCCAATTCGTACACATATTTTTCTTACATAATCAATAAAGCAATACGTATTTTGTATAGGTTCGCACAGTTTCAATTCAGTTTTAATATATACCTGCTCACCAGATATATATACAGCGATACAATTTATAAACTAATTAGACATTAATGAATAAGCATACTAAAATATTAGTCATATCATGTAAGTAGAGTATTCTTTAAATAACCAATTTGTATTTTTGTTTTCCAAAATATGAAATATGAACCTAAGTAGCACGGAATTTTCATCAAATATCTGCTTTCCCTTCCGAAAACGGATTTGGAATAAGAAGCTTATGAAAACTTCGAATTTTTTTTTTCCAAAACACTTCTAAAATAATCTCTTTAAAAACACGGTGGAAAATTACATTTTCATTTTGAAACCGCACTCCCATTTAAAAAACCAATGTCATAAATAATTAAGAAATATAACGTTATGTTTTTATTTTAAATAAAATATAAAAATTACTAGTATTAAAATAGAGAGAATAAAAATATAAAAGTATTAAAACTAAAATTTTAAATTAAATTTGTGCACAATAGTTTTTTTTATAGAAGCTCTTGCATATATATTCAAATAATATATTTTATCAATTATTTGTGAGATATTAGATTAATAAGACAACATTTTTTTATAGATTTAGTTTGTTAGTATTTTGTAATTATAATATGAACTGAATGATTATACAATTATTAAAAATGAATAAGTGATTTTTTACTTTTTATTTGAAATATAATTTTTAGTCATAAGTCTTACGAATATTTTTAATATATATACGTTGCTATATGCTTTCTAACACGTATCCACTTTCCTAATGTTTTTTTTACTTTGTTTATGTTCTTTCATATAATTCCCCTTCTATGTGTACCATTCCATGTAACATAGGTAAATATATATTTTTATTCTTTCTATTTTAGTACTAGTAATGTTTGGTGGATCTATGACGTAAAGGATCGGTAGTAATTTGATTGGGCTGGAATGTGTTTTCTTGTTCAATATGGACGACTATGCTAAAGACAAAAGAAAAACATATTAAACACAAAAAAGGTAAGAAATTGATTAAAATAATTTAAGTTGGTTATTTTTTTTTAAATACATTTAATTAAAAATATTATAATATATAAATTTAGGATTTAGTTATTATTGTTTAGAATTTAGTCTTTAGGGTGTGAGGTTGAATTTATAAACTTCTATAAAAAATTATAAATATTTTCATAAATTTATAAATGATTTAAAAGAGTTAACTTAGTTCCCCCCTTAGTTTTTATCCTAAATTTGAAGTACTAATAAAATGATTACCTTTAACTGTAATTTTTTTTTTAAATGTATAAAACTTATGGTAAAACTGATTTTTTCCAAAGGAACACGACCCAAGTGATTGATCTATAATTTCATATTTTTTAATAATTATATATAAATTAAATATCAACCAAAAAAATCGGGAATAAGAACAGTACAACCGTCTCCGGTATGTGAAACATCGGCAATAGGCTGTAGGGAATCAGGCTTAAAACAAAGATAAAGTAAAAAATAAGAGAGTTAAAGGAATTAAGTGAGGGAAATAAGTCAAGTGAAGTAGAGCTTCAGTTCAGATGAACACAGGAGGTCAACCAATCCAGTAGTCGTGATTTTGCGTCGGCCATGTGTCCAAACCAGCCACCGTTCTGTAACCGTCATCGAGACCCCGTCGGAGGAGACCCGCGGCCACAATGCCGGATCTAAGAAGACTTGAACCCCGAAACCCTAACCACCGTATCTACCTTGTATGGTCGCCGATTCACAGATCCGATGAAACCGCGTACAATTCCACCGTCACCTCTGAGTCGAGAAGAGACCGCATCAGAGGAAGACTCATCTCGAGGAACCCGCCATCCCCAAAGATTGCTCCTCCATCACGAGACCACTCGTAGATCCCGCCGTCCTCAAACTGAGCGCATAAGCCAAAGTCCCCGACGAGACACCGGGACCACCAAGCTCCCATGGAGGCCACCACAACAGAGCATAACCAAATCGCAGAGAAGAGAAAGGGAGAGGACCTCCGAGAAACCACCGTGAATCGAAACTATTCCGACTTGTCGTTGTTGTCATCTGTTACGATCCAGCGTGTAAACTATTTAGGCCGAATCCCAAACCCAAACTAGCAAAGTGATGATAATTTAGTTCATAGGAAGAATCGAACCCATAATTGATGTGGATACACAACAAGCACCAAGATAGTGTCACTAGGCTACCACCACTTGGTTATATTATAAGTATTTTACTACACATATATCCCTTTTTTGTTACGAACATACTGTATACATTACGAACATATTGTATACATTCCATTTAGTGTTACGAATTACATAATTCAGACAACCATCTACGCTTTATGTTAGTCATTGTATTCTATGATTTGTTTTAGGACTGGACATATAATCCCTTAAATTTGCTTTGATGTTTCGATGGTTTACTCGTTTCTGGGAACTAAAGCGATTAATATAGTATGAAAAAACATATAACTCCAGAGAAAATTGACGTGATGCTAATCTTCATGTCAATAAAATTATGCATAAAACTTATATTTTTCTAATATGTGTGATTTTTAAACGCTAAAACAGAGTTTTAAAAAAGGTTTCACAATCAGTTCATTGTAGTTAACCTAAAAATATCCCACCTGACTCATTCGTATTTAAAACTTTTTAAGGAAATAAAATCTTGAATCATGGATTGGAATTCAAATTCCAAATAAATTATTTGAAATTTAAATAAAGACAAAAAAAAAGTGGAAAAGTGAACGAGTCCAAAGCAGGAAAGTCTAAAACAAAGACTTGTACAAATAGGAAATCAGAAGTGCAGAACGAGAGTTGAAGCACTTTGAAGCATTACATTTGCTCTTCTCTCTCTGCCTCATTCTCACTCTCAAAAGAACAGTTTTATTATGGATGAGACAAAACAACAACTGGAACTGACGCAAGAACAGATAATGGAGTTTAAAGAGGCCTTTTGTCTGTTCGACAAAGATGGGGATGGTTGCATCACTGCTGATGAACTTGCTACTGTGATCCGCTCGTTGGATCAGAATCCAACCGAACAAGAGCTTCGAGACATGATCAATGAGATCGACTCCGATGGTAACGGCACCATCGAATTCTCTGAGTTCCTCAACCTCATGGGCGGCAAAATCCAGGTTTACATTAATTATATGAAATTAGATCAGTAATCTTTTTCTTTTTGCTAAACTTAGATAATAATCATATTGAGGTTTTGGTATTTGTTTATTGACTTTTTTTTTTGACATTTTGGTAGGAAACTGATGCAGATGAGGAGCTGAAAGAAGCATTCAAAGTGTTTGACAAAGACCAAAATGGTTACATCTCTGCTAGTAAGGTTAGCATATAACTTATCACGCTTTCCTCTCTTAATCGAATTAATGTTTCCTATTTTTGTTAAGCATATCTATCGATCCTTATATATTTAATCGTAGTTAGATTTTCGTTGATCAAGTATTATAGAGTAAAGATCAATTCGATGTACTCCGTTGCGCATTGCAGAAGACTCTGTACTTGCGGTCTCATTATGTTTTATTAAATTCAATGATTGAAGACATCGATGATCCATATACAATTACGACTGATTGTTTTGGTATCTAATAATTCAATGTCTAAAGTAGGTTTTACTCCTATATAGGAGAAATCCAGCTATAAATCATGGTTAGGAACATAGGATCTTTTTGTTGGGAAAATTACCCAATATCGATGAGATGAAGATGGGATTAGACAACTAAAAGATTTAAGAAGAAGACTCTTTATAATTTTGGAAAGGGTTTACAAAGATTTTGTTTTGAGAACTCTCTCTTACAAATATTTTCTCTCTTTGTTTTCTTGATGTGGGATGATTACAAATGGTGCCAAGCACCCCTATTTATACAAGTGGAGGAGCATACTCCAACAAGTTCTAGATTTCTCTAAATTATTATTTATTTCAAAATATCTAACTCCATAACTTTCTCTCTTCTTCTACACACTTCTTCATCCTTCTCCATTTTTTTCTACATATCTCTTCTTCTTGGGCTCTTGGGTTATAACTTGATTAGTTATTATTCTTGGGCTAATGAGGGAAAACCCAACAAATCTCCCCCTTCCCGATTTAGCCCGAAACCGTTGTCATCCCCGTGCCTTTGCAGCAATCTTCAAACTTCTTGATCGGTAATACCTTAGTCATAAAGTCTGACCAGTTTTCATCGGTGTGTACCTTGTTGAGATGTAGAAGCTTCTCTTCAAGAACTTCTCGAATCCAATGATGCCGAATGTCGATGTGCTTCGAGCGAGAGTGAAATGTTGGATTCTTTGCTAGGTGAATAGCACTTTGGTTGTCACATAGCATGTTGTACTTTTCTTGTTTTACTCCTAACTCAAGCAAGAAATTCTTCATCCATAGCATCTCCTTGCATGCTTCCGTTGCTGCGATGTATTCTGCTTCCGTGGTGGATAAGGCAACACACTTGTGTAGTTTCGATTGCCAGGAAACAGCTCCCCCTGCAAAGGTAGTAACAAAGCCTGATGTTGATTTCCTTGAATCTTTATCACCAGCCCAATCTGTATCGGTGTAACCGTTCAGCTCCAATTTTTCATTGCCAAAACATAGACACTTCTTCGTTGTGCCTCGTAGATAGCGTAGGATCCACTTAACTGCTTTCCAATGCTCCTTTCCTGGATTCGCTAGAAAGCGACTCACAACTCCTACAGCATAGGCAATGTCGGGTCTGGTGCACACCATAACATTCATGAGACTGCCCACTGCTGATGCATATGGGGTAGTCTTCATTTCCTCTTTCTCCTTCTCACTTGTTGGACTTTGCTTCGAACTTAGCTTGAAATGTCCACCAAGTGGAGTGCTCACCGGCTTTGCTTTGTGCATGTTGAATCTCTCCAACACCCTTTCAACATATCGTTCTTGGGACAACCATAAAAGCTTCTTTGGCCTATCCCGAGTGATCTTCATTCCAAGAATCTGTCTCGCTTGCCCCAGATCTTTCATCGCAAAACATCTTCCCAAATCTTTCTTTAATGCGGCTATCTTGTTGCGATCTTGACCCACAATTAACATATCATCAACATAGAGCAATAATATGAGAAAGTCGCCGCTTTCGTACCTCTTTATGAAAACGCAATGATCATTCTTGGTTTTCTTGAAGTTATGATCCACCATGAAGGAGTCAAACTTCTTGTACCCTTGTCTTGGAGCTTGCTTGAGACCGTAAAGACTCTTCTTTAATCGGCACACCAAGTCTTCTTTTCCTGGAACTTTGAATCCTTCAGGTTGCTCCATATAGATCTCTTCCTCGAGTTCACCATGTAGAAAGGCCGTCTTGACATCGAGTTGTTCAATCTCAAAGTCTAGAACCAATGCTAGACCAAGAACCACTCGGATAGAGGACATCTTCACCACCGGAGAGAATATTTCTTCGAAATCTATGCCTTTCTTCTGGTTGAATCCTTTCACAACCAATCGAGCTTTGTATCTTGGATTTGAGCTTCCCTCTTCATACTTCAACCTGTACACCCACTTGTTCTTCAAGGCTCTCTTTCCTTTTGGTAGCTTCATCAGCTCATAAGTGTGATTATCATGCAAGGATTGCATTTCATCTTGCATAGCTTCAACCCACTCATCTTTATGAGTGTCTCCGATGGCCTCTTCATAGCTTTGAGGCTCCCCCTCATCTGTAAGATTAACGTACTCATCTCGATAATATCTTACGGATGGTCTTGTCTCTCTTCCAGACCTTCTTGGCTCATGTTCTTCCTCTGGCTCCACTTGAACTTCTTCGCTTTCATCACCATTTGGATCCATGATAGGATCCCCTTCTTCTTGATTAACGCCATCATCTTCAATCACTTGTTCATGGTCTTGGGGATTAAGAGAATCTTAATTTCTTACAACTCTTAGCTTTGGTCTCTTTGAATTGTTGATGTCTTCGATTGTTTGATCTTCGAAGAAAACAACATCTCTGCTCCGGATAATTTTTCTGTTAACCGGATCCCAAAGCCGATAGCCGAATTCATCTTTTGGTGATCCAAGATAGATGCACTCTTTAGTCTTGGAGTCTAACTTGGCTCGTTCATCCTTAGGGATATGGACGAATGCTCTGCAACCGAACACCTTCAAATGGTTGTAAGAGACCTTCTTACCCGACCAAACTTCCTCCGGGACATCGCCTTCCAAAGGAACTGATGGTGTAAGATTTATGACGTCCACTGCAGTCTTTATGGCTTCTCCCCAAAATGGCTTGGGTAGTTTAGCGTGAGAGAGCATGCACCGAACTCTTTCTGTGATCGTTCGATTCATTCTTTCAGCTAGCCCGTTCAGTTGTGGCGTCTTTGGTGGTGTCTTCTCCATCCTGATTCCATGAGCTTTGCAAAACGCTTCAAAGGGACCTCGATACTCTCCACCATTGTCAGATCGAACACACTTGAGTTTTTGACCCGTACTTCGCTCTGCTTGGGCTACAAATTCCTTGAAAGCATCAAGAACTTGATCTTTTGACTTCAAAAGGTATACCCATACCTTCCTTGAATGGTCATCAATAAAGGTGACGAAATATGATGCCCCTCCATTGGATTTCTCGGACATGGAGCATACGTCAGTATGCACAAGATCAAGAATATGCTTTCTTCTCATAGACGTAGATGATCTTCGGAAAGCGACCCTATGTTGTTTTCCGGCTAAGCAATCATGACATGGTGTGAGAGAAATACCTTTCATATCAGGAAGAAGTTTCTTGCGAGAAAGTATATTTAAACCTTTCTCACTCATATGCTCGAGTCTTCGGTGCCATATATCGATGTCATCACTTGCGACATTTACTCTTCCTTGCAAAGCTTGGCTTGAGTAACGTATAACGAGCCTTCTTTTCTTCCTCGAGCCATGATCAAACTTCCTTTGGTTAACTTCCATTTGCCACCACCAAAATGACTGTCCAAGCCGACATCATCGAGCTTTCCGGTTGATATGAGATTGAGTCGCATGTCGGGAACATGTCTCACATCCTTGAGAACTATCTTACATCCAGTGTTTGATGTAAGAATAACATCCCCCTTTCCAATGATCTTGCTTCTTCCTTGATTTCCCATTTGAACGTTACCAAAGTCACCACTTTGATAGGGTGTGAAGAAGCTTCCATGAGGGGTGACGTGAAAAGAAGCACCAGAATCAACGATCCATGAGCTATCATCAGAGCTAAGATTACATTCTCCAACAAGATATAAATCTTGGCTCTGGTCTTCAACAATGGTTGTTGTCTTGTCCTCATGCTTCTTTGTAGGATTGAACCGGTCTGGTTTGATATTACCGGCTTGTTTATATTTCTTGAGAAACCGACATTCTGACTTCATGTGACCCGACTTACCACAATAATAGCATGTAACTCTTGGACGTGACTTGGATCTTCCTCGAGATTGGTCTCGTCCTCTGCTTCCATTGTGACCACGAGTCTCTTCTCTACCCCTTCTATCAACAATGTTAGCTTCTGAATAAGAACTCGAACCTCGCTCCTTCCTGCGAACTTCTTCGTTTAGAAGGCTATCAGTGACGGTGTCCATGGTAAGCTTTCCCTCCGGTGCTGAATTGCTTAGAGTGACAACTACTGTGTCCCAACTCCCCGGTAGTGAACTAAGGAGTAAAAGGGCTTGCATTTCGTCTTCAACCTTCATATCAACTTTGTTAAGCTGATTTACAATCCCCTTGAAATTGTTCAAGTGCTCCATCATGCTCTGGCCATCCTTGTACTCCAACTTTACCAACCGTCGAACAAGAAGAGCTTTGTTTCGTGGTGTTTTCTTTTGAATCATGGATTCAAGTTTTGTCCATAATTCAAAAGCATTTGTGTAGGTAGAAACATGTTCAAAGAGAGATCGGTCAATGTACTTACGGATTACAGCAACCGCCTTTCGGTTTAGTATTTCCCATGTTTTGTCATCCTTTCCTTCCGGCTTCTCCTTCATGATGATGGGTTCATGCAAATCCTTACAATAAAGGTGATCTTCCATCATCGGTTTCCAATAAGAGAAGTTGTCCGTCGTGAGCTTGAACATGTCACCTTCAAAGGTAATGGTGGCCTCCATCTTGAATCTCACGGGTCTTGATGTTATGTTTGAGCCTAGCTATGATACCACTTGTTGGGAATATTACCCAATATCGATGAGATGAAGATGGGATTAGACAACTAAAAGATTTAAGAAGAAGACTCTTTATAATTTTGGAAAGGGTTTACAAAGATTTTGTTTTGAGAACTCTCTCTTACAAATGTTTTTTCTCTTTGTTTTCTTGATGTGGGATGATTACAAATGGTGCCAAGCACCCCTATTTATACAAGTGGAGGAGCACACTCCAACAAGTTCTAGATTTCTCTAAATTATTATTTATTTCAAAATATCTAACTTCATAACTTTCTCTCTTCTTCTACACAATTCTTCTTTTACACACTTCTTCATCTTTCTCCATTTTTCTCTACATATCTCTTCTTCTTGGGCTCTTGGGTTATAACTTGATTAGTTATTATTCTTGGGCTAATGAGGGAAAACCCAACACTTTTCAATTAATGACAATATCAAACAAGGCTTAGATGATATTTAGGTGTACAAGAGATCCTTTAGGTGTCTTATTCGACCTTTTTTTTGTTCACCTAGTGTCTTATTCGACTATTTTCCTCTTTTCTCTAAAATTTTGGAGTATTTGAAATCTAGAGAAGTAAATAACAACAAGATATGTCTGTCTTGTGTCGTAGAAAGGTAAATTGTTTGAGGGTTCGAGCTAGCTGGCTCTGTGACTTTTCTGGAGGATAACGAGGCCAAAAGAAACATATAAAAATTCTAACAAACAATTAGTAAATGAACCTATGATTCTATTGGTTTATTGGGCAGGCCACATGTCTTTCGCCTTGTGCAAATAATATTTTTACATATTCTTTTCAGACCCATCAAAATATTTTCTTTAATAACCATTAAATGTTACTTTCTCCAGAAAAATATTTTGGCTGCAACACGAATATAACTTATATTATATAAGTCGACAAAGAAACTCATGAAATTTAAGGTTTTAAAAATGAAATTTGTGTATTGTTTTACTCAAAACATCATTTAATATCATAGTTGTTGATATATAATTGCAGTTGAGGCACGTGATGATCAATCTTGGGGAGAAGCTCACAGATGAGGAGGTTGATCAAATGATTAAGGAGGCAGATTTGGATGGTGATGGTCAAGTCAATTATGATGAATTTGTGAGGATGATGATGACCAGCGGTTAAATGATAATCAATTTTATACCAAATAATGTATTATCGTTTATAAATCTTTTGATCATTTTCTCTTCTTCAGAAAATCATAGTGTACTTTCCAATTATATTAGCTTTTGCATATTCATTGGAAGTAATACTCATTTTTATTTATTTGGATTCCTAATATATATGGTGTATAGTACAGTTATTTATCTTCTGGAAAGGTCAGTAAGATTGAGTACACATGTCTGGCAATAATCATTATTCATTTTTAACATATGAAAAAGTGATAGGCACAAATCACACATCTAACTGTTATGATACTTAATCAGTTAATCGATAGTTAAGGTGTTATTTGTTTCCTAATGTTACTTTTGTAAAAATCGAGATACGGCGAAAATACAAGGCACAAAATAATTTCAATAACTCCTATATCTTTTATTAGAAATTCTTTACACAATTTCTTACAGACTTGTTTGATCTGAATTACACAACTCAATACGGATCGATTTCTAACACACCCAACTTGCTTGACTCAACACTTGTTGACAAGTTTACCAATTCACTCAGCTATAAAATCTCAAAACCCTTTGTGTTTCTCTCTGAGAATTACAACGTGAAATCTCTAACCCCAAACTAGGTAAAAGCTAATATATATATTAAATAATATTTTCCATTTATCTAATATGTTATTTCTTATATTCTAGCATCGCCAAATATTCTAATTTGTAATATAGTAACATTCTTTTAATGCTAATTTCGTTAACCAAACATATGGAAATATTTCAGATCATCGCATCTTGACTATTCCATTTTATTTTCTGAAGCGTGTGTCACACACCATTCTTCGTGTGTAACGCAAGTATGTGAACCAAAGCTCCACCACTGCAGCAACCTATCAAGCTCCAAATTCTTGAGCTTACATTCTCCCTTTTTTTCACTGAGTTTTACAACTCAAGCTCAATAACCTCTACGCACAACATGCATCATACATCCCACCAAAGTATTAACTTAAACTACCCCCTGAATCAAGTACAATCTCCTCCTGCTTGAGTGAAAAACTCTGTGAAAAACTTCATGATACTTGTTGGACCATCAAAACCCTCAATACCTTCTAGGCCATCGAACTGGTTCTTCAACTTCAGTATATTGATCAACCATTCGAGTGTATGACACATTGGTATGCTCGTGTGACACACCTTTCGTAAACTTGGGATACATATCCTTTTTAGCTATACATACATGTCCACACCTTCTAGGTTCCACATAACAAATGTTCATCCTCCAAGCTCGCTCAAACTGGTTTCCTCGAGAATAATAGAAATCAACCTTATGACCATGATTCCCACAAAACAAACAACCATTCCTCCTAGTTATTGCAGGCTTTGGAGAGTGCAGTCTTGTCTGAGCATTAGGTTCTTTTTTCACAGGTGCATATGTATGTATTTTCTCAGCTTTCGAGCTACTTTCAGGGTGAGATGGAGTACCTTTTACAAACTTGATAACATCGACTGGAATAGCTTGATTTTTTGGAGCAGAACCCTTCTATCCTAAGCCACCTTAGCTGATTCACATCCTTGTATAAGCTCAAATTGCTTTCCATCTACAGAACTGAAGATTGTATCCAGTGCTTTCGCATTAAACCTTGAAAATTTTTTCTCTGTTGCAGTCCAATTTGTCTTTATTTTAAGTGTCTTCAAGCCATCTTCTTGCATCACACACAGTTCTTCCCATCCAGATTGAACAACTGTCCAGATATCTTCATCAGCTCCACGTAAGTTTGCTCTCATTCTCACTTTCCAGTATCCATAATTCACATCATTCAGCAACGACATATTATGTGCCAAAATCGCCATATCCTCTTCTCAAGATCTCACCTTGGTTTAAATAACTCTTTTTCATTTAGATGTCCCGCTCTGATTCCAATTGTAAAAGTCGAGATACATCGAAAACACAAGGCACAAAGTAATTCCAATAACTCGTATATCTTTTATTAGAAATCCCTTACACAATCTCTTACAGACTTGTTTGATCCGAATTACACAACTCGACACATATCGATTTCTAACACACCCAACTTGCTTAACTCAACACTTGTTAATCAAGTCTATCAATTCACTCAGCTATGAAATTTCAAAACCCCTTGTGTTTCTCTCTGAGAATTACATCGTGAAATCTCTAACCCCAAACTAGGTAAAAGCTAAGATATATATTAAATAATATTTTCCTATTATCTAATATACTATTTCTTATATTCTATCATCACCAAATCTTCTAATTTGTAATGTAGTAACATTTTTTTAATGCTAATTTCGTCAACCAAACATACGAAAATATCTCACATCATCGCATCTTGACTATTCCTTTTTATTCTCCGAAGCATGTGTCACACACCATTCTTCGTGTGTAACGCAAGTATGTGAACAAAGCTCCACCACTGCAGCAACCTATCAAGCTCCAAGTTCTTGAGCTTACAATTTTTTATGTTCGTTTTATAGTTTATAAATTACTAGGCTAATGTCAATTAGTAACATGATTCATTAATCATACGTCTATCTGAGTGTCTGATCTATTAACTGGAAATCTAACCACCAAAATTGAGATAGTTAGAATCAGTTAACACCTTAAAGACTAATGGACTAGCGTCTCACGTTTGAGAATGGAAAATAAATCTTGTTCCTTTTCATTTTCAATTTGAAGTATTAAAACACTCGGATGATATTAAAAATTCATCAACTTCAGAAATTAGACTCGTCTTGTATAGAATGCCTCGTTGTGATGTTAGCTGGATGTGAAGTTTGTCCACACATTTAAGGTTCAAGCGCAGTTTCTGTTGCGGATGACACGGAAAACTAAAGCATATAAGTTATCATCAACTCCTATCAAGTGAAAAGAAATATTTTCAAAATGAATCTGTTTGGTGATATGTTGGCAGAATATTTTGACAAAAAAAAACTTACAAAATCAGAAAAAATGCACACAAATGTTCGAACGTTTTGCTTCGTAACAGCATTTATAAGAGTCTCTTGATCTCGCCATTTAAGCTCATTTACAAATTACAAATGAATTTGGTTAACTTATAAACTAATGGGCCGACAAGTATGGTATCCCTTCAAAATCAGTTTTAGTTCAAATTCATATTTCCTTTCTTTTTTTTAACGTCTGCAAATTGGGTTAGACCCAGTACAAAAGGGAAATGAAAACCAGAGAAACATTCATACGTTCAATATACTCTTTTGTTATTTTGTTCCAAAAAAAAAAAACATTTCCCTCATCAAACACCATATACAATGTACAATAGAAATTAGTTAAACCAGGGGTTGGCCCGCCCTACGGGCAGGTGAGTTTACAATAAAATTATTTTATATTTAAATATATTTAAATTTTATAAATATTTGAAAATGACTCTAAATTGAACATAATAAAAATAATTTGTTTTCTAAGATCATATTGTAAATTTTATTAAATTTTGTTAGTTTGAGTTAAAAGAACCACTAACGTCTTTTTTTTTAAAAGAACACAATTTAAAAAAAAATTTAAAAAAGTGCAGTGGTTTATATTTATTCTTTTGATTTTTTTTCACTTTGATATAGTTGAAGAAATCTAAGGTAAGAATAACTGATACTTTTTTTCTAAAAGTTTCACATTTTTTATAGCTTGAATTTTCATATTTTCAATTACGGTCATAATTGTATTTTTTTAATAGAATTTTCCTACTCAAGATGCCATTTGTGCTATTTACATAGGTTGTATGTTTTAAGACTGCTTGATTTATTTAAAATGTATGGGTTCTATTTGTTATCTCTGCTTTACAGAGTGTATGGTAATAATGTGAAGTGTTTTGTTTTTTCAAGTTGTAGTTTTGCTCCATGATAGATATTTGTTTGGGTTTAAGTTAAATTCTTGATTTTATTAGTGTATTCTGTAAACGTTTTCTTGATAAAATATAAATGTCTGAAAATATGAGATTGGTAAAACATAAACGAAGAATATGCAACTTTTTGTATATTTGTTGCCAACATAAACTCACAAAATTTGTTATTGCTGAAGTATTGAAAAATAGCTACGATCTAATGTTTTATTTTTCGGAAATAAAAGTGATTCAGCACGTATCAAATGGAATATATGAACTTCTTATTTACTTATACAAATTGCAGTGCTCGCATCTCTTGTTAATGTTGTTCGGATGGTCTCATTGATAGTAAAGCGATTGAAGTCATTTGAGTTTCTTAACTCATACTCTGTGCAATATTTTTTAATGAGACTACTACAACATTGATAGCGAAACTTGGAGTTTTTTCTTCTAAACGATTTTGTCTATGTAGGTTTTTCCTACATCTTTCTCATCTTTGCAAATTATTGTTGTACAAACCGTTTACTGATGTTATTATATTTGTATAGACTTTTATTTATTTTATGTGATACGCATGAATTATGTGTTCTAATTTTGTTAAATTTATCCTTTTCTAGGTGTATGCATTTTTAACTTTTTTAACTTTTATTTCTTTGTGATTTTTACGTTCTACATTATATGTAAATTTTTCTTTTAATTTGCAATAGTTCTTTTTGTTTAACCAATTTCAACTTCATTTTTTCTTACTATGGTTGATCTTAATTTATTAGTAGTACAAATGGAATTTTTTGTTTTAAAAGTTTCTGATTGTGGCGAAGTTTAGTTTTAGTATAGGGTTTATAACTTTTATAGTATGAAGCCAAAAAGACAAGGAAGGTAGTTTGGATATATTTTTCTTCTTCCTATTTGTAAACGTCATAGTATTGTTGTATATAAAACTTTAATTTTCTTAGTTGATAAAGATGAAATTTCCAATTGCTTTTAGAATTACCATTTATCAAAGTACAATTAAGATAAAAGAGTTTTATAGCATCACCTACCAAATGAAGAGAGAAAGGGCTATGTTTCGTGTAACATAGTAATTAATGTGATGAAGTTTAGAACTAAAGAAAGGTTAAATGGAGTTTATTAGAGTTTAGTAGAGAAAATAAAATTCATGTTTTACTGATAAATTTTATTAGATAAATTTCCAAATGTAGTAAATTTTATAATATTTCAAAAAAATTGATGATATGTCAATTTGTGGTTCTTCACTTGATGATGTGTTTTCATGAGCAAAAACAGAAATTCTAAATTATTAATAGAAATTTATTTTTTAGATTTTAGTACTTTAAAAAAAATAGGATTTGATTATATAATAATCACTGTTGTTTTTTTCTTTCAATTTTCATGTCAATATTTTTAAGACTGAGCTTGGTAACCACAAAAGAAAAAGAAAATATCATGATATTTCTTTCGTTTTTATTTCCATTGGTAGGTTTTGATGAAAAAAATCAAAAAAAAATATAGTAAATGAATCTTCTTTTTCTTAATCTTATAAATTTTTCTAGTAAAATTTTATTCGTTAATTAAAATTTTCACCAAATTCAAGTTCTATAATGTATTTCACGCCTCTTTGAACTGATTGAAGCCAAGGATGGAAGGATGAAACTTCCATTCTATGCAGCCTTGGGAAACTTCCATTTTTCACTCTTGTTAGCTTAGCTTCCATAGCTTCTGAGTTTGTTACATCTACTTTCTTCTCCATTTCACTTCTGAGACTCTGAGCCTCCATCTCCTTATCAATCAAACTCCCTCACTTCTATTAAATCCAAATTAAGCTTTTTCAAATTGCCCATGTTTCCGTTCTTTCTTCTTCTTCTCCGTTACCCCTTTGTGCAAAACCTCGGTTACATTTTCTTCAGCTAACTCGGTCTTTCTGTAAGAATTTTTTGATTTATGCATTTCTTTGTTCGTATGTGCTTCATATCTGCAATGTTCTGTATATTCTCATCTTGGTAGCTTGTCTTTGCTTCTCCAACCGCATATTGCATGTGGCTTATCTCTTGCCTCACAAGTTTCATTTTTCTTCCAGGCTGATGATATGTCTATTTTCTTTGCTCTTTCTTCCTCGAGCCAGCCAACACGTTTCTCTAAGTTTTTAGAGTTCTGTAGCATGGACTGAGTTTCAACAATCACAACTTTTTTATGTTTAGAACCACAGAAAAATAGAGATCTTAGCCACCTTGCCAATGTGATCGTGTGTAGAAGCTAACTTCAACTTCTCCCAAGTTTTCTGTCCAAGAGCAAATAAAATGGTTGAGAATTACAAAACTTTAAGATACAAACTTCGCTTGATACAATGTAGATAAACAAAAGCGTGTTACTGAGATTTAAAACGTATATATAATGGAGAGAAATAAGCTAGGGCATGGGTAAAGCAACTCCATGTGGTAGAAACATATGTAAAACCATGAGAACGAAACACAAATTACATAGTTGCATTTCAGAGTTCTCTAACGAAAACAAAAACTGTCGTGTCGCTACGATAGAGGGGAATCTCTTGCTTTTTAATTTGTGTTAAAGACTTAAAGAGTATCTTATAGAGGTTTTTGTTAAAATTATAAAACATCCATAAATTTACATAAAATAAAGTGGAATTTATATTTGGGGGAGAAATTTAAGAGCGTATGTATTTAGTCGTGAATGTTACTTTCTCTTTTAACATATAATAATTGTATAAGAAAATTAGTACATATTATTTTTTGAAAAAGGATCAAATCAATTTAATTTTGATCTATCACATTGTTCACTATTTTTAAATGTCAAGAGTTGAAGCATAGTTTATCTATTGTCACTGAAGGAAATTCAAAAAGATCATATTTAAAGATTTCTTCACAATACAGTTTATCATGATCTGCACCTTTGAGACACGATACAGAAACGTAAGTTTAATATTAAGAAACTTGTAGAAAAAAGCGTAACAGAATATATATGTTGAAGGCTTTGCATTAAAATGGATATCAATAAAAAAAGAAATACAGATTTCTTGAAAGGCCACACCAAAGAGAAATCTCTCACCACCTCCCGGTCAAAATAATCTGAAATGAAAACCTCTTTTACATAGAGCCTTATCTGGTGGCATACAATAGATGGGGCTAAACTCGAACTTACCCTACGTTAACAGTGCTGTTCGTTTCCAGAACGTGCTGCGTCAACGACAAACGATAAAAAATGTAAAGAAATTTTAATGACAGCTCAGCAACCAATTAAAATTAGAGAGTTAGAAAAGACAATCATTGGACGCTGCGTCACGTTTCGTATGAGGTGGGAGACGCTGTTATTTGCAGCGGCAATAAAATTACAGAAAAGAGGAGCAATGGAAGTCGCCGGCGGCAACTATACAACAACACACAGTTAAAATTTCTCTCATCTGTTTGTTAATTATTGGTTGCCGCTTATTGGTTGCCGCCGCTGACGCTGCGTCAGAGAAACGAACAGGCCTAACATCATTGTTTGTAAGAGTGTACGAACTTGTGCCCAAAAAAAAAAAAAAAAAAAGTAAGAGTGTACGAAAATATATCTTTAGTGAATGACGTGGGGTTACTATTTTTTGACAAAATATTCAACAGATGGTCCCTTGAACGCACCTCTGCTGTGAAGTGTGATGATCCCAATGGTCCAAATACTTTGAAAGTATTTTTGTAATGTTGTCACCACTCTAGAGTTCCTGAGCCAGAAAGTGTAAGCACAGTGTGTTCAATTTTTATTGCTTTAGAAAGTGTTCCAGGATTCTGAAAAATTCAGATTTCAATTAACTTTTGACTGAAGAATGTTTCCAATTCAGATTTCAAATATAAAGGTATATTTACCTTTTTAGTCCTTTTAAATACTTGTCATAAACAAAGAAACGAAGGGGAGCACCAGCTGATGAAGAAGAAGAAGTCAGCACCCGAAACATATTTTCGCATATAATAACATCAGCTATTATTGAACTGCTGGAGTAATCCGGGAAAAAACCTTCTAACCGATGGTTGGAGCCCAATCTACCCGCTTCCATGTTTGAAATAACACGATAAGATCAGATGTTGACTCACCAGATTGCAAACGCAGAAATCCCAAAGTGGCTTACAACAGAAGGGCAACCATCATGTCTGAAAGTTTAAAAGCCAAATGTTTATCACTAACATGACATGTGACTCCCACAGAGAGAAAATGTTCTCTGAAACAACAGTTATCTAGATAGTTCTGTGGAAACAATGAATGCTGCTTTACAGATGATGCCTAATAAAGAATACAACATTCTTCTACTTTGATTGCGTTCCTAAGTAATAGAATCGCGTATGCTTTCCTATATAGTTAAAAAAAGTTTCTCTATGGATTTGTTTCAAAGAGACAATGTTATTGAGAAACATTAAGGGTCAAGTATGATTCTTTTGCATCAGTTTTTTTAGTTGGATTCAACTCACCAGAAAACTCCAAAATGGACGTAAGAAGTTTTCGATCTAAACTCTCCTGTTTGAATACATGAGAACCGAAAAACCGAAACTCAGAAAGTGAGCCTATAAATTGATTAGGAAGGAATATCAGACAAAACATTAATAGAGATAAAAGAGAGAAGTAGAGTGGTGAGTTACCGAGAGACATTCTATTTACGTTTTTCACTCAGGAACACAGTCTTCTTTATCTCATTGTCCTTTCACGAATTTCTCCGAGTACCATCTGCAGAATAATAAATAAAGGATGCAACTTTATGGTTTTGGAGAGATTTATAGAGAAACCAAAAGATTTCTTATAAAAGGAAGTGCTTGAAACGAAAAAGGAGGATGTAACAATTAGTGGTCCAGAGACACTACAGTAGAGAATACCACATAACCCTTAAACCCCTTAAACATCATAGCTAATCTCTCAGAGAATAAATAAAAATCACACTTATTGAAGCAATTGGGGTAAACATTTCTCAATCAGCACAGGAGGAAGCATGTGAGTGAGCAGAATTCGAATACTTTTTCTTCATCATGCCCATGAATGATCGCTTTGCAAATTTATAAAGTTCAACTATAGTTCAAAAAATGATATCAATTGTAAGAATAACTGGAGGTGAATAAACTCAGGAGAAATGCATAACTGGATCCATTCGTGAATTCATTGTCAGAGGTAACTAAATAAATGGATCTTGTAGAAGGATAATGTTACTTACCGAACTGGATCCACAACTGGTGCTCTCTCTATTACTACCCGGGAAGATTTTTTGCTTCTCAACGAACCCAATCAAGCTTCTCCGTCTCTCCATTGCCCTCTCCAGATGTAATAGAAGACTGCAATAATAGAAGAAGATAGCGAGACGAAAAGATGAGCAGAGACTTGCCAACGTGTTCCTAAATATAGAAGCTGGAAGGATGAGGAAGTATTCGATATTTAATTGCAGAGGAGTGAAGAGCTGGAGTTATTTCGACGGTTGCAAATACGTGGTGGAAGAAGAGGAAGTGATACGTCGCCAGCAATATAGAAGAAAGAAGAGAACCCGTGTCCAAGATTAATCAAAATGACATGGATAATTGCTGCAACACGAGTGGCTGATTTTCTGATCCCACCTGGCATAGCTAAGAAGGCTTGTTATTCTACTTTTAATAGAGTTAGATTATTACTTAATAATAATAATAATAAATTTCATTAATGATAAGTTAGATTAGTTCTATTATATAATTTAATAAAATAATAAGATAATATATTTTTTAAAATATATAGTTTCATTTAATTCATAAATTTATAATAATTATATAATAAGTATATATAAAAATAAATATTATATTTTTATTGAAAATATAATAATCTTAATTTTTAATACTTCAAAGTTCAAGCCATTTTAGTGTCACACTATCATATTACATCTAACCAGACATTTACATTATCTGATATATATATTATATATACCAAATAATCTAATAAAAAGCCAAATTTATAAAATTTAATCAATAAATAAACCATGATAACAACCATTATTTTTATTTTAAATGAACAATATATGAAGATGTATTTTTTTTTTGTAAATTAATAATTCTACTAATTAATAAAATACTATTATATGTTTACTATATATAATATAAGTTACAGTATTATTAAATTATAATACATACATTATTAAACACTCCTATTTTACCCTAAAATAAAGTGAGAAATGAAGTAATGAACAAAAAATATAAAAAATTACTCTATATAATAATAATGTTTTTTTTTCATTACTCCATTTAAAAATAAAATATGAAATATGGTTGGAGATGTTCTTAAAAATAATAAAATTAATGTTTTAAAATTAATAAAAATGATGAAAAACTAATCTTTCTTTTTCTGTCACACTCAAAACTAATCTCTAACTTCTAAGAACTAAGCATTGAACTCAAGTAAAATCATGAATCCAAAAATTAATCATAAACCCGAAAGTTAAACTGTAACTCAAAATTTACAATATTTTTGAAAGATTTTGCCATTTTCTTCAATTGTCATTTACTTAAATGATAGTTAATGTTTCATCGCCATCACCACAAGTCTTTTACCTCATTTTCGACCAGTGATCTCCACATTTATGCGTTAATTTTGAGAATTTGATAAAATTTGTTTACTAGCCTTTCAATCATTACAATAGTTTTTCTCCATGTAATAATAGACTTACTAGGTGGTAACCCGCACCTTGTGCGGGGTGAAAATATAAAAAAAAATTGCATTTATATTTTACTTCATTATTTCAACTTTATATGTTGGTTACATTCTTATATTAGGTTTATATTATTTGAGTTGTGAATTTGTTATATATAACATATTATTGGGTCTTATCTAAAATAAAAATGGTGGTATTTTATATTGACATTTAAAATTAAAAAAGAAACTACAGGCTAATTAGATAATAACATTATTTGAAATATTGATTGTCCAAATTTAAGCCTTATAGTTCGGTAATGGGATAGAATATATTATTACTTTATGCACATAATCAGATCTTACCAAATTACAATCTTCTAAGTACGTATAATTCGAAATTAACATGCACACAAAATTTAACATTTAAATTAAATAGACCACCATATTTCATATATTCCATATTTTAAAAATAAAAATACTATTGATGTTTTAAAGATTACTTTGAAATTCGTGAGATTTATATTATAACGAAAGACATAATAAAAACTCAGTAAAAAACAATCTATTTTTTCAACCAAAAATCAATCTTACTTTATACCTTTCTTTTTGCATATATTTTGATTTCTATTGTCCATTAAAAAAACTTTACAGCTAAAGTTTATATGTTAACAGAATAGATACATAGGAGGTTAAAACACTCATTACTACGAACTTGGTTAAGGATTCAGAGTTATATAACACGAACAATTGCTCAAAATATCAGCAATATTCGAAAAGATTCAATTAGACTAATGTAACAATGAAGAATAATGAAGATCAGCTATATTTTCAATACATGAATCATAGTGATCATAGTCATACATCACGAAGAATAGTCACAAATATAATGAATGTATACTTTTTTTCAAATAACTTAAAAATATATGTAAAATGTTTTAGTGTTATTCGCAAGGATCTTTAACAGAATGTGTGTAAAATCTGCACAACAAAGCTTGAAATGCTTATGATATGATTCAGTTAGAACAGAGTAGACAATGGACCTTGATGTGTAGTTCATTAACATAAATTTTGATGGTACATTGCGCATTATACCACATACCATCAAGGTTAATAATTTTTAGTGATTTTGTTTAGTATTATAGATAAATGAATGGACATAAAAAATTATATTGACTAAGAAATCCATAATTGCATATAACCCTAAAATCACGCCAAAAAATCCATAATTGATCGCATATTTATTCAAAATTTTGACCATAGCGATTTAACATCTTATGTTACTATCACATATGGCACGATTGATCAATCAGTGCGAATATTATCCTCTAAAATTGGAAAGAGTACAATAGACTTCCCATAATTTAAATACCACAAACACGAAAGTCAATCATTCCGAAAATATTTGATTGACTCAAATTTCATGACCAACTTTCATTAATCTTTTGAATTGGAGGATTCAATATTTGACACCGAGATTTACTCCATTTAGGAAATATAGCTTAATCAAGATCCAATGACAACGTTTTTTTCCGATTCATTCAAATATATCATGGACTATATGTTTCATTTTCGAGTAATATCTTCATATTGTATCTAAGTGTTTATAATCAGAATAAAAATATGATTATATTGTTGATGTGATAGAGTATACACAACTATTATGCTAACATATTACTAATAATATATTACTAATAATAACTAACTAATATACAACAACACAGAGACAAATCGTACAACATAGTATATCATCTTGTTTCTGGTTTATTCAGCATAGTATATTATATAACATAAATTAGAAAAATTATATAATATGATGGCCAATGACATAATACTATCTCGAGTTGATAGGGATGTTAAAAATATCGATATAACTTAACAGGGCATATAAATTATATTATCCATATAGTTCACATTTTATACAATAGTGTCGTGACATGGATGTATAAAAAGTTTCAATATTCTAAATTTAGTGTACACGTTCATGAAATGAGACTATATGTTTTTGGCAAGATGCTTAGAATAAATGCTTAGAATCAAGATGCATAAAATGAAACATATATTATATGTTTTTGGCAATGGCATGACATGTAATTAGTCTAGGTCAAAGAGGGTTATTTAAAAAAGGTTGTGAGGTGGAATGTGGTGTTGACACCTAAGAAATGACAAAATTGTGAATCACACATATTGGATAAAGGTTTATTTATAAAAGTACTCCTCAAATAATAAGAAGGGGATTTATAATGTATCCAAATTGTCTTTCCGGTAGTTTACGGCCAAGGCATCTATGTCGGAAACCGTCGTTGCCTCCCCCATCGGATCTTGCACTCCATGGCAGGATAGTCGTCGTACGGTGCAGAGCCGGGCTTGGACATAGTCTTTCAAAGCATTTGAATGGGCCCCCACCTTAAATAGCTTCCACTTTTTTTTTTCATATCGTATAATTTTATATTTGAAATGTTAACCGTAAAAAATGGACCAAGAAACATTTTCTACGTAAAAAAACTGAACATAAAATGCTAGATGAGCCCATATAATAATAAATATTATAATTAGTAAAAGATTTTATATCTCAATTCATGAGAACTTTAATACATGACTCCTCAGTTTAATATTTGTAAGAACAACTGTTTTGTTCAAAAAAATCAGAGAAGCAGTTTTTTTATTATGAAGTAAAAGTAGTTTTAATTTAATTTTGTATAGGGTCCCGAAAGGTTCAGGTCCGGCTCTGGTCCGGTGCGGTTGGAAGTGCTTCTCTCTCCTTGTGGCGGATCGGGTGGAGCTCTGACACGGAGGCTCCCGAGTAAAATTCGATGCTCTGGTGACTCATCAACTTATGGCCCGTGCTCTCTATTAGAGGACGATAGGGATGTGGCAAGAACTTGAAATCTAGTCATCGGGCGGAGACTCGTCCTGATTCTCAAAGCACGTGCTGGTGTCGATGGTTCTACCTTTCGGGATGGTGGTTTCTCTAGGTATGCTTCTCGCCGGTCCGGGTGTCGTCTCTTCTCCGTCTTGAGTGTGGTGATGCATGTGGTATCTCAGACTTTTGTGGCTGTTTGTTTCTCAAGTATCTGCGGTGGTTAGGTTAGGTTCGGAGTTGGTGTGCGTTTCTCGTTATTGGTGTTTGACTATGAGGCTGCGGGACATTCTCTGTGGTGGCTACTATCAGAAGGCAATTGGCGACGGAATAACAACTGGACTTGAATACGCCAGCGCCGTGAAGTCTCGTCCTTCTGGCGATGTGCTTCTGTGTTCAACGGAGAAGGGAGCACGCTCCCGGTCTTCTTCCCCCAACTGTTCGTCTTTATTATTGTTTTGTCCGCTTGCAGATTTAGATCTAAGCAAATGTAACCTAGAAACCACCGTTTTCTGGTCATCGGACTCTGTAACGATTCCCGAATCTCCGTTTAGGAATGATTAATGAAATATTTTTAATTTAAAAAAAATCCGGTAGATAAATTACCTATTTTAAAATTGTTTAAATTCAGTATGTTCTTCGAAGTTTTTTTTTTTGGACAAGTGATTGAAAAGTGTCAAATCGTATAAATTGCTAACTTTAAAAAAAAAAAATTTGAAAAGGCATTTTAATTAGCATTCTCCAAACTATATACAAAAATAGTGATGTTGCACCAGAGAAAATTTCTACGGGTCCAAAAGACACGAACACTTTTATTAAGCTTTTATCTAGTTTATGTCTGTTTGTCAGTAGTTAGTTTTGTCTTCGCTAACACATTACCCAGAAACATAAGAATACAATTTATTCCTAGACAGACCAGTACAGGCAATCAGTATCCAATGTGGAGGAATTTTTGGTCATTTGTTATTGACTACTTACAAGTCAATATTCGAATTCTTAAAAATGAATAGTCTTTGGTCATTTGTTACTGACTAAAAATATCAACTATCGTCTTTATTTATTCGACTTGTGTCCCTTACATCGTTGAAAGTTGAAGTCCTATCATCTGAAATAAAAGAAATATTATAATAAAGGTATTCACCGAGTGGCTGGTAAACGATTGCAACACAGTAAGAAAAATAGTACTGGGTTTTGAGATTGGAGAAATGTAATGATGTATTGTTTGCCAAGCAAGTATATCCTTGTATATTAATTGAAAAACATTATTATTATTTTTGTAGCCACGTGTCATTAGGATGATTCTTTGAATCTTTATAAAAATAGGTTGGTCCTTCTAATTATATAATAATTTTTTATTAAATTAATTAACCATAAATTCAATGTAAATGTTCTTTATTATTTTCGTAAATAAAAGTTACGGAATTGCCTAATGTGAATAAAATATATATAAAAATTAATGATTTTGAATAATAACGATTTGATAAAAAATTTAGATTTCTATGTATATCTTATATTTTGAATTTTAAAAAATGACTATAAATTACTAAAACTTTTAAAAGTCTCAAATTCAAATTTTGAGATCCATGATTAAAATTTTTTTGTTGTGACAAAATACAAATGATTACAAAATCATATAAGTAAAAATTATAATTTAATTAATTATTAAAATTAAAAAATATATATATATATATATATATTGTTTTAAATTAAATTATATACCATATAAAATACATGAATATTTTAATTTCAAAATTTACTTTGAACAATTTCTTTTGATAAAAAATTTGAATAAACATTGACAACTTAATTTTTTTAAATTAAAAATTACTAAAACTATTAATCCCACAATGAAAAATTTATTATCAGTAATTTAAAAGTTTTGCTATAAAAGATACAAATGATAAAAAAAACATATGAGTAGAAAGCATCATTTAATAGACATAACTGTTAAAAAATATTATATATGTTAATATTGTTTAAATTTAATTATATATCCTATCAAATAGAAAAAAAATTGTTTGGATTAATAAAAAAGTTTTTATGTTCGCCCCAATTTAATTATATATGTAATGGTTACTGAATTTTTAATTATTCAATATATTTTTTATTTTATAATATATAAAAACATATAATAAATAAAATAATTTATATATATAATGTTCATTCCGCGCAAAGCGCGGATCTTAACCCAGTACTTTTTATTTGATAATCCAAAGTTGTACAAGGCAAGATACTCAGAGATAATAATCTTTGATGACAAAGCTAAAAATATCAATAATGATTAAGAAACCGATCTTTTTAGAGAACTTGTCAAAAATATCATATTCACAGTATAATTTTTCATATTTACACTAACCATTTTTACTAGACTAACGGTTTAGAGTGAAAGGGTGGGGTAAGGTTTTTGGAATGTGAAATTTAAGATTCTAATAAATATATAAATAAATACTTAAAATATTAAAAAATTAAAAAATAGTTTCAAAAATAATTTTTGATTTTCAATATTTTTTTTGAAAAAAATAATTCGTAAGAAATAAAATTAAAAAAAAAAATATAGAAAAATTTGAATTTGAAAAAGTATAATTCAAAAACATAAAATTATTTTTTAATAATTATATATTATATATATAAAATAAAGATATAAGAGTCTTTTGTTTTTTAATGAAAAATGTATTTTTCAAAATGTTTTTTTAATGGTTGTAAACATGAATAATGGTATTAAGAAAGTGGTAAACATGAAAAAAAAATTATCTTTTTACATCATTGGTCATGGACAAACTAGAAACTTTTAAGATAAATGATTACCGACTCACTTTCCACAACAATGCAGACAAAAAGGAGTATAATAAGAATAATCTTGTAAATTAATTGATTCAGCACAACAAGGCTTAATACAAGAGGGTTTAATATAAATGATACTTGTCAAAGATATTGCAATACTCCATTAATCATATGTTGTTCACCTGTGGCGAATATAGAAATCAATGAATAAATTTATCTGGCGGGGGGCAAAATTTTATAAAAAGAGTAATTGCAGTGCATATACAAGAAAAACTTGCATATTTGCGGTGATGGAATTCAGATTTTTTAAGTGACGTGTTCTTTTAATGTCCATAGCACCGCTATCATCTAATACTTCAACCAAATGTGTACTACATCTTCGAACCCTATATATCATTATTACGCGTGAAGAGATAGAACACGTTCATCACTTCAATCAATACACTATTATTTATAAAAATATCTATCTAATCTTTCTAAATCTCTTTGGTTTCTCCGTAGATATGATCCGCCTTCTCTCACAATCTCCCTGTTTTATCCGTCAGAACCCTTGCTAAGAAATTATCCCCAATCCATCTCATCTCTTTGATTTCTCCGACAGAACCCTTGTTCCGAAAAAATCTCCCGTCTATCGAATACGAGATCAACTCTCTGTCGAAATCCTTTCTCCAAAATAATATCACATCCGCCGGGTCCTATTCTTCATTCACACCATTCTTGATTGTCTCCATTACGATTGTAAGTCTCTCTTTGTTTTTCCTTTTCTGAATTTGTTTTCAGTATTAGGGCTAACACACGCCTCTTATACTGTTCAAGCTCAGGTCTTGATATCATCTAATCTCCTGTTGGCAAATATGGAGACCATTGAGTTAGCATCTCGGATTTTTGCTGCTGGAGAGGAACCAGTATAAAGGAAAGCGACGATATATCGTTGTCTCAAAGCACCATAGCTCTGTCCGGTTACGTCCAGTCCCTCCAGATGGTCATGACAAAAGTCGTACCTGCTCTCACTGAAGTTGTATGGCAAGACTCTGCAACCGATGTAGCTGGTGCTGAGGATGATGATTTTTCATATACCCCCCCTAGTAATGGTATCAAGCCAGCACACACAAGGACGTTGGATACTGCTAAAAGTGTGAGCCTTTTTCACACTTCTTGTTTATTATTTCCTGCTTTTCGACCATTCATGTTTATCCAACTATTGATGACATTGTAATGAAATTCTAAAAGATAGCCGGCTAAGCTAACTGAAGCATGTTATTTCTTCGTCTTGTTTTAGCTATAGCAACCGGATAATAACTTAGTTAGACATACATTTTACAAGATAGCCGTACGAATAGATTTCTGTAATGTTTTACCGGTGCGTCTCGCCTATTATCCGACCAATCGTCGATTAAAACACGTATTTATCTAATTATCCGGCTAATCAAAATGTCCTATTTTCAGTTGTATAGATACGTATGACTTCTATCATCCCGCATGAGGGTGACTTTGAGGTCGACGAAGCGTAGCTGTGTTTCTCTGAATAATTGATCGAAAGCACCCGAACAGGATACCTCCTGACATTTATCTTTATTCCATCAGACATTTATATACTTAGCCGTCAAATGTATAAGTTATCCTACAAACAGATATGTTGTGATGTCGTCAACATTGTGTAAAATAATCGGATTCATCATCATTTATCCGTTATAGGTCAAGTTAGCCTTCTATTCCAAATAAAAATTATGTGTCCAAGTGTCTTCATTTTTAAGAGTAATCTAACTAGGACCTACGTATGTTCACTAATTCTCGCACAACGAACCATAAGCTGCTAAATAATTTTCGATTTGACCTTCTTCATGTATTAACTTCTGATGAAACGGAAAGGCTGAAAAGATTTTCAGAGAGCCATTAAAGACGATTCAATTTTGGAAAGTGATAGCTAAGACTCCGAATGGTAACAGCGGGTTGGGCGGTGCGGGACAAGCTGATTGATTAGTGCGGTGCGGTTTAAGAGCGGTTTGTGTTAGAAAAACGCATACTGCAGGACAAGTGTGATTCATCTAATAAAAGCGGTTTAAGAAATATGTGAATGGTGACCAAAATAATAAAAAGTGCGGGACAAATGTTTGAATGGTGTTTAACTGTGGTTTGTATAAGAGAAACTTAATAAAATTAATTAAATTTGTTATTTAAAATAGAAAACGTAAAAGTTTATATCAAAATGCTTGAATGGTGTTTATAAACTAAATAGTACTGAATATATAAAATAAAATTCTATTTGACAATAAAGTATTTTACATTTTTTATAAAGTACAAATAAATTACAATAAGAAAATAAGTTTATTTTATTGATTTTCCCATAGCATATTTGCAATATTATCTCTTATTTGCGCCATATGTCCTCCATCTGTCACTTCAATTGTTTCCACATCATCTAAATCGGTATGAAAATCAGTCTCTGCTTGTGTATTGAAATCCTCCTGTTTCTGCCATAACTTCAGCAAAATCTGCATCTGAAAAGTTTGAAATTTTTATAAAATTATGCAATCCCATTGTAGCCATGACCACTCTCTGCTGTATGTTGATATTATATCTTGGAAAATCACAAAGAATCCTCCATTTTTTCTTCCAAACTCCAAAAGTTCTCTCGATAACTGAACGTAGAGACGCATGATATCGATTAAATAATTCTTCTTTATTCCGTGGAGCAAGACCATAGTTGAACTGTGACATATGATATCTGACAATGTTGTTTCGTGATAACTTATATGGAGCCAAAAATCCTTGCCTATTTGGATAACCCAAGTCAACGACATAATACTTTTCCATTGGAGGCAAAGGAAATTCAGGATCGCTTTCTTGTGCCATTGTGAGAACGGCTGTATCATGACAAGATCCCGGTGCTCCATTCCATATATATGTGAATAGCATATTCAGATCACAAATTGCCATAATATTCAACGATGCATTATCGTGTCGATTCCAGTACATTCCTTGTAATTCTGGTGGTACTTTTACACAAACATGAGTCCCATCCATAGCTCCAACAAATCCACTAAAAAATGGATAATATTTTGGATGTACTTGAAGTCTTTCAGGAATTCGGTATAGTTCTTGTCTTGTTGGAGTTCTGATATAATCGCATGCAAGTAATTCCGTCGCTTTAAGAACTTCTTTAAATTTTCTTTTCACAGTCTCTTGATTTCGTCCAAATCTCAACCCAACATCTCTCTGAACTTCATTGTGCCCGCATATACGCAAAAATATAGCCACACTTTCTTCAATGCTTACATTTGAAGTTGGTTTCAGACCATAATTCGTTTGTAGCATGTTACATAGTGTTCGGAAACATGGTAGTGACATTCGTAGGAGTTGAAGACAAGCAGCATCATCTTCTTGAAGTCGAGACCACATATTTCTCCACCCTAAACCTCCGTCTGTCCGGGCAGGTGCTCTATGAAAATATCGATCATAATAACTCAAAGTTGGTTGAATTATTAACTCCTCAAATTGCTCATTTTCTAAATTCCACAACTCAATTCTCTCTTCGTAAGATAGTGTCTGGATGTTTTGTGAACGCAACTGACAGATTCGAAATGCCTGCAAATTAATAAACATAAAATTAAATTTTATTAGATATATAAAAATAGTAATAATGCATTAACACACCAAAATAATATATAAATATTTTAGAACATTAGAATATGACAATCCATTAACACACGAAAGTAATATAAAAGTATTTTAAGACACATGAAAACCTATAACACACAATAAAAATAATAACATTATATCATAATATATAAACATGACAATCAGATTGCTACTCTTCATCTCCTGAACCACTTTGATTCTCTTCATTAGGTTCTTCTGTAGTTCTCCAAATATTGAATAGGCCTCCACGTCTCGGTCTTTGTGATGTGTTTCCTGGTTCAAAATAATTAGTGAAACCGATACTAGTTGATGGTGATTGGTGGACCTTTGGTGAAGAATCTATACTTGCACCTTCCGAATAATTTCGTTGAGTATTCAGTGGACTTCCACCTTGATTTCCAACTGTAAATCCGTAGTGAACATTTGTTGGTGTTGTTCCAGAAGAGCCGGTTTGCTGAACATTTGATGGTTGCTGACCATGATGAAAATTTTGTGGAATGTTCCATTGTTGAGGATATGGTGGCGTACTCCATTGTTGAGCATTTGGAGGTGCGTTCCAACTTGGACCATTTGGAGGTACACCCCATGGTTGAGCGTTTGGTGATGTCCCCCAATATTGAACATTTGGTGGTGTTCCCCAGTGTTGCATATTTGGTGGTGTTCCCCAGTGTTGCACATTTGGAGGTGTACCCCATTGTTGTGTAGTCGGTGGTGCACCCAAGTTTTGAAAATTGTTTCCCCTTGAACAATTACCCACTGAAGATGGACTACCAGATGATAAACCTCCAGAATGTGGACTCCCAAATAACTGTCCAGAGCCCAATTGTTTTGGCACATCTTCATTATTTCGTGATACACCAGTCATAGCTTCTAGTAGTTACAATTTATCTTCGTCATTGCTTCGAGCTATATCAATGAAATACTTTCGCCAAAAAAAACAGTTCTTTAAGTGCGTTAATGCAAGCCCAGTAAAATTTAGTGAATTTGGGAAGTTCCAAAGCAAGAAATATTTGTTCTGCTTTTTTGAATTCATCGTAATCATCCTTATCAAAAGCACCTGGGCATAGCTGTTGTAGACTTTGTCGTTGAAATTCTTTATATCCATTAATGGTGTCTTGTATTGTAGTCTCGAATGATTGTCTTCTTCGATGACCTCTTGAAGTACTTCCAACATTAGTTCCTGAGTTTCTAGCAGATGTTTGAGAAGTGCTCCCACGTCCTCCAGTTCTTTCTGAACGACCTCCACGTCTTGTACGTTCCTCACCTCTTCGAGAAGGAAGCCGAGTTGAATCTTGAGTATATTCGTGCGAAGGAAGTGTATCGGCATTGAGGTTAACACGATATATTTCTTCATTTTCTTGGGTTTGAGGAAGATTATGTTGAGGTATGTCATCACCATCATTGTCTGAAAAATCAAACAAGTCATCTTCCTCTATTCCTTCAGTCAATATTTGTTGTCTTCGTTGGCGTGACGACAGTTGAGGTTGCGAATAAACATCGTGTAGCACAAAACATCGAACCATCACATCCCAAAACGGTGGTGGTTTTCTTTTAAAAGATCTTGTTAGTTTGCATCCCTAATAAAATTTTAACATATATAATAATCATAAATGTGTTGGCTATATTTGTTATATTATTTAGTTAATACAACCATAAATATTATTACCGATTCACGGGCCTCCCACCATTCATCTGATGCATAAATCATCGACGATTCCGGATTAACCGTTATTTCAGTAGAAGTCATGAGAAACTTCCACTTCTTATATGCTTTTTTGAAATCATCAAGTTTGTTTTTGAAAAATGCATAATTTATATTCAAATTAAATGCACGGTCGAAATTGTCGACCATGTGCTCTCTACCAAGAACCGTAGGATCTTTAAGAGTATAATCGTTCATAGAACTTGCTTGATCATACAACTCAATCAATGTTTTTTCTTGTTCATAGGTCCACTTAAATCTCGACGCGTTCTACAAAGTAAAAAAAAAAATTATAATTTTGACTAATACTATATAATTAAAAAATATGCAATAAATATAAAATTAGATTTCTTACTCGTGAAGAAGTTTCGTTATGAACATTTGAATTTCTTTGTCCCACAGGATTTGTGTTTCCATGACGTCTTCCTGACATATCTGGATTTCAAAAATGATTCAAATATTATTAATAGAGTTTCATAATTAATCATATTTTTAATAAAAAAAGAATAAAAGAAAATATAATGTATATATATAATTAAAATATTCAAAACATATATTTATTAAGTTTGCAACACAAATTTTTTTTTCTTAAATCACCAACAGGACAAAATTTTTATTTAAAACATATGTCAAATACATACTAATATTCAATTTTATTACATGCAGCTTACGATTAACTCTTTAACTTATTTTGGTTGATCTAAAATTAATTACATTAATATATAACAAATAATTTATGTACAGAAATAAACTTTCAGTTAACTAACTTACGTATCATTATTAGTTTACGTACTTTTATTATTTCAGGTAACCAACTAATTTATGGAAAAAAAGTTTACGTACATTCACAAAAATTTTGGTTAACTAAATAGTAAAATATATATTTATTCTTTCAAAAGGGATCCTCGAACAGAAAAAATTATTCTTAAACATTATTCAAACACATAATCATTATTCAATTTTATTTTTTTGCATCTTATAATTAACAAAATAATATTTTACATGGTTACATTAAAGTTAACTTACTTACGTACTTTAGTTAGTTTAGGTACCTTTAATAGTTTCACTGAATAATTTATATGCTTTTAATGGCTTACATAATACAAATTATTTTTCGGGTAGAAAAAAAACATACCTTGTTCTTGTTTGAAAACAAAAAAAAACGTTTTTGGACCAGAAATGGAAAGAATGTATGATAATTGAAGTGAAGTGTGTGTAAACTGATAACGTACTTCTTCTATTTATAGACTAGATTTTTTTTTATTTTCTGTTGTATTTACAAAAAAAAAAATTAAAATGTCACAAACCACATAAACCACTCATTTTGTACGCAAAGTGCGGGACTGAGTGGATAGGGTGCGGTTAATATCTGATAACATCACATGCTATGCTATCTTATTTTTTTATTATTTTAATTTCAGAAAACACAAAACAAGAAAAGTAAAGTGAATGGTGTCACTTTCTCTTCCGTCCCTTTCTGTTTATGGGACCACAGTTATCACTGAAGGCCTTAAGTGTGTGTTTCCTTCACCCACTTATCACCTCTATATAGAACAAAACATATACAAACACATATCCAATAGCATGTATATCTATATTTCCCGTGTGATTATGGTGAAAAGTTTTCGTTTTTTCATGCAATATAACTGGTCAGAAGTTTTGGCTACTCTTAGAAGCACGAGCTACACAAATATAAGTAGGTTTGTGTGTGTATAGCTTTTCTAATGATTACATGCATGTAATCATTACACAAACATTTCCGCTTCGTACGTAGAAGAAAGAGAGAATAGGGTCAGCTCGGTCTTTTCGCGTGTGCAAGAGGTGGACTTCACAGTTGGACCTTCGATTTTTCCATCCATGCAAATATCTCCATCTTTCTCTATTTTCCATGCAAATGACTCTTATAAAATGTCCATACTTCGAATACTTTAGACAAGTAAAGTAAAGTTGGATACTGGGCAATTAGAAAGCTTTTAACAGTAGTCTCTAAAGAAAAATTTCTTCCCTAATAATAAACTAATGAAGAAAATAGAAAAATAAGAAAGAGAACACATATATATAGAAGAGAGAGAGAGAGTAGAAAAATTTCTACAAATGAAAAAATTTTACTGACTTTTGAGAAACTAAACTAACAGGCGACACTTAGCTGTAGGTCCAACCAGTTAAAAATAAATAAAATACAATAATTAATTAAAGAGAAATTTTCGTGTTTACTATTTTCTTTTACCATTATTCATGTTTACCACCACTAAAATACATTTTCAAAAATACATTCTTCATTAAGAGGAAAAAAATTTATATACCTTTGTTATATATATATATATATATATATATAATAAATAATTATTTAAATAATTAAAAATAAATAAAAAATAATATTTTTTTTATATTTTCGAATTATACTTTTTAAAAGTCAAACTTTTATAAAAAAAATCTTTTGAATTTTCATTTTCGAATATTTTTTTGATATTTCTTTTTGAAAATCAAAAATTATTTCTTTTCAAAAATCAAATTCAAACTTTTCTATAAATTTTTTTGTTTGATTTCTTTTCGAAATTTCTTTTTCAAAATTTCATTTTGAAAATCGAAAATTATGTTTGAAACTATTTTAAAAAAATTATAATTTTTAAGTATTTATTTATATATTTATTAGAATCCTAAATTTCATATTCCAAAAACTCTACCTCACCCCTCAACTCTAAACCCTAAGTTTAGATTAGTTAACCTTATGGGTATACCTAAGTTTAGATTAGTTAACCTTATGGGTATACGTGTATTTTACCCTTCATTAAAAGTGATGGTAAAAGTGATTAGTGTAAACATGAAAGTTGGTACTATGAATCTGGTATTTGTGGCAATTTCCCAACATAGATAGCAGTATAATATTGTTTACATAACTACTTTATAATAGAGAGTTGTATTTAATTTAAAATCCTACAAAAAGTTAGATTTAAGAGAACGTTTCTGTTTTAATTAGAGAAATTAAATATCATTATTTTAAATCTTTTAGAAACTCACCAAGTTTTTCCCCTGATAATGTTAATATTACTTGCTACTTAACTTAATTTGTTTGAGTAATTTGATTTATTATTTGTATTTGGTTTGTTTGAATCAAGTACTCATATATCAAGTATCGGAAACAAAAATAATACTTATAAACTATTTGACTCTGGTTTGTTATTTGCTAAAATTAATACTTGTCAATAAAATATCTAACTATTTGTAAATAATTGAAACTAAAATAAATTTAACAAATAACAAATACCTTTTAATGAGTAATAAATTGTTTTTAGCGGGTAATAAATATTTTGTAGTGAGTCATTAGTATTTTCTATAACAAGTAACGAGCAATAACAAAATAAGTAACAACCCAAGTATTAGAAAATATGACGAGACTTGATACTTAACTCAGACTTGCAAGTAATAATATTTATTGAATTTTTCTTAACTTAACAATACCAAATACTTAACTTTCGAGCCAACCATGAGCATGGAGTAAATAACGAACATAAGTCGAGTATCAAGTAATCATGCCTAGCTTCCTCTAAAGTCTCATGAGCTCTACCGAATGATGGATGTGTTAAATACAATTATGATGCAGGTTTCTATTATAAATCCACCAAGTTACAGTATGTATGTGATCAGCAAGCCATTTCTAAGTATTGCGGGTCTGCATTCTTAGAACGATCAGTCTTAATGAAGAAACCAATATGCTTTTATCAGCGATACAACGCGTTTGGAGGATAAGCTACATCAGTTTTTCTGAAAAAAATAATCAAGTTTTAGTGCAAATTTATGAGGAGGTTTACAAGACATCTTGATTCTAAACTTGATTAATGATATCGAAGATTAGTTGTTCAAATAATCTTGCGTATTTACATATTTAAACGTCACTTTAATGTTAAAAAAAACGTCAAGCTAATGAAGTGTAATATAGAAGATACTATGTTTTCCATGTAAAGGTAACTTTTCATTAGAATAAAGAGCGTAGCAAAATAAATCGTTAAACACAAAACATACAGATATTCAATTTTAAGTTGCCGGTAGTTGATCATCGTATCTAATAGAGTTAGATATTATGTGATGATCTGTTATCTAGTGTTAAAAAAAATGTGAAACTAAATTAATTTTCTCACAAATAAATGTTTCTGTTAGTGAATACGAATCGGTGAAAATTTTCTCTCTCTCTTCTCTCTGTTCCTTCACTACATCTTTCACATATAAAGACGATAGATGAAACTTTTTTGTCGCCGGTTCTTTTGCCCACGGTTTGGGCTTCTTCTTCGGCTTCAGTATCATCCGACCGGTTTTGTCTCCAGCGTCGCACATGTTCTATCAGTGGTCGGCCGGCTTTGACTCTAGAAAGCGGTGGCTCTATTAGTATCGTCTTTGCCGGCTTTTTGTTTCTGGAAGGTGGTAGATTCTTAAGCTTCGATCTCGCCGTCTCTCTCTCTCTCGGGGTTTTCCCGATCTCTCTTGATCTACGATTCATGGCTTCAGATAGATTACAACTATCTGAATCTCCGACGGTTTCTTCTCTCCCACTCGGTTGGGTTGTTGCATCTTCAAGCTTACAACTATCTATAAAGATGTATGTGGTGCATGCAAGTAATTTGGATGAAAAAGATTGATTGTAGGCGGTTAAGTTTCTTCGTCGATACCGTAGATCCGCCAGTTTTGACTTCTCGGCTCGAGCATCGGGTAGGCTGTTTTGGTTGAACGATTTGTTTCGGGTTTGTTTTCACCGTCGACGGTGATCCATCGTGTCTCCTTTCTGGCTCCAGAGGAGATGGCTGGCTTTCGTCAGGACGCGTATCCATTGATCGCTGGGCGATCCGTACAAGTGATGGAGTGATTCGGGTTTCTTCTACAACATATTTTCCCTTTGTATTTAAGGCCTAAAGTAGAGAAAATCTAATTAGGAAACATTTTGTAAGCTAATAACTCTATAAATTAATAAAAAATTAAAATCACAACATTATTAATATATAGAGTTTTTATTGTATGAGCTAAGGACTAAACGATTTTTTTATATAACTGATTGGGTTTTTCAGAAAATCCAATGCAAATATATAACCCCATTAAAATTATAAATTAAATATTTATATGTATATATATTTTATATAAGTATAAACCAACTATAATATTTTTTGTTTTACATTCACGATGGAATTATCATTATATTTTCTTAACATTTAATATATCTTGATGAGATTTTGTAAAATTATATCTAAAACACATTTAAATTCTATGAGATATATTTTATATACACCAAATGTTATAATAAAATTAATATAAATATTAAATTTCAAAATGTTATTTAATTTATATACATTAAAATCCTTTGCCAAAAACGTATATACACTATAATCAGATATTTTTATTATATTAGGAAAAATATATCTTAAAATAGAAAAATCTATATGGAAACATTTTGGAAGTTATAACTCTATAAATAATAAAATATTAAAGTTTTTACTGTTCATGGAGTCCTATTCTGCCATACTCTACCAATGGCAATTGAGTACCACATATTTCCACATTCTGACGAATCTTCATCGCTGACGCTTTCCCATGATGTCATACTTGGACACTCTTGAAAAAAAAAGCGATCTTGGCAGTGGGGTTTGTTTCTATGATGAAAAGTATTATATTGTACACGAGAAAAATTTATGAGAGCAATCTTGGCGGTGGAGTTCTCAAAAAATGAGTTTTTCGGTCACAAAATAATCTTATTTATTATGATTTATTAATTACTTAAATTTTATTTACTTTTAGAAGGTAAAATCAATTATAATTCAATCTTGGCGGTGGAGTTCTATATATTTTTTATCCATGTAAATTACAAACGATTCAAAACTAATAATCAAGTGAAAATATATTATTGAGTTATTACAATTTACTATGGTTAAAAATATTTATTTACATGCATAAAATTTCAAAATATTACTTATTATGTTCACTTATGCAACTTCGGACTAACATCACTGTTTTATTTGTTTCCTAAAATAACATATATCAAATTAGGCATAATTTTATTAAAATATATTATGAATACAAGACAATAAATCAAATTAAATGCAGCTAAGAAATTTAATCGGATTTAACTTTTTAAGAACACGAAACATTAATCTGTAGTTGAGATGAAAACAAGCAATCTCATCCGAAAAATGATTGATCAAATTATGTATAAGCAAAATCGGGTATTTCTTTTTTTTAACCCATTTTTCATACATATAAATTAAATAAAAACTTAATAAAAATATCATACAAATATTATAAATTATATATTTTTAAAATACTTATATTCGTGCATAAGCACGAGAGAATCAACTAGTATTCTAAAGGTATGAGAATTTCTTTCACTATCTCTCTCACTTTTTATTTATTTTTAATCTAGTCAACTATTACCATTATTCTAAAATAGATGATGTTTTGAAAAGCTTTTGATGTTTCAAAATATATAATATATTGATTTAATTTTAGTTTTATTGAAAACTCTATTACCAATAATGTTTTTATATTTGATAACAGGCTGATTAGTTTTAATTTTTATATTAATACTATTTTTTAGAAGAAAATGTATGTTTTAATTTTTTTGTTTCTTCAACTAAAATATCAACTATTTGGAACAGATGGAGTATATGATAAGTCCTTGATGGAGTTGCTCTGATATTGCTAGCTAAGTAGTTCTTTGGACATTTTATCCGAGATCTGAAAAACAAAACTGAATCAAACTGAAAAAGGTAAAACTAAAATCAGATTATAATGAACAAATAAGTTCTTGTGTTTATATTTGAAATACTAAAATCAACCCCGAATAGATATTCAAATATCTGAAATACAATATATATATATATATCTAACAATATTAATTGTATGTAATTAAAAAATAACTATATATCCAAAAGTAAAATTTATAAAACAAAAGTTTGTTTGTAAATATGTATTAATATAATAATATTGAATCATCCACAAAAAAAAATTATCTAACTATTTTATCAGAATTATATGAAAGTATTTGAGTTACCCAATATTTCAATATGAAATAATGGTGGATGAGACTCAAGACTTAAGACATTACTCCCCGTGGAATGATCCATTTCCCTAAGTCAGTCTTTTAACTAAAATAGGCAAAACATTGTTCTTGTTTGCATATCATGTGAAATTTCTCTACGCTTGGACGATGAACTTCGTCAGGAAGTAACTACCGCGTCCGACTTTACAACAATTCTACGTCAAGAAAAATACAAAAATCTAAAACGTACAATTTTGGTTAATAATATCTATTATGGGTAGACCGGGAGCTTGTGGTCAAGTGGTAAGGAGAAAGATTTGGATGTCACCACATTTCAGGTTCGATCCACCTGTCACTTTACACAGATATGGGCTACTGCATTTCGGTCCATTTGAATACCCGGGTGAGGATCTATCCGTGGGTTGCACCTCCCCCGAAGATTAGGTACGTGTCTTTAATAGATCCGGGTTTAATCTTTTATTCTTCAAAAAGAAATATCTATTATGGGTCTAGGAAATAAGATATAGTTTGATGAAGAAAAATGTGAAACACACATTTCAAAAAATGTTTACGGTAGACTTATACAGGCTCGAACGACAGCTAAAACATTATTATTAAGTCCCAAGAAAAAGCCACGACAACATATTTTTGTCTACTTAGTTCTTTTGATACACATGTGACACCTAGAGTAGTTGTGTGGAAGCCACTATAGACATCATTTGAACATATACGTGGTTCTTAATATTATTAAGTATGTGATCAACATATGAATGAAATGAGAAGCCGACAAGCAGAGCTCAAACTAGGATCGCAGTCAATACAATTTAGGATGAATTCGAAGTCGACACGGTTCAAACACTCCAAAAGGATGGGAAGATAATTAATTTATATTATTATCAATTACTCACTAATCAAAGAATGTGAATGGGTACATGTACGGTACAAGTAGGCATGTCGATATACCAATACGCGGACTTGCCCTCAATTATTTTCTATTGAAACTAATGTTAGATACTAAACCTAAACAAAGACCATACGCAGTTACGCAATATTGAACTGCATATCCTATATTGTGAAACCATGCGTATTGAGTACTAAATCAAAATGTTGTCAAGTTGACCATAACGGCTAAATAAAACATGTCAGGTCCATACTAGCCTCGTTCGTAGTAGATACACGTGTTGTTCCTGAGAAAACTCGAAACGGTTAATGTGGACATGCTTCTCAGTAGGCACGGCATTCGAGGTCCCAATCAGATTTCGGTTTTGTTCAATCGGATCTCAGTTTTTCGGGTTTATCAAAACCAGACTCATTCAGGTTATTTGAAAATTCGGTTCAGGATCGGTTTGGGTTATGTTAGGTTCAGGTCGGGGTTAGTAAATCTTCAAAAAACCGGTACAATCCGATGTACTTTCGGGTTTGAGTCCCAATCGGTTCTTCGGTTTAAAAATATTTGATTTGTATCTACTTTTTTAACCAAAATATAAGTAAAATTTGTTTTTCGGCTTTAAAATACCTAATTTGTACATATTTTGTAACCAAAACATAAGTAAAATCGATTCAAAAATAAGAAAAGAACATCAGACGTGATCATTCAAAATCAAACGAAAGGTAAACATAGTTATTGATAAAATAAAAACCAATAAATAAAAACATAAAACGAAAACCAAGTTCTCATGAAATGAGAAACATTATTCAATGAAAACAAAATCAAAATCTAAAAGCTTCAAGCTCAACCGCCACCTTCAACTATCAACCTTCATGTAATAAATAATTATTTTAAACATTATTCAATGAAAAAAAAAACCAAAATCTAAAAACTTCAAGCTTTAACCGCCACCTTCAACTATCAACCTTCATGTAATAGATAATTATTTTAGATGTTCAATAATATCTTTGTGTATTTTGGATACATATTAGAAATTGAGATCATGTTTGGTATAAGTTATTTTTTTTGGGATTTTGAATGTTTCGGATTCTATCGGGTATCCATTTAGGTTCGGATTCGGTTCAGATAATACCCATGACCCAAAATACCATAAAACAAGATCCATTCAGTATTTATGTCGGGTTCGAATCGGTTCAGATTAATTTTTATCGGATTGAATTCGGTTCGGGTTTTCAGGTTCGCTTTATTTGCAGAGCCCTACTTCTCATAAACTTTACGATCTACACTTGGATCAAATCATATTTGTTCTATTAGTAAATAATTTAATTTTATATGGTTTGGTTTACTGCTTCATAATGTTGACCATTGATTTAAATTTATTTAAATTTTATCTTATTTCTATTTTTTTAATTTATATACTATAATAATTATTTGAATTAACTTTTACTGTTCCATTTAATGTACAGTTTAATACTTGACTTATGGAACGAGTTATAAGGAAACAGTTTTTGTACGAAGGTGATTTTCGTTGGTATTACTAGGAAACTTCGTGGATGATGAAAAACCGACTCTTTAACTCTTTATAAATGCAATGCAGATTGCATTGACATCGTTACATCAGCTTTCATTTTGCCTTGATATTCAATCAATCGCTGCCACAGAGAAATTTATAGCTTCTGGTTATTTTTCTTGTTTTCGGTTTAGCAACTCCAGTTTTAACAATATCAGAATCAATGGCAACACAAGTTTCTGACCATGCAAAGAAGGGCAATAGTGTGGGAGTCAAGTTTCTCCTGGAACTCCCCAAAACCCTAAGCACATCAAGCAAGAAATGGCATCAAGCATTCATCAAGATTTACAGCTCAAGAACTATCCTCAACTGCGCCAAACACACCATCCGAAAACCAGGTTTGTTTCCACGCTCCATTTCCTACACCGCCGTTGATATTGACCATCATCAAGGAGACTTCACGATCGATAAAGAAACTCAAGGAGACTTCACGATCGATAAAGAAACCCTAAACGATCTCGTGAAGAACAAGAACCAAGAGAAACTCGAGTCTCTTGGTGGTACTGATGGCTTAGTCTCAGCTCTCAAGACTAACACGCGTCTAGGGATCAACGAAGAAGCCGATGAGATTCAACGTAGGCGTTCAATGTTCGGTTCCAACACTTACACCAGACCACCATCGAAGAGTCTCATCAATTTTGTGGTGAAAGCTTTCAAAGATCTCACGATTCTCATCCTTCTCGGCTGCGCAACGCTCTCACTCGGGTTTGGGATCAAAGAGCACGGACTGAAAGAAGGATGGTACGATGGAGGAAGCATATTCGTAGCGGTTTTCTTGGTGGTAGCCGTCTCTGCGGTCAGCAACTTCAGACAGAGCAGACAGTTCGACAAACTCTCCAAAGTAAGTAGCAACATCAAGATAGATGTCGTAAGAAACGGACGTCGCCAAGAGATCTCGATTTTTGATATCGTCGTTGGAGATATCGTTTGTTTAAACATCGGAGACCAAGTTCCAGCGGATGGAGTGTTCGTTGAAGGACATTCGCTGCATGTAGACGAATCAAGCATGACCGGAGAGAGCGACCAAATCGAGGTAAACCTAAACGGAAACACATTCTTGTTCTCCGGTACTAAAATCGCTGATGGGTTTGGTAAAATGGTGGTTACTTCCGTTGGGATGAACACAGCTTGGGGACAAATGATGAGTCACATCTCCCGCGACACAACCGAACAAACTCCGTTGCAAACCCGTCTAAACAAGCTCACTTCGTCTATAGGTAAGGTCGGTTTACTCGTAGCTTTCTTGGTTCTTCTTGTTCTTTTAGTCCGTTATTTCACTGGAAGCACGAAAGACGAGAGCGGCAACCGCGAGTATAATGGTAAGAAGACGAAAAGCGATGAAATCGTGAACGCGGTTGTCGAAATGGTTGCGGCTGCGGTTACGATTATAGTGGTTGCGATACCTGAAGGGTTACCATTAGCTGTGACATTAACATTAGCGTATTCGATGAAGAGAATGATGAAAGATCAAGCTATGGTGAGGAAGCTATCTGCTTGTGAGACAATGGGGTCTGCTACCACTATCTGTACCGATAAAACCGGGACTTTGACGCTTAACCAAATGAAGGTAACCGAGTTCTGGTCCGGTTTAGAATCAAGAAACGCTTCTTCTTCTCTGTCTCGGACAGTTCTTGAATTGTTTCACCAAGGAGTTGCAATGAACACTACAGGAAGTGTGTTTAAGGCTGACTCTAACTCATCTGAGTACGAATTCTCCGGTTCTCCGACGGAGAAAGCGATATTAAGCTGGGCGGTTGAGGAGCTGAAGATGGATATGGAGGAAGTGTTGAGAGAACACGAGGTTCTTCACTTTGAAGCTTTTAACTCAGAGAAAAAGAGAAGTGGTGTACTGATCAAGAAGAGAGGAGAGATCACAGTTCACTGGAAAGGAGCTGCTGAGAAGATTCTAGCTATGTGTTGTACGTTCTACGATGGCTATGGAGTCGCGAAAGAGATTCAAGAAGACGATAAGGTTAAGTTCGAGAAGATCATTCAATCAATGGCAGCTAAGTCCCTCCGCTGCATCGCCTTTGCGTATTCAGAACGTAACGATAACAACGAGACGAAGAAGCTAAAAGAAGAGAATCTCACCTTACTTGGAATCATCGGAATCAAAGATCCGTGTCGACCAGGAGTCAAAAAAGCCGTGGAGGATTGTAAACTCGCTGGAGTAAACATCAAAATGATCACGGGAGATAATATTTTCACGGCGAGAGCAATCGCTGTAGAGTGTGGGATCTTAATACCTGAAGACGAGACGAACGAAGACGCCGTGTTAGATGGAGAAGCGTTTCGAAGCTACACTCAGCAACAACGATTAGAGAAAGTCGAAAGGATCAAAGTGATGGCGAGATCCTCACCGTTCGATAAGCTCTTGATGGTGAAATGCCTCAAAGAGCTAGGTCACGTCGTGGCGGTTACAGGCGACGGAACAAACGACGCACCGGCGTTGAAAGAAGCTGATATCGGACTCTCGATGGGGATCCAAGGCACGGAGGTGGCGAAAGAGAGCTCCGACATCGTGATCCTCGACGATAACTTCGCCTCCGTCGCGACCGTTTTGAAATGGGGGAGATGCGTTTACAACAACATCCAGAAGTTCATCCAGTTCCAGCTCACCGTCAACGTGGCGGCTCTCGTGATCAATTTCGTCGCGGCTGTTTCCGCCGGCGAAGTTCCGTTGACGGCGGTTCAGTTGCTTTGGGTGAATCTGATCATGGACACGCTCGGCGCGTTGGCTTTAGCTACAGAGAAGCCGAGTAACGATCTTATGAAGAATAAACCGGTCGGTCGAACCGGGCCTTTGATTACGAACGTCATGTGGAGGAATCTGTTGGCTCAAGCGGTTTACCAGATCGCTGTGTTGTTGGTGTTTCAGTTTCGAGGGAAGGAGGTTTTTGATGTGACGGAGAGAGTGAAGAACACTTTGATATTCAATACGTTTGTGTTGTGTCAAGTGTTTAATGAGTTTAACGCGAGGAGTCTTGAGAAGAAGAATGTGTTTGAAGGGCTACACAAGAACAGGCTCTTCGTTGGGATTATTGTGGTGACTGTGGTTTTGCAAGTTGTGATGGTTGAGTTCCTCAAGAGATTTGCTGATACTGAGATGTTGAATTGGGGTCAGTGGGGAGTTTGCGTGGCGATAGGGGCTGCGTCGTGGCCGATTGGATGGTTGGTGAAGTGTGTTCCGGTACCGGAGAAGCACTTCTTTAGCTACTTGAAATGGAAGAAGAGATCATGAGAAGCTCTTTTATGTAGAAATGGATTTGATTTGTGCATGGGATTTGAAGTAACTATTTGTTTCTTTTCTCCTAGTATTATTTGAATAACATTGAATTCTTTACATATTGTTTATATATATAGTGATAAATTTAGATTAAAATCTTTTTACAAGGGGTTAACATTTGAATCTGTGGCATGTTCTGATACATGAACATGGACTCTCTTCTGGAATGTAGTTAACCGGGCATATTCAAGTTGGATAGGTAAAAGTTTTCACAAGAAGACACAGACTTTTGCATCACACCATGAACCATCTTACCTTTGAAGATCTTGAAGGTGGTGTTTTAACAACGGGGAAGACATTTTTTTCGCCAGGTGTTTTCCTTGATTCTGCACTCACCGATTTCCTCTAGACTTTTCAATGTCACGAAATAGCCAAGACCTTGGTAAAAGCATCTATTAGGCAGATGAGAATAGCCTTATGGCTCATCATGAGCCCGTTTGGATTCACCTCATCAGCTGGAATCAAGATTTGACTTTGATGAACATTTTTCAGCTTCTAACTGGGAAAGATTCAGTTACAAATCACGAGAGTTGTTGCACTATTGTCACATGACTAGGAAGGGAAAAAGAAAAAGAGATCATTGGGCAAATAAAAGGGCAAATTAACATCTCAAAGGTGGTTTATTTCTAAGAGAATCTGAGTCAGATGTCGTAATCACATTTTGATTCAAGATTGTGCATTCTACAGTAGCAAGTTACCAGTTGTACCTCTTTACATAAAATATTTACCAAAATGATCAACTTCAGGTTTTCTTTCAGACATTTCAGCAAAGAGTTTGCATTCATGTAAACATGCAAGTGCTACTCCACAACTTTGAAAAGTTGCATAGAAATAGCAAAACTGCTTCTTGTTTGTTTTCATATAAACACAATCGTTTCATATGGTACAAGTTTTCACCAGACGGTGGTTTGATCAAATATTACAGCTTTCCTAAAGGAAAAACAGTCTTTTATGTAATTTATTTTGAAAAAAAAAGGTCCGGCCAGATTGTTTATATATAGGCTTCTCCTATACAACTGTTGCCTCAAGGTCCACAACACAAAGCAGATACAGTTTGAAACGAATCATAGACAGTTTCTTTGTCTCTGTCTTTGTCTTAGGCCGGAACCGGTAGTTTACCTGCTTGAGTCAAGCTGTCATAGTAATCAACAAGAACTTGCCATCCACCTGGGCACATGAATCCATCTGGAGGGTTTTCTTTGTTCTTGGCCAATGTGCGCATCTGAGAGAATGATTTTATAAGTAAACCATGAAAAATGTAACAATGTAAGGTTAGTGTTGGGAAGTAGTGAATTTACCTTAGTGCCGGAGATGAACAAGAAATCTTGAGGCCTCGAGGGATCAAAGAAAGCCATTTTGCCTTGTGTCTTGTCATATGCAGCAACCTGACATAGAAACCAATAAATCAGATCTCCCAACACTCCCAAAAAATACAAAAAAGTGTGGAACTTTTGAATTGGGTTTTCATGTACCCTGAAAGGAAGGATATTGAGTCTTTCAAGTCCAGGGGCCATGCTTAGTACTTTCTTTCCATGATCAGCATCGTAGAGATCACGTTTTTCAACTGGGTGACCCATCCCGGCTGGATCACGACCCACAATGTAAAAGTTTGCACCGGCATTGATTCTCGCCTTTGCGTGCCACTGCACTTCGGTTGGACCAGCATAATGCATAGGAGACGGGAATATCGAAACTACTGTAGTCTCTGGATCAAGAACACCGTCCTCTAGCACCTGTATTTAGAATTATAACACATTTAGCATTTCAACAAAACAGCAAATGTTGTTTCTCTCAACACAGTCAATAATACCTTCTCGTGCTGCTTCATCCTCCAACTTAGAGGAACATCATCAGCCTTTGTGTACCCTCCTAACGGATGAAGCAAAAGAATAGGGTTTTTGTATCCCATCTCAAGAAGTCTCCTCCGAGTATCGGTCATAAGAAGTGCATGACCGTTGTGAACTGGGTTCCTAAGCTGGAAAGCAAAGACAGCATCCGCGCCACGCTTCTCCAGCTCCTTGCGAAGCTCAGCAGGGGAAAGCCTAAAACGGTCAAGCCCATCATTGTACTTGACTGGCTCAAGAACCTCAAGGTCACCCCCAATCAGCCAGTTTCCAGCGTTAGTAATGGCTTCTTCTACGTAAGGCAAGCCTGGAGCCGTCGTACCCCAAGTTCTTGCTATTCTCTCTTCCTTGGGATGTTTGTAAATCTCAATGCTGATCAAACAAACAAAAAAGCAAGATTCAGGAACGAATATATAACTTCAATCATTAAATCTATAAAATCGACTAAACTCAGTACAAGAAAATAGGATTTGAAGAGACATGAGATCCAAAATGTATGTACTGACAAAAGAACTGTATAACCTAAGGGTAATCAATCATATGTAACTTTTGAGCTTACAGTATTCAGCTTTAGTGTCTCTATCAAATGAGTGACAGATAAAGGGGCGTATCAGATCTATAAAGCCTACTTCAATCATGAATCTATAACTCAGTAGAGACATAAGATCCAAAACGTATCTACTGACAAAAGAACTGTATAACCTAAGTTTGATTCGTCAAACTTATGCAACTTTTGAGCTAACAGTGGTGCATTTCAGCAATTCACAGATCTATATTGTTTGGAACTGAACTTTACTAAACAACTTGCTCATAGATAAGTTATGACTGAGGCTTACTCGCTGAGGATAGCGACGGGGTTACCATCGGAACCAACAAGCGCGACGCGTTTGGACTCGCCGATACTAGCCTTCTGCTCGTCGTCAATAGCGAGGACGATAGGCACAGACATGTTGACGACGGATCCGTCGTCAAGACGAAGCGAGTTGAAATGAAGAGTTTGGAGGAACTCGGATTCTCTCATGAAGCCTCCGAGCGGACTTGCCCAGCCTTCGCTCAGCACGTGCATCCACTGCACGTCGATCGACGTGAGCTCCACGCGGGGCAGCTCCGCCGCCTCGTGCTTCTTCTCCCGCCGTCGTGGCTCAGACACCACGAGCTCCACGAGCTTCCCGCCGTCGGGAGAGATGAGTCCGGCGCGGATTACTCCGCCGCGACGGTGCGATTTCGAGGGGAAAGAAACGGTTGCAGCGGAGAAGGGGAGATCGGAGGATGGAGATTTGGAGAGAGGCTGAGAGAGGAAAGGGGATTTGCTGAGGACGGCAGACATGGAAGCCATCGAAGGTTCTCTCTCTCTCTCAGGCTTTCGAGTTGAGATTTGAGAGAAAATGTTTGTTACCAAATTCAATTGGAAATGAAATTTGGTTCTTGTGGAGCTTTTTATAGACTTGAGAGTAAACAAGGACCGTTTATGTACCTGGACTGTAATTATATTAATTAGTATTATAATCAATATTAAAAGAGAAACACTTTAGATACCCAATTTTTTTTTGTCATAAATATGGCCCAAAATGTTTTATTAAATAAGTAAATATACATTTATACCCTGAAAATTAATTAATGAACTTTAGGATTTAGAGTTAAAAGTTGGCATTTTCGGGTGGGGTTTAAAATTTAAAATATTAAATTTTTTAAAGCTAGTTTCAAAAAGCATTTTCTAATTTTTTTAAAAAATGAAGAAAATAAAAACAAATTTGAAAAAAAAATTCAAAATTTTTTTTAATAAAAAATTAAAATTTGAAAACATATAATTCAAAATTATTATTTTTATATATATAAAGCAAGAGATAGAAAAATCTTTTGGCTCTTTAATGAAATCTATCTTAGTGATTTTTTTAATGTTTTTTTTTGTGAGAAATTTTTTAAAAAAAAAATCTGCTTGGAAGAATTGCCAATATTAAAATTCAAAATATTAGATAAACGCCATATACATGTATAAATTTATTTATTTTTTCTTACGAAAATAAACTAAGTCGTATATTCATATAATTATATCATGTGATAAAATCTTGCAAGACTCCAAAAATTTTGGTTTTGCTCATTAATTGATTGTCACAATAAAAACTTAGAAATTTTATTACATATTCATTAATGTGTTCTATATCAAAAATTGTGATTCAGATTTCGAACATATAACTTAGTTATCTAAACATTTATACATATTAACAGAAAATATTACAAAAAATATTTGATATAATGTAGATACTAAATAGAACCACTGACACCAAATTTCATACATTGTTAAGTATAAGTACCTTTGAAGTCATCAACCGTGAATCCATAAAATCTCTAAATAATAAGTTTTATAATTGAAAAATTGTAAATCAATACTAAAATAATTATCTTTTTTTGTAGAAAGGGTTTTCAATTTTTTTTATCAGTATTCATTTTTAGTAAACCAAACATAACATGAGAAAAGAAAAACACATTTGTTCCGTAATTTCCAAGTGTGTCCACATGGTAGATAATGCGATTCTTTCATATTCCTATTCCAAGGGAAAGTCCAAAAAAAACATCCACATAACTGACACAGTAGATGTATTTTAAGGCTAATTACAGTATTAATACTTTTTGTTGTTTATGAAATAAATAAAATTTAATTAAAGGTTAGGAAAGGTGAGGTCAGTGTGTGGACCGATGCTACTGTTGAATATATCCAAGAATACGGTCAGGTTCGACCATCAATTTGCTTATGACAAAAACCACTTGCTAATAGAATATTTACACCACTCGGACTGCCACCTCACATCACGAATATTTGTTTCCCTTTGTAAAACTTTTTCATTTTTAAAAATCGAATGAATGGAAATCATGAAATAAAATATATCGACCGCAGAAATTAAACTATGCATGGTCCATTTGTTCACGTTGGTGAATTTTATTTCTTGAGGTTTCATTGTTCATGAATGATTGACGATTTATGGAATATGGAACCTTATATATGTAGTTTATAAACTCACAATCATGTCATCACTGTATTGATTATGAAACTACATACTTCAAGAACTTTTATAATCTATTCGACATTAAAACAGTTCTTCAGTTTCAGAATTGGCTTTCTATCCGTAAACCACATTATGTACAGTGATGACATGTTTGTAAGTTACAACATGCAATGAATGAGAAAATCACTACAGTACAGCTTTCTTCAAAAACCTGTGTTTCTCCGTCGCTTCATCCTTGTGTACATCGACAACAAAATAAAACGTGTTCCACTAAACTGATTTTCATACTACTTCTACATCATTGTAAACGTTTATTTTTATTTTTTGTTTCCTTGTTTTCAAAAAGTTTAATGACACTGCGGGTAACTTTGATTTAGTGACTAAAACTCTTACATTATCAATAAGGATTCAAAATTTACAAGTGCAAATCCTGTTGAGAAGGATTTATTTAAATAAGAAAATAATTTAACATATTTTGAACCTCATCCTAAGAAAATATAGGACCTACAGAATAAAGTCTAGTCGTTAGAAAAATTGTGTAGGCAGCAGATTGGATCAATATTGAATAACTGGGTCACAGGAAACAGAATAGACGCAGTACATGTTCATCCCGTTCATCTTATAAAAAAGATTTAAATTTGGCCGACTGATTGATTACTGATTATAAAGCTCATCAGTTTTTTTTTTTTTTTTTTTTTTTTTTTTTTTTAAAGCTCATCAGTTTTGACCAGACTAATCTTTGAATCGAAGCTGCCCCGAAATTGTGTAATTTTCTTCATATGTCAACTTTCTTATAGACAATGAGGCGCACGTGGATGCATTTGACTAATTGATTTATTCGTAAAACTAAAGGTAGCTAAAGAGTTGGATAATGTAACGGTTGATCAGTTTCTTGGTGGCTGGGATCCCCACATTCAACATGTGTTAAATAAAACATTCTTGATCGACCTACCTGATTTTCTCTCACAATTATCAGCCCCTGATTAAATAAATACTCTTCTCTTTCTGTTTCACGAAAAATATTGTTTTGACGCATTTTTCTCATCACACAAATATATGATCATTTTAAATATCAATACAACTTATATTATTTTCAACTTAATATTAACTACAAAATGTATGAATCTTATAAATAATTTTATTTATCTTAAATATTATTAACTAAATATGTGTAATATAGGGCTCAGCAAATAAACCAAATCTGAAACCCCGAACCTAATCCGTTCTGATAAAAATGAATTCGAACCGAACCGAACCCGCCATAAATACCGAATAGATCTTGTTTTATGGTATTTCGGATTATGAATATTAACCGAACCGAACCTAAATGGATATCCGAGAGAATCTAAAACATTCAGAATCCTAAAAAAGAACTTGTACCAAACATGATCTCAATTCCTAATATGCAACCAAAATACAATAAGATATTATTGAATATTTAAAATAATTATCTATTACACAAAGGTTGATGGTTCTATTACATGAAGTTTGATGGTTGAAGGTGGCGGTTGAAGCTTGAAATTTTTAGATTTTGGTTTTGTTTTCATTCAATAGTGTTTCTCATTTCATGAGAACTTTGTTTTCGTTTTACCTTTCGTTTGATTTTGAATGAAAACGTTTGATTTTCCTATCTTATTTTTGAATTGATTTTAGTTATGTTTCAGTTACAAAATAGATACAAATCATGTTCTATAAAACCGAAGAACCGATTTTTCTTATGTTTTTGTTACAAAGTAGGTACAAATCAGGTACTTTTAAATCGAAGAACCGATTGGGACCCACCCAAAGGTACATTAGGTTGTACTGGTTCTTTGAAGATTTATTAACCCCGACCGGAATCCGATAGAACCCAAACCGGTTCCAAACCGAACTTTCATGTAACCCGAATAGAGCTGATTTTGATAAACTCGAAAAACCAAAATCCGATTAGACCAAAGCAAAACCCGATTGGGATCCTGGATGCCCATGCCTAATGTAATCAATACATTTCTTAATTACTATTTTTTCATTAAAATAGTAATATAGTAATAAAAAGAGCGAATTGCATGAAAATTAGTCAATAACTATGAAATTTGCATAATTTGCATATATGGAAAATGATGAGAAGTCATGTTGAGGCCCAAATCGTAAAGGAGTAAAAAGACACACTTAACTTTATTGCTATTTGCACAAAAAACCCTAATATTTATTTATTTATCGAATATATTTATTTATATCTTTTATCTTTCTTTCTCGGATGATTATGTTCATCAGACCTACAGAAATCGCCGTCACCACCGAAAAAAAAAAAAAAATTCATTTTTGCTCAGCATGTACTCATCCTTTATTTTCCCAAATCATTTCAATTTTTTTTTGTCTGGTTAACTTTCTTTCGTTTTTTGTGTTATCTTTATCTTTATAAAACTGAAACCATATTTGATTCGATGAAAACGAGAAACAAGGAAGTAAAGGGATAGAGGAGCTGGAAAACCAAAAAGTTTGATGATAGTAATGGTATGATAAATTGTTTTGTTGTGTTGGTTAAGTGAGTTGGTGTGGAATTAACTCATGATGAGTTGACTCAATTTATTAGAAATTTTTGAAGTTCGTATATTTTAGATTGTTATCCCTAGAAACATTACAACATTGTTTTGTACCCACGTGTCACCATAAGAATGAAATTCAAAATTCTTAGAGAAATATGTTGGTCTATCTTAACTTATATTATACTTTTTATTAAACTAACTATTAATTTGATAAAATAATATTCTCGCACTTTCCTTAAATAAAAGTTTCGGAATTACCTAATATCGTTAAGGTATATATGAGAATTAATGATTATGAATAATAAATATTTGATAATAATGCTTGTATCTTAATTCTTTTTGTTTAATTTTATATTATTAAAAGATATTAAACAACCATATTAACCATATAATATAAATTTTTTTTTCTTATATGTTATATTTTGAATTTTTTAAACGACTATAAATTACTAAAAACGTTAAATGTCTCACACTAAAATTTTGTGATCAATGGTTTAACTTTTTTTTTTGGTAATAACAAGATACAAATGATCATAAATTGTATGAATCTGAAGTCTCATCTACTAGACATTCATAACATGGAAAAATATTTTAAATATGATAATTTCTAAATTTGTATTGAAAAAGTATTGAAAACTTAATATTTAAATTTTGCATTAAAAAAATCGTACATTAGAAATTTTGTGTTTATCACATGAGTATGAATTCTCAATAAGAAATATTTATATTAAATAAATTATATATCTATGTTCATATCATTGAAATTTAGTTATATACCATATAAAATAAATAAAATGATTGTTTTGATTTATTTACTAAAAAAATATCATAAATAAACAAGATGTATTGTTTCGATTTATTTGTTTAAACTAATTTAATTATATACATAATATAATACGTAAATGAATACAAATAAAAAATAATAGATAAAAAAATATTTTTATATATAACATTCATCCCGCGCAATTGCGTGGATCTTAAGGTAGTATGTTATAAAAAAATTAACCATCTATTTGTAACCGGTTAAAATTATATTTTATTGGCTAAACATAATATTACCTTTCCAATAATTCACAACAACAAATCTCCAACTACACATAGTAGTTACACCAAAAAAAAAAAAACTACACATAGTAAAACAAAATAGGGGAAATTGTTTTTTTTAGGTCAGAAAAAATAGTAATCATGTCCCATTAGACTAATTTCTATTTTGTACTATTTTTGCCCCTAATACCCTTTACTATTTTTGAAAATAAACTAAATAAATAGTTTTACAAACAAAAAAAAATTAGAAAAAATAGTAACTACTGATGAAATAACTATATGAACTTAGTGGTATTTTTTTCTAGTTCTAAAAATGTTTAAATCATAATTTCATATTCTATTCTACATAAAGTAGAATTCGCATTCTACGAAGTAGAAAATGGAATCCACTTTTTTCTTAAATCTACTATGTTTAGAATACATGATCTACGTGAATAATAGTATTCTAAAAATATTTAGAATACACATTTCGCGCTTAACCTATCGCTCTAAAATCTGTAGAAATCAGAATCTACAGATTACTATAAATCTAAAATTTGTAGAAATCAAAATCTACACATTACTATAAATCTAAAAACATGTAGAAACCAAGTTCTACATATTAACTGTAAATCTAAAACATTGAATACACGTTTTCACCTAAATATAACGGTAACATGCTTCGTTGTAATGTCGATGTAATGATTACGACGTATTTCTCATTCCACGTACATTCGTCGTAAACTTACATGGAGTTTACGACGAAATCAGTTCGTCGTAAATTTACATGGCGTTTACGACGAAAGTTAGATTCCTCGTAATTTCGTTGTAAAGACCATGTAAATTTACGACGAAATATTTTCGTCGTAAATGTTCGTTGTTATGTGCACGTTTTCTTGTAGTGGTTCTACAGATTTAATGTGTTCTACGGATAAGAATAAACAGTTCCAAAAAATATGGGAACAAAATATTTGGAAAATTCAGTTTCTATCTATGAAAAAATCGATTTAAAAAAAAAAAAAATAATAAAATAAAAATCGTTATAAGCCTTCTTCTCACGCCATCTTCTGTATTCATGTTCACAAAATTTTCACATTATTTCTATCATGATTCATATCTATGCTTCATGTGGAGTTTGAGAATTGGTTGTAGCTTCAAGTTGGAATTTTAATGTTGATGAAAAGAAAAGAGAAATGTTACTTTCTTTGGAATTGAAGTCCTCTCTCGAAGAGTTACAGAAAATCATTATAAAGGATTTTGGTTTTGAAGAAACGGAGGCCGATTTGGAGTTGAGTTATCTACCTATTGGATTTATCAATTCATCAGAATTTAGTGTATTCGAGCAGTTAGAGTAGCCGCAGCCTCCATATATTCGACCTACAATTTTCTTGCATCAGAGGAGAACGTAGCCTGTACCTGAACTCCTGTAAACTTCTGACGAGTTTCTTATTCTAGTTTTTTAGTTGCCAACTTGTCCTCCGTTACTTTTGTGTGTTAGCTTTCATACCAAAGTTTTTCTTTGTATGTGCATCTGTAACACTAGGAGCATTGCTCATTAGCCTTGTCTTTTCTTCTTTTTTAAATTTATTTTCTCTGCAATTTTGTTCTACAATATGAACCCTAGTATGTTGAATTTGTCAACACCTTAACACCTGAAAGTTATAGACATGACTTGTGTTGAATAGTAATGTATGGAATCATGATCTGAATATGTTTTCATTATTTTCAGCAATTTTGTTCTGTTTGGATAGTAAAACAAAACTGAGAGCAGAGTAACTATGTATTTCATCATATGATTCGGATTGTTCAAGCTATTAGTAGCCTGGCTTTTGCCCAAAACCTAATTTCTTCAAAGATATGCCATGGAGCAACTACTACAATAATTTACAATATGTAACTGTGATCTATGATCTGTAGATAGGTTTCTGTTCCTTACATAGAGAACGTACTATCAGAAAGTAGTCTCTTCACAAGGAAGGTCTGCTTAGAGCCAGCTGGAGATCATCTTGCTTGGTGTTGCCTTGGCTGATGGATCTTCTGTGGCTTTGGCCAGTGAACGATACCGAAGCTTAACGCTCTCTGCATTGTCTAGTGTTTTCACCAAAACATACCTGCAAAAAAAAATGACACCCAAGTTAATGGAAACATTTATACAAAAGTTTTTGCTAGAGGATGATGTCTGATTGGTTAATAAGAAAGTTTGCAGCAAGGAGTTGATATCTTTTGTGAATCACTGAAATGTATACCATAAAGTCATAATCCAGGAATCATAGACTTCACCAGCCGTTCAAACATTGAGTAGTCCCAACAGCTTCCCATCCTACAAGTGCAGCAAGCTTTCTAAGCGAACACAGCGAAAAAAACAGATTCCATAAGCACAAGAAAAGATAATAGAATAGCAAAGAGTAAAAGAAGAGACTGTGATGAAAGACATAAAACTCTGGATCATTTGTTTAACTTGTTCTATTTCTCCAGTTCCAAAAGTGTGTCCGCAAGGCAAAATCATAGCATCAGACATCAAAGCCCCTCTAAGATTATGCAAATAGACAGAATAAAATTAATAGATTAAACACAAGAATTATCGATAGCAATAGATTAAACTCTGTACCACTAATAGCTGTTTGTCTAAAGATTACTACAGTCACAAACAAATTTACTTTTCACTTCAAAGAACATACGTTATAGGATCAGACAAGATGGTCCTCAAAGACTCGATCGAATTGCTCAAAGAAGAAGACGGAGTGTCTCTTCTACCGCTCACATCACACCATTCTCTGCAGCGACCAGTGATGATTCCTCATCCCTAGAAACAAAACCTGCTTCCATTGCCTTAAACTGCTGCGAGTAATAAGCTGCATTTTCTTGTTCAACCGCTATCCACAAAGATGAAGCCGGAGCACACACCGTGAGAGGAAACCGAAGAAGAAGAGTTGAAGGGCACTACTTACGCCGGAGAAGATGAGCACTCGTCGGGGGAGAGCTTGAGTCTTTGTCGCCACCGAGAGAGTTAGGGAGAGAGAGGCGGACACAACGATGGCGTGAGGGGGGGAGGGGGGGGGGGGGAGGGGATTTTTATTTGTTTTATTTTTTGTTTATTTTAATTATAATTAGTTTATTAGATTATACTTCCTCTGTTCTTAAAAGATCCAGATAATTTTTTTGTTTCAAAAAGATACATATTTTATATTTTCAATGTAATTTTTGTCAACTAATAATAAAAAATTGTGAAGTTCAAGAACATTAATTGCATTTCTTAAACTTTTATTGGTTTAAAAATATAGGAAATATAAAATTACAAAAAACTATGCATTTATATCTAAGTTTTAATATGTTTTATTAAAAAGTGTGAAAACTCTAAAACATGTATCTTTTAGAAACGGAAGGAGTACTATTTATAATATATATATATATATTTTTTGTAATTGTAATTTCGAATTTATAAATGAATTTTTAAGGGTATTATTGGTATTTTGAAATTATTTAGCCTATTGAGACAATTAGTAGATCAAATTAGTCTAATGGAACATGATTACCATTTTTTTGCTCCAAAAAAACAAATTTTCCAACAAAATAATCATCAACTGATCAAAAAGTCGGTAAATATAAAATAATAACATCTGACATATTAATTATCCAGATAGTTATATATATTAGATGAATAAGTATTTTAAAAGTAAATGATATAACATGTATTGTTACAATCCACCATATCCGGTTCAACGATGTATGTAATGTATACCAATTATTCTGTTATCTTTAATGGTTGTTAGTTATTTAAGTTATTGGTCGGCTAACTTAAATAATTATCTTTACATTATTGTTGTTAGCTGATTTTTTCCATCAGTAGTCGCATCACCATAATATTCAAATCTTAAAATTATTCTTAAATTTAATAAATTAGGTAGTGTATACCAATTATCTGCATATTATTATTGTTAGCTGGATTTTTTCATCAGTAGTCGGTTATCACTTAATCCTTCATATATCTTTATGTGAAAATACTTTTGACTCGTTCGCTGCCACCGACGGGATCAGATACGAGTCATGGAGCTTGAGGATCCCATAGCATATGGAGGAAAGCTATATCTCCACCTTGGATCTGTAATCTTAAATGAGTGTGTTTTTCGGTCGTCTTGCTTTATTTTTCTGGTCAATCGAAGACACTATCTCCCAGGCGCGACTGTAGAGATCCAATCACGCTTTTGTAGGAAACTGAGAGCTACTCCACGCTGAGCTCATCCGCTGGAGTAGCGCCTGTCACGAGCTGCTCCATGAACTAAACCCAGTGCCGGTCCGGTTGTATTTGGCGCCTAAAGCGCATTGAAAAAATGCTGCCCCAAACCATAATTTCTTTGCTATAGTTTAAATGTATCCAAAACTTAATAAAAGTATACAACTTTTGATGTCAAAAAATCTGTATCCAAAATAATGCAAAATGTTATTAAAATTTTTGTTCTAAAAATAAAGCAAATCAAAACATTAGTAAATTCCTAATTCTATTTCCTGGTAGCATTTTGTACAATTTAAAAACATTAAAATATAAGTTAGAAAACATAGAAACATTACATAGATAAAAGAAAAAGTGAATAGCCAAGCTTTATATTTTGATCAAATCTTGTCTGCATCAATTTCAGTTTGCAAAATCTTCTAATTTTTTCATAGAGTTTCATAGTTATAATTTTTTGTTTGTTTGAATTTCGGAAAATTCCAAAGAAGATGATAAGAATTCACGGAAGAAAAATAGAAAATAAAATAAATTAAGAAGACTTACATGAAGATTGGGGAAGCCACCTATTCCAAGAGATACGATGAACAATGGAACATACTGTTTTTGTGGCAACGATCGAACAGAGAAAAGTTAAAATAGATGCTAAAAACTGAGAAGAGGAAACGTCAGCAGTTAGGGTTAGGAAAATAATTAGTTTTTGTTTAATTTGTGTGTTTCTATATTTTATAATTTATTTTAGTATAACATATACATAAGGATAAGGAAGTTAAATTTGTTAGAAATGAAATCACAATCTACGATAAATCTGTTTACGTCATTGTCAAAAAAGAAAAAAAATTATTTAAAAAGAAGTGAAGAGAGCTTCGAACCCGCGCTCGAAGAATATGAAAACACACACGCAACCACTTCACCAAAAGGAACTAATTGTATTTTGCTGCTCTTAAATGTGTGATATATTGTTGGCGCCTAAAGCCCTTGCTTTACGGGCTTTAGCCCAGGGCCGGCCCTGACTAGACCATCTCCTCCGCTCCGCCTGTTCGCCATGTACACATGCGGGTATTTGAGAATTTTTTTGTAAGAAAATGAAAAAGAAAACAAGACCAAAATCAAAAGTCTTAAGTATTTTTTCTACAAAACAAATAGGATTTTTCTGTACGTAATTTTCAGATGATGTTTAGGTGAATAAGAGAGGTTGTCTGAAGTTTTTTTATTTTTCTGTTTTGTTCGGTTGGAAGAGAGAAGACATATATAAAATATTGATATATTTTTGCAGAAATATTATGAGAGAGAAATGATATAACATTATAAACATATATTAATGTATTCTGCACGAAATAGAGTCTAGGTATACATTGTCAAGTCAAAAGGGTATTATAGTATGCAAATTAAAAAAATTTCTTTGTATAAGGAGTGCAATTACTCTGCCACTTTGGTTCTTTCCTTCTTTGGATAGGAAGTTTTTCTAAGTCCCCAAACAAGTTTCCGTGACTTGTTTCTATCCGTTAGTTGAAGATCGGAGCACTCTTCTACAATGGCCGCTATCATCGGGACATCTACTTCGGTTCTTTCAACGAGGCTATTGGCTTAAGTGTTTGTTTTTCATGTCTTAATCTTCTCATGTCTCTGTAGTTTGATTATGTTTTTCTACATCGTCTGGCTCCGAAAAGATTACGATCTTTGTCGGCTTATGGCTCTGGAAGGAGTGTGTTCCTTGCCGGTTTAGTTTGTGTAAAGACTGCAGTTTATCTGTTTAAATATTAATATACAGATGACAAAAAAACGGAGTGAAATTACTCTAATAAAAATAATAATTAAAAAATATATTTCAATTTTTTTTAATTTATGTGAAAATGTTAAAGTGACACTATTTACAATACGGATAAAGTAGTAAACAAGAAATATGTTACTCAGTTAATGCATATATACACATATAATCCTAAAATCTAATGTTCAAATTTCATCACAATAATAATCATTGTAAAATACATTGAATAAACTAAGGTTGTATTATAATTTCCAAATTTATTTTTCAGAACATAAAATTATCAACCAGAAGATTTAATATTCCAACGACAATGAAAAGCTAAAGTTTTGCGAAACAGAAACAATAACTTCATATCATTCAACAACAAGAAGTAATACACTTAATAAGAAGAACCTCCAACATCGCCTGTGTTCCTACCAACCATAAGCAAACTCGCAGTCGCTCAACTTCAGTTCAGTCCGCTTCACAGGCAGAAGATAAATCAGAAATATTAGCTTGGTGAAAATACCAAGTCAAGCTAATGCAGCTTTCAACTCTTCAAGACTAGAAATGTAATGATCCAACTTCAGGTCCAAGGAGTGCAGTTTGTCAAGGACCAGCCCAATCGAAATAGCCCAAGGTAAATTCTATAAAACTCACCCTCTCCACTTGATTTCTTTAATGGATTACATTTTATATGAAAACAAACATATAAAGTTAATCATGAATAAGATTTAAGTATAAGTTATTAAACATAATGTTTAACTAACTATATAAATCTAAATTTAAACTCAAATATCCAAAGTGACTCATTTGCTAAATTTCTATATTTAGTCAAACTAAAAGCTTTGTAAGCTTTGTATATCATTCATTTTGGACTTCCATTTTTCATTCAACACAACTCCGGTTTGACCAATAAATACACTAACTCATAATGTTCACGGTGAAGATTACATCGTGCCCAAATTCTGGTCTTTCCAACAGACGTCTCCGTCGAAAACCCATCGGAAAAATGGTCCACACCACTTTGTCAAAAACGATTTCCAACAGTAATAACACTTTCAGTATTTCCTAAACCTTTTAGATAAACATAACAATTAGGTTTAGGATAGCTTGTGTTTCAAGCTAGCTTCCAAGCTTAAACCAACATTATCCCCCTTAAGATTAATTTCATCTTTACACACGACTTGCATTCCAATAAGACTCCTCATGTCTTTGAATCGAACTCGGCTAAGGGACTTCGTAAGTATATCAGCTCTTTGCTCATTTCCTGGAACGTGTTCCACTTCAACTTGATCGTTTTCCATGCACTCTCGTATAAGGTGAAACCTCATGTGGATGTGTTTACTCCGGCCATGGAATACATGATTCTTAGTAAGCGCGATCGCAGACTTGTTATCAACTCGTATAACCACTTTCTTGCAGCCATCACCTACGACCTCACTTAAAAGCTCCTGGAGCCAAATGGCTTGCTTCACAGCTTCTGTAGCTGCCATAAATTCTGCTTCAGAGGGTGATAACGCCACAATCTCTTGTTTTTGACAACACCAGGTTATAGGACTATCACCAAGATAAAAATTATGTCCGGTTGTACTCGTGCCATCATCATCGTCAACGTTAGAGCTATCACTGAAGCCTACCAATTCTTGCTTTGTTGCTCGTGTAAACCGTAAACCAAGAGAAGTAGTACCACACAAGTACCTTAATACTTGTTTCAAAGCCGCACCGTGAGACTCTTTAGGCTGTTGCATGTATCTACTTAGCCACCGACACTGAACGAAAGATCAGGCCGTGTGTGTAATAAATAGCGAAGACACCCAATGCTCCTTCTATACTCCCTCTCGTCGATGTCTCTTTCACGTGGTGACTTAGAAAGTTTGGCTTTCATGTCCATAGGTATGTGAGTATGGTTGCAATTATGCATACCGGCGTCCTCGAGGATATTCTTAGCATACCTATCATGTGACAATACAATGCCTTCATCAGTTTGACGCACTTCAATACCCGGTTAGTATGTTAGTCGGCCAAGGTCGCTCATCTCAAATTTCCGAGCCATCTCCTACTTAAAGTCCTTGATCGAGCTCAAATATGAACCTGTCACAAGAAAATCATCAACATATACGCAAATGATAAGCAAATCCTTCTTCTCCTCCTTTTTATAAAGCGATGGCTCTTTAGAGCAGTGGGTGAAGCGAAGTCCTTTCAAGATCGCATTGAGTTTGACATTCCACGCTCTAGGCACCTATCTCAAACCGTAGAGGGCCTTATGTAGCTTATAAAGTTTCTCTTCCTTTCCTTTGATCATGAATCCTTCGGGCTGAGTGACATAAACTTCTTCTTTTAACTCTCTGTGCAAGAATGCAGTTTTCACATCAAGATGGTGAATCTCCCAACTTCTTGATGCTGCAAGTACAATAACCATTCTGATCGTTTCAACACGAGCTACTGGAGCAAAAATTTCGTCATAATCAATACCATGTCGCTGGACGTATCCTTTTGCCACTAGCCATGCTTTGTATTTGCTGATGCTTCTGTCTGCGTTTCTCTTGATTTTGAATACCCACTTTAATCTAGTAGGCTTGAAACCTTTTGGAAGATCCACAAGGATCCAAGTGTTATTCTTCTCAATTGATTTTAGCTTTTCTCCACATGCATCAACCCAAACCTTTTGATCTTTAGCCTCAGTGTAATCCCATGGTTCGTTGTTAATCACCATAACAACCTTTCAAATTCTATGTCAGCTAAGAGGATGTAGTCGTCTAAGTACGATGGCTTCGTGGTTACCCTGTACGATCTTCTCAACTCGATATGTTCTTCTTCATCATTGCCGTTTTCTTCTTCTTCCATAACTTCTTCTTCACCATTTTCATTCTCAGAATAATCATCAGTACCCTTCAATGTTATTAGTTCTAGTTCGAACGGACCCTGCTCTGTTTCTTTTGCTCCAACTATATCGTTCCAGCTCCATTGCTTTTCTTCATCAAAGTAAATGTCACGGCTTACCATTATTTTGTTGCTTGACGGATCAAACAATTGATAAGCTTTTGAGCCGGGCTCAGTTCCTAAATGCACCAAGGCTCTTGAACGATCGTCGAGTTTCTTTCTACCTGCGCTCTCTGATCTTGTGTAACATACGCACCCGAAGACTTTGAGATGCGAGATGTTTGGTTTGTTATTTCGCAAAGACTCGTATGGTGTTTGACCGAGCAGAGATCTTGTCGCAATTCTGTTCAATAGATAGGTAGCATGCCTAACCGCTTCTCCCCCACAACCTTTTTGGTACGCTCATATGTTTCAACAAGCTTCTGGTCATCTCAAGCAAAGTGCGATTTCGTCGTTCGACAACCCCGTTTTGCTACGGAGAGTATGGAGCTGTCATGTGTCTGTTGATCCCATGCGCATCACAATAACCACCAAACTCATGCGACATAAACTCTCCTCCTCAGTCTTATCGAAACGTTTTCATTGTTGCCCTAGTTCTTGTTCTGCAAGTCTTTTGAATGTTTTGAATTTGCTAAAGGCCTCGCTCTTCTCTTTAAGTAATACGGTCCACATGTATCGAGAGAAATCATCGACTAACACAAACACATAGCGCTTATGTCATGGCGTGGGAGCAGTGATAGGCCCACATAGATCTCCATGGACAAGTTCAAGAGGATGTGTTTCTCTATATGAGGTAACTTGTTGGAATGGCTTCCTTGTTTGCTTACAAAGCAAGAAAGATACACAAGTTTCCTTTACGATTGCTATATCAGGTACGCCAATAACCATCTCCTTGCTAATCATTGTCCTCATTGTCTCCGTATTGATATTTCCTAGCCTGGCGTGCCATCTCGACGATTCAGTAGGTGACGTGATTTGCAAACATTCTATGACATCAGCTTGCAAGCTCACTTTATACAGGCGATTCTTTGACCTTGATGTCTTGATCATTAGGTATCATGTACGGTCAAAGAGAATCTATAGATCGTCTTTCATTCTTACCTCGCACCCCGTTTCGGTGGCTTGTCCTAGACTCACAATGTTGCTGCGTAGTCCAGGTATATAATAGATATTACTGAGTGTTTTCTTCTTGCCTCCCTTTAGTACAAACCTGATTGAACCTTTTCCTTTGATGTCGATGTATCGTCACCAAAGCGGACCTTTCCTGTAACGTCTTCATCAAGTTTGTAGAAGAACAATCGATTTCTGCTCATGTGATTGCTTGCTCCATTGTCTAGATACCACAAGTTCTCCATGTTTTGTTCAGTCTCAAAGATGGTTGGTCTCACCTTTTGTTCATTAAGATACACCACTTCATGCATCATTAGCTTATCCGCTTCTTGTGTATCTTTATCCTTCTTCTCAACTGTTTCTTGTAACTTAAGCAACTTATCAGGGAACTCAGATGCATAATGACCGAGCTTGTCACAACCGAAGCATGTTATGTGACTTTTATCTCTGTTTTGACCCTGTTTCCAAGCATCTTTCCGAGTATGGAATCCTCCAAAACGTCCTTGGCCTCTACATCCTCTCCAGTTGCCTCGTCCACCACGTCCTCTTCCTCTATTATTCCCATAACTCTCTTGCTGAGTTTCAATATTAGCATACATCAGCTTCCCGTGATCGTCATTCTGTTCTTCCTCTTCTTCGCTTATTCTCTCTTCATATGCCTTCAATCTTCCAACTATATCTTCAAAGCTAGTTGTATTAAGATCCAAAACTTGTTCTAGAGATGCAACCATATGAGAGTACTTCTTTCTTGGTAAACTTTTCAAAACTTCTTGACAAGTTTTGGTTCACGTCCTCTCCTAGAGAGGCTGATTTTGATGAGATTTCGGTTAACTTTCCGATGAATGTATCAATGCTATCTTCTTCCCTCATCTTAAGTTTGTCGAAATTTACCATTAGTGTTTGTAAGCGTACTTCTCGTACCCTCTCAGCCCCGACATGTCTAATTTGAATTGCGTCCCAAAAGGCTTTGGCTGTATCGAGATTTCCTACTTGCAACGTTAATGCCTCGAGTATGGATTGAAAGATCAAAGCAATAGCCATATTTTCTTTCTCTTCATGTTTGTTTCCAGGGTCAATTGTTTCCCAAACTTTATTAACTTTGAGGGCGATTCTCATCCTCATAGCCCAAACAATGTAGTTGGAAGAACTGAGCATCGGGAACTTGATGGACGAGGGTCCGGTTTCTTTGTTGCTTGTCTCGGTTTCGTCTTTTACGTCCATGATGGTCGTCTTCTTGGTTTTATCTTTCGCTTACAGGTTTTGGTTTCGCTTACAGGTTTGCTCCGATACCAATATAGAAATCAAGGAATCGAATTCTCAAATCACTTTCGTATTGCTTTAGTAAAATAATTCAAAAACTAAAGTTTAATCACTAAACAATTCGTTAGTGATTCAACAACATATGCTTCAATATATATAAGACTAGATAACTCTTAGTCCTATTAGTAATAACACTTTCAATATTTCCTAAACCAACATATGATGATTCCTTCACAAGTTTCCTAGCATCATCGAAGTGACCTAAGCTGCAACCAAATCATAGACTCAAATGTTAGATATAATTTCTCTTTTCAATAAAAAACAGTGTAGAAGCAAAATCAGTTTTACCTAAACAGAAACAAGGCTAAACCGTTGACGAGCCTCTCTATAATTTGGATCCAGCCTCTCTCGACAATGCAGCTGCTCGATTGTTGTGATAGGTCGAATTCTTGAGAGCCATATTGCTCGATCATAGAATTCCAAGCCTCACTGAAACGACGTTCGTAGAACGTACTGTCTCCACATAATTTGGTTGTTTTTTTTTTTTAATTGTTTGTTTTTTTCTTGAATGGAATACGTTGGCTTGGCAGGAGAAAAGATCCTACTTAACCAACCAAAATGGCTGGAAGGGGCAAAGCGAGTGTTATCGGGAACACTATCAAGATCTGGTACGAGTTCACTGGAAATTCATGACGATTCTAGGCAAGTCCAATGAAACATGAATTTTTTTACGTCTAGAGACATTTTCTCACATTCCAATTACACTATAGAACACATAGTGCTTGAAACACATTTTCTCTTATCAAAAAGATTCTTATGACCCTAGACCTTATTCATTGTCCCATTGTCATTTTTTTGTTCAAAAAAAAAATTTCATTGTCTTTAACGTTTCTAATATAAGAGATGTTTTTCTTCTCATCAATCTATCTCCTTTTCTTATTTCACTTTATGTTTTCATTTAGTTTATTTTCAAATTCTAAAATGTATTAATAAAAATATTTGTCATAATAAATTATATATAAAATTCTCTATCTTTTAAGATCTATTTTCATATATATATATATTAACGTGTAATCAAAATTAAGTATGGATGTGGACACTAAACGTGGATAGTAGAGTTATACATTAGTTGTGGATATGGACATTTTAACATGGAGGTCATTGGCTGATACCTTTAAGAGCTTGTTCTTCGCCATAGTCTCCGGGAAGGAGAAACCCACATAACCACATTTCCACCGTTACTCCTGCCGTCACCGGCGGTGCCGATACCACCACCACGATCGAGCGGTTCTAACTGGCTAAAGGTCTCATCTTCCGAACTGTTGTACACCGATCTGCTGAAGACTTACCCCGTGACGACATCGAATCCAACGCAATTAGCTTTTGATCTCCAATAAGACAACTCTGATCGAGCTCCAATGGATAAGACAACTCTGATCGAGCTGTATTATCGAAGATCGAGAGCTAGTAGCGTTGGATTGGATGTGGTCACGAGGGAAGTCTCCACCAGATCGGTGTACATCGGATCGAAAGATGAGACCTTTGGCGAGTTAGAACCAAAACTCGATCCGGTGACGGTGGGAGTCTCGGTGGAAACGTGGGTTTCTCCTTCCCGGAGACTATGGCGAAGAACAATCTCTTAAAGGTATCATCCAACGACCTTTGTGTTAAGATGTCCATGTCCTAGTGCATAGCTTTACTATCCACGTTTTGGTATCCACGTCCAGAGTACTCGGAATCGATCGACACTCACATTGCGTCATCGATCGATTCCAATGAGTCACCGACGACCGATGAACACTATCCCACGTCGCTCGACGGGAAGCATCCGGTAGACCACTTCACATTACCAGATCAGTTTTATCCAGACTTTGCCTTTCAACAACCCAACAAAAAAGGACGTGATGACTATTCCATAGGCAGTTGGGCAGACAGTGGATTCCATGAAAGTTTTGCAGTAGAGACTGTAATTCCTTCATCCAATGAGGATCCTACTGAGGAGTATGATGAGGATTACTGGAAGGAAAGATCTATAGAGATTGCTATGCAGGATGAACGATATTCAAGACATTCCTTCAACAACACGTCTCCACCATCGATCGACAAAGCCTACTCAGCATCGGTTGATACCCACCCTCATCAAGCAAAACGATCTTATGCATCGATCAATACCACACCAGGTACATCGATCGATATTAGAGCCGCCGCCTTTGAAAAGGAAAAAGGAAATATTCCAATTCGAAGTAGGTTTACCAATACCTATATAAGGAGTTTTGCACCCCAGATTACTTCTCACGATACCATAGCAGAAAAGATGAATGCTCCCACAAACAAATCAGAAGGAACATCACAGAAGAGCATTCGATCCAAAAACCCTAATTCAGCAGACAAACGTCTACCATCGATCGATACTCCAATATCAACATCGATCGATTCTCATTCTAAACCTAAACTTTCTTTATTTACTAAGAAGAATATGAGTATTGATTACGGTTTTCTAACTCCTGATGAATTTGGTATTTTCAGGGACCCAGATGGCCATGCAAGAGCTATGGATGGGAGAATTCTACAAGTATCCAGGGAGGACATATCAAATATTCTTCAGTTGGCCAATGGACCAGACTACTTGTTTTTGCAGCAACGCAACATTCCAGACAACATCCCAGCTGTTCCAGACGAACATCCAAGGGCCGACGCAACAGAAATTGGTTCACACCAATCGTGCCAACCAGTAGGCCAAACATCGGTCGACAAAGATGCTCTTACATCGTTCGACAGGGCACCTTCACCATCGATCGACTGACGTTACGAATGTGGACGTCGCGCTTATGACATCTATGGAGGCAGAAAGTTCAGATGGGAACAGAAGGACGAATATGGTGTCTACAGAGATGAGTCTGGATATGCAAGGAGCGTAGCTGGTGAGATGATCCCTGTTACCAAGGACAACATCAGAAAAATTCTGGAGAGAGCATACCTATTTGAGGAGAGACACATATGTCTTCCAGAACATGCCACTTCTTTCACACCTACAAAACTGGCACCAGAGATCTACACCAAGGATGAGATTAATGAGATGGTGACTGGTATTTGTGGAGCTCAGGAAAAACTAGGAGATTAACACAAGACATTGGTAGATGACACTTAGCAACCTTTGAACAGAGGTTACAATGAGCTTTTCAGAAGTATGACAGAGATGAGGACAGAGATTGAGAGTATGCAGCACATTCTTGAGAAAGAAGCAACGACATCACCATCGATCAACGCCAACAACGCAACATCGATCGACGTCAGGCCACAGACATCCCAGATTCTTGCAGAACCGGAAAGTTTGGCAGAGAAAAAGGATGAATGGGGGATCGCATACATCAACACGAAGATTAACGACGTATACAACCCTCTCAACAACAACGTGGACTGGTTAAGCACGAGAATTGATCTGCTACAGAAAGATTTGGACACCGTTCGCAAGAAGGACCAACAACCAGCCACAACGATCGATATCTGCACCATCACATCGATCGACAGCAAGTTCGCGCAGCCATGGAAGATAGGTTACAAACATACGATGATATGCACGACCGTTTCACCTCACCTATCATGCGATACTTGGACACCTTGTCTACACAGATGATGAATGTCCAAAGAGACATTGGCACGCTTAATGATCAACATGATTTTCAGGAAGAATGTTCAACATCGATCGATAGGTTCCACAGGGCATCGCTCGACGTCAAAAAACCTACAGAACATCTTCCCTACACAACAACAGAAGTTGATCAGATCACATCAAAGCTTTACACAGCTATAGACACCATGGAGGACCGGTTTGAGAAGCGGTGTGATGACATCTACTTTCCATTCGACGTCAGACTCAGTGGACTGGATAGCCATGCAGAGTGGTTACAGAAGGAAGTCAAAGCCATTCTGAGAAAATTTGCATCTCAACACCAGATATCAGCATCGATCGACAGAGAACGCTCCAAATCGATCGACAGTAAGGCACCAGCATCGACCGATAAACACTTGTCGCATCGATCGATACCACGTCTACACCAGACACTGAGCAGCTGATACAAAACAAAATGGAGTCAATGCATGAGGAACTGAACGAGCTATCAGCATACGCCTACGACAAGATAGGATGGCATCAGTTCAGCATTGAAAACAACCAAGAAAGGCTACAGAACATCTCAAATGCAATACAGAAGATGGATGATGTTGGGGTCAAAATCGGCCACGACGGAATCAATGTCTGAAAGTCCGTAAAAATCGGCATGCACGTTTTTACGAAAAATAAATCTTTGGAAAAGATTTATTCTTACGAAGAGCCCAGCGGAAGAAACAAGAGACATAGGAGAAAAGCCCGAAAAAGTTCGCACGGTCGCTACGTAGCGACTGAGCTCGAGCCAAGCTCGGTCGCCACGTAGCGACATAGCACACGTCCCGCTCGGTCGCTACGTAGCGACCGAGCACACGTCTCGCTCGGTCGCTACGTAGCGACCGAGCACACGTCCCGCTCGGTCGCTACGTAGTGACCGAGAGTCCATCCCGCTCGGTCGCTACGTAGTGATCGAGCGTCCGTCCCGCTCGGTCGCTAGCTCGGTCGCTAGGTAGAGACCGAGCTCGAGCCAAACTCGGTCGCTACGTAGCGACCGAGCGTCCATCTCGCTTGGTCGCTACGTAGCGACCGAGCGTCCGTCCCGCTCCGTAGCGACCGAGCGTCCGTCCCGCTCGGTCGCTACGTAGCGACCGAGCTCGAGCCAAGCTCGGTCGCTACGTAGCGACCAAGCTCTTCTGAAACGTCGATACGACACGAATCCATGCATTCTCGTCTACCCTTCGATGCTGTCTCCCGAAGACCGTAGCGAACCCATTTCATGTTTTTCGCCATTCGAAGTCATCAATCAAACTTTACGATAAAAACCGCGGAAAGTTCGTTTTTATCGAAAGAAGTCATAATAAACGCTTCAAGTCGAAAGACGGCCCAAAGGGACCTAAGGCATGACTCGAAGCCTACCTTACGATTTCTTACCAGCAGCCCATAAACCGTGGGACGGTTTACACTTGGTTCGCAAGGAAAGATAAATGTCAAGTTTCCGCAGATAAATACGAAATTTTGAAGATAATTACGAAGATCGGGAAAAATGGAATATCTCCATTTTTAGGCTATGACGGCTTAAGGGCAGAAGGGGAAAAGCGTAAAACGACCTAGGAGCGAGTATAAAAGGAGTCCTAGTCGAGAGGCATGAGGGACAACGTTTTAGACTCAGAACTCTCGGCACTTAGAAACTCTGAGGCATTATTCTCGACATGCTCTGTTTCCATGACTGGCACCCGATTACCAGACGAACGTGCACAAGCAGTTCGATCTCTTGGTTCACTCTTGAACTACGTTCGGCTTGATCCTCGAAAGGGGTACGTAGGCAGCCTTTCATAAGGTTCAGTCTGAAATCAATCAAAAACCTTTTCTGCATTTTCTTCGTCTTTTGTTATCGAGCTGCGAGTCAACAAGGTTTGAGCTTTTAGGCCGCTAGAACTAGGTAACTCGCTGACAGCCTTTGCGGCCAAAGATTTTATGATCTCTTGTAATGATCGGAACGCTCTCACGCGAACTCGAAATAAGATCTACCATTTTCTATAAACTCGTTTGTTATCTTTTCATGATTTCCCCATATATTTGGTCACTTGCCGTTGGCTCTCGCATAGATCCGAGACCTCTGGGAAATTAGGGTTTTCCTAGTTTCCTAATTTAAACGTAAATCGACAGTGCGAATATCGGTTCCCACAGTTTGGCGCTAGAAGGAGGGGGGTACGGATTACTCTAACTCATAGCCGCAAAACGCTTGATCAAAACAATGTCTGGAAATACGAAAGAGAAAATCGCAGTTCGCAACAACGCTGGTAAAAAAACTCCAGCCGCCACTGCGCTTATTGCCAACGCCTATGCAAACGCCTCGGTTCTTGAGAAAATCGAAAACCTTTCTGCGACTTTTCGCCACAGGAAGTGCAATGAAACGAGCTCGAGATTTCTCTTTTTAAACATAAAGGGAAACGATAAATCTTATCAAACCCCGTAAGTTTGGCTCATTACCGAACAAAAGAAATCTCAATGCGTAAGGGTTTTACCAAAACACGTTTTCCGAAAACATTTCGGAAGGGTAAAACTTGTTCTCCCAAAAACCGCACAAAACCCCTAGGTTAATCTCGGAAAAAGGAAGCGCAACAAATCGATTACACAGCTCGGTCGCTACGTAGCGACCGAGCAAGCACACGGCTCGGTTGCTACGTAGCGACCAAGCTCAAGGCAAGCTCGGTCGCTACGTAGCGACCGAGCACGCACACAGCTCGGTCGCTACGTAGCGACCGAGCACACACACAGGTCGGTCGCTACGTAGCGACCGAGCACGCACACAGCTCGGTCGCTACGTAGCGACCGAGCACGCACACAGCTCGGTCGCTCTCCACTCGCTATGTAGAGACCTGCCAGGCCTAAAAGGGGTCCTCCTTTGCGTTCTCTTTTGAATCCTCATCGTAACACTTTTCTTTTCGTCTCAATCGGAGTTTCCGTTGAGATTTTACGACGAAGACAAGTAGGACTCTTCTTGGCTTGCTTCCAATCGCTACGTAGCGACTTGTCAGGCCTGAAAAAGCTCATCCTTTGTGTTCTCATTTGAATCCCGATCGAAACGCTTTTCGTTTTGTCTCAATCGGAGTTTCCGTTGAGATTTTACGGCAAAAACAAGTAAGACTCGTCTAAACTCCTTCGCTTGCTCCTACTCGCCCTTACCTCCATCTTTGTGTTCTCCTTCAAATCTCGATCGAAACGTCTCTTGTTTCGTCTCGATTGGAGTTACCATTGAAACTTTATGATAAAAAAAAACCCGCAAAGACTAGTTTTCTCGCGTGGATTCACATTAATCGTATAATACGGCAACAGTTAACTTAACACCTTAGCCGTCTCAACTATACGATTACGTTGAACCTTTTTATTGACTTCGTATCAGTCAAGTTCGGAAAATAAAAGGCGAACATACACAAGAAGAGGAAGGGGAAATGAGCAAGCAAAACTGAGAAGAGACAAAACTGCATCTTCGAGAGAACTAAAGTATTTGCGACTTGAAATTTTTGAAATCAGACTTGGAGTTTTCGTAGGAAATTACTAAGAAATAAAAACGCCTTTGAGACTGCCATAGAACTTTAGGGAACGTAAAACCTAGGTGGATAGTCTAGCGAACTAAGTCTTAGGTGATTTTTTCTGTCTCGATATATTGTCCCATAACTGTTCGTCCAGATCTTTCAAACCGATCTAAACTCTCCGAAAATCAAGAAACGATCGCCACGCATATCAAGCTCGCTTCCTAAGGAGAGAAAAAACTAGAGACATGAATGTCATCTTAAAACCGTTTCGTTTCTGGCAATTCTCCCGGAACCGACATATTCCAAGTCTTCAACCTGGAAACAACCAAATCACAGTCCAAGCGTCGTCTTCAAACCGACTCGGACTGTCGATCATTCTATTCCTCGAGAAAAAGGGATGGAGTAGGTGCGTATACTATACTCGTATACTCCCATACTTCAAAAACATATTCAAACAATGCGATGTCTCGTCAAGATCAAGAAAACGCTTTCGACAAAGCAAACTCTCGTAGAAATATGCGGAAAATATTCATACAATGCGATGTCTCGTCAAGATCATCCTAAAAGCAAACGACAATCTGAGATTCGTCTAAACGCTAGGAACTGATCCAAACCATGTTGGAAAAATTCTCAAAGACTATACAGCATCTATCATCGCAATCATTCGTTTAGAAAACCTCTGCCAAACTTCAGAATGAAAGTCGATGATTTGCTGAAGTCATAAAGATCTTTTCCGATTTTATAAAACAAGTTTCGTATAAGAATCATTAAACGAGAAATCTTCAGGCATCAAAGCATCACTCTCATTTTCCGTTGAACCAACCTACTCGCGGAAAAACATCAAAAACATTTGCGACAAAGCAAAATCAAGAACAAAAGTAACATAAAATACGACAAAGAGAACACGTCCTCCCCGCTCGTCGGCTAAGTCTATCACTGTTTAACTGATTCATTCAAGAAACCTGCAAAAACATTTCGCGACTAGATCTCGGTGAAATAACCTTTGGTAAAACTCCATGAGTGACTCAGAGAAACTTTCACCGAAGAATTAAAGACAAAAGCGAAAACGTTTCTCAAAAATCTGCGGAAACATCGTTATTTTGACATCTCCATATGTCGCGTCAATTTAATAAATTCGTAAAAACCGGTCGCCCGTTACTTACGCAAAAAATCCTTCGTATAATCAGATCATGTCATACGAAGTAACTTTCGAAAGTAAACGTAACAGGTTTTACGAAAAAGTACTTTCCTTATAGCAAAAAACAGCGCTGTATGATCCGACATTGGACGACCAATATAAACTTTACTTCCCCGCACTACGATCTGAAAGGTCTCATTCTTTAGCCCCACGACTCACTGGCATCCGCTCTCATTCCGCTTGGTCACGACCGAGCAGGAAATCACCCCGCAACTGACTCCGCACGGGCTCTGTATCGAGCTTCTTAGGCTTTATCTCCCTCGGAAACAAAGGAAACAACTTCCATACGAATAAAGGAAACAATATATGAAACTTTCATCATATAAATTAACCCTAAAGTGGAAAAACGTTTTCTACCACCATGGGCATACTCGGCCTATCAATCTCGATAAACGCCATTCGTCACTCGCCCAATTACGCCTTTCCTTCGAAGCCGAACTAGGTTACAGCATCCCCTTTAAGGACGATTCTAACCGACTTGACCTTATTGACAGCACGAAAGTGTCATGGTCTAATCCTTTGGCAACAACTTCCTTGGCTATAAAGCTGAGCACAACCTTCATGCAAAGCCAAAACAATTGAGCGACCACCGCTCCAATAACTTGACGGCTCAACGGTAATCCGGAATTTGCCTTGAAACGCCAAGTAACGATTACACAAACAATTATCGTACCACCCAAAAACGAGAATCATACGGTAAATTCGTCATAACAAAACTCAGTCCTAAAAACCAAACAGTTAACGGAAAGGTTCCACTTGTCAAAAATCGACCAAGTTCCATATACTACGATTCACTTTAAGCCCGCTGTGTTTTACTCGCAAAATGCGGCATGTAAGGAATACTCGTAAAATGCGGCATGTAAGGAAAACTCGTAACAGAGCTCCTATAGCTATACAGAACATCCTCAAATAGACACGAAAGAAATCTCGGAAGGCCAACACCACACAAAGCACGGTATAGGAGGATGCCTCTTTCCGGGGACTTGGAGGCGGCAATCTTCAAGGCTCGCTTCACAAAGAATTCTTGGATATAGGTCAAAAAGAAGTGAACATGGCTTGGTGGCAACCACCATTAAGTCTTGATTCATGGAAGTCTGTCCAATCTTGGTCACTGATCTTGTAATATAAGCATACTTTGACTCAAGAGAGAAATTAGAGAGAGAGAATTTAGGAACTAACTTTTACCTGCAGTTCCTGATACTTGTCTGAAAATCCTTGCATCATGTGATCGATACTCCCAAGGTAAAGCATTCACTTTTATATTTATGCTAAGAAATGAGGTTAGTAGAGGGGAATGTCAGACAGGATTTGCTGAGTTGTAGACTAGTTGAATTTGGTTGCTAAACTAAGATAATGCATAATGTGCTTTTGTGATTAGGACTTTTTAGATGTGGTTTGCGAAATTGTAGAGGTGATGATTTATGTATTTTAAATCTATAAGTCCCTGCTGTTTTCAAACCTCTTCCAGAGAGACTGCCTGTTTGTTTTGCTTGAGGACAAGCAAAAGGGTAAGTCTGGGGGAGTTGATATACCATGGATTTGACCCATTTTCATCCATGGTATATAAGTGTTTTACTATCTATATATTATATATTCTATCATATTAGGTATGTTTTCAGGTTCATGAGTATCTTGGAGTAAAGTGATGATTATAGAGCATTTAGAAGCTTAAAAGAGATTTCATCCGAGCTGACCATTAGAGGTCGATACGAAGAAGAAGCAATGGTTCGACGCACATCCAGTGCCGTCGATCGATACAGAAGAGAAGCCTCGACGATTGAAGATTATGATCGATCGATGTACATCATGTACCATCGATCAATGTCGAGATGGGAGATGCGCGACTTGGTTCCAGCCAAATTTAAACCCAAGGCTTCACCAAATTACATGATTACCCCTGACGAGTTTTTAACCTAATAGTTATATACTTGCCTAAGTGTTAGCAGGCAAGAGATCTTTTGGCCACCATTGTATTCTTATTTTCAGCAGAGAGTTTTAGGAGAGAAAATCATAGAGAGATTTGTGATTGGAATTCCATTGATTCATCCATTCTATTCTATGCTGTTTTTATCTATATTTTGTGTCATGAATTGCTTAGCTATGTCTGAGTAGTTCACTTGTTAGATTCAAGGTTCAAATAGGTTAGAAGGATTAGCCCCAACTATAGATTTGCTAAGTTGTGATATTCATTGATTGATTGTTCATTACTGCTTGTTTTAGCCTTGCTAACTAGAACATGAACCTAAGAATTAGCATGAGTCAAGCACTGATCTAGGAGACTAGTGAGCATTATCAACCTGCGCCTAGGGCTTAGCTAGAAGCATCGATCGATATTGTCTTCTGACAATAGATCGATATTGCAAAAGGTGTATCGATCGATATCCCTATAGGATCATCGATCGACACTTTCTTGTGATCAAAAGACGACAGTTGAGATCCAAGATGTAGTTAGTTAACAAGTGAAACATTGCCATCGCTGATCCATGTGATTAAGGAGTTGAGCTCTAATATATCATGCATGCAACTGTTAGGCATCTATGGGATTATAATCTTCAACACCTGAATAGAAACCCTGCATCTAATATCCTCCAATAAGTTACACCCCCAATCATCTTGTTAGTCGAGCAATAGATTTGCTCAATTAGGATTGTTATTTACTTTTAAACCATAAAACAACAAACACTTAGAATTAATAATTTGACTAGATTTAATAGGTTCCCTAACTCCTTGTAGATTCGATCCCTAAGTACTGCAACTGAACCTCTTATTTGAGAGAGTAATTCACTCCTTAGGGTTATTTGAGTGGTATCAATAACTAATAAAACCAATCCATTTTTTTCGATGAACAGTGACTGCTACACTAGCCCTGCTACAGTAACTCCTGATTTTCTGCTACAGTGTCGGTCCATGTTCTTGCTACAGTGTCGCTCGATTTTCTTGCAACAGTGTCGCTCGATTTTCTTGCTACAGTGTCGCTGTTACTGTTCACTTTTTTTTTTGACTAAACGCCTATTTTTAGTCATTAGCTTGACTTTTGGATATTTGATTTAGTCTGGATGATGATGTGAACTTGCTCCAGAAAAAGTCTCAGTGTCTCTCTTTCTCATCTTGTTGATGCAGTTAATAAAAGCTCTTGCAGAAGCTTCCCCTTTGTCTCTCAGCTCTAGATAACATAGCACTCTGACCTTGGTAAAGGATTCAGAACCTCTTCTGCAGCGCACTCTATACGCAAGACTTGCCTCTTGACATTGCAAAGGCACCAGTGACCAGAAATCGACATCTACATACCTTTTCTTTTTCTTCTTTCTATTCCTGGTCCTTCCCCCAGACTTTGACTTTTCAGTCTCGGGCTGTTCTGAAATTCGGAGGGTGTCGACCGATGCTGAAGGCTTCGTGTCGATCGATTCTGAAGACTGAGAGTCGTCCGATGTTGAAGGCTGATTGTCGATCGATTCTGAGGACTGGATGTCGACCGATTCTGCAATTCTAATGTTGACTGGCGCTGATTCTGGTATTGCGGGCTCGCGATTGGAATTAGCTGTAGGTCTTGGATCTTCAAACATCTCTATGCATGAAATAAGCTCCTCACTTTTCTTCTTTTCCATGGGATCATAGAAGACAGTTTCATCAACATTAGTCAGACACATCATATTTCTCTTAAGATCACAAACTGCCCCTACTGTAGCCATGAAGGCTCTTCCAAAAAGGAGTGGAGATGTCTTGCCTGATTTGATATCCATAGCATGAAAGTCCACAGAGATAATGCATTCCCCTATCTCCATGGGTTTACTCGGGAGCTATCCACAAAAGTGAAACTATCTTTAGAAGGTTCCATCTTTAGTCCTAATAGCTCAGCAGTGTCTATGGCCATGATGCTGATTGCAGATCCAGTATCGCATAAGGCTTTTGGTAAATGTTGGCTATGTATAGAGCATGGAATCAGGAACTTTCCAGGATCTTGTTCCTTCTTCAGTGTCCTCTTGGGTTTACGGCTGACCTTGTTGAATAGGAGCTCAATGTCCTTACCAGTCTCTCTGCTCTCTCTGGAAAAATTACCAAGTCTATACTTATGATATGCATCCTCGAAAGACATATCCTTAGGAACCTTCTTCACCCTCTTGTGAAATCCTTCAAGTTCCTCTTTGTTAGCTTCTCGCCTGAGGTGTTTGGGAATATAGGGTTTCCTAGATTTCACTCTCTTCTCAACTGGAATTTCTTCTTTCGTTGCCTGCCTTTCCATGGCAGATTAATATTTGTCTGTTTGGTGTCGATCGATACCTGGTAGATGTCGTCGATCGATACCTGGTAGATGTCGTCGATCGATACTTGGTAGATGTCGTCGATCGACACTCTCAAAGAAAGAGGTTTCAGCTAGGGTTGATTGCTCTTACTCAGGTGCTTCTGCAGATTGCTGACTTATCGTCTCTGTTGTCTTCAAGCAAACTGAGGTCTGAGATGGATTTCGAGTTTCCTTCAAGCGGTGTGCATTAAAATCTCGTAAACGTACTCGGTATGGCATTGATGGTTGTCGATCGCTGCTCTTTTGCTGTTGTCAATCAACGCTTCCATGTTGTTGTCGATCGATTTCTTCGTGTTGTTGCCAATTGACGTCATCTGATGTAACTCGAGCTAGGGTGGGAGGATGTGGGTGTCGAGCAGCAAAATCTGAGTTGCTCTGAATTCTAACAGTTTTGTCCGATCCCAAAATTGGTGTCGATCGATGCTCGGTTGATAATGTCGATCGGTGCTCAGCTGTTGATGTCGATCGATGCTCAGCTGTTGGTGTTGATCGATGCTCAGTTGTTGGTGTTGGTCGACACCAGTACGAGCTGTCTATGGACATGGAGCTTTCGATTAAGAAAGCATCTTCTTCCAGCTTCTCCTGCTCGAACACTTCCCCAAAGTAATTATCTGAGATGGCATTAACCTGGTGCCTCTCATTTTCCATAGCTTTCCCTTTGACCAGAACTTCTTGCTTCCTCACAGCTTTTGCTGTCTGAGAAACCTGGGCATCTAGCATCATAAGATGGGCATCTAATGTTTCAAATTTTCCATTCATCTCTTTGTAGAGAACATCCATCCTCAGATTTAAGTATGCACTCGTCTTCTGCTGAATTTTCAGGACCTTCTCTATCATAAATTCCATCTTTTCTATATAGCCCTGGTCCTCATCCTTCTCTACATCATCTTCTACCAACGAGACTTCATGTACAGAACCAATTTCAGCCTCAACGATCTTGTCACTATCCATTGCAGCTGATTTTATCCTGTGCATATCCAGATTTTTGGAACTGTTGCTAGACATTAAGTTCTCAATCAGTCTCTTAGCTTCCTCTGGGGTCCTTGTCTCGAAGTTTCATTCGCTTGCAGCATCCAACATCATATGATATCGCACGTCAATACCCTTGCAGAACCTTTCCAACAATTGAATCTCCGTAAAACCATGATGTGGACAGTCCCTTTGGTATCTCCTAAACCTCTCCCAAGAGCTTTTGAAAGCTTCTGTAGGTCCCTGAGAGAATGTCCAAATTTTATCTCTCAACTCTTCAGCCATTGCATCATATAAAAATTCAGTCATAAACACAGTCCTGACATCATTCCATGTAGTGAGAGATCCTGGTGGTAGGCATCTCAGCCACTTTTTAGCATTTCCAGAGAGAGAATATTTGAACAGCTTGCAGATGATGTAGTCTTTGGTTGCTTCATCCTCCTGGATGCCAGACACAAAGTCCTCGAGTGTCTCAATATGATCCAAGGGATTTTCATCAGGAAGACCACAATAAGGGTGCTGACCCACATGAGAGAAGTGTGTGGGGTGTATTTGAAATCCTTGGATTTCTAGAGGTCGAATCGCAGACCTGTTGGTATAGAACTGACTAGGCCTGATCAAATCTGCTAGTGTTCTCTGAAGAGGAACTTTAGCATCCTCGGTGGTAGCAGATGGCTCAAGGATTGCAGTCCCTTGTCCATCTATCTTCTGACCTGCTGCATTACACATATGACCTCCAGGGTCATGCAGGTCTCCATTCTCATCCCTCTGTATCACAAGTGTCGCGACCATGTCTACTTGCAGATTGGTATCGATCGATGTTCGAGTTGAACTGTCGATAGTTGCTTTCTCACAAGTGTTGATCGACGTAGTAGAGGTGGTTTTGAGCGACGTAGTAGAGGTAGTGTCGATCGATGATGTGCGTTTCTCTTTGCGAATCGAGCGTTCCAAACGTGCTTGGTCTGAGAAGAAAAGTAATTCCTCCTTGCTGCTTCTGGTACTGATAGGCATGTACCTGAAAGACAAGAATTTTTTTTATGTATGTAACTATGACAGCAAATAAAACCTAGACTAAACCTATTAATCAAGTCTATTGACGAATCCTTGCTCCCCGGCAACGACGCCAAATTTGATATCACTCAAATTACCGTAAGGAGTGATTTTACTCTCTCAAATAAGAGGTTCAATTGTAGTACTTAGGGATCGAAACCACAGAGAGCTAGGGCACACAATAGAATATAGAAATCAAGATTAAGCTAGGCAAACAATTTATAAGCAGTAAATGAATGAAAGCAAGGTGAACAAAGTAGTTGTTCGATTGGTTGATTGAGGTTGTAAACAATTAGGAAAAATAGCTAGACCTAGGGATTTATAAATCAAGAGATTCAAAACTAGAATTCAAGGATGCTAGTGGTTTATAGATTCAATTCTAGAACTCGATTTTAATAAGTAAGCAATCCAGATTTCGCATGCAATTGCTAATCAGATGTCTAAGTCCAGTCTCAGTTGTCGCTTATTGACTTGGAGCGGGCGTCGATCGATGCTATGGCCTGAACGTCGATCGATGCTTCCTCAGACAAGCATTAACGACCTAATCGATTAAGTTCAACTAGATTTCTAGACCGACTCTCGTATGTGCCTAGGTATCTAATCCAGCAGAGTTCGGGTTTCGTTAATTGATTGCACTTTCGTGCCTCTCAACTATCCTATGATTTTAGGTTCAAACAATTAGTCACACTGTCGTGCTATTCTAACTATTTCAGATCCTAGTATTACAAATCACTCTGGTGTAGAGATCTATAGATAATCTAGCAATCTTAATTTTTTATCAGTTTGACATTAAGCTCATGAAATCCCTAAACCTAACAAGATGATTACTCAGACATAGAAGCAATAACACAAATCATAGTATGAATAATATAATAGATAAGAAATCAATGATAAAACCAATGGAGTTCCAATCAATCTATGAAGGAGAATTGATCTTCTCTCCAAACCTAAGAGAAAACAATAGAATAGGATAACAGAAAGCTTGTTGCCGTCAACAATGGCTTAGAAATACATAAATAGGGTTTCTGGTCGTCCATGGGTATTTTGGTAACTTTGTGTGGCTTACGGGCTTCAATCGGTCTTGAAATATGCCTGGCCCACGTTCTGGCATCACTGTCGATTGACACCAATGCTGTTTCATCGATCGACAGTCCTTCACCTCCTCGACAGCTTCCTCTCGCGAGGCAGACTGACCACTCTTTAGTAAAACAGGCATAACTTCTGGTACAGGATGCTGATTGACCTCAGACCGGTGGTATTGGAAAACTAACTCAAAGATCTATCTTGTGTCAAAAGATAGGCTCAATATAACGGTGGGAAGGTTTCCATCTACAGCTAAACATTTGACGCGTCTGTGCAGCTCTGCACTCAAAAGGCTCCAAAATCACCATATTTCTCCAGAACGTACCTGAACCTGTAAATACTCTAAAAAAACTCTAAAACATAATAATTATATCTTAAAACACTTATATATCATGGCTGAAAGTGAGTAAAATTCATGGTATATCATTCCACATAAATATTGTGTAATGAGAATCCATCGATGGAACCTTGGCTGTCTCTTTGAGCAGCCTCTTTGAAATCCTTTAATGATATCAATCAAACGTTTGTGTTCTTGAAGACAAGTCTAAAGGTTTCTTTTCTCTTTACTTTCTTTGCATATAATAAAGCTTTACAAGCTATTTCTATCTTTCAATAAAGTTTTTATGAGCTCAATCTTTCTAGTTTCATAAATTTTTATATGATGATCTAAAGTTTCTTCGATGGAAAAGATGACTAAGCTCAACCCACAAATTGTAAATATTAGCCTGCCATGCCAATAGTCACACGTTCTGTAGAGCAATTGCATTTAATGATTTATATGTCAGATAAGGTAAACTTCGTCGGAATTCATATCAGTCTAGTTTAAAAATACTACATGCAGCTTTTACTAAAAGAAATTTCAGTTTAGAAAGCTTGTTAAAAAAATTTTTTTTTTCATGATTTGTAAACAAGTGATATTTTTCTTTTGTTTTTCTATATCTTTTAGAAACAAAAATCTGTAACTCGGTTAATATGAGAGTCATAAAACCAAAAAGCATATACAAGAATTAGGTTTTCTTATATTTTACGTTGAACCTTATATATATATATATATATATATATATATATATATTAATGTCTTGCTTATCGGTATTAGAAAATTTAAAAAGCTTTCTACCAAAATAAATATTCAATTTCTTAATTATATATGATTCATTGGCCTTTCTTGGAGAAGGAAAAGTAACAGTTGGAAAAATTAAATGTGATACGGGATACACTGATTCATTTTGGTGTAAATATATCCACAAATGTACTTATTTACAAAGGACGAATTTTTTTGTAACTGACGAAATAAAACCATTAAAGGAAAGTCTGAAAGAGACGAAAGCAACTTGGAATCTTATTTATAAATTAGACAAAAAAAGAAGAAGAAGAAAGATGTGCATTTGGTGGAGCTTTCCCATACAAATAGAAAAGCCAAAGTTTAGAAGCCCATGAACTGAATCATATCATCCCTATAATCGATGTACCTATATATGATATGATGACTATGGATGATGGATATGATCGATGTCTTAAGGTTCTTACACTTATTGCTCTAGATATTTTTCAAAGCATGTGGCTAAGAAATTGTTTGGATCATTCAATAAAAAGCATATAATATGCAGATCAATCTTGATTTACAACTGAAATGTAGTCATTGGAAACTTGAGACAAATATTAACTAGTATTATGGGTATGTTTAATACATGGAAGGGGACCATTTGCCACCTATTTCCAGCAATGAAACAGTAAATTGACATATATACGTCTTTAATTAGAGTAGAATTTATAGTCCAATGTTTTATTTGATGTTTAATCTGAACCGCTCTTTAGTTTTTCTCATTTTACTCACCATGTGTTCCAGTTAAATAAACACAAATCTTGGATCCATGAAAGAATTCAAATCCCATAAAACATACTTAATTTTCTGAGGCCAAAGCGAAAAGACTCTAAAGCATAAGCTTAGATTTGCTCAGCAGTAATTTATAGGTTAGACACCATTTCTGCTATAGAATAAACCGATGAAAGTTCATTGGTCTTGAAATCTAAAACTTAGAATCCAAAACTAGTTTGAGTTGCAAGAAGTGACTAAGTCCATAAATCTTTACTTATATAGTTTCTGGGAGATATATAAAGTTTCAACTTCGCAGAAACCCTAAACTATTATAACAAAATAAATAAATAGAACAGTATAGTGGAAAAGAAGAATTTGGAAGTCTCTCTTAAGATCCCCAAAAAGTAAATAGATATTTTCATCCCAATTTGTTATGAGTTGGACGAATTAGAACTTAAAAAATCATGTAATTAACACTATAGCCCTATTAAAATACAACAAAAACATTGAACCCATCACAAACACACAGGTAATGAAATGACAGGAGTAGTAAATAAAAAATTCAGATGAACAGAAATATAGCCACAGAAAAGAGAATTAAGCTCAGAAATCAGAAAAAAATAGAAACACAGGTCTTTTGAAAATCAAGCACTGAAGAAGAGAGAGCCTACAGTGAAATTTTAAATAGAATTGAAGATTAAAAATTAGGGTTTAAGGGCGAGACAGTCAACGGGTGAAACTGCGAACATGATCTAATCAACACTCATGTCTTTTCCATCGTCAACGGAGAAAGAAAGATAATTAGATCATGCTGGCAGCTTCATCAGATGCCGGTGCGCCATACACTTCACCATATCAGATCAAGAGAGAGAGAGAGAGAGAGATATAAAATTTCTGTAGCTAGGGTTTTCTTGTGTAACTGGCCTCATCAATGAACAAGAAGACTGTCTTTATATAGAAGAGAGAGGAGGTCATGAAGGAGGGTTGGAGGTGAAAGAGATGAATATGTTTTAGAGGGGTCACTATTACAATTAAACGAAAGTACGTGGGTCGAAAATGAAAACGAGATAAGGAAAAAAAGAAGAACGAGTGACAAACAAAAGGCGTGAAAGAAAAGTGGTCCAAAGTAGAACCGTGAATAAGATTGAATAATGTCACGCCGATCCTCCGAGCCTTATGCACTTCTTTCTTACAGAGACAAATTAGTTCTGTGTGTTGTGTTTGCTTCCTTCTGAAACTCATTAATTACTTCTACGTTTCGATGCTTTTCTTTCTTCTTTATTTTCTCTTTCATTTCTAATTTTAAATATTTTTTCATTTATTTAACCGATGATTCCAATAAGTGATATAATAGTATTATAACTGATAATTTTCTATTATTTATTGAAGTTAATATTCTAGAAGATGTTCGTTAATCGGATGTTCCACGAAGTTTCTATCAATTTGACTGACTAATCCATATTTGATTTTTTAATATGTTATTATACTTTATAAGAAACTACTATCAAATCGGATATCCTCTCAAATGCTTACCCATTAATCAGTCAGTAAATTAAAAATTTACAAGCATATGCTTATAGAATTCTGGACCGTTTTTACCTCCTGAAAGTCTATAAATCAATCCGTTCTTACTTTTAAATTTAATTAGTCTGAACAATTTGTGAGTTCGAAATGTATTACTTTTTTTTACTTTTATCAAGCATCTAGTAACGTGTTCAGAACTACGGACTATATTTTCAATGTCGGAGAGAAACAAAAAAAAAAGAAAAACAATTTTCTTCTTGGCATACTCGATTGATTATAAACTTTATTTGACTGATCATGATGAGGTTTTACATATATATAGTTTTTAATACTCCAACGTCGGGACATACATGCATCTTTATGATTTATCTTCAACAGATTATATAATTAAGAACAGTGGCTTTAATTAAGACCTAAGTCTTGAAAAAGTGAAGTTAACACATGCATAAAGTATAACCTACGGAAACTCTTAGGCTATATAATATGCTGGGCTTCTATAAGCTTATCGTGCATGGTTGCTACTTTGTAACTCTCTCACATACAAATAAATAATTATATACATATATATATTTCATTGTAAACTTTTCCTTCTTTCATTGTAAACTTTTCCTTCTAATGCCATTGTATACTTAAATATACTTTTTAAAGGGAAATATTTCCCAAATCTTTTCTAATTTTAAGAAATACCACTTTTGATGTTTTGTTTTCAAATTACCAAAAAAATATCATTAGTACAGTTGATTTAACGCTCTTTTGAAATTTAAAAGGATATTTTATAAGCTAAAGTATTTCTTTTGAAAAAAAAAAAACTTAAAACCATGGTGTTTGAGTGTAATTATAAATAACCTTGACAAAACGAAAGAATGTTATAACCAATACATGTGAGACCTAGTTGAGCTCATGTGGAATATATTCACATGATCTATTTTAAATGCATTTAGATATTGATTTATATATATTTATTGATTGAAGTGCTAGTCTTTGTCACATCAATATTTTAGTTTCTTAACAGGAAACAATATATAATGTACATACAGTATACATGCTAAGTTACCGACTACTGCACATGTGTTACAACAATTTGTTCTTGTAATCTACTACTATGCAAATACCTCTAGTAAGAAAGTGATAGCTATAAATATTACAGCAACTTATTGTTTTGTTTATAAATTATGTTGGACAGAAGATGTAATAAAGTAGGTTAAGCTAATGTTATTTAGTTATGTATTTCAGTATATGCATATAAAGTGAATTGAATAATAAAACAACTTTCCTAAAAAAGATTCCTTATCACTAACAATGGATGGTACCATTTCTATGCAAAAATTACCCAAATTCTGATAGGATCTGGGCAAGCTGCTGGGTCGGTGACAGCTACGCGATATTGCAAACTATTGAAAATTATTGATATGTACAATCTTTGATAACGACTTTGTTGTATTTGGTAGAGAGATATAAAAAGGCAAAACCTCTAACTGGTATATAGAAGTTTTCTTTTCCATTGTTCCTTTTAGTTTAGTACCAACAAGTCAACAGCACTAAATGAAAAAAAAAAAAAAAAAAAGATGTAAAACTCTCCGGTTTAGTTATGTGTCACGGTCTGCTGGAAATTTTAATCCTTATATTTAAAATATAAATTAAACACAATTTCTAGTTCCAAGCAAGTGAGAAAATCAGCAGTGTGTTTGCTTTTGTTTCAATTATCTATTTTTCTTTCAGAATAATGGTTCATATATTCCTCATCTTGTTTGATATATTCAAAGATTAGACATATACTGAATTTGTCACATCGACTTTGACATGACTCATGGGGATGCTGATGCAGTGATGCAACAGCTTTGAAGTATACATATGCAAATTTAGAAGTACTTGATGATACCCATATCCTATCGGTAACAGCGGGTTTGGCGATTCGGGACAAACAGATTAGTTAGTGAAGTACGGTTTAAGAGCGGTTTGTGTTAGAAAAATGCATACTGTGGGATAAGTACGGTTCGTCGAAAAAAACGGTTTAAAACAAAATATGAATGGTGACATATATCATGAATATTGTAACTGCGGTATACATAATATATTTATAATTAGAAACTAAAAATAAGTGATACTAATATAATTTTATAAATATATTTTTTGTTTTAAAAATATTTTATGTATCTGAATATTCTGGTAATTTATTTTTATAGGAATTTCAATTTATAAATAGTATTTAAAAATTATTTGATTATTTTAAAACTACATATACTTAATATTTATAAGTTTATAAATGGAAATATAAAAATTTGGGAGGTCTTGAGTTCGAGTGTCAATGAGAGCAGATCAATATTTGATTCATCAAAAAAAAAATATTTATAAGTTTATAAATGGAAATATAAAAATTTGGGTATTCATTCGGTCTTGATTCGATTTCAATTTGATTTTGGTTTGGTTCTGGTTTTTTAATTCTAGAGATATAGGATTTGCTAAAATAAATGGTAGAATCCAATTTTTTTTAAAAAATATATATTTAATTAGTATTTAATAAAAAATATAATATATTATCGTTAAATTTACGTAACTATTCAGAACTATATATTTAGCATTTTTATATTGTCTTAAATTTTATTAATTTTTTGTTTGAAAATAAAATGGTACAATAAATAAGAGAAACATTTAAAAAAATATGTATATTTATATATAAAAAAACCATTGAACAGCTAAACAGTAAAGTTAACCACACCTATTCTTCTTCCTATTTTTATGTGCGTTCCATCAATACGCCATATGCGTTTGTATTTATATTTTTTTTATTTTAATTATAAACAGAATGTTAAAGCTACTTTGAATGGTGATAAAAGTGCGTTTCGTTCTTCATCCCGCCTAGACAGCAGTTAACATTCATAACCTTTATGTGCTTTAGGTTATGTAGAGAGACTACATGGGAAGAGTTAAAAAAAAGAAGCATGCTTGAACCAACAGAGAGTGGATCCAAATGTTGCTTTCCAGCTTTACCAACGTATCACCCACATTACTGCCACTGCTACATAAACTGAAGGAGAGAGAAATTGAGATACTGTGATGATGATCATCATGATATATCGATGTCGATGATAAATTGATGATGATGGCTCCGGTATGCGTACCCTAAGAGCTGTAGCTAGCTAGGACCATGGATACATTATACATATCGGTGTCTTTGTAACTTGTACGTACGCAGAGCATGGAGTTTACTAAAACGGAGACGTTTGGTGGGTCGTAGTGGGGTTAGTGAATTTGCAAGTGGGACTGAGTCTATGTGTTATAGGATATGCAACATGCAAATGGTCCCCTTCTGTTCTCTTTTTTTTTTTTAAAATAATTTAGTGTTTACTAAGGAGGAAACATCCCATTTATAGATTCACACCCATAAAATGCAAGTTTCTCTTTTATTTGATTTCGTGATCTACAGTATTCTGAAACTGTGGAAAATGTACATTTATAGAATGTGTGCTCCGAACACTCCTGGTAAATTCATCACAAGGGTGTGATTAATAGTGATTGTTGGTGATGTCCACAGCTCTATTTATTTCTAGAGCAATAAATTCACATCAATCAAGCTTTAATAAAAAAAAAAAAACCACGGCTCTTGAAATAACGTACAGCTATACAAGTGCTCCGCAGAGCCAAATATCCAAAGCAATATTTTAAGGCTTTCCATAAAATTCTACCGGAATAAAAGTTAAAGCCACAGCAAAAAATCTACAGCAAAATTTTTAAAGTTACAGCAATTACCTTACATTATTAGAGTGTACGTATTGGTTGTTAGTTCTTGTAATTTTTTTTTTAAAAAAAATTATTGCAAAGGCGACGATGGTATATAATAGAAGTCATATGATAAATAAAATGTGTATAAAGTTTAAGAAATACAAAAAGAACGTATATAAAAATGGTTATTTTGTAATCCACTTCTTTTGATATATGAGAGATTCGTTTGAGTATACATGTGGACTTTCAATCAAGCCTATTCCGTCTGTATCTAGGCAACCGCATTCCACATGTACCTTTACAACAGAGAGCTTCTATAATTCGTTTTTAATATAATCACAAAAAATGAAGCACAACCACATATGGGCTGTGAATATATATGCAAACAAAGTCTCATGCTAAAAATTTATACAAAATAATCTCTAGTATGTCTAACTCTGATTAGTACGACGTTTTTTTATAAGAGTCCAAAACCAAATCCATGTGAACTTTGTCTTCGTGTCGAAAGTAGACAATATCATAATAATAAGCCTAGGAAGAGTTGGATATGAGTTTGAAAAAACACATCAACTGGTATGAGAGCCGATTGGCAAAAATCTGCAAAAAAAAATCAAAAATATATTTGTTAATTCGAGGAGTGCCTTCACTAGGAAGGGGAGGTATGTAGCTGAGATCAGTCAAAGATCCTGAAATCTTCGATTGTGGGAGGATATTCCTGAAATTGACTTCACGATTAAGGGTTCCGGAAACTTGTATCAAAGTTTCTCCCTAACGGTGATAAAAAGATAAGGTGGATATTCTTAATAGTGTTGCAAGGATTAGGCAATGAATGTCATAATGATGCTGAAAGTTTAGGTGAAATCTTAATGGTGTAACAAAGGTGAAGAGTCATGTTGGTGACTATCGCGGTACAAGATGTGTGCCAGGTTTCGCTGGAGGTTGGAAACCTAAAGTTTGTGTGGTACTTGGTTTGAGAGAGGTTTGTTGTGAGTGCAAAAAAAATTCCATATTGGAAGTTCAAAAAATAATATCTAGTATATAATAAGATGCCCAACCAGTTGGTATCAGAGCCAGTTGACAAAAAATCAGCTAGAAAACCAAAAGTATACCTGACGATTCGAGGAGTGCCTTCAGTAGGAAGGGGAGGTATGTAGCCGAGATCAGTCAAAGATCCTGAAAGCTTCGATTGTGGGAGGATATTCCTCAAAGTGACTTCACCTTTAAGGGTGCCGAAAACTTGTATCAAAGTTTCTCCCTAACGGTGATAGAAAGATTAGGTGGATATTCTTAATGGTGTTGCAAGGATTAGGCGGTGAATGTCATAATGATGTTGCAATGTTTAGGTGAACTCTTAATGGTGTAACAAAGGTGAAGAGTCATGTTGGTGATTATCGCGGTACAAGATGTGTGCTAGGTTTCGCTGGAGGTTGGAAACCTAAAGTTTGTGTGGTACTTGGTTTGAGAGAGATTTGTTGTGAATACAAACAAAATCCCATATTGGAAGTTCAAAAAAATATATCTACTATATAATAGGATGTCCAACCAATTGGTATCAGAGCCAGTTGACAAAAATCTGTTAGAAAACCAACAATATACCCGACGATTCGAGGAGTGCCTTCAGTAGGAAGGGAAGGTATGTAGCCGAGATCAGTCAAAGATCCTGAAAGCTTCGATTGTGGGAGGATATTACTCAAGGTGAATTCACGATTAAGGGGTGCCAGAAACTTGTATCAAAGCTTCTCCCTAACGATGATACAAAGATTATGTGGATATTCCTAATGGTGCTGCAAGGATTAGGCGGTGAATGGCATAATGATGCTGCAAAGGTTAGGTGAAATCTTAATGGTGTAACAAGGGTTAGGTGAAGAGTCATGCTATCACGGTACAAGATGTGTGCCAGGTTTCGCTGGAGGTTGGAAACCAAAAGTTTGTGTGGTACTTGGTTTGAGAGAGATTTGTTGTGAATGCAAACAAAATCCCATATTGGAAGTTCAGACAAATAATATCTAGTATATAATAGGATGTCCAACTCTGATTAGTACGAGGTCTTTGGAAAGGAGCGCAAAACCAAATCTATGCGGGCTTTGCCTTCGGATTCAGAGTGGACAGTATCGTACTAATCAGCATATGAATAGTTTGACATGAACTTGAAAATAACAAAAATATGATTCCTACGGGTCTAGTTTTAATACAAGGGAGTTGATTCAAATTCTCTTTGATACAAAAAAAACTATATATAAATGAAAGTTTCTAAAAATTAACTCCAAAACTAAAGAAATTATAGGTCTAACATAAACTTCATTTTCAACAAAAAAAAATATGCAGACATACAAATTGTACTTTGGTAATAAAAAGATCGAAATATAATTTTTCCCACAAACTATAGAATAAAGAATCCTAGTAGTCCCCGAAAATTTACAGTTTCACTAAAGTTTGTCAAAATTAAGGTGGAAAAACAAATTGTACTTTGGTAATAAAAAGCTCAATGTTTAAATAAATATTAAGTCCCCATGAAAAGTTAATATCTTGGATTGAGCAATGGACTCGTTAAAAAAATTTAAACAATTTGGTTTACTATAGCGGCAGCAGTCAACAAATGTATAACAGGGGCCGAGCAAGTCGTAGATATTTTTAAACAAGCTTTGCTCTCTTGACCGCCGATGAAAGTTGTGTCGGGAAAGCGGGCACGAGGCGCAGCGGAATGTAACAGCCTGATCGTTTTTCTCTGACCTTGTGTGAACATGTGAGGAAAATACTTCGACGATAGCAGGATATAGTATAAGCAGAAACTAAATGAGACAAACACTACTTAACGTTGGAAAACTTTCTCGATGTGAGAAGGAAAAACCAACGGGACCGTAGTCCACTCAAAACTCTACTTTATAAATGGGTATGAGTACAACCACGTCCTCCATGTTCAACACCCTGAATAGAACAGAGACTATAACTATAAAGAGCTATCTCCAACACAAGAACAACAACAACAAGAGAGCAACACAAAGAGCTTCAAAACCAGGCAGCCACAAAACGATCTCAGCTCACTAGGATTCCGGCAACCAGAGACTAATCCCACCGTACAAATCCAAGATGAACAAGTCAACAACACCTCTGCCAAATTTCAGCTCAATCAGAGAAGATTCAACCATCGGATTTACCAAACACTCAAGACAACACTGCTGAAGAACTGTGACAACCAGATTCACTAAAACCTAGACAACAGAAGATCCAACCGTTGAAATCCAAATCCCTTCGGTGAACCTTTACCTCACTGACTGAAAAAGCTTCCCACAAAATATCAGGCCAAACAGGATCCGTTTGACCCTCCAAATCTGCCTTGACAAACCCAGACGAAATATGTCTTCTTCTCTCCTTTTCTCTCTTTTGTCTAATGAGTCTTCTTAAGCACTCTACTTTCTTGTGTCAAGTGTAACTTTCTATGCTTCCTACAGAAATTAGGTTAAGAGACTTTATATAGTGTCTCACTAATCCCCAAGGCCCAATACTAATCTCATGGACTAATACCAATGACCCAACTTCCAAGTTTGGTTATCACCAACCAAACCCAATGGGTTTCCTCCATCTAGAATGTACCCAACAAACTCTCCCTCCGACTAGGTGGAGGAAATAGCCATTCTGGCTATCCCTCGGCATACTTCAAGCTTCCCTCTCGGCAAAGACTTTGTCATCATATCAGCTCCATTATCATCCGTATGAACTTTCTCAAGTTCCACTTCCTTAGAAACAACCACATCTCGTATCCAATGATACCTCCTCTGAATGTGTTTTGACTTCGAATGAAATGTAGAGTTCTTCCCGAGACAGATGGCACTTTGACTATCACAAGGCAATACATACTTTTCTTGCTTGAAACCGATCTCTTCACAGAAGTTCTTCATCCACAACAACTCTTTACAAGTTTCAGTTGCAGCAATGAACTCTGCCTCAGCGGTAGATAGTGCAACACACTTTTGCAGCCTTGACTGCCATGCCACTGCTCCACCCGCAAATGTTACCAAGTAACCCGAAGTAGACTTTCTAGAATCAACATCTCCAGACATGTCAGAATCAGTGAAACTGACCAGCAAAGGCTTCTTACACCCAAATGTAATCTTCAGATCAGAAGTTCCTCAGAGATATCTCAAAATCCACTTCACAGAATTCCAATGTTCTCTTCCCAGATTAGAGAGAAACCTACTGACAACTCCTACGGCGTAGGCTAAATCCGGTCTTGTACAGACCATGGCATACATCAAACTACCCACTGCAGAGGCATATGGAACCTTCGCCATATCTTCCTTCTCCGCATATGTCTTCGGACTTTGTTGACTGCACAATCTTAAGTGTGGAGCAAGAGGAGTACTCAACACTTTAGGCTTGTCTATGTGAAACCGCTTAAGTACTTTTTCAATGTACTTCTCTTGAGATAAGTGAATCAGCTTCTCACCTCTATCTCGAACAATTCTCATACCGAGAATCTGTTTCGCTGAACCCATATCTTTCATGGCAAAGGACTCACTGAGCTGCTCTTTCAGCTCCTTAATTATGTCCATGTTCCTGCCCACAATCAACATATCATCGACATACAACAACAAGATGATAAAATCATCTTCACCAAACACCTTCACAAATACACAATGGTCTGAATCAGTCTCTGCATAACCATGCTCCCCCATAACATATTTAAACTTCATATACCACTGCTTTGGTGCTTGCTTCAATCCATAAAGGCTTTTCTTCAAGCGGCAAACCAAATTTTCTTTGCCCTTTTTCACATAGCCTTCTGGTTGTTCCATGTAAATCTCTTCCTCCAAATCACCATGGAGAAAAGTAGTCTTCACATCCATTTGCTCAACCTCTAGATCAAGGCTCGCTGCCAATCCAAGCACAACCCGAATGGATGACATCTTCACAACAGGAGAAAAGATTTCATCATAATCAATCCCCTTCTTTTGGCTGTAGCCTTTCACAACCAATCTAGCCTTGTGTCGAGGTGGCAAATTGTCATCCTCATGCTTAATTCTGTACACCCACTTATTAAGCAGAGCCTTCTTGCCCTTAGACAATTCCACCAACTCAAAAGTATGGTTCTCCTCAAAAGAATTCATCTCCTCATCCATGGCTCCAAACCACATATCCTTGTGTTCATCCTCCAAAGCTTCATCATAGCTTTCAGGCTCTCCCCCATCAGTAAGTAATACATACTCACTAGGATCATACCTTGTCGACGGTTTAAGACCTCTCTCGGATCTTCTAACAACAGTAGGTTGGTTCTCAGTAGCTTGTGTCTCAACATGATCGTCACCATGATCACCACTACCATCTTCATGTGCGGGAGCATCTGCACTGGGTGTATTATCCTGAAACTGAACCTCAACCTCACCGTGGACTGATGTAGAAGGAGTAGCCTCTGTATCGATCAAACCCTCAAAAATCTGAGTTGGCTTTTTGGACTTGTCAATGTCCTTTATCGTTTGATCTTCCATGAATACAACATCTCTGCTCCTTACGAGATTCTTCTCAACGGGATCATAAAATCTGTACCCGAACTCATCCTGACCATAACCGATGAACACACACTGTCGTGACTTCATCTCAAGCTTCGATCTCTCATCTTTGGGAATGTGAACAAATGCCTTACACCCAAAGACCCTCAAGTGACTGTAAGAAACATCCTTACCGGTCCAAACCCTCTCTGGAATATCACCATCCAATGGAGCACTCAGTGACAAATTCAGCACATGAACCACCGTGTTCAAAGCTTCTCCCCAGAAAGTCATCGATAAGCCTGACTGCGAGATCAAACATCTCATCCTCTCGACAATCGTCAGGTTCATCCTTTCAGCCAACCCATTCAACTGTGGAGTCTTAGGTGGCGTGAACTGATGCCTTATTCCATGCTCTTTGCAATAAGCATCAAATGGCCCATAATACTCTCCACCATTATCATTGCAGATACACTTCAGCTTCTTTCCCGTTTGTCTCTCAACCAATGCCACAAAATGCTTGAAATATCCCAGCACCTGATCCTTCGTCATCATAGGAAATACCCACAACTTCCTTGAATGATCATCAATGAAAGTCACAAAATATGATGCGCCGCCAAGAGATCTTGTCCTCATTGGACCACACACATCTGAATGTACCAAATCCAGTACCTCAGGTTTCCTATAAGGCACAAAAGACTTGAAAGACACCCTGTGTTGTTTTCCCGCAAAGCAATGCGAACACTTCTGCAAGTGCAAACCAGAGATTCCTGGAATCACCTCATTCTAAGACAACACATACATTCCCTTCTCACTCATGTGACCGAGTCTCTTATGCCATAACTCCATGGCACAATCATTCTCCACCGCATTAACATCATCTTTGGAGACCTTAGCCTGCATCCAATAGAAGGATGAGGACTTCTCACCTCGAGCCACAATCAAAGAACCGCGAGAGAGCTTCCATTTACCACCACCGTGCAAACTGAAATAACCCTCATCATCGAGTCTTCCCGTCGATATCAGATTCATCCTAATATCAGGGACATGCTTAACATCCTTAAGCATCAACCTAGTCCCAAGACTAGTCTCCAAGCATATATCACCAATGCCAGCAACCTGAGCCATCGCATCATTTCCCATCTTCACGGAACCATAAATTACCTGTAGTATAGGTAGAAAAAAAATCACGTTGTGATGTTGCATGAGTAGTAGCTCCACTATCAATCACCCAACTGGTGTTTTGGCATGCGACATTAATAGCATCACCCTCAAGAAGAATGATAAACTGATCTTCGGTGACAGTCACCCGATCCACCTTTTCTTCTTGATTTCCTTGCTGCTTTTTTTTTTAACTTCCAGCAATCCTTCTTCATGTGCCCTTTCTTGTGACAGAAATAGCACTCCATGTTAGCAAATTTATTGGACTTGCTCCTGCTCCTGTTCTTGTCTCTCTTGGGATCTCTACTAGAACTCCTCACCCTTGACTCAGTAACAAAGACATCTGAACGCGAACTGCTAGCGTTCGACTGTCTTCTTGCTTCCTCATTAAGAACACTGTTCTTCACTGAATCCATCAAAATAACACCTTCCAACGCGGAGTTACAAAGAGACATCCTGAAAATCTCCCAAGAATCCGGTAAAGTACTGAGAAGCCACAGACCGTGAATCTCATCATCAAACTCGATGCCCATATCAGACAGCTTGTTGAGCAATCCCTAAAATGCATTCAAGTGATCCGTCATCGGAGTTCTCTCCGGATATCTCAGCTCAATCAACTTGTTGATCATGTACATCTTGTTGTTTCCGGTCTTCCTAGCATACAACTGCTCCAGCTTCTTCCACAAAGAACGAGCATCCGTCTTAGTCTCAATATGATGCAACACATTATCATCTACCCACTGTCTTATCAACCCACACACTTGGCGATGCAGCAGCTTCCACTCTTCATCCGTCTTCTTCTGAGGTTTCTTCTCCTCGAAGACTGGAACATGGAATTCTTTAACAAAGAGCAAATCCTCCATCTTGCCCTTCCATAGATGATAGTTAGCACCATTCAAGCATATCACCCTGCTCGTATTTTCCATCATTCTCACAAGCAACAATAACCCAAAGTTATCAAACCCAAAGCTCTAAAACCAGAAGCTCTGATACCACTTTGTTGAGGAAAGCAGGCACAAGGCGCAACAGAATGTAACAGCCTGATCGTTTTCCCCTGACCTTGTGTGAACCTGTGAGGAAAATACTTCGACGATAGCAGGATATAGTATAAGCAGAAACTAAATGAGACAAGCACTTTTTAACGTTGGAAAACCTCCTCGATGTGAGAAGGAAAAACCAACGGGACCGTAGTCCACTCAAAAATCCACTATATAAATGGGTATGAGTACAACCACGTCCTCCCTGTTCAACACCCTGAACAGAACAGAGACTCTAGCTACAAAGAGCTATCTCCAACACAAGAACAACAACAACAAGAGAGCAACACAGAGAGCTTCAAAAACAGGCAGCCACAAAACGACCTCAGCTCACTAGAATTACGGCAACCAGAGACTAATCCCACCGTACAAATCCAAGATGAACAAGTCAACAACACCTCTGCCAAATTTCAGCTCAATCAGAGAAGATCCAACCGTCAGATTTACCAAACACTCAAGACAGCACTGCTGAAGAACTGTGACGACCATCTTCACTAAAACCCAGACAACAGAAGATCCAACCGTTGAAATCCAAAATTCTTCGGTGAACCTTTAACCCACTGACTGAAGAAGCTTCCCACAAAATATCAGGCCAAACAGGATCTGTTTGATCCTCCAAATCTGCCTTGACAAACCCAGACGAAATCTGTCTTCTTCTCTCATTTTCTCTCTTTTGTCTAATGAGTCTTTTTAAGCACTCTACTTTCTTGTGTCAAGTTTAACTTTCTCTGCTTCCCACAAAAATTAGGTTAAGAGACTTTATATAGTGTCTCACTAACCCCCAAGGCCCAATACTAATCTCATGGACTAATACCAATGGCCTAACTTCCAAGTCTGGTTATCGCCAACCAAGCCCAGTGGGTTTTCTCCTTCTAGAAGGAACCCAACAAGTTGTTGGTCACTGTGATGTGGCGTCATCATACACGTCCAACTTAAGAAAACAGTAAACCGATAACAAATTACGTTAGCAGAATCCAGATTTCAAAAAATTTAAAAACTCAACGGAATTTGTGTGCGGTTCAGTTCCGACTCCCGCCATATAAAACCCAAAGATCCTCCAAAAAAATACACTTGTTATCTCTCTCACTCAAATTCTTTAAAGCTTAGATCAACGGAGCAAAGATGATTGCTGCTCTCTCTCTCTCTCTCTCTCTCTCTCTCTCTCTCTCTCTCTCTCTCTCTCTCTCGTTTTGATTTCCGTTTCTCTTTAGTTTTTCACGATGAATCTTCTGTTTGCGGATAATAGATCGGAGGAAATGAGTCTGATGCAGCTCGTTGAACGAGATGAAATGGACGAAGACGATGATTTATTTGAAGCTATTGACAAATGTAAGATCGATTTTTTGCTTTCGTGTTTCGTCTGTGTAGCTATTTTGTTCTTCGATTTCTGCTCGCTTCTTTCGAATTTATTCTGAAGTTTCTTCGGATCTTCATGTTTATGTTTGGGATCGGGTCTCCCCTCATTATCGCTTCTGTATTTCGCAGTTTGTTCTATGACTCTTATCTAAAATCGATCCTCTAGTTTGCATCATATTATTGAATCTGTGATTGATTTCGGTTTTGGGTATGAATCTAGGTCCTTCGTGTAGCTCTTCTTCTGAGCATAGATTTTACATTATAGCGAATAGCTTATGGTCTAGTATAAATCTACACAAATTTCATGTAGTATTTGGTACGATCGAGCTCTGAATCTGGGGTAAACCTCTAGCTAATTTGATGTTGTGAACTTGTATTTTCGATGTGCCACAGTGATCGCTCAAGGTATAAACTCTGGAGATGTGAAAAAACTACAAGATGATAGGATCCACACCTGCAATGGTCTCATGATGCATACCAAAAAGGTTTGTGTGGCGTCCTTCATTGGATGAATCATTGGATTTTATTGGATGAATCTGCTTTGTTTTGATTGATGTAGAACCTCACTGGAATCAAAGATTTGCCAGAGGCCAAAGTTGAATCTTTGAAGCAGCTGAGAAAATAGTGGTTAGTTAGCTTAGAATTTTCCAACTCTTGTTGCTACATTTTCTGTTTCATCTTTTTTTAGGTGAAAACTGATACACCTATGCAAGTGTACTACTCAAAGAAGAAGCAGGGCAAGAGAGTGTTGGAAGCTGAAGAAGTGCCAAGTCAAGGAGATGAGGCGGGAACTTCTAACGGATGAGTCATTAAGAAAGAAGGGAAAGACTCTGGAGCTATTAGAGCCTTTGGCAGTTACAAGAAAGTAACCTTTATATGTAATTGTTGTTTGATTCTTTCATTGCTTATCATTAGTATTGTGATCAAGCTTAGCATTGGAGACTGAGGTCTTGAGGCGATTCCCGTGAGAGGATTTGTATGAGAAGTAATCTATATCGTGTTGATATCGATTGTTCTTGAGTGTTATAGTGAGATTGTAATCTGGTGAATGTATTGAATCTAAGTTGAGATTTATAGAGAGTATTACTACTTGAATCTAAACAACTGGTGCGCTTGTGATCGGATCGAACATCGCGATGGCTCTATCGTCGGAATCAGAGGTGAAGGTCGTTGAGATGGAGCAATCAATCGAAGAAATCCACAAGGAGCTCAAGGTTTTCAGCGACGGCTGTAAACTGTTGGTGTCGTCGGGAAACGAGATGGAGTCGTTTCAGCGAATGGAGATGTGGGAGAAGCGGTTCGATCTAATGGAGAAACATATGTTCAAGCTTTCCGAAACTGTGGAGAGGATCAAATCGAATCAAAGCAAGGAGAAGCCTAACGGCAAATCGATCGCCTCCTCTTCGAATGTCGATCTCGAAGCTCAGGTACAAAATCCAAACCCTACGGTACAACCAGAGAACAATCTGTTAGGTTATCGGAGACTTGGAGTAGTTCTAGAGAATCGAAAAAATTTGCCTGTGTTTAATGGATCGAGGCCATATGGCTGGATATTTCGAGTGGAACGATATTTTCATGTAGGTCAGTACACAGAAGAACAGAAGCTCGAGTTGATTTCACTGAGTCTCGAAGGGAAAGTCCTGAATTGGTTTGAAGGAGAGTTCACAGAGCAGCGGTTCATAGACTGGTCTGACTTCAAGGAGAGGATGTTAGCCAGATTTGCAGTTTCTATTGACGATGAACCAGGGAAGCGGCTCTGTAGCATCACTCAGACATGATCAGTTCAAGATTACATCAGTGAATTTGAAGAGCTGAGAGCTCAGGTGACGGGTATTGACGAGAAGAATTTGGTAAACATCTTCTACAAAGGCCTCAAGAAGGAAATGAAGGAGATAATTAAATTGAAGGAACCAAAGAGACTGACAGCGCATAAAGCTGCAGTGGTCAAGATGGAAGACAGCCTACTGGGTCAAGCTTTAAGTGCGGTGAAGACGGGAGCTAACAAGCAGCAAAGGTCGTATACGTACACACCTTTTAAAGCAGCTACGGTGCCGCAGAAGCAGCTACCTGATACGAAAGATCAACAGGGGCCTCGACAACAGTTCAGACCTCGTTTACACTTATCAGAGGAAGAGCTGAAGTACCGCAAGGATAATCACTTGTGTTACCAGTGCGCAGGGAAATTTTCGAGAACTCATGTCTGCCCAAACAAAGACCTTCAAGTGATCACTGTTATCGGAGGTGTTGAGATGGAGTTTTTGGAGGAGTTTGACGCGGAGACAGAAGTAGTAGAAGAGCATCAAGGGGTACAACTGATGGTGTTATCCTTTAACGCTTTTATTGGCATGGAATCACTAACTACAACAAAAATACGAGGAGTGGTAGGGAAATATGAAGTGATAGTGTTACGGAATAGCGGCGCTACCCAGAATTTTATATCACCTGCTCTTGTTTAAAAGGCACAACTTAAACTGCATCACGACATTAGTTTGAACGTCTTACTTGGGACAGGGATACAAGTGAGTGGATTGGGAGTTTGTGAAGCAGTATCACTTCAGTTGCAAGGATTACAGTTCACTTCAGACTTTGTAGCTCTGGAACTGGGAGGAGTAGATGTGGTTCTGGGTATTCAATGGCTGAGGACACTTGGGAAGTGTGAAGTAGATTGGGAGAAGCATGAAATGCGTTTTCAACACGAAGGCCAATTGGTTACTTTGGTTGGTGACGTAGGGGTTTACAACACTCGTGTATCCCTGAAGTCTTTAATATCCACAACTCCGGCAGAAAAGAAGAGAGTTGAGCTTTGGTTTGGTAATCACCAGGTGCAACAACAAGTAGTAACACCAATTCCTGTGCGGATAATCACGGTTTTGGATCAGTTTACGAAAGTTTTTGCACCACAAGTGGGATTACCACCTCTGCGTGGAAGAGAGCATCCGATTACACTAAAAACAGGAACTGAGGCAATCAGTGTAAGGCCTTATCGCTACCCTCAAGCGCATAAGGCAGCCATGACTTCTATGGTTAAAGAGATGCTCGAGTCGGGTATTATACGTCCAAGTACTAGTCCGTTTTCTAGTCCGGTTCTACTGGTCAAGAAAAAGGACGGCTCATGGCGCTTTTGTATTGATTATCGAGCATTGAATCGAGCAACAGTGCCTAATAAGTACCCGATCCCCATGATAGATCAGTTACTTGATAAGCTACATGGCGCGACCATCTTTTCAAAGCTGGATCTTCGTGCAGGATATCATCAAAAACGAATGGTGGAAGAAGACATTGCGAAGACGGCTTTTCGAACTCAAGACGGTCACTATAATTTTCTGGTCATGCCGTTTGGCTTGACGAATGCACCAGCAACCTTCCAGGCACTGATGAATGATCTATTCAGGCCATACTTGGGAGTCTTCGTTCTGGTGTTTTTTGATGATATATTGGTATACAGTAGAAGCGTTGATGACCACACTCACCATTTACAGATCGTGATGGAGATATTGGAGAAAAACAACCTGTTTGTTCATCAGAAGAAATGTCTATTTGGACAGTCACAGGTTGATTATCTCGGGCACATCATCACTGCAGAAGGAGTGTCTACTGATCTATAAAAGACAGCTGCTATGAAGCTATGGCCAACACCGACGAGTATTAAACATCTGAGGGGCTTTCTAGGGCTCACTGGTTACTATAGAAAAATTTTCAGAAGCTATGGAGTGTTAGCCAAACCGTTAACGGAACTACTGCGTAAAGATAAGTATCAGTGGTCACAAGAGGCGCAGCTAGCATTCGACACGTTGAAGGAAGCTATGATATCGACTCCGGTATTAGCTCTGCCGCAGTTTGATAAGCTGTTTGTGGTTGAGACAGACGCTTCCGGGTTTGGACTGGGAGCAGTACTGATGCAGGAACATAAACCGATTGCATTTTTCTGTGATGGTCTGACATCGATAGAACAGCAGAAACCAGTTTATGAACGTGAACTCATGGCAGTAGTGATGGCAGTGAATAAATGGAAGCACTATTTGCAAGGGCGCAAGTTTGTTGTACACACGGATCAGAAGAGTTTGAAGTTCTTGCTGGAACAAAAAGAGGTGAATATGGAATATCAGAAATGGTTAATGAAGTTGTTGGGTTTTGATTTCGACATCATTTACAAACCAGGAATCGAGAATAAAGCAGCAGACGCATTGAGTCAAATGTCTTTACCTGTGGAAAGGTCGAGTACGCTGTTAGCCATCACGGTCCCTTCAGTGATTCAACTACAAGATCTGTATCAGGAGATTGACCAGGACCAGGCTATACAGTCAATAATTACTCAGGTGAAAGCAGGTTCTTTTGGGAATCCTGGCTATGCTATGGTAGATGGGCGTTTGTGGTACAAGAAGCGGTTGGTAATACCACGTAACTCTCAGTTTATATCAGTGATACTACATGAGAATCACGATGGTCTAAGTGGAGGTCACTCAGGGGTATTGGAGACTGTCAAACGTATTCAACAGATGTTTCATTGGGAAGGGTTGTATAAGGACGTTCAACGTTATGTGGCAGAGTGTCAGATATGTCAAACTCACAAGACATCAACGTTATCTCCAGCGGGACTCTTGCAGCCGCTACCTATTCCGTCAGTGGTTTGGGAAGATATCTCCATGGAATTTGTCGAGGGGCTTCCGACGTCTCATGGCGATATTTGTAGTGGTGGACCATCTCTCTAAGAGTGCTCATTTTTTGGGTCTTAGCCACCCTTTTACGGCAGTGGATGTAGCTAAGAAGTTTGTGGTCGAGATCGTGCGTTTGTATGGATTTCCTCGTTCTATTGTTTCAGATAGAGACAAGGTGTTTCTGAGCACATTTTGGAAGGAAATGTTTCGTCTCGCAGGCACGAAGCTCCGTTACAGCACTGCTTTCCATCCTCAAACTGATGGACAGACAGAAGTGGTTAATCGAACCTTGGAATCGTACCTGCGTTGCTTCACGTCTAGTCACCCGAGGAGATGGTTTAAGTTTTTGAGTTGGGCCGAGCTATGGTATAATATGTCTCACCATTCCTCGCTTCATACATCTCCTTACAGGGTGTTATATGGTCGAGACCCTCCGGTGATATTGAGGTATGAAGAAGGATCAACTGATAATTTCGATTTGGAGGAAATGCTCAAGACTCGTGACGCGATACTAGCAGATGCTAAGGGACATTTGGTCAAAGCTCAACAGGTGATGAAGAATAACGCGGACAAGCATCACCGTGATGTTGAGTACAACGTGGGAACATCAGTGTTTCTTAAACTCAGGCCGTATAGGCAACAGTCAGTCGCAAGAAGAGTGTGTCAGAAGCTGTATGCGAAGTATTTTGGCCCTTATGAGATATTGGAGCTTATTGGAAAAGCGGCGTACCGTTTACGTCTACCTGTGGAGTCCAAGATTCATCCAGTGTTTCATGTATCTCAGTTAAAGCGGGTATTGGGTTCGCATTATCAAGTGTCGGTCCTGCCTCCAGTGTGTGATGATTTACAGGAAGTGATTGTGCAGCCGGAATCTGTTTTAGCTACTCGTTACAATGAGACTGGGGCATTGGAATTGTTGGTGAAGTGGAGTGGTTTGCAGTCTCATGATGATTCGTGGGTTTTGGCTAAGGAGTTCAAGAGGGAGTTTCCATCCTTTAAGCTTGAGGACAAGCTTAATGTTGCAGGGGGGGGGGGGTATTGATACACCTATGCAAGTGTACTACTCAAAGAAGAAGCAGGGCAAGAGAGTGTTGGAAGCTGAAGAAGTGCCACGTCAAGGAGATGAGGCGGGAACTTCTAACGGATGAGTCATTAAGAAAGAAGGGAAAGACTCTGGAGCTATTGGAGCCTTTGGCAGTTACAAGAAAGTAGCCTTTATATGTAATTGTTGTTTGATTCTTTCATTGCTTATCATTAGTATTGTGATCAAGCTTAACATTGGAGACTGAGATCTTGAGGCGATTCCCGTGAGAGGATTCGTATGAGAAGTAATCGATATCGTGTTGATATCGATTGTTCTTGAGTGTTATAGTGAGATTGTAATCTGGTGAATGTATTGAATCCAAGTTGAGATTTACAGAGAGTATTACTACTTGAATCTTAACAAAAACATTTCTCCTTCAGAATTTTGGATATATGACGGGAAGTGATGCTCTTCTTAAGGTTAGACTCATTGTTCTTTAACGTGAAACTTTTAGGGCTAAAACTGATATTCATAATTCTTGATGTAACAGATCATTTATGCTCGTGCTTACACCTGTGAGCATCAGTACAACTTGCTTCTTGGCCTCACTGCAAAATTGTCTGAGGAATCATTTAAGATTCTTTTTTTCTGAATGAAATCATTTAAGATTCTGATAAACAAGAAAGCATGTCTGATTATTTCGTTGTTAGTTTCCAATCGACAAAAACATAACATGAATATAAGCTGAGCTTACCATTGCTTTCCAGATTGTTGACTCCATCATTGCTTTATTCCGAGTGGATTTCACTAGAAGATGGGAACTCGCAGATCGCCACGTTACGTTACTAACATACATCATCAACAAGATATAGCTCTGCTAAAAAGGTGGAAAGCTTCTCTGCTTTTATCAAGAAGGTTAGTTTCTGTGTTGCAGCAAAAACTAGCTCAGATTCTCTCAAGGATAATCAAAATCGCAGAGGAGTTCAATGTTGCTATCTACATGACCAACCAAGGTTTGCTTTACTCTAGAAGGGAAGCGATTCTTTTATTGGTTGCACTAACCTGATAGGGGGATCATCTTTTTGATATGATAATTGCAGTGATATAGGATCCAGGGGTGGAATTAATGTTCATATCAGATCCAAAGAAGCCAGCAGGTGGTCATGTTCTTGCTCACGCAATCACGATCAGGCTCAGTTTCAGGAAAGTCAAAGGAGAGCAACGAGTCTGGAAAGTCTTTGACGCCCCTAATCTCCCTGAAGGCGAAGCTATATCCTTTTGAAAAAATAACATTGAAATTTCACTTGATTATTCATTACTTTCTTGTTCCCTTAACAAAATAATCACATTTTCCAGATTACTCCCGGAGGCGTTGCAGATGCCAAGGGCTAGAGCCACCCTAGAGGAGTAGAGATAGCAATTTTGGACCTGGATCGCGGGCCTTTTCCATAAAAGACTGCTGCGGGGCAGGATCGGGGTGGGGTTTAGTAAACCCAAAAAAGAGCAGGCCTTGCGGGATGGGTTCTTTCGGTATTGGGCCTTCGGCGGGATGGGCCACCAGGGGACCGCAGGATAGTGAAGACCCACCTAACCTTAAGCTTTTTCACTATTTCACCTGAAAATAGAAGAAACGAGAGAGAATGTGAGGATGGGGATCCGGCTTTGATCTTCACTGACAAACTATGGAGCTCCGGTGGCGGCGGTTTGGTGTTCGATGATTCTTTCGGTCTCCCATGTGTCTTCGATTCTTTGAGAACTTTGCGAGCTCACTTTTCACGGAAGAAACTGATGGAGCTCCGACGATGGGTTCTTCAGCAACAGTGCTTCCAGACTCTTCTTCCTATATGCATGTCACAGGTATTGAAAGAGTACATATTTTGTGTTTATAATAAATTTTTGGATCTAACTAATTTTTTTAGGTTGTTTCTCTTTGATCCACCACCGGAGCTTCTATTCTTCTTCGATCGACCACCGGAGCTTCTCTTTGTCTTCCATCCACTACCGGAGATTCTCCTTTGCTGCATGCATGTTCATCTTCTTGTCCTCTTCACTGAACGTGTACACAATTCTTCAGATTTCAGGCTAGGCTGATGTTTAGTTGCAATTGTCTTTGTCCCGGTTAGCTTGATGTTTAGTTACATTTCTTTGCAAAAAACAAACTAAAAAGTTCAGCACCATTTAAAACAAGTACAACTAACAACAACAGAAACTACTTAAAACTACGATTGTAACAAAGCCATTTAGATTCTAATTCGAATTTGCATCTACAAAGCGTACTGATCATGAAGTTTGGATGGTGCAGGCAATGGAAGATCAGACGTCCCGCGGGGTGACCCGTAAAGGCCCATACATATAGCAGACGGGTTTGGGCAGCCATTTCGGAGACCGGCCCGCACAGGGACGAGACAACTTATTTGCCATCTCTATAGAGGAGCTCTTTATTATATCATGTTACATGAATTATGTTTATTTCTATTATGTTTTGACCTAGATTGCATGGAAACGGAAACGGATACGCGGAAACGAAACATTTCGAAACTTGGAAACGTGATTTTTGATTATTATTTTTTACTTTGGAAACGTTTTAGAAACGTCTATAAATATATATATATGCATATATATATATATAAATAATTAATCAATATTTGCGTTCATTTTTATTATGTTTAGTATATCTTAGAATACAAATAAACAAATAGTCATTCTATTTAATCATACGAAAATAAAATAAGTCATCATTAAACATCAAAGTCATATAAAAATTCAAAATAACAAAAATCCATTACTTAAATATTAAATAGGTTAACTAAAATAAAAATTATAACAGCAAGTCAAAAGATCAATAACATCATCTTCAACCTCATTTTCATTAGCTCCATCAAACATGACCGCTATCAAAATAACAAACTAATCTTTATATTTATTAATTATTTATTTAATTTGTTTTAAAATAAATTAAAAAGAGTTTTTAAGCGTTTCCAAAACAGAATCGCGTATTTCCAAAATAGAAACGCAAGTTTCCATTAAGTTTCCAAACTGAGATTTTTAAGAAACGAGTTTCTAATGCGTTTCCGCGAGTTTCCGAGAGATTCCAATTCCAAAACGTTTCCGAAACGTGAAACGGACCTTCAACGGAGTTTCCATGCAACATAGGTTTCGACCCACATGACTTTACTTGGGAAGTTATTTCAGTACTTGTGACTGATTTATTACTGTCATTTTTATGCACTGAAACATACGTGTATAAGTCTTTTTATTATTAGCCCGCTTATTGTTACCACCAGGTAGAGCTGCAACGCAATAAACAAGTTTTAAGAGTGAAAAAATGATTTCTAAAATATGTGGAACCCCAGCCAGAGAGACCAAAAAAGTAAAAAAAAACAAAGAAGCCTTTCCAGTGAAAACAACTCATAGCTTACAAAGAAGCTATCAATTTTATTATTCATCGATGCTCTATGGATTAACCAAAAAATCAAGCCATGAAAATGGTCTAGTTCATTAGAGATGAAATTTGTTTCACTTCTTTTCTATTTTTTTATTTCTTTTGTGATTTTCGTTAGAAATCTAATAAATGTTTTGGCGTGTCGCATTTGTCGCAAACATTTCAAGATTGCTTTCTAACATCCCGGCCTTTTTTTTATTTTCGTTGAAGTTCTCATTAGTTCTTTCATCATATGGACAAAATCTTCGTTGTCGCCCTCTTCCACAACCATAATAGCGGTTTTTACTTCATTCTTCCTAATTATTATAACTAAATGATGCAACATTCACTTCAGATAACAAATCAGATTCATTAGGATGAGCATGATGGTTCAACGTTACAATTTGATTGCTCCATGACAAGGAAAACTTACATCAAATCCAAGTATTGGGTATATCCATTCGCTTGGTACTGTTGCTGCATGACTACATTTTCACGGTAGAACATGAAGAGATTTATCTCTATCATACCATCATCACTTACCTTCTTTCCACATAACATCTTCCTTGATGTAATTCCAAACATCGCAAAATTATATCCACTAATACTTTTGTAGTCCTCGAACCGAAAAATGGATCGACTCGTGTTTGGATTTTGTGATCAAACCTCTCTTTTGAACATTGCCAAAATATTTGCACGATCTTCTTTCATAATATATTTATCGTTTAAACCATCATGTATGTGGTGTCGTAAAAATATCATGTTTTTCCCTTTTTCTCATACGACATAGTTTTCAATTTATTGATGGTTTCTAAAAGCCAATTTCCTCTTGGGTCCATTTTTACACTGACTGACCATGTCATATAATTATTCCCATTAATATCAGTGGCAGTTATTTCGAGCTTTGTCAAATTCTACATTATAACTGTATTAATAAAATAATAATATAAAAATATAATAAAATCAGAATTTGAATGCATAGTCTACCATATTGACCATTTTATATTCATGAATTTAAAGCCTTCCTATTCGATCCGAGGAGACAAAGTCTAACATGTTGATCATTTCATATTCACGGAGACAATACCTACTCCGTGATTTTTTGACCCTGAAGACATTGTCTATTATAATGAGAAATCAGGAAAGGCAACACAAATCATCTTAGTAAAAATAATAAACGTAGAAGGTAAATATATCACTCTGAAATAAAATTAATTAAACTAAAATATATTGAAACATAAATTAAATCTCAGCTCGTACATGATAAGAACGCTCGTCATGATAATGTGTTGTAACTTATATGAAAGATATATTTATGAAATATATATTTGTATTTATATTTGACATGTTATTAATATATATTATTTTATGTGTGGTAGGAGAAATATCAACGACAAAGAGACTTTATCATAGGGCTGGGAAAAATGTCACTAAGTTTTGATTCGATTTGTTATATGTTTTGTTTCAAACTCAAAATTCGGATATCCGAAACCTTATAAAGCAAATCAAATATTAATATGAAATGTTCATAAGAAACGAATCAAATTACAAATATTTTTATATTTTAGGTAAGTTTTATAATATTTTTATTTATTATATTAGTTATTAGAATTTTAAAAAGAAAATAATTTTATATTTGTAACAAAATATTATTATTTTATATAATCTTTGGATTTAAATTTATTTTTAAATTTTATTTTATTTCTACATATCGAATTAGATATTAATTTAAAAATATAAATTTTTCGGATATCTTGAACACCGAATATTCGAATAACTACAAATCGAATCGAATAACTGATTATTTGGACAAAACAAATCGGATCACAAATATCTCAAAACCCCGAATATTCGATTCGTGTCCACCTCTCATTTGTAAAAACTCTTATTACTCTTTCTATATTATATATCTCATATTTTACAAGAGATGTTACTATCACTAAGAAAAAAGAAAAGTATACTCAGTTAATTAAACGGCTAAGAGAATAAGACAAAGTTAATAGGATAATATCTTATCCTCTTTAATAAATAAGCATTTTTTAATATTTTTGGTAATAAATGTATTTAGACTGTTTTAGGGAGTGTTATTAGTTTATATATTTTGATTGATTTATAAATTCATATAGTATTTATAAATCCAAGTAAAATATGCAAATCCGGAGGTTTTCCCTCGGATTTGAGTCTTTGTATTTTTAACTAAAAAATCCAAACAAATCCATTCAAATCCATTATAAAATCAAATATATTAGTAAATCCGTACGATTGAATAACACTTGATTTGATACAGAATTTATGAATCATTAAACCAATAACACATGATTTTAATACATATTTGAAAATCATAGAACCAATAACACTAGATTTAGTTCGGATTTTCAAATCCATTAAAATACAACAACCAATAACCCCTACTTAGTCATTTAGATGATTTTATCGAAAACAAATTAATTTTCGTTCACTCAACCATTTTGAACAAAACTTTGGTCAAAATTTATCATTAGTCACGTACCGACGAAAAATTGGTTGGTCGTAAATTAAAAACGGTTTGACCAATAAATTTTGATAAATATTTCACTAAATGAAAATTGGTTTTTAGTGAAAAATATATTACAGATTATTTTATACATTTCTCCAAAAGAATATAAAAAAAATTACCAATATTTTAAAAAATATTTATGGTATGCCTATAAAGAGCGCAATGTTGTTACAACCCCAATTCAATTTATAAAAGAAAAGTGAAAAGAACAGAAACATTTCCAAAGCAAGCAATAGTGCAAAAAATCTTCTATGGACGGTCGGGGGAATAGCCGCCTTAAAATCGTCAGTCTCGACACCGAACTGTCCATAAAGACTATTCCTAATGAACTCATCATCGAGATACTCTCAAGAGTACCTGCTAGATCCATCGCAACTTGCCGCCGCGTCTTGAAGGAATGGAAATCCTTACTTCTTACTCCAGCTTTCACAGATTCTTTTCTGGCCATTTCATCAGCGCAGCCGCGTATTTTGCTCACCTTTAAATGTAGCGGTAAGTGGCATTTCTGTACAGCTCCTCAGCCTCAACATCTTGGTGAGTTAAGAGTTGTAGAAGCAGATTATCATATGAGATTAAATGGAGGTTCAGGACCCGAAAGCTGTCTATATCTGTCCAGGGATTTACGTGTCTTATCGATCGACCGAAAATAATGGGAAAGTACGAAAGGGTTCCTGTGATATGTAACCCTTCCACGGGTCAACACCTAACTTTACCCAAAGTTAAAGCGAAGAATTCTTATTTGAGAACCTTTTTTGGGTATGATTAGGGGTGTCAATTGGTTGGGCCACCCATGGGCTAACCCATTCCAAACAAACATGGGTGGGTGATGGTCATACCCAAATAATTAATGGTCCAATTGGGTTAAAGACCCACTTTGCCCATGGGTTAACTGGTCCAAACCAAATGGGTGTTGGGCTGGCCCAAAAACTTAATTTCTAGGGTTTAGAGAATTTGGGAAAAAATCAATCAGAAATAATTTTTTCCGATTCTTTTCTTCTCTCTCGCGATTCTTTCTGCAACCAACGATTTTCTCCTCCCAGATTTTTCTTCGTCTACTGTTCTTGTGTTCATCAATCCATACGATTCTCTCTTCCCTCCCATCGATTCCCTTCTTCATTTCTCTACAATTTCAGGTATGATTCGATTTTAGCTCTGATCTCGCGATTTCTCTACTTTCTGTGTTGTGGGTGTTGTGGGTTTTGTGGGTTTTGTGGATGATAATCTCGTTTCCATTGTTTCCATTGTTTACTCTAGTTCTGATGATGATGATGAATCATTTAGAATATTGTTTTGTTTTGGGTTCAGAAACGATGCACACTTGAGATTTGGTTTTGGGTTGACGTGTATTGTATTTCTCTTTAAATGCAGGTTTCGTTTCTGCTCGGAGTCATCCCTGTCTTCATAGCATGGATATACTCAGAGTTTCTGGAGTACAAGAGGTCTTCGTTGCACTCTAAAGTGTATGTATTTGGGGAATATTCTTTGAATTGTGTACTTATTTATACAGCTCTCTTGTTATGTGTGTAACTTGACAGTTATTCTTTACCTGTTACTTGCAGTCATTCAGATAATAATTTGGTTATGGCCTTTTAACTTTGCTTTGTGATTCTTTGATGGTTGTTTGTGTAGGTTATTGAGTTAGACTGTAGCAAAGCAATACTCTGCTCGGCAAAGGATACCTCCACCTCCTGAAACTGCAGAAAAACCCTTCAGAGCCTTAATCTTTGACAGGTATCTACTAGCTTTAGGAACAAAACTCAGAGAAGAATCAAGCTTTGGTGATCTTTGTCATGTTCTCTGGTAGATTTAATATGTATTTGCTTGTGTGTGGGATATTTTGGGAAATGAATCAGGAGGTGGAATGGGAAATAATTTGAGAATTTTGATAAAAATTTTGATAAAAAATTTCAAAAGCCTGTGCGGGTAACATTTTGATAAAAATGAGGACCATTGCTTGCTCTCCACTTCAGACTTTGTATTCCAAATCTATAAAGTATGTATAGGTGTGGGAAATCACCTTGTAACCAGTCGTTTTGATTACCATATATAGGCCACTATTTGTTATTCATTTTAAGTGATTATGTTTTCTAATTCCAAAAAACTTACTATCAGATCAGAGATGGTCCTGAGCATAATCAAAGTGAAACATTGGCATAAAACCCTCAAATTTTTAAAAAAAAATTATGGAAAAAAATTCTTTCTCTGAGTTGTGTCTTACTCTTAAATACTGCATTAATCAAAAGCTTTTATATGTTTAGCCTCTTTGCTGCATCACGTTTTTGCTTTTTTTTATATATAAAAAAAGTGGATAACTATATTTCTCTTAACGTGTAGGTTTTGTGTGTCTGTGACTTAGAAACACAATATATAAGTCTTTTAGTTTACTTGTACTCAGAAAATGGAAGCTATAGACTTGAACGATGATGGTCAGAATGATGTGATGGATGAAGATATAGAGGATCATGAAGTTTTAGAGGATTCAGAGGCTAACGGAGGCACACAACCGAGACAAGTTTAGTCCCGCCATAAAGTCTCAAGGTGCTGGAGAAAGTTTACTATACTTGGAGGAAGGCTGTCTGATGGTACAACTAAGATCAGATGCAACCTTTGTAGAAGGTTTTACTTCTTGAATCTTCGCAGGAATGGAACCTCAACTCTGACTCGTCATATGAAGGTATGTCCAAAAGCTGTTGGAACACCTAGAAGTAGTCCTAAGAATGTGGATATGATGGTGTTTCGTGAGATGATAGCTATGGCCATTATTGAGCATGATCTTCCTTACAAGTTTGTAGAGTATAAGAGGATTAGAATGGCTTTTACTTATGCTTGAAATGTTAATGCTTGTGTTGATGTCTCTGCCCTTACATACAAGTTATGAGAATCATTGAATAACTCCAAGTTGCTATCTTTTTTCCTTCTTGCAGGCTGAAGACAAGTAAAGAAGCTGGAAGCTGGAGTAAAGTGAATCATGATATCAGAGTTATAACTCTTTTTTTACATTAAACAGAGAGTTATGAAAAACTGAAGTCTATTGAATTTAATTTACATCACATTTGTATTCAGAAATTTTCAATGACATTAAAATTGAGTTTAGATTGAGTTTATACAAATTTTCTATAATTTTTATTTTCTATAAGTATATAAATTTGTAAATTGAGTTTACAATAATTGATTATGAACAAAATTGAGCTAATTGTTAAAAAGAATAATAATGGGTGGTCTTGGGTTATTTCCAATGGGTATGGACTAACTTGGGTTTGGGTGTTTTTGGATATGGGTATTAAATGGGTGTGGGTGTTTTTGGGTATGAGTGTTAAATGGCCCAACTGTACACACCCATGTGGGTGTGGGCCGCCCAACTTGACATCCCTAGGTATGATCCCATCAATAAACAGTTCAAGGTTCTGTGCATGACCGTGACAAACTACAGAAAACAAGTTAACTCCAAGGAGCATCAAGTTGTGACGAAAGGGAAGGGAAGACTATCCTTGAGAAAGATCATATGTTTGTTGTTTCCGCATTATCATGAACGTGAGAGAGATGGGATATGCATCAACGGGATTTTGTATTACATAGCTCGGTCGGACAAGACTTGTTTGATAGCATCCTTTGATGTTGGGTCTGAAGAATTTAGACTAATAAATATGCCGGAGGGCTTTAACTTGACTTACATTTCGGCTTTGGTGAATTTCAAGGGAAAGCTATGTGATGTGGTGTATAGTGGTAGTCATGGTGAGTTATGGGTTCTAGACGATATCCAAAAAGAGAAATGGTCCAAGAATAGCTTTGATTCCCCAAATACAGATTTTGAGGAAGTAAAGTCAACATGGGCTACTGATACAGGTGAAGTCGTTGGAAAAATCCATTCCATGTTTTCTTTTACAACCTGGATAGCAAGTGTGTCAGAAGAGTTGAAATTAAAGGAATTGATGATAAGGTATTGCTGGGTAAAGATCGTGTTATACAACATTTAAGTGTTACAAGCAATGTTGAAAATGTTATGATTCTGTAATAACTTTGGGTCTAATCCCGGGTTTGGTTCTAAGTGTTTCCTTTGATCATTTCTGATTTGTATAATAGTTCTGTGAATGTTTCTCCGTCATGGTTATTGCTTATGGATATTGTCTTGAATTTATTTGAATTTCTTTTTCTAATTTGACCCTCTTTCAATCTTACTCGACTCATGTTTCCTTTTTATAAAAAAATTATGCACACTTATGCATCACTACTAATCACACTACATAGAAAAAGATGATAATTTTTTCATAGGAAATTTCACAATAGTAATTTTACTGCTATTTCTTTGGTTTAATTTGCTTGCTAAAGCGTGTTATGGCGAGCGTAAATGCTTTAAACAAGCCAACGATGATCATAGCAGAGAGAAGAAGCAAGAATATAGTAAGCTTAACAAGTTTCTTCATGTTAAAACATAAGTAAACTTGAGCCAATAAAGATTGTAGACACTGGAAACAAAATAAAGGTCTTTTAGCTATTAGGGTCTTAATTAACTAACACTTGTTTATGATTGTGTTTACCGATTCGAAGACAATAAAAAAGGAGAGAAAACCTTGAAATTATGTTCAAACCCTGTTGTATGCAACCGACTTGCTGAAGAGCTTGCGGATGTAGAGAACCTGAAGACCACTTGCTGCTGCTAGGAATATGTACTCTCCTACTGTGTAGAATATCACTCGCTTTCTCGTGCTCTCATTGGCTGCACAAAAAAAACAAAAAAAAAAAAAAAAATCCATCACGAAAAGTAATGTCAGATCGTAAAGGTGATTCTTTTAGGGCCAAACAAAGGGCTCTAAGGGTTGTTGTATCTTTTGGGGACAAAAACGTAGTCTCTAAAGTTATGCTGCATCTGAGAAAGTTCTTCATATCACGGGAAGAAAAATATACAAAACACCAAAACGTAAAAGATGAATGGAGAGGAAAACTCACTATGACGGTGACGGGTATCACGTGCTTTCAAATACTTTTGCTCAGAAACAACAGACTCCAAAGCCTCTCTCAGCTCAGCTATTTTAACATTCACCGGGTCCAAATGTTCTGAGAAGCATACAAGCAAACAGGAGAGAAACACAGCATCAACAACAAGAAACACACAAAATTGTCACAACTCAATGCTCAATATTCGGATGAATGGAAACAAACCGTCTTTAGCTAAGTCATGCTCGTTGGGGATATGACCAACGTGAATGTAGAAGGAGACAGTTTCAGGAGTAGAGTAAGGGTTATGGAAACAAAACTTGTACATTCCACTTCTTGGTGCCTTGAACTCAAACTTATCTCCTGATGTTCCCTTCAACGTATGTACTATGTTCCCAGCAGGTGACGTCACCTATACCAACAATCCAAACCATTAAACACACATTAGCCGAACAAAATCACATATCCAAGTCAAATCAATTATCCATAAATTCTACAAATTCCAATACAAACTCTACAAATTTCGATATAAATTATACAATTTTGATTCCGATCGAACATTATCTCCGAGTTCAGATCCGGAATCAGACAGAATAAACCATAAATGGATCCGAAATTCAGACACGATCAGTCTGAAAATTTCATGGTAATAACTAATAACATATCAACCAAACATTCACAACATCTAAACCGGGATAATCGAAAAGATCTCTCACCGTGAAATCCAAACCGGGATGATCAGATCCCCAGAAGATATCATGGTCGACGACAACGAAGTTTCCGGAGACGTTATCTCCTTCGTAAAGGACATACTCTTGTACGCATTCATCGTCGCTAACAGTAACTGAGAGCGATGAGATTCGCTCGATCGAGCTAAACAGTATCAGACCGACGAGTACAAAGACATGGATCTTCGAGCTCCTCGCTTGTCTTCTCTCCATCTAGATCTTTACTCTCTCCTTCCGATCAAAATGCGTAGGGCGTGGAAGATGACGAGAGGATTTAGATTGCGTTTAGTTGAGTAAACCAGAAACCAAAACCGGTTTATGAGGAAACGGTGAGGTTTGGGAGCGGTCAACTGATTTGCCTCTGGTCTTTAAACATTAGACTTTATGATAGGGCTTACCCGATATCTGAATCCTTACCCGAACAACCAGAACCAAAAACTAAACCAAAATAGCAAGAACTATTTTTGTTGGAATCAAAATTTACCAGGAACAATAACTGAAAAAATTCCTCAAAATGTAAAATGCAAATTATTAAATTGGAGGGATAATTGTTAGCATATAAATCTCCTTTAAGAAAATTAAAATACAAAAGAGAAGTAAGCGATAAAAGATAAATGAAGCAGTAAAAAATCAAACTACGGCGAAACAAAGTAATCAGAGCCAAAATCGAAGGGTCCGATTGGTAATGGCTGTAGCTTTAAAATTTTTGTTGTAGAAAAAAATCGGTGTAGCTTTAAATTTTATTGGTATAGAATTTTATGGAAAACACTAAAAATTACTTTGGATATTTGGCTATGCAGAGCACTTGTACAGCTGTACGTTATTTCAAGAGCTGTGGTTTCAAAAAAAAATTTAAAGCTTGATTGCTCTGAATTTGGTGCTTTAGAAATAAATAGGGCTGAATACAGCACCTACAACAACTACCGATCACCCCCGGAATCTACTCTTGGGTGAACACACAACTCATTCAAACGAGCAATTTCATTAATGCATTGGCTGGAATGATTGGATTAACAAGAATAATGCCATCAATCATATACTCAAATGCCAAATGGACCAAATGAGAAATATTAAACATATAAAACTTATGATATACGCTACACACTATTCTCTATTTTTACGCTTGTAGCACTGTTGATCTGAAAAAAAAAACTCATTTGCTGTCATATTTCACTATAAATTCTGCACAAAATCATTACACTTACATCTCAATCTCTTGAGTTCTACTTATTACTTAACAGCCATTCAGTCTGTTGATTGCAAAGACAAAAGGTCTGTTCTTTTCGATGACGCTGCCGCAGCTTCCTGCGTTTAAAATTATAGAAGGAAAACAAATAATCAAAGGCATCATCTTTCTAATTGTTGCTGCCGGATTTATAAGAAACACCTGCTTCCTCCAGTTTTTGCGTCACGAGATTTTATAGCGTCATCAAAGTATTTGAATTTCCAGCCGCAGTGCCTTTAGTGTCATCAATCGGCGGCTGTTTTAACTTTTGTTTCTGTTTTTTTTTTGTCTCCGTTACCGTATTTTTTTGAACGCTGCCGCTGGAAGCCGCGGTGATGAAACGAACAGACCTAAACTAATCAGGTCCTCTTATTAATTGATATTTTACAACTATTTGATTGTCGAAGTACTGTTTCAACAATCAGGAAAGCAAAAATTATATTGTTCTTTTCTCAAAATTGAAATCATAAAATAAATAACTGAAAGGCCTTTGCATATCAGGGACCTTAATACTAGAATTCTTATAAGTGAATCAACAACTCAATCCATTCTGGAGTGAATGACGAAGTAAAGCACAAAGAGCCAAGTTTTAGTCGACTCCATGTTGAACACAAGACTAGCTAGCTCAAATGATCAATCTATAATTTCATCATATAGAAATTTATAGAATTAAAAAATCATGCACAATTAATAATTTTTTTTAAATATAATTATATTCTCTAATAAAATTAACACATATATACAATTTAATATATATATATATATATATATATATATACATATATCATATATATCTATACAAATTCTAAAATTCCATCTAACCGCACCATTATTAAGTTATGTGCGTTTAAACATAAAGAAAAAGAAGTTTGAAGTGTGGTTTTAATGATTTGACTGTCTCACACATTTGATTTATTTTATTGAATAGACATATTTATACTTAAATTTTTATTTAGCACGTGAAATGCTTTAAACATTCACGGCCTAAGTATGGTTTGGTCAACCGTCGTAGACTGGTGAAAAATATTTGGAAAAAAATCAACCGGAAAAAAATAATATTTTGGTCAAAAACATTTATAATTGAAAGATTTTTGATTTTTTTATAAAAATGAATAAATTACCAATATTGTTTATGGTATATTTTAGAAATTAAGATATAAATGCGATCCAGAATTTAATTGAAAGAAGAATGATAAACGAAAAAATCAAACAATTGTGGTAATATATATTTTCAGCATAGTATTTAACACTAACAAAAACGAAAACAAAGAAAACATTTCGAAAACAGCAATACAATAAGTATCAATGAACATTCGTAAGAGTACCGTGAATCATCCAAACCAACACACAATCATCCATAAAGAGGACTCCTTTCGATCTCATCATTGAGATACTCTAAAGATTACCTACGAAATACATTGCAATATTTCGTTGTGTATTGAAACAATGGGAGTCCTTACTTCACACTCCAGATTAAGGATTCACATTGTTTCAAAACGCAACGAAATATTGCAATGTATTTCGCATGTAATCTTTAGAGTATCTCAATGATGAGATCGATAGGAATAATCTTTGTGGATGATTGCATGTTAGGTCATACGATTTTATGGTGATCCTCTGAATTGTCCACATACGATTTTTACACTGGTTCTTTGGGAATTTTCTTGTTTTCATTTAGGTTTGGGCTGAATACTGTAAAGACAAAATATTTATCATAATATATTTGATTCATTTTTCATCAGTTGAATTTTGGGTCATAATAACATCATGGTTTTCAAACTCTACCATAAATGTTATTTATGTATATTAATGTTTACTCTACAAATAATATGCAACGGGCAGTATATTTTAATTGCACCCCTAATTTTCAAGTAAGTTTAGAGCATGGCCAATGGTAGATATTATCTAAGTTTCTTAAAACCAAAAAAAAAAAATATTGGTTTTTTTTAATATTAATTAGATTATCATTGTTATGGAAAGGTGTATCCAATAGCCGCGTGCCACATTTTTTTATGAGTATGTTAATTTTTTTAGAGTATCTTTGCAAGAAACCATTTTCCACATTTCATCTGTCTCTCTCTCTTACTTTTTGCTTTTTTACACTTTGTTTTGTTCCGAAGAAACTCTTAAAAACGTCACGTTAAGGGTGCGCTTACATGACCCAATAATACTCAATATTTTAACATTAAATGTTGATTTACCTGAAATTAAATTCCAAAATGAAAGATATGAATATTTATTACTCTACCAAGTCTAGTTTAAACAATCAACTTCAGAATTTAACCGAAGATGTTTATTACAAGATGATAAAGGAGAAACAATAATTTTAGCTGTTAATAGTAAATATACTCCAACAGACATACACATCTAAACAAACTAAAATGTGATGAAATAACTATTCCAGATCAACGGAAAATTGAAATTACTCAACCCTTAAAAATTTTGAACAAAAAATATTTCAAAAATAATTGAACAAAGGGATGGAAAAATATTAATACAATTCGGATCCTATAGAGATCCACTTCCACCTAGAATTAGTTCATATCATTCAAGAGCCTTTTTCCGAATATCGTACCGGTCAATCTAGTGCAGATTTGGAAACAGAAAGTGTAAACCAAAATATTAGACAAGACAATTCAATTAGATTTAAAGCACCAGTAGCTGAACCGGAACAAAATATGTATTTAATTTCTCCTACACCATCAAATTTTAATCAATAAATGTCATAAAATATAAATTGATAAACTATATATTAAAGAATACTTTTATTCAAAAGAAAACAAGGAAAAACGTAACTGGTATTTTAAAACATTTTTTAAACAACAAACTACTGAATTTGGAGAAACTGGTATAATTGTATGATATTAAAAGAAACAAATATTCCGTTTTTATATGGTTTGAAACTTATACACTCACACATAATATCAACTATCCATTTAGAAAAATTAATACAAGCTCACCATTAAGTCCAGTATGTAAATTGGTAGATGGAAATAAAATTAAATTAATTCATTCACCATTAAAATATTTAAAAATAAATACATCAAATCGACAAATAATAGCCATAACTTGTAAAACATGAGTCAATAAAGATGATAGGGACTCAGTAGACCTACCAGATATTAAAGCAATATATCAACAAAATAATTATCAAAACCAATTATTGTACACAATTTATAAACAAGCAGACAACATAGACAATAAAATAAATAATAATGAAAATAATAAAGTAGATCAATTTAACCAAAATAATCAACATCCATTTTCATCTACAACTTCTCTAATCTTTAAACCGATAATAACTCAAATCAAAATTTTCTGAGAATGAAATCTTAAAATCAATTGCGACCGGATTAGATAAACTAGATAAAAATAAAGGAATTAATATTATAGACAAAAATGATATTTAATCTATCCAAACATCCTCACAGTCAGAAAATGATAATCAAGAAATAAATCGAATAAAAGTAAAATAATGAGATCTAATAAACCTTATTATCCACAACATACTCCACCTGATCTACCATTCGAAGAACACCATAAATATTCTAATAATGTATATAATGGAGAAAGTATATATGAATCGAATATTGATGGACGCTCAGAATATGAAATAATGAATTTATTTCAAGAAATTGGAATGACCGCTATAGCACTTAAAGCTAGAAATACTACTGATAAACAAGCATATGTTATGTTACTATCTGGATTTAATGGAGCATTACAAAATTTACTAATCAACCATGTGAAATAAAAAGAGAAGAAAACAGATATGGTCTTTACAAACAGAAGTAGAACATCAAAATGCAGTAGAACTATTAATCCATACTTTAACAATGCATTTTGTTGGTAATCAAGCAGAGGAATTAGAAAGTAAAAAAAATTGTAATAATAAATTTAAGATATCCGACAATAGGAGATTTTAAATGGTATAAATGTATTTTTATAACCAACATATTCCAAATAAATGATTGTAATCAACATTTCTAGAAAGAACGGTTTATCTCAGGATTGTCATCTTTTTTGCAGAAAAAGTAATCAACAAATTAAAATATTATTCTGGTAGACAACCTATCTCCTGGAATACAATTACATGCAGTCAATTATTTGCATTCATAAGGAATGATTAGAAATATGTCAAGACCATAAAGATAAAAAAATGTAATGATAAATTCAAATTTAAAGTAACCATGGGTTCCTTATGTGAACAATATGGTTATGATAGACTTAATCCACCATCAAGAGTCAAATGAATAAAATATAGACAAGGAAACTCTAATAATACAAAACAATTATCAAAAATATAAAAATTGCAATAGAAAACCAACTAATCAATATTATTCAAAGAATAATAAAATATACAAATCAACAAATGCACAAAAATAGTATGTTGGAATTGTAAAAGACCTGGAAATAGATCCACGGAATGTAAGAAAAAGAAGAAAATAAATGAAATATTTCAAGATCAAGAAACATTAACTAAACTATTAATATCCGAATCTGAAATATCCGAAGAAGTAGATAGTGATGATCCAATAACCGAAATAAGAAATTCAAGCGATTCTTCAACAAAATCACAAGAATTTTCCAACAAAATATGCAATTGTAAAATAATAAATGTAATAACTAAAGATAATGATAAACAATTCTTATTAGATATAACAAATAAAACTGATGACTCACAAATTAAAAAGGAATATTTAATAAAACTAAAGAATATAATCTGTCAAGAAAATCAATTATCTATGCCAGAACCTTTTAGTCCGAATAAAATTTTGAAAAATATCCAACTCAAAGTTTATTTAAAAAATTAACTAGAGGAGAACTACAAAATGAAGTTAAGCAATTTAAAAAACAAAAGAATTACAATTAACAGTAAATCAACATGAATTAAAACAACTACAAATAAATGCAAGATTATCGTTAATCGAAGCAAACATTACTTCTGAAGCATCAGCGAGTAATAAAAATTTAGAAAATAACAATGAAAAATACAAAATAATGAAGACTATATCCAAATAATTAATAAAATTAATTACAAAAAATGGTAAACAAATATAAACCACTTAACAATGTATTACAATGTGAAAATCAAATAAAAATTGATACTTTAATTTAAAGATCTATTGTTATTATTTAGAGATATTAATTGAATATGATAAAAATGTATTTGTAATAGTGTTTTCAGTAATTTATTATATTTTTTTAAATGAAAGCTAAATAATAAAATTGATATTTGTTTAAATGTAACAAACAATCCGATTTTTGTTTATTTACCACAGATATATTTCCGGTTCACAGTTTAACTTGATCTGATTGCCCATTCAGTTCTGATTTAAAAACATTGCTCAAAACACATGCATATAGCTTAATCTACATGTTAGTTGCTAATATCATAATGCCCCTTTACTAAACCTCAAACTGTAAAGTTTACATACATAATCATTTTATGTTTGCTATTTTGGTTATGACTCAAGACTAAAAAATTTCTGAAAACTTCAAAATATATTAGGATATTAACATTTTGGAGAAAAAAATTGAAGACCTTATAAGAAAATTGTTACATCTTATATGGACCGTAAAAGAAATTGACGGAGCTACGATGGGTCACGTAGTAAGAGACAGAGAGAGAAATGATCACGGTCTCGGACGGAATAAGCATAGGCTTATCTGGATCCAACTTAACTAACTTCCAGAAGCAAAAAGAGATGTGTAATGAATGAAACCTCATGTTACAGAAACGAACGTAATGTTATGAAGTTTTGCTGTGAGCCACATGATTTTGGCATTTTTGGGAGGTGAAGAGAATCTTTCTACGTGTTTTACCAAACCCACTAGGCAAAAAATGTAGAAGGGGAAGTTGTGACGAAGAAGAACACCACGTCATTGACTAATTGCTCTTTTTCATTCAAAAGTTTTCATTTTATGCGTGGGGAAATCTATAAGGCAATGTGGTTCTTCAAATATCGCAACTTCTAGCCTACGTGTTTCTTTTCAGAGCGGCCAAATACTACTCAGTTGTGTCTTAAATAAATAAGCAAATAACTTTGAAGTCCGAAAATGTTGGATTTTAAGATAATAAGCATGTTCATTTTCCATGACTATGAAACATATATATTGGAATATGATTCCTAGATAACTTAGGAATTATATAAATCGGTTTAGATAAGATTTATCTATTTTTTCCTATTCTATTGGGACTTTATAATTTCCTACTGTGGCTTTGCTTATCTTGGTATATAAACCAAGCTGATTGATCAATAAAATTCAATTGACTTTTGATTCCAAACTCAATTGACTTTTGAACATGGTATCAAAGCCAGGTTCAACCAAGAAACATACCTCAATGATGGGAGGATCGACCAAGAAACAGACCTCAAAACCGCAACACATCAACCAAAACTTCTGATCAAGCAAAGAACGTACAACCAAGGGCTAATACAGCTATGGTGGCCAAACCTGAAGCATCCAAAGTTCAAACTAATATAACTATAACTGATGCAGATTGTTTGGGGATTACCGGGATTTCAGACGAACAATGGAAGATTGTTCATAAGCTAATCAACAAGGAAACACATCTAAAGAGCATCTACAGGGTAAGAAAGATGAATGTGTGTGGATCTTAGATACTGGAGCAACACATCATATGACGGGTTGTTTGGAAATAATGGAGAATGCACAAGATATACCACCCATTCCAGTCTTATTACCCGCAGGATCTGAGCAATAGCCTCTAAACAAGGAACTGTCAGACTCACGTCTACATTACACATACGAAATGTGTATTATGTTGTGGGATTTGATAACGAGTAGATGGATGTTTTGTTCGATGACCACGTCCAAGATTTTCTTGTTCAGTTGCTATTTCGAGTTTTGTTTCAACCTCTATTTATGTTTCTAAATCCTCTGTTCCGAGAGCTATCTGCTCTGTTTCTGTTGTAACAACAGGTTCTATTTCCGTTGGAGGAACTAATGTCTCGATGTGATCTTCAGTGTCTGATGAGGATATTACAACAGAAGGCAAGAAATCAGTCGAAGAATCTTTTCTTATCAGCATAAGGAAATATATTTTCATGAAACGTGACATCCCTGGAGACGAACACAACTTCTTTTTCTAGATCTTATAGTTTCCAGCCTTTGGTGCCTGAAGGATATCCTAATAGAATGCTCTTCCGGCTGCGTGAAGCGAATTTATCTCCTTTAGTATTCTTGTTATGAGCATAAGCCAAACATCCGAGAACTCGTAGATGAGACATCGCTGGTGCCTCGCCGTGAAGTACTTCAAACGGAGTCTTATTATTGAGTAATGGAAACGGTGTGCGATTGATCAGATGAGCTGCCGTTAGAACACACTCGCCCCAAAACTCTATAGGTAGGTTGGCTTGAAACCTTAACGCTCGCGATATATTGAGAATATGTCTATTCTCAATATATCACGAAACACATGATGTCTCATGAAGTATACCGTGTTCTTTGAAGAACTGTGTAAGACACATGAATTCTGTCCCCTTATCACTTCACAGTACTTTAATCTTCTTTGAGTATTGCCTTTCGATCAAAGCTATGAAGTCCTTAAGTTGTTGAGAAACCAATGTTTTCTCCGGTAAGAGGTATAACCAGACAGCTATCAAGGATCGTTACAAAGTAACGAGAGCCGCAGAATGTTGTAGCCCTATATGGTCCCCACAGATCACAATGTACTAAATCAAAAATCTCTTTTGCATTATGAAAATTGTCTGGAAAACTTTGTCGAGTTTGTTTAGCTCTAAAAAAAAATATCACAGGAATTAGTTGATGAACTATCTAAAGCAGAGACTATTTCTGTGATGCGAGGAGACGGATGCCCAAGACAACGGTGCCACAAGACTGAATCCTCTCGAATAGTAGTTTGAAGCGATGTCAATGACTCAATCCCTCAAAAACAGTACACTCCCTCTCCCTCTCGTTCACCTGCTCCAATCAGCATCCTCGAGGTACGGTCCTGTAATATCATAAGTTTATCAGTAAGTCCACTTCCATTGGTTAGAGCCCTTAATGGATTCTTAAAATTAATTTAATAGTTATTTGTGTACTTTATGAAGTTTAGAATCCCTATTAATGTAATTAGTTGTGTGAATGTCCAATGGGAGAACCCCTATGAGGTTCTTAATTTTTTCTTTTGTTTTTTAGAAATTGAATTATTAAATTTAAATATCACAAAACTTATAAATTATTGGATTTCATAACATTTAAACAAATATGACATAAAAATATATGAAAAATAGAAATACAAATTTATAATTAGAAATTTTAAACAAACATGAAAGAAACAAATTAAAACTTTCAATGGAATTTGACGCAAAAACCAGACAATAAGCAGCACCGGCACTGGCGGCTACGAAAGCAACGAAGACACCCAAGATCTTTTCAACTTACACGCGCAATCAGCGACTCGACGAGAAGTGAGACTTTCGACTTGAGCAATCAGCGACTCGTATGTCCTATCGCAGCCGAAATTTTTGATCATCTTCTCGTGATCGACATTATCAGAGACGACCCACAGAGTCACAGCTTGCGCCTCCTCCGATGATGACGATTCAGGCCTTTGTTTCTCCAAGCTCAGCATCTCATCCAACAAACGGTTGATCTCGTGTTCGATCTCGTGTTTCCTAGTCTCCTCCTGTGGTGAAGAGATTAATGAAACCAAAAAAAAAACATCTACGAACATCGACGAACCTCCACGGTGGTGATTTGGAAAGATTTCTCAAAACCATGACAACATCGACAAAGAAATTTCTCAGACCAAAAAAAAAAGACATTGACGAAGAGGAAGAAAGAGAAGGTAAGACTTTTCCCCTTTTTTTTAGCCAATAACAAAGAGGCACATATGGGGTTCTTACTAATTCTAAAAGTGTTATATTAAGAACCGGTTTTGCTCATTTAACTCATTTTTGATTTTTTTTTTTTTTTGGTTTTTTTTAGAACCTCTAATTAGAGCCACAGTTGGAGGTGGTCTAACCTGCCCAACCAAGAAATTATCAGTAACAAGCTGGCCAAAAGAAATAAGATTCGTATGGAATTCTGCAACCTAATACACATTGCGTATGTGTAATGTAGACGTGAGTCTGACGGTTCCTTGTTTAGAGGCTATTGCCTCAGATCCTGCGGGTAAAAATACTATAATGGATGGTATATCTTGTGTATTCTCCATTATTTCAAAACAACCCGTCATATGATGTGTTGCTTCGGTATCTAAGATCCACACACATTCATCTTTCTTACCCTGTAGATGCTCATTAGATGACGTTCCCTTGTTGATTAGCTTGTGAACAATCTTCCATTGTTCGTCTGAAATCCCGGTAAGCCCCAAACGACCTGCATCAGTTATAGTTATATTAGCTTGAACTTTGGATGCTTCAGGTTTGGCCACCATAGCTGTATTAGCCCTTGGTTGTACGTTCTTCGCTTGATCAGAAGTTTTGGTCGATGTGTTGCGGTTTTGAGGTCTGTTTCTTGGTCGATCCTCCCACCATTCGGGAAAACCAATAATAGTGAAGCATCCTGAGGCTTCGTGTCCTGACCGTCCACACGCAGTACAGTGTCGAGAAGGATCTCTATTGCCTGGTCTCGAGTTTTCTTTCGAAGTGTTTTGTGTGGAGGAGTTTGTTGAAAATCTTGTTTAAGCCGAGAAACCCATGACTGGCGTTTCATGACTTACCGTTGAACGTATGATCTCGTTCTGGGAAACTGTTCTGGGAAACTCTTTGGTAGACACTATCAAGGTCTGGAAGAGGAGTAATTGCGGAAATTTGAGAACGGATTACTCCATGAGTTACGTCATCTAGGCCAGAGAGGAAGTCATGAACCCGTCGAGTTTCTATTTCTTTCTCTCTTGCGGAACTCAAGTCGCACTCGCACTTCCCACAGCTACATTGTTTCGAGTTCATACAATCAGCGATTCCATCCCAGATTTTATTTAATCGACCGAAGTAATCATCAATTGATGAACCGGTTTGCTTGCAATTTGCTAAAGCGTTCCTTAGTTGCTGTAGGCGTGCTCCACTCTTGAGAGAATAACGTTTTTTAATCATCTCCCACAAGTCCTTTGCGTTTTCTCGAGTTGAAATTAATGATCGAATTTTTGGTTCGATCGTTTGTTTTATCCATCCGACAATAAGACGATTGTTTGCTATCCAATCTTCAAGGTAGGATGAATCGGCTGCCGGTTTTGGAAGACTGCCGTCAAGGAAACCAAACTTCTTTCGTGAGATGATAGCCATACGAAAGTTGATGGCCCATTCATCATAATTCAATCCATTGAGAAGCGGTTGAGATATTATGGCTCCAGGATTATCATTAGATGAAAGATCGTATGGTGAAATCGTTTTGTATTTGAGATCACCGGTTTGTGTGATAGACATCGTTTGTGATGTAGATGAATAGCTTCTTTTTCAAGTTTTTGAAAGAAGAAGTCGAGAATAAGGAATAAGGTGATGGTCTTGCAGTTTTGCAAAAGATCAACATGAGGATAAAATATGGCACACCATCTCAAGCAACTCAAAATCATCGATCAACTCCTTCAAATCATCGGAGTCCCGACGGTATTTATCTTTGTCAACGTAAATACACATTAGAAATCATCACGGAGTGTGGTTTACTCGGTTGTAAGCCTGCTGGTTCTCCTATGGATCAAAACCACAAGTTGGGACGTGCTGATGGAGCCTTTCTAGCTGATCCTGAACGTTATCGACGCCTTACTGGACGTCCCATTTATCTTTTAGCCACTCGGCCTGATCTTGCTTATTCAGTATACATTCTTTCACAGTTCATGCAAAAGCCACGAGAAGAACATTGGATTGCTGCTTTGAAGACTGTGCGATATTTGAAAGGCACAGTAGGACAGGGTGTTCTTTTCAGAGCCGAACCCACCTTCTTTGTCACCGGCTGGTGCGACGCAGATTGGGGCGCATGCCCTACGACTCGTCGATCGCTTTCTGGCTGGATTATTCAGTTTGGGACATCTCCTATAACATGGAAGACTAAGAAACAAGATGCAGTCTGTCTCTTGTCTACGGAAGCCGAGTTCCGTGCTATGAAAGCTATTACACAAGAGCTTATTTGGATTAAACACCTTCTCATCGAACTTGGTATACATCATCCTGCTCCAATGACGATATGTTGTGATAATAAATCTGCTTTACACATAGGTGCTAATCCGGTTTTACATGAGAAAACAAAATATATGGGTATCATCTGCAAATTTGTTCGTGAGGCAATCACTAAATGGATCATCAAGACGACTTATGTTTCCACTCATGATCAGTTCACAGACATTTTAACTAAGGTATTGGGACGCAGAAAGTTTGATGCATTTCTTCTCAAGTTAGGCATCAATAACATTCATGCTCTAACTTGAGAGAAGGGGGATAGATAAGTTAGGAATTATATAAATTTGTTTTAGATAAGGTTTATCTATGTTTTTCCTATTATATTGGGACTTTGCTAATTTTGGTATATAAACCAAGCTTATTGATCAATAAAATTCAACTGACTTTTGATTCTAAACTAGATTTCAGTATACATAAGTTATGTTCGTTTGTATGCCGCAACGACATGCAATTTACGACGAAAAATAATATTTGTTTATTATCGCAGGTTTTGTTATTACAATCTGCGGTCAATTTTTTACATTTTAACCGCTATATTTTCCAGCGATTTAAAATTGTGTTTTGCGACTATTTTTGATTTACAACTTAATCTCGTGATAAAAAAATGAACAACAATCTCCGATCAATCCCAAGTCGTATGCCACATATAGGGCCAGACTAGTTTTGTGTAGAAATTTTTTTCAATAGACGATTTCCTAAACTAAACGAAATTTGATTACTAAACATGATGGAGTCAGTGTCGGCAATTAGTAAATTTCGAACATTGAAAACTAAATTTTAAACTCAAATATAATAGAATTTCTGTTTTTGATAAACGCTATTTGAAACTATTTCTCTAGCCTATTTATTTGTATACCAGTTAATACTTCATTGTGTGTATGCCGACAGGCATCTTCGCTTAAACACTCGCACTAAACTTAAGTCACGTGTGTCAAAGTATAATTATTATAACAAACGAAAGCAACGGCTAAGATCTATTTCTCATGTGTTATCGTTTGACGATTTGTTATTATAATTTAGAGAAATAACTAATCAAATGGAAGGCTAAAAATTAAAGAAGGTTCAGGAAACAACTCGACCTATCATTTCTCATCATCCTCTCCTATAAGTAGATACGTCGATCCTTCATTACATCATCAAGCTTCTACTGAAGATCCAACTTTAAGTTTAACCTTTGTTTCATACTTCAGATCCTCCTCTTTCACTCAAACACTGAAATCTTTAGAAATGGCAACGGCGTCGTTTAACATGCAGACAGTCTTCGCCGGTGGAACTCGCAAGATCAACACAAACAACCTTTTCTTTGCTGGAAACTTCCCTAATCTTAAGAGGAACTTCCCGGTGGGAGTGAGATGCATGGCTGAGGTACATATACTTTCCTCAACTTTGTAAACCCAACGGTCACTTTATTAATATGAAATCCTGACCGTCTTTTTTGTTTGACTTTTGCAGGGAGAACCAATGAAGGATGAGTCTACACCGTCGACATCGGCGGCTCAGTCATTGCCTAAGTCATCGTCCCCACCACCACCTCCTCCTCCTCCTACTACGCCTAAGGTATCATTTTTTTGTATATGTTAGTATCATTCTGGTTATTAGTTATTTTCTCTCATGTTTTTGTTAGTTAGAAACAGTTCAAAGCTCTTTTTGTTTCATAATAATTAAACTTTAAATAACCAGCACTTAATATATCTTTGTGTTATGATTATTGTTAGCTGTTTTGTAAATGTCGACCAGATAATTAAATACATCATCTATAAATAATACTACGTTAAGAAGGAGAAAGGAAATTAATAAATTATGGATAGACGCAAATTATAACCAATACTAGACATTAAGCAAAATTATCTTCTAAAATACTTTTAAAAAATCTTAAGTGTTTGAAAATACTTCTACATTTTAAAATACTTGAGACATACATTTTTGATAAGTACTTGAGACAAACTTTGTTTTGTTCTTAATTTCAAATTTATATAACACACATCTTGGAAGGGTTATAAAGTAATGTGTTGATAATTTTGTGATGGTTAAATATAGGTGAACACCAAGTTTAGCGACTTGCTAGCGTTTAGCGGTCCAGCACCAGAGAGAATAAATGGCCGTTTAGCGATGGTTGGATTCGTGGCTGCCTTGGCAGTTGAACTTTCCAAGGGAGAAAACGTTTTCGCTCAGATCTCCGACGATGGAGTCTCGTGGTTTCTTGGGACGACGGCGATCTTGACGCTTGCGTCCCTTGTGCCACTTTTCCAAGGCATCACCGCTGAGTCAAAGTCCAAAGGTTTCATGACATCAAACGCTGAGCTTTGGAATGGACGTTTCGCAATGCTCGGTTTAGTCGCTTTGGCGTTCACTGAGTTTGTCAAGGGTGGAACCCTCATCTGAGGAATATAATTTTGGTTTTGCCCCTGAATTCTGTAAAGTAAAATCTGGATTGCTTTTTATGTCATCATGCATGTTAAGTAATAGTGATGTATGAAAAACTTTGGGTTATAAAACATATTTATAATTATCTTAGCAAAACAAGAACCATTCTTATAATCAGTAAATGGTGCTAACTTGATATCATTTAAAATTTACGGATTCAAGAACTTGAGAACTATAAAAAGAAATAATATATGGGCAACAAGAGTTATGGCCTGTCATCTTAATTGCAAACCTAAAGAATAACACAGTACACCATTTCACCAATTATGTACTCTTTGTTATGAAAGTCAGACATTTCCAACGCCGAAAATGTTGAAATAATTAAAGATGTGGACCCCACTGTCACTATTTGCACAGTAATTTTTCTTCTATAAATACGGAGTTTTCGATCATTTGTAAAAACACGATTACACCATCCCTTCTCCTTTAATAACACATCATTTCTTCTTATTAGTGTTATCTTCTTCGTACGGGTATAAAATTTTGCTCTTATTTAAATTCCTGCGATATAATAAAATTTCAGTTCTTTTATAACACGTTATCAGCACGATCACTCTGCGATTCGGTAAAATTTATTTGTATCATTTCTACCCTGTTATAATGGTCGGTATACCGCATCTACTATTTTTTATATCATGTTATAATGGCCGGAATACCGCCTATATTATTTACTAGTAATTTAATTTATTTATTGGTCGGCAGAGCCGCCTCATATTCTGTTTATTATTTATTGGTCGGCCGAGCCGCCTCATATTCTGTTTATTATTAATTGGTCGGCCGAGCCGCCGTATAATTTATTTATTACTCTGCATTGATCGGCTGAGCCGTCGCATGATTTGTTGTCATAACATAAATATTTTATTGTCATATTTTTTTTTTTACTTTTATGAAATTTTATAGATTTGATTGACCGTTTAATACGATATTTTCAGACTAATTTTTGGTGCACTCGATTTAACTCCAACGGTCACAAAGAATTTTTTTCAAAAATTTCCCCTTTCTCCAACGGTTATGAACAGTGTTTTTCACCTATAAATACAACTCATTTTCACTCCATTTCATCATCCAAAACATTTCATCTTCTCTCAAAAATTTCAAATCGCTCTCCTCCGATTTTCCATTTCAAGAAAGATGATTCGCGCACTTTTTTTTTTATGTGCCATTTTTATTTGTGTTTCTATTTATGGTTTATTCGTTGGAGAATTTACTCCGAGTGAATTTAAGATGAATATCGGTTTAATTTTCTTTACATCGCTTCTCCTTGTAATTGCTTGTATGATTAATGTAAACGGTTTTTAAATTATGAAGTTCTAATAAAATTATTATTTTGTGTTTTAGAAATACAAATGGCAAACATCGAGAAACTCCAGTTCCCGGCTCTGAAAGTAACCGGCGAAAATTATGTCAGATGGGTCACAAATGTGAAACCTTATCTTGTAATAAAAAAGATAACCGAAGCGATAGAAGTCGGTAACAAATCGCCACCCGAGCATATAGCCGAAGCGATTATCTTCCTGAAGAAGCATTTAGATGAGAATCTAACTCACGACTATGGAGACGTTGAGGACCCAGCCGTACTATGGCAAGCCTTGAAAGATAGGTTCGATAATCAAAAGGAAATCAATCTCCCTCACGCTCTTGAAGAGTGGAAAACCCTGAGGTTTCAGGATTTCCAAAGGGTTAGAGATTACAATTCCACTATCTTGAGGATAGTTGCACAATTAAAATATTGTGGTAACCCTGTCACCGAAGCAGAAATGCTTGACAAGACATATAATACTTTCCACAAAGAACACAACGTCTTATCCCGAATTTACAGAAAATGTGGGTACACCAAATTTTCTGAATTGATGGTAACACTCATGTTGGCTGAAAAGAACGATGAGTTACTAATCAAAAACCATAATTCCCGACCTACGGGAGCCAAGGCATTTCCCGAAGTGAATGCTACGGCGGTAGAATATTCGGGAAGGAGAAACCAGACCAACCGAGGTCGTGGTCGGCGTTTCAACAACAAACGTGGAAAGCCTTACTATCCTAAAAGTATTAGATCTAACAAATGGGTTAGATCTGAACAACCTCCTAAAGGCAAAGAAACCGAAGAGGATACCACAAAGAAAAGTGAGACTGTATGTTACAGATGTGGATGTAAGGGACATTGGTCCCGTACCTGTCGTACTCCCCCACATTTGTGCAAGTTATATCAAGAGTCCATAAAAGGAAAGGCTAAAGAGGTGAACCTCACAGAAAATGTTGAAGGGACTTCATACCTTGAATCCTCCGACTTCGCTAATGAGCTGGACTAGATTACTCCTGAAGAGAATCGAAATGCCTATGATAAGAGTATTGAATAGTTTTCAGTATTACCATGTATAATTATTACATTTCTTGTTTTAAACAAATAATGATGTTTTAACATCACCTTAATGTATAATTATTGTGTTTTTCCTTATATGAATGAATTTTATGTTTCCTTTTATATTTATGACAATTTCAGAAATGGATCAGAATGGTAATGAAGCAAAATCCAAGAAACGGATTCGTGAAATATGCATACCAGATAGTGGAACAACGCACACTATTCTGAGACAAAAGAGATATTTCTCTGATATAAAACCAACAAGAATTGTCGTCAATACAATATCAGGTCCTGCAGACGTGATTGAAGGAACTGGTAAAGCAAACTTTACTTTACCGAATGGAACAAAATTTTCCATAAATAATGCTCTATATTCTCCAAGTTCTAAAAGGAATTTGTTGAGTTTTAAAGACATATATCTTCACGGATATGATACTCAGTCTGCAACTGAGGATGGAAAGAAATACATGTATGTAACTTCTGAGAAATGTGGCAGAAAACACATATTGGAAAAGTTTCCAGAGCTTCCTTCGGGGTTACATCATACTTATATCGATGAGATCGAATCAAATCTTGTAGTAGAACGGAACCCAGAAGAGTTCACGTTATGGCATGATCGCCTTGGCCACCCAGGAACTACAATGATGCGTAAAATCATAGAAAGTTCACATGGTCATCCACTGAAAATCCAGGAGATTTCTCAAGGGAATAAAATGACATGTGTTGCATGTTCTCTAGGAAAATTGATCGTAAGGCCATCGCCAACCAAAATCGATAAAGAATCACCAAAGTTCCTTGAAAGAATTCAAGGCGATATATGTGGACCTATACACCCACCTTGTGGACCATTCCACTATTTTATGGTATTAATTGACGCATCCAGTAGATGGTCACACGTTTGTCTATTATCATCTCGAAATGTGGCATTTGCGAGATTTCTAACTCAGATAATCAAACTGCGAGCACAGTTTCCTGATTATACTATTAAAAGAGTTAGACTAGACAACGCTGGTGAATTCACATCCCAAGCATTCAATGACTATTGTATGGTAATGGGAATTGAAGTTGAACATTCGGTTGCTCATGTTCATACGCAAAATGGTTTGGCTGAATCTTTAATTAAGCGTCTGCAATTGATTGCAAGACCATTGATCATGAGATCAAAACTTCCAACCTCTGTATGGGGACATGCCATTTTGCATGCAGAAGCACTCATTCGGATCAGACCGAGTGCATACCATAAGTATTCCCCACTACAGTTAGCGTTTGGTCGAGAACCAAACATTTCCCACTTTAGAATCTTTGGTTGTGCGGTATATGTGCCTGTAGCACCACCACAACGTACAAAGATGGGACCACAAAGAAGATTGGAAATATATGTTGGTTTTGATTCCCCATCAATTATAAGATACCTAGAACCACAGACTGGTGACGTCTTTACAGCACGTTTTGCTGATTGTCATTTTGACGAAAATGTATTCCCAGTTCTAGGGGGAGAAAACAAAAATGTTGGAAGTGATATAAAATGGAGTGTACCATCATTGTTATATCTTGATCCTCCTACTAAAGAGTCAGAACTAGAAGTTCGACGAATTATGCATTTACAGAGTATAGCTAACCAGCTACCTGATGCATTTGTAGATACCAAGACGGTAACTAAATCTCATATACCAGCTGCAAATGCTCCTGCTCGTATCAAAATGTCAAATGAACAAGAAAAGGAGGATGACACACGAGAGCCAAAACACGCCTGAAGCGTGGTAGACCTGTTGGTTCTAAGGATAAGAATCCTAGGAAACAGAAGAAAGCTGAAATATATGATGCACCCAAAATAGCAGAAAATATTTTGGAAGAAATAAATGATAAGGATTCTGATGAATCAGAGCATCATGAATCAGAGCATCATGAATCAGAGCATCATGAATCGAAAGATAATCATGAGATTTCTATTAATTACATCCATAATAAAAGGATATGGAATAGAAATAAACAAAATGACCTTGATGATGCTTTCTCATATATTGTGTCAAGTGAAATAAATGAAGAAATCGATGATCCAGAACCAAAATCTGTCTATGAATGTCAAAAGAGACATGATTGGGAACAATGGAAAAATGCAATACAAGCTGAACTTGATTCGCTTAATAAACGAAAAGTATTTGGATCTATTGTGCTCACACCTGCAGATGTGAGACCAGTTGGGTACAAATGGGTTTTCGTTCGAAAGCGAAATGAGAAAAATGAGATTACGAGATACAAAGCTCGTCTAGTGGCTCAAGGTTTTTCTCAAAGACCTGGAATCGATTATGAAGAAACGTATTCTCCAGTTATGGATGCCATTACATTTAGATTCTTGATGAGTCTAGCAGCTGATAAAAATCTAGAGATGCGTCTCATGGATGTTGTTACAGCTTATCTATATGGATCATTAGATACTGATATCTACATGAAAGTTCCTGATGGATTTAAAATGCCAGAAGCATTAAGTTCCAAACCTAAAGATGTATGTGCAATAAAATTGCAAAGATCATTATATGGGTTAAAGCAATCTGGACGTATGTGGTATAATCGTCTCAGTGATCATTTAACAAAAGAAGGATATGTGAATGATCCTATATGCCCATGTGTTTTCATCAAGAAAACAATATCCGGATTTGTAATAATCGCGGTATATGTTGATGATCTTAACATCATCGGAACTCAAAAGGAAATACAAAAGGCATCAGACTATCTCAAAGGAGAATTTGAGATGAAAGATCTTGGACAGACACAGTATTGTCTTGGCCTACAAATAGAACATTCACAAAATGGTATATTTGTGCATCAATCCACATACACTAAAAGAGTGTTGAAACGATTTAACATGGATAAATCAACTCCTCTTAGCACCCCGATGGTCGTTAGGTCACTTAATATTGAAAGTGATCCATTTAGACCACCTGAGGAGAAAGAAGAGATACTTGGTCCAGAAGTACCATATCTAAGTGCAATTGGAGCGCTGATGTACCTTGCAAATTGTACACGGCCTGATATATCATTTGCTGTGAATCTTTTGGCAAGATTCAGCTCATCTCCAACTCGAAGACATTGGAATGGGATTAAACATGTTTTTCGTTACCTCCAAGGGACCATTGATTTGGGCTTATTTTATCCTAAAAGTTCAAAAGGTCAAATGGTTGGTTTTGCAGATGCAGGATATCTTTCAGATCCACACAAAGCCCGATCGCAAACAGGATACGTTTTTACGATCGGAGGCACTGCTATATCTTGGCGTTCCCAGAAACAAACGCTCGTGGCTACTTCTTCAAATCATGCTGAGATCATTGCACTCCATGAAGCAAGTAGAGAATGTGTATGGCTGAGATCAATGAGCCGACACATCTGTTCAAGCAGCGGGATTGGCGAAAATACGGAGCCAACTATTCTATATGAAGATAACGCGGCATGTGTTGCTCAAACGAAGGAAGGATATATCAAAAGCGATAGAACGAAGCATATTCATCCGAAGTTCTTCTCATACACTCAAGAGCTCGTGAAAAAGAAAGAGATTGAAGTAAGATATGTCCAATCATGCGACAATGCAGCTGACCTCTTCACAAAATCACTTCCGACTTCGATATTCAGAAAACATGTTCGTAACATTGGAATGCGTCATCAGAAGGATCTATGACTGCTCATTCGAGGGGGAGCTTACGTAGTTGTACTCTTTTTACCTTACTATGGTTTTTCCCATTGGGTTTTCCTAGAAAGGTTTTTAACGAGGCAACAAAGACGTTAAGCGAGAGCGGAGAGTGACACCGGTCCCCAAGGGGGAGTGTTATGAAAGTCAGACATTTCCAACGCCGAAAATGTTGAAATAATTAAAGATGTGGGTCCCACTGTCACTATTTGCACAATAATTTTTCTTCTATAAATACGGAGTTTTCGATCATTTGTAAAAACACGATTACACCATCCCTTCTCCTTTAATAACACATCCTCTCTTCTTATCAGTGTTATCTTCTTCGTACGGGTATAAAATTTTGCCCTTATTTAAATTCCTGCGATATAATAAAATTTCAGTTCTTTTATAACACTCTTTTATTTATTGGTCCATCAATTATATGTGTTGTTTCCAGCTGCTTATAGTTTTCAAAAAGACCAAAAGCCCAAAAAACCAGTAATTTAGTAGAGACTTTAGATATAATACAGGTTATGCACTATTTGATCGGCTGCTGGGTGGATGCGGATCATTTATAATCTTCAAAAACGGCGGGTCATGCACTAAATAGATCAATATAATATATATAACTATATTAGATAAAGCAAAAATAATATTGTCTAATTTAATTATACATCTTATATAATGTATAAGTATACTAATCAAAAATAATTTGCATTTTAAAAATATATATTAATTTCTAAAAATACTTAATTTATATTATTAAAAAAACATTTTAACTAAAATATATAAAAATTACTATTTTAATTTAATTATTTTGATTTGCACGTTATAACCCGATAACTCAAGCAAGGCGGAAACAAATATTTTAAACTTTTGCTAGACAAACAATTTTGAGAAAAACTGCAATTCAGAAAAAAAAATCAACGGTTGTTAATATATTCCATCCGTTTCATATTAGGTCTCATTTTCACAGAGATTAAAGAAATTGTGTGATAGACTGATATATTTTTATTTAATGTATGATCAATTAAATGAAAATAATTTAAATAAAAGTTTATTGGTTATTCAAAATGGGAAAAAATGAATTTAATGTAAAAAAGTCACATTGAAATCATAGAATGATACTTATTCCGGAACAAAAAAAATAAATCTAAAATGACATTTATTATGAAACAGATAGCAACGGAAAAAAGAGAAAGGGATGGATGAATTCTGAGGACTTAGAAACAATGGCCTTATGATCCAACCATTTACATATCTGAGGATGACCCTTTGATATTAGGCCAGCTTTCTGGATTAGGCCTGGGCATTTTAACATGGACCCGAAAACCCAAACCGGAACTGACCGAAAAATATCCGACCTGGAACTGGACCGAAAATTTACAAGTACCTTTTGGATCTAATTGTTTTTTACCCAAAAGAACCGGAATCGAAAGGAACCGACCCGAATAGTCCCGGACCCGAATAGACCCGACCCGATAAGAACCGATTTGTACCCGACTTAAAACATGTATATCTAAAACTATGATGTTTTGTGTTCTATTTTATATATATTATTTTATGATTTAGTTGAAATATATTTTGTTAACAACATTTGTTACTATTTTGTAACATTTTTTAAGTAATATGAATCTTTAAAATATAAAATTTAGAGTTTAAAAATGTTTTATTTAATTATTAATAGTTTCATTTAAGTTATTTTGTAAAATTTTAGATATATATGATAAATATCAACTAAATTTGATGGAAAGGGTATATCATGTCATTTTCAGATCCTAAATATCCGAACCCGATCCGGACCCAAAAAAGTACGAATATTTTAATTATAGACCCGAACCGACCTGGACCCGAGACAAAATCACCCAAACCCGAACCGAAAATATATAAGTATCTATTGGGTCTAAATATTTAAGACCCGAAAATACCCGGACCCGAAAGGAACCGGTCCGAACCCGACCCGAACAGAACCGGTCTGAACCCGACCCGAACGCCCAGGCCTATTCTGGATTAGTTAAGGTTGATATGAATTCAGATCAGAAATGCAACAGATTAGTAAGTGAGAAAAACCTTGCTAGCGAAATAAATAAGAAGGTAGATGGGCCTTAATATCCATAAATTTGACTCAAAGGTCTCACTGGAGCCATCATTTTCTAAATCCACTTGGAAAATAACAGTGCTGCAAGGGAATAAGGATTACTTATAAATTCTCATTTTGTATGACAATTGTTTTTAATCTGTAAGTTTAACTATCTATACGTTTCACGTGAGACCAATAAATAGATCAGTAGACAGTAAAATTTAAGTAATCCAAAAGAAGTGTGTGAATCTGATATGGGCAAAAAATAAAATAAAAAACCTCTAAAATGTAGCATGAAGAAACGAGAGATGGGGCAATGACTCAGTGAGTCATGGTAGCACGTGCTTACGCAATCTTAAATTCAACAGACAGCGACTGGGACATAATTTGCGTGACTCCCACTTACCATTGCCGTTTGCTTTTCCCTTTTCTGTCCATTCCTTAGTTAATCATGTATCATGGATTCATCCCCCAATCTACCATTTTGTGTTTGTTAATTTTATAGTATTAATAAACTTTTAGATTCATGATCTAGTGTTGATAACTAGATTTTGTTATTTTCAGCCACACATATATAATAGTATTTAACATGTATTCTATTTTGGTACATAATCGTTCCACATATAGGTTACACAACTTAATCATGTTACTGCAGAGTGTATTCAATTTAATATAAGGTGCATATTATATGCTAGCATGTTAATCTGCCAGTCTGTTGTCCGGCCTACGGTGTTTTTCGAAAAGGTTTCAAAGGCTAGTCGGAGTCTTATCCCGCAATTTGTTATTATGTCCACCATATAATCTCATTAGATTATCCATGGAGGTGAGTTCTTTGGTTGCAGTTTTTTTCCATGATTATTATTGGACGATAATTTTCGACACCATAGATTACGCATTGCTGATATTTTGCTGATCGTTTTGAAATGAATGTGTATTTAAGGATTTTAAACATTTAAATGAAACCCTTATCACGATTGCTAAAGTTTTTGATAATTACATCCATAAAGCAAATTGGATCCGATGGTTGTCCATTTTTGGAAAATATTCTAGACAATGATTATCATAACGGGATCAAAAAGGCCAGTCAATAGCTTGCCATTTCCGCAATAAGATTAAAAAAAATTAGTTACTTCTATAAGAAATACTAAGAAAATATGTGAAAATGGAAAAGTAAAGCCATACAGTTAAGTGTTAAAATGGAAAGCAGGAACCGTGCTTCAGGGTTGAATTACAAATTTTTTAACAAGTCGAATGTTCTAAACTATTAGAGCTGCGAGTTATGAATTATTGTGGAAACCGATACACCATGGATTTAATCCATTTTTATCCATGATTTATAAATGTTTTAACTACTAATTATTATATTATAGAGTCTATTTAGTATATTTATAGGATCAAAAGTGATTTGGGAGAAAGTGATGATTTTAGAGCATTTTGGTGATATTTGGAGTAAGCACCCGAGATAACCATCGAGCACGACCATCGGTCGACATTGAAAAGGAATAATCGATCTATGTTCACATCTTGGCATCGATCGACAGCGAAGCACGCAGAAAGCATGTTTGGTCTCAGCCGACTTAGAGCCCAAATCTTCACCTATTTACAAGATTACCCCTGACGAGTTTTAATCTAATTATATAAGCTTTGCCAACATGTTAGAGGCAAAGTGTGCTTTCTTATTTAACTGTTTTCACAACAAAAGGTTTTTAGGATTTTTAGTAGATTGGAGAGAGGAACCAAAAAGATTTGTGATTGAAATTCCATTAATATATATTTATTTATCTAATGCAGTTTTCATACCTAATTGTTGTTATGAATTGCTTGGCCATATCTGAGTATTTCTCTTTGTTAGATTTAGGGTTTAAATAGGTTATAAGAGATTATCCCTAACTATAGATTGCTAAGTTGTGATATTCATCTTTAGGATTGTCATTAATGTCTGATTCTAGATTAGCTACCTAGAACTTGTCCTAGGAGTTGTAGACATAAGCGATAGCTTGCATCTCACCCTGAAACCATCCTAATTGAGCTACGACTTGCTAAGAGTAAGACGAGAGCTGATCTAGTGAGCTTAGTGAGCACATTCAACCCGCACATTAACGCTTGCCAAAAGCGTCGATCGATATTCCAATAGAATATTCCGACGACGTTTCAGAATGTGTATCGATCGATATTCCTATAGAATCATCGATCGACACTGGTCAATAGACAAACCTAGAAATCGAGAGCCTAGTGGTTTGTTTATAAGTGTTGAGCTCTACAATATCATGCATGCAACTTATTAAGCATCTGTAGGATTATAACCATGATTACCTGAATAAAAACCTTAATTCTAGCTACTTTCATCTAAGTATCAAAACTCCAATCAATCGAACAATTACTTTGCTCACAAACCTGCTATTTACATTTAAACATAAAATCAATCTAGCTTAACCAATCTGATTAGATTTATTAGGTTCCCTAGCTCCTTGTAAATTCGATCTCTAAGTACTACAACTGAACCTTTTAGTTGAGAGAGTAATTCACTTCTTAGGGTAATTTGAGTGATATCAAATTTGGCGTCATTGCCGGGGAGCTTTGATCGCCTTATAGATTTAGTCTGGTTTAGTCTAGATTACTTCTTAAACCCACTTTCCGACACAAAAAAATTTTCTTGTCTTTTCAGGTACATGCCCAGCAATACCAGAAGCAACAAAGAAACTCAACTACTATTCTCATCAGACCCTGCAAGTTTGGAACGCTCAATCCGCAAAGAAAGATGCTCATCATCGATCGACAACAACAACAGTTTGTCGCTCGATTCTCGTCAACCACCGTCGACCCAAACACCAGTTTCATCGACCAACACTCTCTCACCACCGTCAACTGAAGACACTCTTCTTCCATTGACCGGCATCTTTCATCCGACGTCGATCGATACTCCAGTCTGACCATCGATCGATACTGAGCTGCGAGACATGATTGCGACTTTGATACTTGTACGTGATGATAAGTAAGACCTGTATGACCACGAGGGTCATCTGCGTAATGCAACATGTCAGAGGATAGATGCTCAGGGGCTGCAATCCCTGGGACTGATGCTACAGGAGCTGCTCAACCTGTAGATGAGGCCACTCGACCCATAACACTAGCTGATTATAACCGTCCAGATCAGTTCTACACCAACAGATCAGCTATTCGTCCTCCAACTATCCAGAGAGGGGATTTTGAGTTGAAGCCGCAGTACTACACACTCGTAGGACAAACACCCTACCATGGGTTATCTCACGAGCATCCTATGGACCATCAGGAGAGGTTCGAGGATCTCATATCTGCTATTAAAGTCGAGGGAGTCTCTGAGGACTACCTACTTTGTAAGCTCTTCAAGTACTCACTTGCTGGAGAGGCTTCGCACTGGCTTAAGCAGTTACTACTAGGATCTCTCACATCCTAGAGCGACATCAAGAATGCATTCCTATGCAACTTATTGGATGAGGTGCGTGCTGAAGACTTGAGGAGAAAGATTGCTACATTCGCGCAGGAGCCTACGGAGTCATTCAGAAGCTCCTGGATCAGATTCAAGTCTTATTAGAGAGATTGTCCACACCAAGGATTCAACAAAGTACAATGGCTCAATACTTTCTTCAGGGGCATCACAATGCAGTATCAGATGGCTCTTGATGCTTCCAGCGATGAGAACTTCAACACCAGGAATCCAGAGGAGGCTGTGAGAGTTATTGAAAACTTGACATCCAACAACAGCACCAAGAACACTGATTTTGAGAGGAAGAGATCTGCAACCATCCTTGAGAATGACCAGATGGATGAAGTGAAGGCAAAGCTGAACAGTGTTCACAAGCTTCTCAGGAAGCATGCTTGCTTATTTGAGGATGCAGAAGCTATAGACACAGAGGGTAGAGGAGAAGTAGAAGAAGATGTAAACTTCGTTGGAGGAACTGGATTTCAGAGGTATGAAAACCAGAATGGAAACTTCTATGGACAGAGAAGTAATTTTAACCAGGGTTCGCAGAACTAGAAACCCTACAACAACTACTACAACAACAACATGAGTTATGGAAACTCATTCTACCAGAAGCTACCACCACCTACTCAAGAGAGCAAGATTGAAGCCATGATTGATAAGGTTCTTGAGGGATAGCAGAGCATGACGGTGGACTTCAATGGGAAGATTGACTCTGTCTACACCAACCTAAACAAAAAGTTTGAAACTTTGAGCACTCATGTGAAGAAACTAGAGATGCAGGTTGTTCAGACAGGAGAAGCCGTTAAGCGGCAAGAGACCTTAACAAGAGGGGTAGGAGATGATGTGATGAAGCACCACGTTACAGCCATCATAGATGATGATTTCTGGCAAGTGGTGAAGTAAGAGAAGCTGCAAGAAGGAGATTTCGAAGTGGAAAGCTCGATGAGCTTCGGCGGATCACATTGGTGTCGATCGACGCTGGACTTCAAACATCGATCGACTGACTTCAATCAAAACCGATCGACAGGCTCTCCTAAGCATCGATCGATGACACCTATAGAGTCGACCGCATCTTGCAATACCGTGAGGATCATGACTCACGAGGAGTTCGCAGCAAAACACCCACATCCGCCCAGCCTTGTATATGTCAAAGTCGATCGACATTCTTATTCTGCCATCGATCGGCAAAGAGAGACCGCAATCGATCGATAACCTCCAGCGCCCAACGATCGACGCGCACCTCTCACATACCGAGTGCAGATGCTAAAGATAGACTTCGCCCGTCTAAATGCACTCAGGCCACAACCCAAACCTACAGATAACCCACCAGAGGATACTAGTCCACATTCAGCTAATGCAGCAGAACCTATGGAAGTTGATAAAGCTCCTATGGGGAGAACCTTGAGGAAGAGAAAAAGAAAGGTTGCTAAGCATCTGAAAAGGGAAACTAATGAGAAGGAGATGGAAAGTTTCCAAAAGAGAGTCTTCAGGATTCCTTTAGAAAAACCATTCGAGGAGGCCTATTTTACCCACAGATTGTGGATGTTCTCCAGAGAGACCAGAGATACTGAAGAGGACATCAGGAGAATGTTCTATGAGGCTAGAGAAAAGATAAAGAATAGGATTACACTAAAGAAGAAGAGTGATCCGGGGAAATTTGCAATACCATGTACGGTGAAGGGTATTGAGTTCCCACATGCACTGTGCGACATAGGAGCATCAGTCAGCATCCAACCTAGGGTTATGACAGACCAACCTAGGGTTATGGCAGACCATCTGGGTCTGCAGGTGGAGCCTTCCAAGGAATCATTCACTTTTGTGGATTGTTCTCAGAGGAGCTCACGAGGAATTGTAAGAGACCTAGAGGTGCAGATTAGTAATGCCCTAGTTCCAGTTGATTTCCATGTCTTGGATATCAAGCTAAACTAGAACTCTTCTCTATTACTTGGGAGAGCCTTCTTGTCAACAGTAGGAGCAGTGTGCAACATGCAAACCAACCAGTTGTGTTTGACGCTCATAGATCCTCATGTCCACTACAACCCTATTTCAGTCAAGAAGCCATAGACGTCCTCCTGAAATTGATGATCCAGGACTCATCGCAGCATGCCACTGTGGAGCTGAGTATGAGACAGAATATTCGGCGTCGATCGAAACTCACACAACCACATCAATCGATAGTGCCCATCAGAAATCGATCGATAGTCCAAAAGAAGAATCGGTCGACAGTAGTCCAAGCGATTGAGAGAATGACTACTACAATCCCACCAAGGCAGCACACACCACAGACACCATGCATATAGAGAAGTATGATGAAGATTATGAGGAGGAACAAAATATAAAGTACATAGACATTCTTGATGAGGAAGATAGACTTCTACATCATTTCTCTTGGAAAAGGAATGCGCCGTCGATCGACAGAACCGTCTCACCATCGATCGACAATCATCTTCATCAGACAAGCCAAAAACGAGCATCGACCGACATTGCCTACTACCCATCGATCGACAGTGGAGTCGACCGTGCACGAGAAGGGGACTACTCAACTGGCAGTTGGGCATATGATCACCATCACGAAAGTTATGCAGTAGAAACAGCAGTACATGAGCCAGGAGCAGATGAACTTCATGAAGGTTTCACATATGAGGAAATACTCAACATGCAAAGACGTGATGAAGCAGATCAGCACCGAGCAGAAGCTTCTGGGGAAAGAACACGTTTCAGCCATTCTTTCGACAAAGCAAACCCCCCGTCGATCGATGAAAAACCTAAATCATCGATCGACATCCGTCCGAAACCACCATCCACCGTAAGCAAAAACCTTAATTTTGTTAATCAGTATCTCACACAGGATGAGTTTGGTATTTTCAGGGACCCAGATGGCTATGCAAGAGCAATTGATGGATATGCACTGCAAATATCCAGAGAGGACATTGCAGACATTCTTCAGATGGCTAATGGAGCAGATAATCTCTTCATGCAACAACGCACCGTCCCAGCACATCAGCAGAAGGTTACAAATGAGTTCTATGACACAGCTGGTGGAATAAACAATCGCTTCAAGCAGTAGTATCGACATCCTACTCGACCGTCGATCGACGTTGACGTCCTTTCATCGATCGACAGACGTCCATAATTTGGCAGAAGAGCCTATGACCATGATGGAACTAGGAGATTCCACTGGGAAGAGAAAGATGAGTATGGAGTCTACAGAGATGATCAGGGACATGCCAGAGATGTAGACGAACACATCATCAGAGTATCCAAGGATGATATCAAAAGTCTTATGGAGAGAGCTTAAAGAGATGATCATAGCTACATATGTCTTCCAGAACATGCTAGCTCATTCACACAGACCAAGTTGGTACCAGAGATCTATACCAAGGACGAGAACAATGAGATATTCTATGGAGTCTGTGGAGTCCAAGAAAAGAATGAAGGTGATTTCCAGATGAAGTTTGATGGTGTCTACTACCCACTGAATGATAGCATCAGTTGGTTGACTACATGTATGGAGGATATGAGGCAAGAGATAGCCAAGATACAAACACATCGTGCAGCCGAAGCAAACACACCAGCGTCGATAGACAGACACCACTCAACATCGATCGACGACGACCCACAACACTCACATTCGATGAAGTGTCAACCAGATTTTCACACCAGAGCAGAGATTGATCAGTTGGTAGAAGAGATCTACATAACTCTGGAAACTACAAAAGAGAGGCTTGATAGGAGATGTGATGACATCTATTTCCCAATGGACCTTACAATGAGTTCTTTGACTTCTCAGATAGAAGCAATACAAAAGGAATTAGTGGAGATTCAGAGATACATTGCCCGTCGACCAGAAGCATCAACATCGATCGACAGACGCAACAACAAATCTACCGACAATCATAAACAGACATCGGTCGACGAAGCTACAAATCAAGGCAGGCTAGTACCAAAGGTGATATCAGACATGTCTGATACACACAACCATGGAGAGGATATCTCAGCTGACACTTACGCCACACTTATGAGACATCAGTTCAACCTTGAGAGTCTTGAAGATAGGTTGCAGGAGATAGAAAACACAACTGCAACAATGAATGACAAATGGCGCAAAGGAGATGAAGCAATGTGAAACTTCACTGGTACATGGTTCAACAAGCGCAAAGAAGAGATGGACACTTGTCTCCCAGCAAGTTCCAGCTTTCAACATTACTACCCAAATCACCTCCAAAGTCAAGATAAATGACTATAACAAAACGCTGAATGGGAGGCAACCCACTATAAGGTAATATTTAATTGATTTTTATTAATCTAGTATTTATGTTGGTTTTTAATTATTTAATGTCAGAATAAAAAAAAATATCCGAGTAGACGATTGCCATGAGTATCGACCGACAAAACACTGCCGACATTGATCGACAGAACATCACCTGTCGTGACTGATACAAACACCTTTACATCGATCGACATACATTCCGGTCTGGTATATCGTTCTAACTTGTTACATTGATTCCTTATGATTTAGTTATCACCATAACTCTGAATATACACTGGGGACAGTGTAGTTTAAGTCGGGGGGGGGGAGGTTTACTGTCAGTAGTTTATTCATGAGTCTTATTTAAATGTTTTAAAAAAAAGTTTTTATTGAGTCAAGAAGGGGGTGATAAACTTATTGATTTTGCTTGTTATCTAACCACACCATTCTAGACTTACTAGTTGCATATAGTACTAAAGATACCAAAGTGGATCAACCTGTCAACTATGTTACACTTGCTAAGAGTGTTTGAAAGAACCAAAGCTGACCTTCAACCTAATTGAGCTCAATTCTACGAGAGTCTAGTGGTTTGTTTATAAGTGTTGAGCTCTACAATATCATGCATGCAACTTATTAAGCATCTGTAGGATTATAATCCTGATTACCTGAATAAAAACCCTAACTCTAGCTACTTTTATCTAAGTACCAATACCCCAATCAATCGAGAAATTACTTTGCTCACAAACCTGCTATTTACATTTAAACATAAAATCAATCTAGCTTAACCAATCTTATTAGATTTCTTAGGTTCCCTAGCTCCTTGTGAATTTGATCCCTAAGTACTACAACTGAACCTCTGATTTGAGAGAGTAATTCACTCCTTACGATAATTCGAGTGATATCAGAAACTCCTTCAATATCGAGATGTCATCCACTAGTCCACCGTACCTTAGGTCACTAGTACGGTTATCTATGTTGGTTATTCTATATACAGTTGGATAATCTGATTCTTTCTTGAAATTAGTTGAGTATACATTTAACAAATTAGAAAACAAATGTTGGGATTGTTAAACTCCATGTCCAATTCTTTATCATCCGATTAGTACAATATTGTCCACTTTGAGTTTTAGAAACAAGCTCGTATGGATTTAATTTTGGATTTCTTCCCAAAAGACCTCGTACTAATTAGAGTTAGACATCTCTTTATATATTAGACTCTCCTTTGTCTAATTTCCAATGTGTGACTTAGATTGACATCTCACATTCTCCCCCTCAAGCTAAGGACCACACTCATCTCGTGTATTCTTCCTTCAACGGATTATCTTGGCACCACCCTGTACCAGTAATCGCATGGCTTTCCTTTGAGAATGTGTCTTTCATAACATCTCGTTCCTTTGAGAATGTTCTCCCACAACATCACAGGTTCCATGATCTTTTGACGTTTCTGCCATAGACCTTCTCTTCCACCTTGAAGAGTCTCATTCTTACTTTAAGGGTATTTTGGTTTTCTTGCAATATCTCGTCAAACCGCTCTGATACCAATTGTTGGGATTGCTAACCCCATATCCAACTCTCTATCATCCGATTAGTACAATATTATCAATTTTGGGTCTTAGAAACAAGTCCGCATGAATTTATTTTTGAATTTCTTCCCAAAATGTCTCGTACTAATTAGAGCTAAACATTTCTTTATATGTTAGACTCTCGTTTATCTAATTTCAAATGTGGGACTTAGATTAACGTCTCATAGCAAATACACGTAGTTTAGTACTTTGGGTAGATTTACAACGAATATATTTAGTTCATATAGTGTTACCATTAATTAGTTTCTTTCATAGTGAATCTGTGTACACAATTTCATTATTTTCATACGAAATATAAAAATATCAAACGCAAGATATTTTGAGGACCATCTATATAGACACATATATGGTCATTATATTCCTAAGAAAAATAATGAATCTCTTGAAATAAATTTAATGTTCAGATTATAATTCCAAGTTGCGAAGCATATGTTATAATATTTTATAAAACTTTATTTCCAAAAAAACATCAAAAGAAACAAGAACAGTGATTTAACCCCATTAACAAGTTAGTCTATGACTCACCTAATTGAATAAAGCTTTTCAGAAGGAAACCCGATGATTCAAATGATTAAGTACTCTTTCCAAGTTGATCTCAATTAGTTTGAACTAGAACCCAAATAACCAAGTTGTTCAATGAGCACATCAACATTTTCTTCATCTCCTTCAAAATCAAAATTTTGACCTTCATTTAACATATCTTCCCAAAAACCCTCACCATAAATCTCATTGTTCACCTTTTGGTACCCTTCTTGTTCTCCTTCTTCATCTCTTTTCTCAACATCCAAGACTTCTTTTCTAGTGAACTGATCGCCAAGTCCTTGAATATGCATAGCAAGACTGTCCAACTCGGGCATCTCGAATCCAGACAAGTCTCCATACATTTCTTGTTTCATGTACGCTGAGGTGGATCCAGCATCATTTCCATACCTTCCATAACCACCTCTAGCACCACTATCATCATCATCATAATCTTCCACAGTAACCACATTTCTTGTCCCTTGATCGATCGGTCTTTGTCTCTTCTTGCTGATTGCTTCTTCCATCTCCTTTCTTTTCTCTTTCTGCTCCATGAGTTGTTGAAGGAAATCAGGATTCTGCATTGCGCGGGCGAGGAAGCTCATCATTTGCTGTTGTTTTGATTCAGTTTTCTTGAGTTTCTCTTCAATCAATTTGAGATACACTTTGGTGCTTTCTTGTTGATGTCTCAGTTTCACTAGCTCCATCACCAGCACTTGTTTGTCTTGTTTTAGGCTGTCCATCTCTCCATCTAGATCATACCTACCAACTTCTATGCAACAGTTGTCTAGAGAATGTTCTTGTGAGGATGATTGAGGTGGTTGTATTTGATTATTGTTACTTGTCTTTCTTCTCCTTATTGTCTTGAGGAGATGCTTTTGCCCTCTAAGAAACCCTTCATTTGCAAACTCCCACCGATCCGGATTCACTTTTCTGAAACCCTATTTATAATATTTTATGATTAGATTCAACCCCAAACTCGTCTTAATAAAAAAAAAATTATTTCACCAAGCCAAAACCATTCATGAACTCTAATAATTTCATTCTCTTATCGTATGTATTTTATGCAACTAGAGATGAGATAGAATCGTCACATTTTACTTCAATATTTGTGTATAAATATGTATAGTGAGATAAACAACTTGGTTGCATATTATGTTGTAGAAATATGTATAGTGAGATAAACAACTTGGTTGCATATTATGTTGTAGAAATTTTTCTTTGGAGATTTGTAACAAACAAAGGTTCAAAATTTGAATTAGCTCCGTTTCAAGATTTCAATTGGCTGTATACACATCATCATCAAAATTTGAATAAGCTCCGTACACAAATGGGCTGTATAATATTATGTCTCGAGATTTTTCGGAGAACAGTGATGCCCACTTGCATTTATATATACACACACACTCACGAATCCTTCAAACAATCATGTATATAATAATTAACACTAATTAACTCTGATGATACAAAAGAGACGCCGAAAAAAACACCAATCAAAAGCTAAGTCTCAAGAACTTGGTTCAAATTTTGACTGCACCACAGTGAATGAGGGAAAATTTTACATTAATCAAGCTTTCCGCACAAAAGTTGCTGTCACGATTTGATTGTGAGTTGTTAGATCTATTCAGATTCGTGCCATACACAGAATCACACACACACACACACATAGATAGAGAGATTAGAACTTACATATGTGTTGAGCTGGCGAGCAAAGCTAGAGAAGTTATTGTGCTTGAAGAATCTGGGGAGGAGACTGGTGGAAAAAGCTTGTGGATCCCAGACAATGAAGCTGTTTTTGGCTTGGCTCCAAGACACAACATGATTGGTTCTTGAATCTTCGACCAAGTCATATGTCTTTGTCAGAAATGGAGGTGGGCCTGATTCGTGGAGACCTTCTATTGGCTGTGGAGAGCTTGATGTTGTTGGATCATTTGGGGCCATGGAGGTTGAATAGAGGTAAGAATAAGTTGAAGAAGATGGTGGTGATGGAGAAACAATGAATCCAGTAGGAAACTCCTCTTTTATGAATCTATATGAAGGATCCATATGTGGTTTCAGATTGAAAAAAAGTTTAAATGTCTTGATGTGGTTTTATTTCACTAAACGTGAATTTGTAATAAAGGAAAATGTGAAATGCTTTAAGAGAAAACTGAAATTGAAAAATTGAAACTTTGGAGAAAATTGCACAGAGAGATTGTGTTTTTGTGTGTGTTGGAGGTTTGGGGTCTGAAGAAGAAGTATATATGGAGAAGATAGGACAGATGAGAGAAAGAAAGAGGGAGACACAAGGAAGCAAAAGGTTTGTATTATATTCAATTTTTTATGAACTTTTGGTGATGGATTCCTTCTTTATTTTTTTTTTTTTAATATATTATTAAAATCTTTTCTTTTGTTAATTTGCGCTTTGTGTTGGCATCTAGATAGTTTGACATGCTGGAGCTAAAAGCAAATCCTGAGATATTTTCTATACTCCCTAATGTGATGAGTCACTCTTCATTTTTATATACAAAATATGCAAGATCTTGATTAATAGCCTTAGCCTCTTATAAATATGTATTCGTTTTGCCTTGTGATTGGTTCAAGATAAGTATTAGTGCATGTGTTTACACCCGTCAAGATCCTTCTTATTTTACCCAAACATATCCTTTTCAAAAGATTATTGAATGGGGACGTTATATTTATTCAAAACCGAAAACCTTATGCTAACCTTTTTTCTATATCTTCGACTTCAATCTGAAAGTAATCGAATAATAATATCATAATATGTTATAACGCAATCATTCTTTGCGAAAGGAGCTAAACCTGTGATACAATAAAACCAATTCAGTATACTAGTTAATCACTATAATTATTTCTCTGTATATTTCAATTTTTGCATATTCGTGAGCCTGAAATATTTTTGATTATTTTCTTGTTTCTGAAATGTTAAACTCATAGAGGGGGGGGGGGGGGGGGGGGGGGGGGGGAACCGAAAACCTTATGCTAACCTTTTTTCTATATCTTCGACTTCAATCTGAAAGTAATCGAATAATAATATCATAATATGTTATAACGCAATCATTCTTTGCGAAAGGAGCTAAACCTGTGATACAATAAAACCAATTCAGTATACTAGTAATCACTATAATTATTTCTCTGTATATTTCAATTTTTGCATATTCGTGAGCCTGAAATATTTTTGATTATTTTCTTGTTCTGAAATGTTAAACTCATAGAGGGGGGGGGGGGGGGGGGGGGGGGGGGGGGGGGGGGGGGGTTCTTAAATTTGAAGTAATTTGATTTTAATAAGTTTGTAGATGATTATACGAGAATTAGAGAATTTGGTGTGATTTTTGTTAAAATACTCTAGAATCTTATAACAGTGAGATTTGAATTTTTATTTTTATAACTAAAAAATTCTCCTCAAACACTATAGAAACAATTAAAGTATTCTAAAATCTCTAACTTAAATTTTGTTCAATAACAGTGGATTTCAGAGTGTTTTATGAAATGACAAGTTCAATAACATTGGATTTTAAAGTGTTTTTGAATATTTATGTTTAAATAACAGTTGATTTATCATTTTAATACAAATCACTTGAAACTCTTGGTTGAATACACCCCTAATAGAGGAAATAAAGAAAAATAAAGAAATAAAAATGAAAACTAGTTAATTATAGATTTCAAAGCTGAACTTTGATATACTCTTCCAGATTAGAACCACTGTATTGTAATTTGATTTTTAATAAGTTTGTAGATGATTACACGAGAATTAGAGAATTTGGTGTGATTTTTGTTAAAATACTCTAGAATCTTATAACAGTGAGATTTGAATTTTTATTTTTCTAACTAAAAAACTCCTCTCAAACACTATAGAAACAATTAAAGTACTCTAAAATCTCTAACTTAAATTTTGTTCAATAACAGTGGATTTCAGAGTGTTTTATGAAATGACAAGTTTAATAACATTGGATTTTAAAGTGTTTTTGAAAATCCATGTTTGAATAACAGTTGATTTATCATTTTAATACAAATCATTTGAAACTCTTGAATCTTAAATTTGAAGTAATTTGATTTTAATAAGTTTGTAGATGATTACACGAGAATTAGAGAATTTGGTGTGATTTTTGTTAAAATACTCTAGAATCTTATAACAGTGAGATTTGAATTTTTATTTTTATAACTAAAAAATTCCCCTCAAACACTATAGAAACAATTAAAGTATTCTAAAATCTCTAACTTAAATTTTGTTCAATAACAGTGGATTTCAGAGTGTTTTATGAAATGACAAGTTCAATAACATTGGATTTTAAAGTGTTTTTGAATATTTATGTTTAAATAACAGTTGATTTATCATTTTAATACAAATCACTTGAAACTCTTGGTTGAATACACCCCTAATAGAGGAAATAAAGAAAAATAAAGAAATAAAAATGAAAACTAGTTAATTATAGATTTCAAAGCTGAACTTTGATATACTCTTCCAAGATTAGAACCACTGTATTGTAATTTGATTTTTAATAAGTTTGTAGATGATTACACGAGAATTAGAGAATTTGGTGTGATTTTTGTTAAAATACTCTAGAATCTTATAACAGTGAGATTTGAATTTTTATTTTTCTAACTAAAAAACTCCTCTCAAACACTATAGAAACAATTAAAGTACTCTAAAATCTCTAACTTAAATTTTGTTCAATAACAGTGGATTTCAGAGTGTTTTATGAAATGACAAGTTCAATAACATTGGATTTTAAAGTGTTTTTGAAAATCCATGTTTGAATAACAGTTGATTTATCATTTTAATACAAATCATTTGAAACTCTTGAATCTTAAATTTGAAGTAATTTGATTTTTAATAAGTTTGTAGATGATTACACGAGAATTAGAGAATTTGGTGTGATTTTTGTTAAAATACTCTAGAATCTTATAACAGTGAGATTTGAATTTTTATTTTTATAACTAAAAAATTCCCCTCAAACACTATAGAAACAATTAAAGTATTCTAAAATCTCTAACTTAAATTTTGTTCAATAACAGTGGATTTCAGAGTGTTTTATGAAATGACAAGTTCAATAACATTGGATTTTAAAGTGTTTTTGAAAATTTATGTTTAAATAACAGTTGATTTATCATTTTAATACAAATCACTTGAAACTCTTGGTTGAATACACCCCTAATAGAGGAAATAAAGAAAAATAAAGAAATAAAAATGAAAACTAGTTAATTATAGATTTCAAAGCTGAACTTTGATATACTCTTCCAGATTAGAACCACTGTATTGTAATTTGATTTTTAATAAGTTTGTAGATGATTACACGAGAATTAGAGAATTTGGTGTGATTTTTGTTAAAATACTCTAGAATCTTATAACAGTGAGATTTGAATTTTTATTTTTCTAACTAAAAAACTTCTCTCAAACACTATAGAAACAATTAAAGTACTCTAAAATCTCTAACTTAAATTTTGTTCAATAACAGTGGATTTCAGAGTGTTTTATGAAATGACAAGTTCAATAACATTGGATTTTAAAGTGTTTTTGAAAATCCATGTTTGAATAACAGTTGATTTATCATTTTAATACAAATCATTTGAAACTCTTGGTTGAATACATCCCTAATAGAGAAAATAAAGAAAAATAAAGAAATAAAAATGAAAACTAGTTAATTATACACTACAAGAAAACAGCGGCATACTGAGGGAAAAAATCGTCGGTATGTCGTCGGAATAACGCTATTCCGACGACATACCGACGAAAAAAGTCCTCGGAAATAACTCCTCGGAAATTCGTCTTTCCTCGGAAATCCCTCGGAAATTTCCGACGGAATTCCGAGGAAATGAATTTCCTCGGAATATTCCGAGGACTTTTTTCGTCGGAAATTCCTCGGAATATTCCGAGGAATATGTCGTCGGAATATTCCGAGGGATACACTTCCTCGGAATATTTCCAAAATTCAAAAAAAAAAATTATAAATTTATTTTTTTAAATTGAAATTCAAAAATATAAAATTAAAAATTGAAATAGAAAACATATTTAAAATACAAAAAATAATAAAATAGTTTTATAAATAAAAAAATGTTTTATAAATACAAAATTAGTTTTAATAAATATAAATATTTTTATAAATATGAAATCATCTTTTTATAAATACAAAATAGTTTTTATAAATACAAAAAATAATAAAATAGTGTTTATAAATAAAAAAAATGTTTTATAAATACAAAATTAGTTTTAATAAATATAAATATTTTTATAGATATGAAATCATCTTTTTATAAATACAAAATAGTATTTATAAATACAAAAAATAATAAAATAGTGTTTATAAATCAAAAAATGTTTTATAAATACAAAATTAATTTTAAAATATGAAATCATCTTTTATAAATCCAAAAAACGAATTTATATACAAAGAACGTTTGTATATTTAAAAATAGTTTTTATAAATACAAAAATAAAAAAATAGTGTTTATAAATCAAAAAAAATGTTTTATAAATAAAAAATTAGTTTTAATAAATATAAAAATTTTTTTATAAATATGAAATCATCTTTTATAAATCCAAAAATCGAATTTATATACAAAAACGTTTTGTAAAATCGAATTTATATAAACGTTTTGTAAATACAAAAATAATAAACAATTTATAAAAAAAGTTCTAAATCAATTCAACACAACCAAATCACAATTCTAAACCTATTACACAACAAATCACAATCCTACCCAATCACCCTAACAAAAATCTATCAAAAAACTTCTAAAATCATCAAATCTACTTAAAAACCTAACAAATAGGACCTAAGAGAGTGGGATAAGGTCCTTACATGATTTGTAAAGGAATGGAAAGGATTCGCCGGAGAGATCGTCGCGAGAGAAGGTGGAGAACGCCGGATGGAGAGAGAGATCGCCTGAGAGGAAGAAGAGAGAAATGGGGAAGAAGAGAGAAATGGGGAAGAAGATGCGGTTCGAGTTTATAAAACCTTGGGTCTGACGGATATTTTTCGTCGGAATTCCCTCAGTATTTTCAATTTCAATTTTCGCGAAATATTTGGTGGCTTGTTTGCCCGGTTAAATGAAAATATTCCGAAGAAATTCCGACGGCCACTTAAATATCCGTCGGAATTTCCTCGGAATATTTTCATTAATTCGAGGAAAAAGAATATCATGTGCATGTATTTCTATTAATTTATATTGTTCCTCGGAATTTCCTCGGAATATTCCGAGGAAATACCGAGGAACTAGTGTTTGGGGTTTCAAAACATCAATTTTTTTTACCGTATTTCATTTCTTATACAATTGTAATGCATACCATTGAGGATTCTTTGTATAGATGAGCATAAACCATGAAATAACAAATTTCAAAACGAATTGTAAGTATTCCCTTTACCGTTCATTAAAGTGTATAAGTGTTTCTCTTATGTTGTGGGGATTTCGTTCATACAATCGGAAAAGTGTTTATTATAGGGTAATGAACAAATTTTTGACTTCATAATGAACGTAAGACACTTAATAAGGGTTATATAGGTGTTATTCAAACCGCAAAACGTTGTTTTCGGTTTAAAAACCCTATTTCCTCGGAATTTCCTCGGAATATTCCGAGGGAATTCCGAGGAAACCCTTTTCTTCCTCAGAATTCCGTCGAAATATTCCGAGGAAATTCTGAGGAACTAGTGTTTGGGGTTTCAAAATCTCGAATGTTTTTTTATAAACGGATCGATCGATGTATTTATGTCCAAAAACGCATCGATCGATCACTAAGATGGACCAAAGCGTAACAATGTGATCGATCGATGAGATTATCCCATCGATCGATCAAGGATATCAAGTGTTCCTCGGAATTTCCTCAGAATATTCCGAGGAAATTCTGAGGAACTAGTGTTTGGGGTTTCAAAATCTCGAATGTTTTTTTATAAACGGATCGATCGATGTATATATGTCCAAAAACGCATCGATCGATCACTAAGATGGACCAAAGCGTAACAATGTGATCGATCGATGAGATTATCCCATCGATCGATCAAGGATATCAAGTGTTCCTCGGAATTTCCTCGGAATATTCCGAGGAAATTCTGAGGAACTAGTGTTTGGGGTTTCAAAATCTCGAATGTTTTTTTATAAACGGATCGATCGATGTATTTATGTCCAAAAACGCATCGATCGATCACTAAGATGGACCAAAGCGTAACAATGTGATCGATCGATGGGTATATGTCCAAAAACGCATCGATCGATCACTAGTTCGTCGGAATTTCCTCGGAATATTCCGACGGATTGATGTTTCCTCGGAATTCCGTCGGTATATTCCGAAGAAATTCCGAGGAAACCCAAATTTTGGGTTTCCTCGGAAATTCCTCGGGAAATTCCGAGGATTTCATTTTCCGTCGGAATGTCTGTCAGAATACCGATGTTTTCTTGTAGTGATAGATTTCAAAGCTGAACTTTGATATACTCTTCCAGATTGGAACCACTATTAGAAGAGGATTTTGAAAATCTTGACGAGTAATAGTAACAGTGATAATACGGGATCCCGTGATAATACCCATAATTTTGAAAATTATTCGGATGAGTTGAGACTTGAGATACCAATTAGTAAACTTTTATTTTCTTTTTGAGCAAAAGGTTCACTTAGTATTCGTTCATTAGGGAATCTTGTTGTCTGGGAGCTTTCATCCTCGTCTTTGCTTTATTGCTAGTTCTTATTTTCTTTTGTTTTTAACTTTTAAAATTGTCATGTATATTCTTTTGGATTTTTATTTCATTGATTTGCTATTTTTATCCGCTCGTTTTGGACTCTGAATATTAGTTTAATTCGTTGGCTTTGGATATGTTCATGTATATGATCTCAATTTATGTTCTTGTGTAATCTGATTTTTTTTTATCAACAATGTAATCTGATTATATCGTGAAATATATAAAAAGTATTCGTTCGTTCATTTCTTTCTATAAGACTGTTTTCATCAAACAAAAGTTAGCATCTGAGACTTGTATTTCAATCTGAGAGTAATCGAATAACAATTCTTGAATAATTGGGAATCCAAAAATTTAGGTTTGATCTACTTTCTAAAAATGATTTAGGTCTCGTCTAAAAAAATGTATAGAACCAAAAACTTCATAAATAAATAAATAAACAGTTCATTTTGTAAGATGCAAGATAGAATATAAAGTAGGATCCATTAGTAAAATTCATTAATAAAAAAGGATTTATAAGAGAGTTTTCAATCAAAACCAAAGTTCTATTAATGAAAAAGATCACAAGTGTTTTAGTTGTGCTATCGTGTCCTGTTTTCGGGATTCAGCCGACAACTTAAACCATTACAACCTGGAAAAACCATAGACTCAGACAAGACTAGACCGGTTAATCACCACTTTTACCTTTTGGTTATAATAATCAGAATATATTAATAACTTAGAACGTGAATATTCATATTAACACAGTACGCATCCAAATGTAAACACGTACGCGACACTACTATCGCACAAATGTACATATGTTCGATTTTTTTTTGCTAAACCGAGTATCCTGATCCCACCGAAATGATCCAGACTAGAGACCGAAGTGAGCATAGACGCTGCCAGGACGTCACCATGTGGCTCATCGTGTAACGGTCTTCGGTCTCGGGTGCTGCAGCCCACATGTAAATTCCGCAGTGGTCAAGGCTCGAACCCAGGAGCGGGCACTCCAACTGGAGCTCCTAAACTACTATAACAAAGCAACTTGGTTTACATATGTTCGATTAAGTTACAGTCTTCCTTGCTTACATAATAGTATTACTTTATACTTTTTTTTTGGTCTAAATATTACTTTACTTTATACTTTGATCAGGCGAATTATAAAATCTAATAAAACCTTCAGCTAAAATCTAAAACTATCATAAGTAAATTGCATATAACAAGAAAATTTGCTTTCTAAAAAAGTGGTAAAGCGGATACGTATGAACACGTGGCAACGGCTTAATTCATAAACACATGCCATTTTTAATTAGGGAACAAGATTATACATCATTATTGTCGTCTTAGTGCAAGCATTATGGCTTTTGATGACTTCAAATCTCTGAGAAAATGACACGACGCTTGTGAGTGTCTCTAAAGCATCCAAAACTGGTAGGCTACGTGTTCGTTATTCATTAGTTTAATCATATTTTTAAGAATTTTTAATCTCTAGTGTGATTACCTTAACACGTGAATCTGGACAATGTTGACACGTGTCTAGACCCTTACATTATTTATTCTCTGATCTACTATTCGTTGATTTTGATGAATTGTTGAAATGTTGACTCACCCTATAAGGAGTTTGAAAAGTAAGATATTTATGTTCCTACTCCTGAATTTAGATATTCGTATGCACTTTATTGTTAAGATATTCAATCTTATGTTTATGTTCGCAAAACTCGAAATATAATTCTTTTCATTAACTAATAGCTAAAATTCAAAGCATATAGTCCTTGTACGTTACACGAGTCTGATAGTGAGATTAGCAACTCCTGAGTTAGTTCAGCTCTACTCAATTCCTATTAAGTTATAATAAATTGTATTTTTTAACAAGTGGGCAAGTTATATCTAGTTGATCGGTTATCTAAAGTGAACCAAACGAGTCGGAAGTTGTAGGTTACTTCAGTTTTGAGAAGACAACAAATAATTTAGCAAGAACATAATCTACATACACAAGAACATACAACCTTGTAGCTCCACAGGCGTTGGTTAACATACAAACATCACTCAGCTGATCTATCATAGTTATATTTGATTTTGTAAATCCAATTACATCCGGTAACATGTTTTTCGGGAGGCAATTCGTTTTTGTCTCAACTATCATGATTCTTTTCACAAGAAACAACTTTATTTTCTTTTCTAAAAAACTTTATCTTCTTATTGTATATCTTCAACGTTTATCTTGTAACGCTAGTTCATGTAAGTTAAATTTACATGAACCCTAAAATCTTTAAACATCTAAGTTAATCACATAATAGAATCATATGAATGTTTATAGAGTTATCTGGATTCATTTTACCTGAGAAATCTTCCTGAATGGATTGAATCCTGAATGAAAAATGAACAGTTCAATCTCTTCTTAGGAACTCTTAGATTTCTCTCGCCTCGCCTATAACGTTAGTTGTTGCTTTTAGAATATCTTTATGATAGTCTAAAGATATGTATTTATAGGCGGAAAGATGACCTAATTCCTCATTAGGGTTTCCTTTAGATTAATCAAAACCGTCCATCAAGGTAGAGATAAATTAGGAATTACTCCTTTATTTCCAATTTTATTGGTCACCAAATATATTAAGGAATAACAATATTCCAATAGAAAACGGATAACTATAAGACCATATAATAGGGAAAGGAAATATTCCTTACAGTCTCCCACTTGGTCGTTAATGAGATCCACTAATGTTTTCTTTATGGAATCATAAGGCCGGCATAATATGCTATAACTTTATTTTTTCATTTGGTCATCATAAATGTCTTGACTAATCTAGTAATCAATGAGAGTCATGGCGGTCTCACATCATTCTGCAACATGATCCCTTCCATGTACTATTGCTTTGACCACCTTCATAGTTAGACCATAAACATAAGTAGAAGTATCGTAATGATCCCTTTAATGTCTTTAACGAGAGACTCATTCTGTTATCATAAATCCAACCAACAATAATGTGTGTGCACATTGGAAACAGAATATATAAAAGATGTAAAAGTCATAAAAGAGCTCAAATAATTGTCATATATAGGCTAATCGTAAACAAACAACATTAGGCGCTATCCACAAGACTTTCAGCATGCTTCATGAAAGTCTTTGGAGGTAAAGCTTTTGTAAATATGTCTGCAACCATAAGTTCAATGCCTATATGTTCAATGACAAACTTTTCTCTTTTGACATCTTGCTTCGGTGATAGATATTTGAGGTCCATATGCTTGGCTCCCTTAGATATCCTATCATGCTTAGCGAAGAAGATTGCAACTTGATTGTCACAGTAAAGAGTGAGAGTTGTCAACAAAACTCAAAGCCCTAAACTCTGACACAAAATTCTGCAACCATGTTCCTTGAATAGAAGCCTCATAACATGCAACATACTCAGCTTCCATAGTGGATGTGTATATCAACTCTGACTTCTGGCTTCTCCATGAGATGGCACCTCCACCAAGGAGATACACATAACCGAGAGTACAGTGTCTAGAGTCTTTGCATCCACCAAAATCTGAGTCCGAAAATCCAACCATCTGTGGATGTGTTGATTTTCGATATGTCAACATGTAGTTTCTTGTTCCCTTTAAGTATCTCAAAACTTTCTTTACAGCTTGCCAATGAGCGAGTCCTGGGTTACTCTGAAATCTACCCAGCATGCCAACTGCGTGGCTAATATCAGGTATGGTACAAACCTGTGCATACATTAAACTTCCCACAAGAGATGCATAAGGGTATTTTTGCATTTCATTACGTTCCATTTCATTCTGCGGACATTGCTTAAGATTAAGCGTGTCACCTTTATGCATAGGAACAATGCTAAAAGAACATGTCATCATGCCGAATCTCTCAAGAACTTTATCAATATATGCTTTCTGAGACAATCCCAAAATTTCTAGTGATCTGTCACGGAATATCTCAATTCCTATCACATAGGATGCCTCACCCATATCTTTCATTTCAAAGTTCTCAAAGAGATAACTCTTAGTCTCATGTAATAAACCAAGATCACTGCTGGCTAATAATATGTCATCAACATACAGAACCAAAAATATGAACTTACTCCCACTGATCTTGAGGTATATACATGGATCCACAATGTTTTCTTTGAAACCGAATTTCGTAATGGTTTCATCAAACTTTAAGTACCATTGCCTCGAAGATTGTTTCAGTCCATATATTGATTTCTTCAATTTGCAGACCATATCTTCCTGACCTTCGATTATGAAGCCTTCAGGTTGACGCATATAGACTTCTTCTTCTAAGTCTCCATTAAGAAAGGCGGTTTTCACATCCAGTTGATGTAACTCAAGATCATATCCAGCTACATATGCCATTATAATTCTGAGATAATCTTTTCTAGACACAGGTGAAAAAGTCTCACCATAATCAATGCCTTCTTTCTGATTATACCCTTTGGCTACAAGTCTGGATCTACGTCGTTTAACATTGCCATGACAATCGAGCTTGGATTTATAGATCCATTTGCACCCAATTGCTTTGTGTCCTTCAGGCAATGGAACAACATCCCAAACTTCATTCTTAACCATTGAGTCTATTTCATCTTTACTGGCCTCGATCCATTGATCAGAATTAACATCTTTCATGGCTTGTGAATAAGAAACCGGATCTTTTTAATCCCATTCTCCAGATTCTATTTGATAAAGCACATAGTCATCAGAAATAGGTGATCTTCTCTCACGAGTTGATCTTCTTAATGCTGGTTCCTCGTGTGCTTCATGTTCATTATTGGCGATATTTTCATTAAGGAGTGGTGGATCATTCAACTGGTTTTCCTCGTTGCGCAACGGTTCTACAACAGGAGGATTCCCAACATTCGGAACTAAGGGTAAAAGGATATTTACCCTAATTTCTTGAATGGTCACATCTTGAATTTTATCACTCCCACTAATCTCACCATTCTCATAAAATCTGGCATTACCGGTTTCTACTATTCTCGTAGTATAGGTTGGACAGTAAAATCTATATCCTTTAGACTTCTCAGGGTAATCAATAAAGAAACCACTGACCATTCTGAAATCTAATTTCTTTTCATGTAGATTGTATATTCTTTCTTCAGCTGGACATCCCCAAACTTGAAGGTGTGACAGGCTAGGTTTCCAGCCTTTCCACAGTTCAAAAGGAGTCTTTGTAACTGCCTTGCTAGGAACTCGGTTCAAGATATAGACTGCAGTTCGTAATGCATCCATCCACAAGGATATAGGTAAATTAGCATGCCTCATCATGGATCTAACCATTCCCATATAAGTACGATTACGCCTTTCAGCTACACCATTCTGCCATGGAGAACCAGGCGTTGTGTATTGAACAAAGATTCCTAATTTCTGGAGGAGTTTGGAAAATGGTCTAGGATGTTGTCCTGTTTCATCATATTTGCCATAAAATTCACCACCTCTATCTGACCTAATGATTTTCACCTTTCTATCTGATTTTCTCTCAACTTCAGTAATGAATACTTGTACATCATCCACAGATTGAGACTTTTCATGCAATAGATAGAAATAACAATAACGTGAATAATCATCGATAAAAGTAATGAAGTGCTTTTCACCTCCAAAAGTTGTAACGTCAAAACGTCCACAAATATCTGTATGTATGATTTCAAGAAGCTGTGTACTTCTTGTGTCTCCTCTTTTAGTGTGTTTAGTTTGCTTACCCTTAATGCAATCTACACACTCTTTACCGTTGGTAAAATCAAGATTCGGTACGACTCCATCTTTTACCAATCTTTTAATTCTTTCACTAGAAATGTGTCCTAGTCTTTTATGCCACAAGAAATATGAATCATTCGAACATGCTTTAGTTTTACATTTATCTTGCAGGGTGAGATGTGTTTCATAATTTTGATCAGACAAATTTAATTTGTAAAGACCATTAACTAATATTCCAGAACCAATTTTATTAGAGTTCCGAAATAAATTGAAACAACCATCTCCTTGAGAAGACTTAAAACCAGCCAAATCAAGTTTGCTTACTGAAACTAAATTACGGGAAATAGATGGAACATAAAGAGTCTGAAATAAATCCAAACAAAATCCACTATCTAAAATGAGACGATAAGTGCCAATAGCTTCAACTGGCGCTTTGTCTCGATTCCCCATAAGTATATAGTTTTCACTTGGATTTATGGTCTGGGTTGTAAGGAATCCCTGCAAGGAATTAGTTACATGTACATTAGCACCACTATCAATCCACCAAGTATCAGAAGAAACATGAGCAAAGTTAGATTCGAAAAAGCTTACTAAACCCATATGATTACATTTCTTTTCAAACCATTCTTTTCTTTTAGGGCAATCTTTCTGAAAGTGTCCAGACTTTTTGCAAAAGTTGCATCAGTCATCTTTTCTTGTCTTCTTCTCATTGACTTGATTAGAATCATTCATCCTGGGTGGTGCTCTTTTATGACTTGGTTGATGTCTTTTCCCAGCTTTAGGTCCAGCTCCTTGGACATAGTGGGCAACCTTAATACCTTCACGACCAAGCCTTGATTCCTCTTGGACCTGTTTGTTAGCCAATTCAATCGACGTCCACTTTTCAACAATGGCGTTGTAATTGATTTGGAATGGTCCATACTGAGGAGGTAAAGAGTTTAGGATAAACTGGACAAGAAATGAATCATCCACACTCATTCCTAAACCCTTTAACTTTACCGCAAGATTGGTCATTTCAATGCAATGTTCATGCATAGACCTTGTGCCATCATGTTTCAAGGTTGTAAGATCTGCCATAAGTTTTCCAGCAAGGGATTTGTCTGCAGTCGTAAACCGTTCTTCTATAGCCGCTAGATAAGCTTTAGCTTTCTCTGCAACTGGAAGGGAAGTTATGATGTTGCTAGCTATTGTCATCCTTAAGAACATGATGCTCAATCTGTTAGCTTTCTCCCACGCTTTATGGAAAGCCTTTTCTTCCTCAATACTTTCATTAGTGAGTTGGCTAGGCTCTTCTTCACGAAGTGCCAAGTCCAAATCTAGTACATCTAATGTGAACTCAACTTTCTCTTTCCATTCGGAGAAGTTGGTTCCAATGAGGATGGGGACAGAAGAGACCATAGATGACAAACTGGCGGAAGAAGTTGCTGCATTTTAGAGATAGAACAAGTATTAATTAGGCTTCATAACTTAATCAACACGAAAAAATTGAATGTATATGACAATAAATTATAATGTTCCTGTGGGAATCACTTAATCTTATATAAGGTCACAGATTCATGAAACTTTATTGAATGATGTACCGAATTAATCAAACTAAGTTATCTGTGGATATCCTTAGCTTTCACGATAACAATCATTCCATTATTGAGTGATGTATTGAATTACTCAAACCAAATCATTTGTGGATGTCTTTAGTTTACACAATACATACGCTCTTAAGTAATTAATCAATTCTCATGATTATAGTCTACCTGTGGGTAACTAAATAATTCATAAGAAGATCAAAAACTTGGCTTAAATAGTGATTTTTAGTTGCAACTATTAAGGTAAAGTCACTGTGGTGATATCTAAACCCTAATAAGCACTTTATGTGAAATAATATTTTGTACTAATTGTGTTTTATATGATATAAATTATTTCTATACGGATTATGAATAGAAAAGCTTATAACTTTAAGTACAAAATCGGTTTTGTACGAATTCTGTGCAAAACGATTCTGCAGTATATACAAAACACGCTGTACTAATTATGCACAGACCAATTATTATTATCAATTTTGCACAAAAACTTCACGAATCATTATTTACAGGATATGTCTTTGGAAACCCTAATTTACATAATCCCGAAATTTGCACGGAAAATGGTTTGCAAAAAAAAAAAAAACTCTAATTCGCAGAACACCGTTTTTGCACGGATTCTGTACTGCGAAAATTATAATTCGGGTATGCACAATCTATGCATGATTCTTTTAAAAAGATAATTATAATCCCTAGATGCACAAACTATGCACGATTCTCTTAAACAGGAAAATAATTATTTCAGATGCACAGAGTTCGCACGATTTTATAATATATTTCTCATATCGCACTAACTTTGCACAGATACGAAAATTAAACCCTTAATCAGATCTAGAAATCACAATACTCAGATCTATCAGTTTCAGTTATCTAGCTCATAGATCTATTATTCTTAATGGATTAAACAGATGTTCATAACCATGCTCTGATACCATATGTAAGTTAAATTTACATGAACCCTAAGATCTTTAAACATCTAGGTTAATCACATAATAGAATCATATGAATGTTTATAGAGTTACCTGGATTCATTTTGCATGAGAGATCTTCATGAATGCATTGAATCCTGAATGGAAGATAAACAGCTCAATCTCTTCTTAAGAACTCTTAGGTTTCTCTCGCATCGCCTATAACGTTAGTTGTTGCTTTTAGGATATCTTTATGATAGTCTAAAGATATGTATTTATAGGTGGAGAGAGGACCTAATTCTTCTTTAGGATTTCCTTTAGATTAATTTCAACCGTCCATCAAGGTAGAGATAAATTATGAATTACTCCTTTATTTCCAATTTCATTGGTCACCAAATATATTAAGAAATAGCAATATTCCAATAGAAAACGGATAACTATAAGACCATATAATAGGGAAAGGAAATATTTCTTACAGTTCATAACTAATTGGATCATTACCTGCTATTTTCGTGGCTAAAACTCATTTTAGAAACAAAGAAACGATGACAAAATACAAGTATTTACATGAGATTTGTGGAATAGAAAGAGCTTGAGATGGTTTATTTAGATTGTGCAATTGCGTAACATATTTTTATGCAAATCCGAGGGCTTAGCCTTTAGATGCCCACAATCAAATTATTCCATCAAGAATATATAGTAACTGAAAGACAACTTACTTTGGCCTTAGGGGCTGTAGGGTACATGATCCATCCAAATAAGAATGCTATTTTTTCGCTTTTAAGGAATGGCAACATCATCAATATTTTGAAATGAAATACATCTGAATCAATTGAACAAGGATAAATAATAAGGTTCAAATCATGGCTTCTTATCCGTAAAACCACATATGTTTAATGTTATAAAGTAGCTTCAAATTTATGTAGCTTTATTTTCCAAAGTCAGTCTACCATTAAACACACATATATGTGTGTTGTGAACAAACTGTCAACCACTATACAATGTTTAAGTTGGATCACGGCCCATAGGGCCTAATACCCCTCCCTCCCCCCTCCCTTTTCATGGAGTATGTATGTAGATTTCGAATATCAGTTTGCCAAGAAAGTCTCAAATTCTTTGTGCCGCAAATCTTTTGTGAGGATGTCCACTAATTGAGACTTTGTGAAGTGACGTGTTATGTTAAAATCGTTCCACGAATGATTTCATCACGAATGAAGTGACATATCTTACCCACATGTTTGGTTCTTGCATAGAACACTGGATTCTGAGCTAGCTAAATGGTCGATAAACTATCCGAATGTATCACTTTTTAGGTAGAACAATCAATTCAAACAGCTGGAAGAAGTTGACAAAGCTAAAGAATCTCTTGAACTGTATATTTCACCTCTACTAATGATCTAGAGACAACATCATGCTTTTTAGTTTTCCAAGAGATGGGAGAATCTCTAAGTTGTATGAACCAGCCGGTCAGAGAATCGTTAGTGATAAAACATGATGCCCAATCCGAGTCACACCATGCAGTCAGAGATAAGGACGTGTTGGCTTTGAGCAGAATACCCTGACCTGGGCTGTTTTCAAATACTATGAACTGGGCTATTTTTCAAATATCCTGACCTGGACTGTTTTTCAAATACCGAACTACCCTCAATGCAGCTTCCCTATGTTCTGGTTTTGGATCACTCATGAACTGGGAAAGAATGTGTATGGCGTATAAGGGTTCTAGTCTTGTAACACCGAGATATATAATTTGCCCACAAGTCAACGATATTTGAAAGGGTTTGGTATCGTTGGTCCATTAAACAATGCAAGTTTGTGATTATGTTCTAATAGAAATGCAACTGGCTTGACTCCAAGTAGTCCTACCTCAGAGATGATGTCAAGAGCATACTTTCGCTGACATAATTACATACCGGTAGGATTGCGAGCTACTTATATCCCCAAAAATATTTGAGAACCGTAAGATCCTTCATGTGAAAGCAAGAGTTCATATAGTGTTTGAAATTTGGAATAATGCTCAGGGAACTACCTATAATAATCAGATCATCAACGTAGACCAAAACATGTAGTCTTTATCCATTGATGTCCATAGTTAAGAGCGAGTAGTCTGATGTCTCTTTGTGGAAACCATTTTTATTCAGAGATTTCCCAAGCTTTACAAACCAACAATGAGGGCCTGCTTTAGGCCGTAGAGTGATTTGCGTAATATACTCTGCCTTTTCTTTTTTCATTTATCTTGAAACCTGAAGGATATTGCATGTAGAATTCTTCATCGAGATCTTCAGAACGCATTGTTGGCATCCATTTGGTTAACTTTCCAATATCTAGAGACCGCTTGTTCCAAGAATACTTGTACTGTGACCATCTTGGCAAAAGAAGCAAATGTTTCGTCGTAGTCGACACCTTCAGTTTGATTATTTCCGAGTACTACTATACGAGATTTGCGTTATTCCAATCCCATATGCTCTGAATATGAGTCGGAAGCCCCATTTACATCCCAAGGCAGTTTTCCCCAGTGGTAATTCCTCCATTGTCCATGTTCCATTTTCATTCAAAGCAATGATTTCATCATCCACTAAAATTCTCCAATTCTCGTATACCATAGCCTTTTTGGATGAAGTAGGTCCGATATTAGTTGTGATAACGAGGATATATATCTGATAATTCTCAAAGAACCGAGCACTGGATATATAATTGTCCAATAGATATAGTGTACTCGATGGAGAAGGCGAGTGAACGATAGTGGCAACGTAATCAGCTAATTTTTTTGGTGCTATACATTGGCGATGACCACGGCCTAAGATTTCAGGTTGTGGTAGTTCCTCAATTTCTTCTGAGCTAAGTTCAAGCTTTTCAAGTGTTTCTCATGCAGTGGCTTGTTTTTCGATGGCTGATGGTATGGTCGCAAGCTCATTGTTTGTGGATTCTACCAAAGACTGATACAATGTAGGATCAGTTTCCAAGTGTTCTATAAAAAATGATAATGGAGGAGTTGAAGGCTGTGTGTTTTCTGGTGCCACATCAGTAATCTTAACTACTTCTGTAAAATTGGAATCCTCTGTTACAATAGGCAAATTTTCAGAGATAGGAGACTCATCATTATGTGGAGTAATCGATACTTGGAGGCGAAGATCCGACTTTATCTTTAGCATACGGAAACTCTGTTTCCCAAAAGATAACATCTTGAGATATCAAAACTACACCAGTCTCAAGATTATAATTAAACCATCATTTCTTACCAGGTGGATAACCAAGTAAGATGTTACAGCGGTGGTGAGTTGTTGTAGAGGATTTCAAAAGGTGATTTTCCATTAATAACCTTGCTGGGAATATGATTTATCAAGTATCCAGGAGTGAGAGCAAAATAACCCCATAATTCAGTAGGGAGATTGGCTTGAAAACAAAGAGAGCGTGCAACGTTCAGTATGTGATGGTGCTTACGTTCTACTCATCCGTTCTGTTGCGAAGTTCCAACACATGAGGTTTCATGCACAATTCCATGTTGTTGAAAGAACTCTGATAAGCAGATAAACTCATTATCATTATCACTTCTAATGATTTTAACTTGCCGAGAAAATTTTCTTTCCACTAATGCAATGAATTTTTCAAACTGTATAGGAGCAAAGTGTTTAGATGGTAGTAAATAGATCCAGAGAGCACGAGAATAGTCATCCAAGCTTGTTAAAAAAAAATTGGAACCATAGATAGCAGGAGTGCGGTAGGGACCCAAAAGATCACAATGAACCAATTCAAAAACCATTTTGTTTTATTAGTACTCAAAGGAAAAAGGTCTCGAGTATGTTTGGCACGGATACAAGCATCACAACTTTATTATCAAGAACACTACTACTGCCTAAATCCGATAACTTCAATGACCTTAAAACTTGAGAAGATGGATGACCAAGGCTGCAGTACCACACATTGATTGAGGTTGAGCTGACATCGTGAACCGTGGGCAAAGTGTTCTATCTCTTTGAAGAAATAAAGTCCATTATCCTCCTTACCCGCTCCAATCAGCATCGTTGTGATGTGGTTCTTAATAATACAAAGACGATGGGTAATCTGGAAAATGCATCGAGTTTCTTTTTTCGATTGAGAAACTGAAATCAGATGAAAGTGTAATCCATCTACAAACAATACATTTTTCAGCTCAAAACGTAGACCCAATATTGTCTTTCCAGTTTTTGTGGAGACTGTGAAACGTCCATCATGAGTTTAATAACCATATGAGTCATCTTAAAAACATCAACCCAAAAATCCATGGTTCCAATCATATGATTTACAGCACCAATATCAATAATCCAAGGTTCGATAGAGGACTTACCAGAGAACTGAGAGTTGGAACCGGAGGTGCGTTCATTGAGCATTAAGACCATACAATCCACTGTTTGTCACTAAGACATGTAATCCCAATCCGATCAGCAGTTGTAATGTATGTGTTTGTTATCGCCGCTGACGTTGAACCTATGACATATGCAAATGGCTTTGCAGAGACATGATTCAAGCCAGTATGCTTCATATTTGATCGCTAGACGGAAGTTGCAGGATTCCTTGTCTAGTACTCACTTGTGATTCACGATGACCAGACTGTGACTTGTTTCGGCTTCGTTCTCCCCACAAAAGAGGATAGCCAACCTTCTTAAAACAATTTTCCTTGTAATGCCTTGTTTTCCACACAAACTAGCACTCAACACAAATTGCATTGCAAAACTCACTCCATCAGATGGCTTCTCTTGCATTCTACCCATGAGTTTTGATTCTTCATCATGTACAAGCATGTCGTACGCTTCATCAAACATGGCAGACGATCCCGTGAGAGCAGATTTGATTTAACTAATTCATAAAGATATTCATCAAGTCCCATGAGAAATTGATGCAATTTTGTATTCCTCACGTTCTTCTGATCTCTTATATTGTTTTTCCTTGTTGATAGTCTGCAATACTCGTCCAAACTTTTCGTAATAGGTTTTAATTGGAACTCTCTTTTGTCGACAGTTGCGAGTTCCAATTTGAGTCATTAAACTCTTTGTCTGTTTTTAACTGTAAATATCTTTTGAATCTGAGTCCACAGCTTGTTTGTGTTGTCACTGTATGAGAGATATGAACACATCTTCTCATCAATGGTGAGTTTGATCCATGACACTTCGTGTGCATTATTTGCACACCAGTTCTCGTAGTCTTCTGAATCCTTTTCTGGTTTTGGAATTGAACCATCAGAAAAGCCGAATTACTTTTGAGCTTTCATAGCCAAAAGAATACTTAAAGACCATTCATCATAGTTTAATCCTCACAACGCTGATAGGGAGATTATCGTACCGGGGTTGTATCCTGGTGTTAAATCATAAGGTGATTTCGTACGCCTTGTGACTTCAACTCATGATTTATTTTTGAAACAGTTGAATCTTCATCAGACATGATGAACGTTTAGGTTGAGAAGGAAGAAGGATAAAAAGGCGGAAGAGATGATTAAGATGATTACTAAAAACCAAGTATAGGTTTTAAAGCTCTGATACCATGTTAAGAAACCTAGATTTGTATTAAGGTTGCATGGTTTGTTCATCAACACGGCAATGTCAATATATACACGTTGAACGTAATCGCTATACAAGGCTTAAGTTGGAGCAGGGCCCATAGGGCCTAATACAAAAGCGAATCAAACTCGAAGAAAGCAAATAAACTTAATAACAAAAACTAATTGAGGCAAATACCCGTTTAGAGTTTGTTTATTGATTATGTGAATAATAAATTTATAACCTGTATTATAGCAGGCTCAGAGCCCGATTTTTTTTAGGAATATATACTTATCCTAGAAAAATAATTTTTAATCTTAAATGGTATACTGTACTGCAGAACCAAAGGTCCCACATCCCCAGATGCCAATTTGGATAGCGAGTATATCTTCTTTGCGCCTACGATGATCGTATTCGGCTGGATTACGTCAGACCCATTGAATGTTGATGTTTTTTATTGGTGCATAAAGATTTAATACACTTTCAGAATTACAATGTGCTATTTTTAAAGTATAGATGTTAATATTATTTGCTTTTATGAATAAGTGTTTTGGTTGTTATGGTACAATGTTTGATTAAGAAATAAGCACAAGCTGTTTATTGTGACGAGAATTCTCCATCTTTAGAGATACATACATTTGTTAGTTCATTTTATTCAAAATAAAAATAAACAAACATAATATGCTTAATGCCTTTTAAACTGTTTTCAAATCTAATGTATATTGTTTAACAAATTAAGATAAAATTAGAGAATGTTAGTGAAATGAATTAGACTACTCTAAAATTATCAACATATTCTTCAACTTTGACAAACAAAAAGCTCATGAGATGATGATCTACGACTTGACTGATGTTGTGAACCTGATATGTCTGTCACATTTCAGTTATTTCAATATGATAGCAACAAAAGTTACAAAACTATGCGAATCTCTCAACTTTAAATAATATTATTTCAAGCATGGATCTTCGTAATATTCTATGCGAGAATGGATTACTCATATGAGTCCAATGAAATTATCTCAATAATGGGCCGTATTAACAATTAGTTCACTGAACAAACAATCACAACTTGTCGTAAGAAAAAAAAAAACAAATACTTAGACTATGATTAATCCGGATTTTTAGGGTGGGGTTCTTAATTTCGGTCAAAAACTGTTTCTTAGCTTTTAAATAAGAAAAGTTAAGAACTGGCTCTTAAATAAGAGATATAAGAACCGTTTCTTAACCAAAAAATGTAATTAAAAAAAAAAAAAGTATCAAATCATGAGTTAAGAACCCCAAATTAAGAATCCGGGTTAATCATGCTCTTGCCTACTAATGCAGGGCCCGCTTAGAACAACTCAAAAAAAAAGTTTTTATAAGTATCTAATGATTAAAAATAAAGAAAAATATATAAAAAATAAGCATGGATTCTCATTGAATGAAGTTTCAAAATCTCACTAAACCCTTTTTCACCTGTCAGTCTTTAGCTATTTTAATTGTTTAACATAAATTATCTCATTAATGTTTGTTTAGATAATAACTTTTTTCTTTACATCAGATAATAAGTTTTCTTTTGTAACTTGTTTTGAATATTCAACCGTTAAGGCTACTATTAGTGTGGGGTGAGTGTAACCATCCTCGAGCATACTGTAAATCTAATATTTTAGGAGTATCAATTTTACTAACATATATAAATTTGATTTACATTTTGAAATAGCATTTAAAACATGTTAATATAAATTAAAATTTAGTTTGTCTGTTTAAAATAATTGTTAATGATATTTATTTAAAGAATATTAAAGTTTACTTTTAGAGAGCTTAATTATTTTTGTTTATCCAAGGGCCTTGAATACTAATGAGCCGGCCCTGATTCAACTAGTTCCATTATACGATCCAACAATAATATCACATAACATAACCCTTAAATCTCGTGCTTCCAGTAGGCTCACTGATATCCAACAACGATGAGTCTTTAATTAGGTGGTACCGTACATACGGTGTAATAAACAACGTTTGACCTAGCTATCGAGCTTGATTTTGAAAAACTCTTAGGATCAACAGCAAAAATATATATCAAGTGGCCTTGTTTTTTTTTTGAACGGCATCAAGTGGCCTTGTAAAATATGGATAATTTAGATAATATTTGCGTATACGTGTACATACGTACGTACATACGTATATACGGAAGTCTACGTCTTTTCTTTTAGCTACACGCCAACCGTAAAACTAGTCCCACTATATGAAAGAATAAATTCAGGTAACTATGAATCACGCTATCAAAAGGCAAATGAAACATATAGTGAACAATCATTTTTTGGTGGTTCTTAACATAGATCCCAAAATAAAAGTCTCAGTACCAACAAGTTGTATCATAAGTTTATAATAATAAGTCACGATCAATCGCAGTGATTTTTTATCTAAATCCACAGTTTTCAACAAGTTCAGATATGATTTCATACTCTTTAGGAAATTTGATATTATAATTAGATAATAATGGTTTAAAATTTTACGAAACCGTGTTTCTGGTAGTAATTAACAACAACCGTCCAATTATTTTTCTTATTGTGTCTCTATGAAACTATATATGACTATACTAGATGCGTATGTGCTGGATTGAGCCATCTTGTGTTGAAGAAACAAGGCAATTGTCGTAGGCGATAAATGTAATCAGGAACCTATTCGTTAAATTTATCTTCATGTACTGACTACTCTGCAAGCATACTAACACATGTAGCTCGAGAGTTATTGTCATAAATGGTTTATTCAGGAGTTACAATTTGTTTGGCATTACATAAATTTTCAAATAAAACTTAATTTGTTTTATATTATTTCTCTAAATTAGCTTTACCATGTTCGCAGTAAAACAGCCCATGAAAGCTGTTATATCCACGGGGGGCAGCAGTTGGTGTAACCAAATGTAACGAGCTTAAGCTTGCTCTTACACACGACTTGTCGTATCTTTGTAATACATATCTAAGAGGTGTTACATCTAATCTATTAAAACAGAGTCTTATTTGAAATTTACCTTGACAAGTTTTAAAGTTGGACCCCTATTAAACATGTTGTGACTAAATAATAAAATATAATCAATATGTTACCAATATACTTAAGTTAAACCAATAATGAAACTTATTCCCTAAACCCGCAAACAAGATCATGACACAATTTTTTTCTTTTCTTCTTCTGGGTTTCAATTTTTACAATTAGGTATTCTGTTAAATTAATATCGTGAAGAAGTGGGGGAAGATATTTTATGTGAACTAAATTTGTGGTGGTTATAGCTGAGAAAAAGGATTTTGAGGTTTGACTGGATTTTTTTTACGGGTTTAGGCAACATTATTACCAGATTCAGTTTCAGTGAATGATCTCACCAGGATGGCGACTGTCAGGACGAAGGAGATATTTTCGGCTCAGTTGCATGTTTAATATGTCTCAGATCGTGACTGATTGTCTATACTGTTAACAATTTGCCCCGGAATTTGATTTGAGCCATCATGATCTGCTTTTGTTTTGATTTGATCTGGTAATTATGGTCATGTTACATTCTGGTTTGTGGCTGCCATTGTTTCTTTAGTATGACCCTTTTGTTGTAATAATCATCGATGGGTACTTTGAAACTTATCAGTTCATGATAATGAACTGCTCGAATTTTTTATGCAGATAGTATCAGTTACGGCTTGATCACTGTTTTATCACAATGCCAAGTTTGTTTGATTTACTCTTCACCATGTTTGATGCATCTATTAGCTCAAAATTTGCGTCCCATTTGTGCTTCAGCAGTAAAATGCATTATGTGCTCTTCGTTAATATTGTTTGCAAGGGAATGGGTTCATATGAGTCCTTGCTTCTTAATCTTTGTTCACATATGACAATCTTGGATGTCTAGATAAGAGAGTATATTTGTATTTGTATATTTATAAATTGAGAAGATTCTTATCATAGATTGGGGACTATCCATATGAATAGGTGCAAGAGAGCTTTCTAACTTCTAAAATGGTTTTTTTTATGTCATCAGCGAAAGCTCTCTTATGCATGGACTACAATTAATGAAAGTAGAAGAATCCGGACTAAAACAAACCGATCCGGTGGAATTCATGTTGGTTATGTCTGATGTTTAATATGTCAACAAACTACACTTTTCTCTTGGAAGTGTAAGCTGACATCGGCCAATTTTTGTAGGAAAGGATATCAAATGGTGAGATAATAAATAAGAGTAGCCCTCAAGCCAACATCTACAACTAGAGTAAGTGTTTGTTGAAACACTATGCAGTTTCCATATGAGCATAAAAAAGGTTTGCTTGGTAATCATCAGTTAACACATTGATGTCTCATCCCTTATGTGCAGAGGAAATATAATACTATAACCAGAGACAAGAAAGAAAATGAGATGATTGCACTTGATCCTTTTGTTCTCCCACAAGGTTATTATATAAAACCTCAAACCATTGTATTGGTTTGTCCTCTCATTACTAAGAGTTTGTATTTTGGATTATTTTGTTTTTGTTATATCTGTGTCAATGGTGGCTTTTGTTCTTGTAGATCAGATCAGTTGATGGCGCAATACGTACAGTGGCATTTGTTTCCGATAAGTCCAGAGCTGCAGAAACCTCTTTGGACAAGTTCTTCAGTTGAGCTCCGCAGTAGCCTGCTACTTTGTAAGCAAAATACAAGAAAATACGAGAAAAAGAAAGGGAGAGGCTTCCCTTTTGTTGTGTGATTATTTTGATTAAAAATGTTAATTTTGCAGGCTGAAGATTGCTTTAAAACATAAGATTTTTTTTTGTAAGATAATGATCTACATCAGTATGCGTTTCATTCAGTTATATCAATCGTACCATCTTTCTACTCACATATATGTATGTTGACGTGGGTGAGTGATGATTACACATTACAAAATTGATGTGTAAAGTATGTAAAAGTTAGCTCTTTTAAAAATATTTGAGTTATAAATCTTTTGGAGTAAAATATTTGAGTTATAAATTTATAATATTTTATTGATAAAAATCACAACAGATCACTAAGATTATTTTTCAATTAATTTTGATATGGTGAACATTTTTTTATAGTTTCCTAGATTTGGCATCACCGCTTAATCCATGCCAAGCGTGACTTCAAATATATATTAGAGGTGAAAGCTCTAACGCATTATCTAGGTGATTCCAAATAGATTAGAGGTGAAAGCTCTAACGCATTATCAATAAATATCAAATTTTGCTTTTTAAAATATCATACAAGAAAGAGAAACCTGAAAACACTAGACCGCTAAACTAAACTTTGATTTACATAAAAAAAATTTCTGCGTGGATGTGTCAGTCAAAGATACTTTGTTCCTTATGAACCAAATCTGATTGTAAAAATATTTTTTAATTTGGTATATAACTTTGAGATATACCGATTATCTAAGCATGGTTAAAATATGAAAACATTCAAAACACATAAAATAAAAATCGGAAAATATAA